>NC_135787.1:90238333-90954166 GCF_051106095.1 Pogona vitticeps | reverse complement strand
GGCGTTTCTCTTGACACCCTTACAGTGTATTCTTCTAGCGCTGATGTCTTCAATTTGTCCCAATGCAAAGCTAGACTAGTTAATTCACACCGCAAATTTTCAGCTGTGGCATTCACATTAAATTTGATCAAGACTTTACTTAAATCTTCCATTGCAGATATACGAAGCCCTTGTTCTCTTATGTTTGAAAAGTTCCTAGGGTCTAGGCATGCATAGTCGGCATACAGTGTTTCACTAGCAAGAAAACGCCGAGTTATGCTCTCCGTGATTACATCAAGGATCACATTGTGTACTTGTATCTTATATGCCATGATGGCATCAGATATTACTTCATCTTGAGAACATTCACCAGCCATGCTTTTCTTCTTTCTTAACCTTTTATGAGACAAGGTGGCCTGTACTTCAAGTTCACAATCTTCAAGTTCTTGTAGTTTGTCATTTGCCCATCTTATAAAATCATCTGCACTGTTCTTGACCCCTTCAAAATCTCTGGCAAGCTTTTTGAGATTTTCCTGTGTCCCTGTGACCATGTGATCAGCTTGTAATACATCTAAGCCACTTGTTTGTAGATATTTTGACAACGGGGATGTCAGCTCAAAAATCCGAAGAAATATATGTGCTGTGAGAACGGTCTCATATTTAAGCAGTGATTCTACGTATGTTTTTGCCTTTATTCGTACTTCTGGCTTAGATCTTGAGTTTTCTTCAATCTTTGCCAATGTTACAATAAGGTCAACATATAAAGCCAAATCAGGTTGGGAAAATGATCCAAATATTTTTCTAAGTGCTGCATCTTTGGACCACCAGCGTGTTTCCCCAATCACAGAGAGTCTTCGATGGCGTTGGTCGTGACTGACATTTAGCCATACATTCATTTGTTGATAAGACTCATGAATAAAAACTCCAACATCATTTATTAGATTAAATAACGATGCACTTGGAATTACAACCTTTGTGGTGTCAACCAGTACTAAATTGAGTACATGTGCATAACACCAAACATGAATTTGGCCTGGAGATTCTCTGGACAACCATGTAGAGAAGCCTCTATACTGTCCTTGCATGTTAGCTGCTCCATCGGTAGAACTACCAGTGCAATTTTTTATGTCAATTTTACATGACTGCAGAACTTGCCTTAGTAAGGTAAGAAAGTATTCACCTGATGAAGACTCACAATCGACCACTGCCAGGAGCTTCTCATGAATACGGTCTGTCACATAACGAGCAATTACTGAGCATTGGTCTCTTGAAGTAATATCCTGAGTTGTGTCAATTTGCACTGAGAACATCCCAGCTTCTCTAACACTGCTTGCCACTGCCTCTTGAATTAACTGTCGTATTGTTTCGACAACTTTATTTATTGTTGCTTTGGAGAGCAAAGTTACTAATGATCCTCTGCCCTTTCCACTTGAATGTGACTTCTTGCTTTTTGCTATGCAATTGTTGACATGTTCTTTAAGGCAGACATCATACTTGCTAAGAAGTAAGACCAACTCTAAAAATTTTCCATGATCAAGTGAATGGTCCTCCAATGTGTATGCAGCCTCAAATTTGTTGCCTCGATAGCTAAGTCCACGTTTCCCAATCACTTTCACAATGTCTATGACACGCTCCAATATCTGACGTCTTTTTCTGACTTGTTCTCTGTGTACAGACATTTGATTACTATGAAGTAAGTGATTGATATCTGCACTGCTGGCATTCAAAAAATAAGCTTCAGCACTTGCTCTGTGCATTGCACATTGTTCTTCAATTCTTTGATGAATATGTCTCCTGTCTGTCATTCCTTCAATGAATGGATTTGTTAATGAACTCTTTGAAAAAGCCAGACAAACAGAGCAAAATACAGCATGTTGGTCTTCACAGTAGGTCAGCCACTTGCGAATTGATCCATCTTTGCAGAGGACAGCTTTCTTTATGACAGGGTCACTGATGTTTTGTTTTGGGTGACAATTAAAAAATAAGGCTAGTTGACCTGTTTTTGGCCGAACAAAGCAATTGAATCCAGAGTGGTCTTCTAAACTCTGGATACACATAGAGCTACTTGTTTCATTTAAATTTGGCATTTCTTCACACTCCTGTTCTGGCAAGAATTCTGTCATAACACTGACTTCTTCTCTGGGTATTATATCTGTTAGTTCTGCAATGTCATGCCCACACACAGATACAGTGGTCTGTTCCTTCTGCTGACTGGTGCTGGCAGAATCCGGAATACATAACTGTGTTCCACTTGCTTGATTAATTTCTAAAACATCATCTTCCCAGGATGGATTCTCAGGAATATCATGACCTTGTTGATGGCGACTAAACATATGAGTTATTTTAACACATTTTTTGGCATCAGCTTCAAGATTCTTCCTTTTCTTCTCCCTGATTTTTTCTGCAACACCTTTTTGTTTTGGTTTGGTGTCCATGTTTTTTTTCAAACAAAGGTTTGGAGGGGGAGGCAGAGAGGAGTGGGGGAGGCAGAGAGGAGAGGAGCAGGCGAGTGACATAGAGGAGCGGGGGAGGCAGAGAGGAAAGGAGCGGGGGGAGAAGAGAGGGGCAGCAGAGGTGGAGAAGAGAGGAGGGGGGAGAACAGAGGTGTAGAGGAGGAGAAGAGAGGTGCAGGGGAGGTGGAGAAGAGATGCGTGGTCCAGCCGGGGGGTCGTGAAGCAGGTGGCAGAGAGGAGCCTTGGCTAGCCCTGGGATACAGAGTCTGCATCTAGAAACACAAGATGAGCCCCTAAGCGCAGTCATTCACAGCAGGGCCGGACTGTATTTACCCGCACTGAACTGATGGACAGCGCATACACAGGCCGCCAGCTCACCGCCACCATCTTCAGTAGCTGTGTGCTCTCACAGTGACAGGAAGCCGTGTCATCACATGGCCGCCCGTGAGGTGCATGCCCTGCTGACTCCTGGGCCGCGGCGTCTTCCTGTGTGCGGGCTGCGGGCTGTGATATGCGCTCACAGAGCGGCGCTGTGAGCGTGGCTGACTCAGCCTGGCCCCTGATATTCAACCTGCGGCTGCGGCCTGGCGAGAGGAGTCTGACTGCTGGCCGCGGCCGCATCATAGAGGGATGTATGCAGCACCTCTGCGCTGAGGCAGGAACTGGCCGCTCTGACCATCGGCTGTTCTGGCATTTGCCAGAACTGCCAGATGGCCAGTCCGGCCCTGTTGATAACGAAGGGAATAACTGAGGCCTGAGCCCAGCCTCGCAGCTGGGCAAGAGCCAACCTATTACCCAGTGAGAATTTGAATCCGCAGTACAGCAGGACCCCCTTTTTCCTCAGAGGATTAGCATGTTCATTGAATATGAATCAATATTAATAAAGTGTGGACCATGTTTAACCCATATACCTGGTCTCGCGTGGTTATTCCGGGATAAGTTGGCAATGGTCATGCCAATAGAGGGACCGGAGGGATCCAATCATCGAGGCGGGGCTTTGACAACTTGCCCGGATTAATGCGTGACATTGGGTGGCCGGACGCAAGGATGGCTAAGGGGCGTGGGCAGGTCAGAGGGCATTTAAAGGGGGTTCCCCCCTTTATTCTCCAGCAGCCATTGCTGAACTGGCAACCCACCCGCCCGCCCTATTTACTAGTGTGAGATTAGCTGGTCGCCCTATTGGGGGCCGGATAGGAATTTTTGACCCGCCACCCAATTGGCCAATGGAGGTAGGGATTTTTTGCCTATCCCACACTGGACTAGGAGCGTTGGCCTAACGAAGGTGGCAGCATTTGGTCACATGGGGCGGGTAGTGCGGATTCAAAGGTACTGGATATTGTTTTATGGGGTAGTGGCAACAAATTCCAGCGCATCTGGACCAGTAGCAGGCCCGGGTAGGCAACCGTGGTGCTGGAAGGTAAAGATGCGCTGGAGGCGCTACCGGACCCGCGAAAGGTACAGAGAGAACAAAGGGGTCCGGGGAAATTCGGAGACCGTCAGTTATTCCATGTTGATAACAAAGGGAATAACTGAGGCCTGAGCCCAGCCTCGCAGCTGGGCAAGAGCCAACCTATTACCCAGTGAGAATTTGAATCCGCACTACAGCAGGACCCCCCCTTTTCCTCAGAGGATTAGCATGTTCATTGAATATGAATCAATATTAATAAAGTGTGGCCCATGTTTAATCCATATACCTGGTCTCGCGTGGTTATTCCGGGATAAGTTGGCAAAGGAATGCAAGCAAGCCAGTACAAGATGTAGAATCCAAGTCATATAAAGAGCAGTTGGTGTGTTTAGCCTGGGAAAGAAAAGATCAGGAAGTGATATGATAGACATTTTCAACTATTTAAAGGGATGTAACATGGAAGATGCACCAAGTGTATTTGCTCTAGATCCAAGAAGAATACTTTGACAGTAACAGCTGCTTGACAGTGGAATGTGCTGTCTCAGAAGATGGCAGACTCTCCTTCATTTGAGGTTTTTAAAGAAAAAGCAGATGCTTTATCTCTGTTTCATGCTTCAACGGAGTTTGAACTTGATGAATCAGTTGTACAGTTCTAGGATTCTAAGCCATTGCATTGGATGAATCATGAGCTTAAGAACAACAAAAATTGTGTGCACCAAATTAATTCCAACTGTTGGCAAATCCTTTCAGTGTTTTCCAATTAAAAATGTTCAGATCTGGTTTACCAGTACTTCTTTCTGGGGGTGTTTTGGACTGTAGAGCAGGAGTGGGCAATTAATTTCACATGAAAAATCTGAACTGTGTTCAGGGGTTGAACCAACTTTACTTAAAAATAAAATGAAACAGTGATTTTATGATAGTTTTTATTTTAAACTTGTTAATCTTCACAAATACTAAAGAGGTTTTTTGCAGTATGTTAAAGACAAGCAATTTATCAACTTTAGGCAAAAAGCTATAAATGGTTTTGATGTTCAAAACTGTCCACGGGCCGGACAGGAGTGGCTCACAGACCATATGTGGCCCTCAGGCCGCACTTTGCCCAGGTCTGCTGTAAAGCTTGCCCAAAGGACACAAAAGTTGGCTTTTCTCTTGGGACGCAAAGTGGAGAATCAAAATTTTAATTCCTGGCTCTGCAACCAGTTGTTCAAATGCACTGAGCCTTCTCTCTCTCTCTCTCTCTCTCTCTCTCTCTCTCTCTCTCTGTGTGTGTGTGTGTGTGTGTGTGTGTGTGTGTGTGTGTGTGTGTGTGTATGTGTGTCTCTCTCTCTCTTCTCTGCTGTCAAGTTGGAACCATCTTATAGTGACCCTAATAGAGCTTTAAAGGTAAGTGAGATATCTAAGATGTAAAACAGTACCAGAGGAAAAGAGAGGCAATACAGATGAAGGTCATAGTGTAGAGAAGTGAATGAGTAGTTCTTTGTGCAGTTTTGTTGATGAAAATCCACACCCATCAAAGTTGTTCCTCTTTAAGTCTCATACTTTCCCTGTTGATGGAAATAGCAGATTTTGAGGGAAATGGTAAAGGAGTCCCCCCCTCCGACAATCCTGATCCAGTTCCTAAAAAGTGGTAGAATATGCCAGATAGGCAGGATATAAATCAAATAAATAAATAAAATACTAGAACTGGACTGGTGTTGACCTAAGGGTTTTGAAACTTGCAGCAGCTAATTGTGGTTAACTGATGAGGTGCTGGGGCATATCTAAGGCATATGCCTGGTCATGTATCCTTTCCCATACCAAAATGTCCCCTCATAACCTATCAGTCTGCCACAATAAGCCATAGGAAGTTATGCTAACATAAAAGCCAATAGAATTCTGGTCAACAGTTTTTAGAAGCAAAGAGCAATGCACATGTCACTGGCCTAAGGTAGACATAGGATGCTGACAGACTTCACTCCATGGATCCAACTTCTTGATGTTTCCTTTCTACTGGAGATTGGATATCATTATGTACAGACTTTGGATGTAGCACTTCTAAACAATGATGTTTAGACGACCCTGCAAGGTTCTCTAGAGCCAATAATTTATTCACTTTTCTGCTCTTCTTTTCACATTTATTGTTGCCCAGAATTATCCAAATCTACACCTGAAATTTTATATTACATAACAAAAGTTTTCAAGTTTTCCACATTTTGTGACATTTACTTTTTGGTATTTATCCATTGAACTTTTTATTTCATCATTAGTTTCTGTCTTGACCCTATTATTATTATTATTATTATTATTATTATTATTATTATTATTATTATTATTATTATTATTATTATTATTATTATTATTATTATTATTATTATTATTATTATTATTAAATAAACACCAGGCACAGTCAACAAAAAATATAAAAGCATTGACTGGTATTATATAAGAGATCCAACTTTTAAGCAAAAACCTAAGTATCTGTTAAATGTTGGAGCAGAATGTATGCTGTTCCTAATATTGCTGTTTTTTATAACTCTGATGGCATGATTTCTGAGGTTTGAAACAGCTTATAGTACTGTATGAAATTTCTTGATATTATTTCCAAAGCCTCAATGAATATGGGGACAACTGAAGTGTGTTTCATCCACAAGCGACATGTTTTGAATGCCAGGTCTCTGTATGTTGTTTTGTTGTTTTTTAGTCATTGTGTCTGACTCTTTGTGACCTCATGGACCAGACCATGCCAGGCCCTCCTGTCTTCCACTGCTTGGGTCAAATTCATGTTGGTTGCTTCAATGACTCTCAAGAATCTCCTCACCACAATTCAAAAGCATCAATTCTTCGGTGGTCAGCTTTCTTTTTGATCCAGCTTTCACTTCCATACATCGCTACTGGAAATAGGATAGCTTTGATTATGCAGACTTTTGTTGGCAAGGTGATATCTCTGCTTTTAAAGATGCTATCTAGGTGTGTCATCACCTACCTCCCAAGAAGCAGGTGTCTTTTAATTTTGTGGCTGCTGTCACCATCTGCAGTGATCACAGAGTCCAAGAAAGTAAAATCTGTCACTGTCTTCTATTTGCCAGGAAGTGATGGGACCAGTGGCCATGATCTTAGGGTTTTTTTTATGTTGAGCTTCAGACCATTTTGTGCATTCTCTTCTTTCACCCTCATTAAGAGGTTCTTTAATTCCTCCTCACTTTCTGCCATCAGAGTGGTATCATCTGCATATCTAAGGTTCTTGATATTTCTTCCGGCAATCTTAAATCCGGCTTGGGATTCCTCCAGTCCAGCCTTTCTCATGATGTATTCCTGCATATGTTAAATAAGCAGGCTTACAATATACAGCCTTGTCATACTCTTTTCCCAATTCTGATCCAATCAGTTGTTCCATATCCAGTTGTAACTGTTGCTTCCTGTCCCACATATAAATTTCTCAGGAGGTAGATAAGGTGGTCAGACACTCCCATTTCATTAAGGACTTGCTGTAGTCCACACAATCAAAGGCGTTTGCATAGTCAATGAAGCAGAAGTAGATGTTTTTCTGGAACTCTCTGGCTTTGTCCATAATCCAGCAATTTGGTCTCTAGTTCCTTTAACCCTTCGAAATCCAGCTTGTACTTCTGGGAGTTCTCGGTTCACATACTGCTGAAGTCTACCTTGGAGGATTTTGAGAATAACCTTCCTAGCGTGTGAAATGAGTGCAATTGTATGGTAGTTGGAGCATTCTTTGGCACTCCCTTCTTTGGGATTGGAATGTAGACTGATTTTTTCCAATCCTCTGGCCACTGCTGAGTTTTCCATATTTGCTGGCATATTGGGTTTAGCACCTTAACAGTGTCATCTTTTAAGATTTTAAATAGTTCCACTGGAATACCATCACCTCCACTGGCATTATGGCTAGCCATGCATTCTAAGACCCACTTGACTTCACTCTCCAGGATGTCTGGCTCAAGGTCAGCAACCACACTATCTGGGTGTCCTTGACATCCAGATCTTTCTGGTATAAGTCCTCTGTGTATTCTTGCCACCTCTTCTTGATGTCTTCTGCTTCTGTTAGGTCCCTCCCATTTTTGTCCTTTTTCATGTCCATCTTTGCACAAAAGGTTCCTTTAATATCTTCAATTTTCCTGAACATATACCTGGTTTTTCCTTTTCTATCATTTTCCTTTATTTCTTTGCACTGTTCATTTAAGAAGGCCCTCTTGTCTCTCCTTCCTATTCTTTGGAAGTATGCAATCCATTTTCTGTAACTTTCCCTATCTCCCTTGCATTTTGTTTCCCTTCTCTTCTCTGTTATTTGTAAGGAACTCTCCACTATGATCTGTCCACCTTGGATGTCCCTGCACGGCATATCCCATAGCTTCTCTGAATTACTCAAGCCCCTTTGCCACGACAAGGCAGCAATCCATGAAGCAGTATTTAGTTTGTTTTTTCAATTCTTTAATTTCAGCTCTGGCATCTCCTGGTATTGTAATGTTAATGATACAGACATTTCTTCATTCTATTACTCCAATGTCTGGTTCAAGGTTTCTATCAGTTTGGATTCAGAAATCCCACAAGATCTTGACATTGTCTTTCTCTGACATCTTTCTCCAACTGATGTTCCCATGGGTTTTTTGAGGCCGGCAAGTTGTAATGTTTGCATAATTACCAGTGCACTAATTCTGCCACTCTACAAATCTAACTTTGTAATCTGTGCAATTTTTGGACATTTACAGATGAGGTGTGACACATTCATCTTTTTCTTGACAGTCAGCATTTGCTGTTAGCACTAATTCCTTGGATCTCTCAATCTTGCTGAAGTGCACGAGCACCTCAGCCTCAATAAGGCCTGTGCCCATGGAGGGGATGATGATGATGATGATGATTGCATTATGTGATAAATTAATCCATCTTTTTTATAATAATACATGTTAACGTCTATGATATGCCATTCAGCAAAACTGAGAACTAATTACATGTACAATATGAATTTTTAAAGCCAATTATAAGTTCTTGTTGCATTTTATGTTCTTTATCCTAAGGCAACTGCCATCCCTATGGAAATGTTTATAGCACAGTCATGCTCCGTAGTCCCTGCTTGTGTGTTTATTTAACCAAAGTGCAAGAAACTTAGATTTGCCAACATGTTTATTTATTTATTTATTTATTCAATTTATTTATTCAATGTTCCAATGTTTCATTTTGGATCTTCAACTGCTTTTCTTGGGCTGCTTGCTTTTTACTGGTTACTGTGAAGCTTTTTTCCTAACAGTCATTTTAAAACTGTGTTCATGATTTATTTCTTTGATTTTACTGAGTAAAACTAAGAGTCCAAAAATGTAGTAAATGAATTTGTACCCCACTTGAAGCGCTCATATCAGTTTAAGAAGAGGTAAGCTAAACAAAGCAGATCACATAAGACAACATGCAAAAATAGAGAAAGGGGCCCATTTGTGGAAGATATAAATCAAAGGAGATAAGAGTGACCACCCAGGTGACAGAGGAAGAAGGCTGAGTTGTTGTGAGAACAAACAATGAGGAACACATATGTAATAATATCAACTCTTGAAGAATCTCTTCAATCAGGTCTTATTGTTGTGCCATACAGAGAGTCTTTTAAATGTCCTTGTCCTTACGGTAGGAATTATTCCCCTTTACTAGCACTGAGAATTTCTCACACACAGAGACACACAACCACCAATAAACATGAATGACCCATGGTGGTCCTGTCAAGTTGAGATCTTTGTAAAATAACCAGTGATCCATGACACTTTCTGGAAGTGATTTCACAGCTTCATATCTTCTCTCCTTGAGTTTTGTGAGGTGGGAAAGGAAAATCCTTACAGCACTACCCTGAGTTTTTGTCTCAGCATTGCAAAGAGTCTAATAATCTGTTGGGTGAGAGTAGTTTTGCTACTGGCAGAAACCAGTGCCAAGACACATACAATTTAATTGGAAGAAAGTAACCACACAGAAATTGCCATTTAAAAATGTCATTTTTGAAACTTTAGAATTTAAGAAACATGCAAATCATTCCTATTTTAAATAACAGGAGAAGCAAAATACAGCCGATGGGGCACTTGCAGGTCCCATAGTCACTTTAAAGCCCTACTAGATCCCCAGTATCTAAAACTTTTTTTAAAAACAACAAGCCATAGGTTTTTGGTTGTTGTAGGTTTTTCGGGCTGTCTGGCCATGTTCTGAAGGTTTTTCTTCTTAAAAATATTGAACACTTCAGGAACAGGTTTTTCTTTGAGGTTTTTCTTTGAGTTCAGGACATCTCCTAAACCCCCATAACCACACAAATAAAAATGAAAATGGGCATCCAGGTACTTTTGGTTTTTATTTTTTTGCATCAAAAACCAGTTCATACTTTGATTGTTTGCCATTTTTTGAACCAAATCCAAGCCTAGTGTGGCCTAGGCTCATGAATGTTACCTATACCATTAACAGAACTTTTTAGGATTTTTTCCATTTAAATTTTGCCCAGAATTTGGGGTTCAGACAAACAAACATTTTTGTTAAAGCCATAGGTCATTACAATATATATCAGCAACAACAACACAAAACATATATTGCACTGACTAGAAATATGGAATCTTTCATGAAATGGGATATTATCATATCTCTCTTCCAAAATGGCTGATGGCACACACTGAAAGTGCAGAGCTGTGAATGATTTTCTTAAAGGGGCTGCAGATAGATTGACAAAGTAATTATCAAAATGAAATGATGTTTTGCATGGTGGATACTAACAAAAATAGGAAATTTCTGAAATGGAATGCAGATCCAGCTATTTAGAGTAAGGACAGGTTTTTTTCTTTGACCAGCTGCTTAAATCTGCTAGAGATGAAGCTGGACAAGGACTTCATATCAGTCCCATAGCTCTGTAAAATGGGTCTGAGTTTACCCAGGACCTGGGACTCTGAAGTTGTTATTTAAAGCACTTTTTGGAAGGTAGCAATCATTCATATGGGTCAGTTTCAGTCAATACATAGCAAGTGCAATGTAGGAATGTATTTCAATTCAAATTAATCCCCTTCAGCCATTAAATGTGAATCTGGTCTGTCATAGGGGACAGTTAGGAGTAGAGATGGGGGTATTCATATTCCAATATGAATATCCCCCACAGGTACAGATAATGAGAAATTCTAAGAACTCAAGGGTTAACAAAGCCAGCCAATATTTATTTTGCCTCATTTACATACATAATGGAACTTCTATGTCCAGCAGGGTTTGAATCCTCAGATATCTGATCATTCCCAGGGTCCAGATTTATTAAGTCATTAGACTGTGAGGGGTCCTCCTGCTTTTGTAATGCTGTATCCCTAAGGTGCCAATCTTTGATCAAAGGTTTCAAAAAGTATGTATTCATTTGTGCCCCTGAGTTAGCAAAAATCTCCCTGCATCTTAAGATAGAATGCAAAATAGACATTCTTGCAAAAGTTACTTTCCCCACAAAAGTGGGATGAGTGATGAGTGAAGAACAGATATTCAACTTTCATGAGGTGAGAGCAAATGCACTTCTATGCTTCCAAGAGCTTTTTAAAAATTGACATTTTTCCTGTTTGACTTAAATTTTTATTCGGCTTTGAGAAGTTAAGAAATGCTAGCTGATATCTTGAAAGCAACGTAGATGAATTTGGTAACAATTAGTTTGCCTTTGACAGGCGTCCTAGCTGCATATATATTGGTGGTCAGAGATGGAACATGGATTAAGAGGTTACATGGATTAAGAGACAAAAGGTACCTGTCAACTGCTAGAGGAAGTTGGAGTAGACTTGGTATTTGGTTATTGAGCTAATTTGCCTTTGGCACGAGTCTCATCTGTATCTAGACTGATGATCAGAGATGGAACATTAGACAGTAGTTCCAATTTAGATGGATTAAGAGATAAGAGATCCATAATTCCTGCCTGCAGATTAAGGTCCTCAACTGCTGAAGTAAGTAGGAGGGGACATGGCACTTCAGTTGTCTTACCTTGTAGCTTCTTAGGCTTCTATGCCCAGTTAAGACAGGCTGTCTTCCATTCCTGGTTGGTTTGTCAGTTCTTTCATGATTTCTCTGGTGTTGGCTTTTTTGTTTGATTTTCTTTCCATTTTTTCTTTTAACCTTTCTCTTTCTTTCCTTCCCACCACTGATAGGATGAGGGTTCTTTCCTGCTCATAGCTCTAGGTTCATTGGATATATTTTCACTTGTTTCTATAGTCCCTTATGGAACATCTAAAATGCTCCAGCCATTGGAGGGTCCTCAGACCTCGAACAGTGTGGCTGGCTTTTTCCTTCCACCCAGGATATCGTGAGATGGATTAGTCTCATGTGACTCATATCTGGGAGGGGAAAACCAGGTTACTTAAGGGGCTTTCCCCTCTAGACTGCCCTCTTCTTTTTGGGCAGCTGAGCAAGAAAGAGAGTTGTTGCTAGGAACATTGCTGAGGGTTTTTGGGCCAACTAACAAGCAAGCAGTTCTTTTGCAGATGAACAGATGCTGCGGATCAAGGCCACGGAGGCTGGTTTCGGTTGTTGAATCATCAAACTGTGGGACTGGTGGGACAACAGCTTCCTCCTTGGGCTGAGTTGATCTTCTTTTCTTGTTGTCTCCCTGTTGATTTGTGGGCTGTTGATTTGTGGGCTTTACTAGGTCACGTCCTGTTAGAGCTAATTGTGCAGAGGGTCCACTTCAATCAGGGGAAAGCTGTGCCGCAGTTTCGCACCACCGCACTTCCGCATCAGACCTTGTTCACCTACAGTTACTGCGGGTTTTCTTTGTTTTTTGGGTGGGAAGGGTTAGGGCACCTACCATTCTTAATTGTCCCATTTACTTCGGAGGTGTTTATTGGGGGCTGTGTTCATTGTCTGCAGTTTGTTTTCCTGCCAGTAGCTTGCACATACACCCCTTTTTTCCTGGACCCATTTTGAGTGTCCCACCTGTTGTTTCCCCCCTCCTTACTGGTTCTGCTCTGTTGCATTGCCATTTTGCTTTCTTCCTGTGTGACATCACCCCCCCCTTCTTGGCAGTCTTGCCCTCCACAGGCTTGGTTTGTTTTCCCAGCACTCTGCCTGCTGCTGTTTGTTCCCACACCCCATCGCTCCTTCCTTTCTGTCGTACCAGTGTTTGGGGTGGCTTTTAGTTGTGCCCTTTTTGCCCCTCACCAGCTTTCCTTTGTTTGGGGCACCATTTCTGTTTAGCCAGTCGCTATTGTAACCCCCCTTCCCTGCCAGCATTGTGTTGCTTAGGGTGCCATTTTTGTTTTGTCTCTTACTACTGCACCCACCCTCCCCAGCTGGCTTTGATTTGCCTGGGTAGAATTTTCTTTTCACTATTTGTTGCCCCACTTAGTGGCTAGCGTGCACCCAAATATATATTGGAAAGTAAATATATTAATAGTATTCAAAGAATTTTTTAAATAAAATATATTTATAATAATTATAAGTAATTGAACTAAATATGCATGTAAACAAGCTTTACAATACAATATACACTATATTAATAAGGGACAATATACAGTGGTGCCTCGCATAGCGATTGCTCCATATAGCGATGAAATCACTTTGCGATGGACTTTTTGCCATTGCAAGAGCGATCGCTTTGCGATGGCCCCTATGGGGAAATTTCACTTTGCGATGATCGCAGGGAAGCAATCATCGCAAAGCCCCCATTTTCGGCCAGCTGATCAGCAATTCCAAAATGGCCACCTGGTAAACAAAATGGCCGCCCCCTGTTTTGCCTCATTTTAGAGGCACTGAAAATGGCTGCCGCAATGGAGGATTTTTGCTTAAGGTTAAATTTTAAGCCCATAAGAACGCATTAAATGTGTTTTTAATGCATTTTGATGGGCTTTTTAAAATTGCTTAGCGATGAAATCGCTTAGCAGTGATTTTTGCTGCACAGATTAACATCGCTAAGTGAGGCACCACTGTAGTAGCATCAACCATTCGATAGAGAATAATATTGTTGAGGTATTTATTAGTTAGTTCATATTTCCTCAATTAATTTAGGAGGAAATACTACTGGCATGCTTTGGTTAAGCTAATTGTTCTCAGTTGACCAATCAGTTGGCCATTTTGGTTTGGCATTCTTTTAGGGGGCTAAGTAATATTTCTGATTCAATTATTACAGTTACAACTGGTGGCTGAGGAGTGCAATCAGGGGGTGCTTAATTAATTGGTGGTTCATTGTATTAATGCTAAAAGACAGCAATCAAATTGAATAAATTCATTGAACCAGTTACATAACACAGTTAGCTTATTTTCAGCTGGCTTTATTTAGAATATTAGTTATTCACACAGTGATAGGGAGCGCTTAAAGGCACATACCTGAGGAATAAGTATAAATAAAGAGCTTTAATCAGCTCAGTAGTTTAGGTATCTGGCTGCTCAGCTACTACCCTTGGGTGAGTGCCCCCCTGTTGCCACTAAAAGGGCTACCTTCATAAGTGGAACTCCTTCTCTCAGGAGAAATGGCATCGAGGAAGGGGCTTGGAGCCAAAAAGGGGAAGCAGCCCGCCAAGAAGAGGCAAGCACCCCAGGTGTCTCCACAACAATCTTCTTCTGATGAAGAATCCTGGCCTGCATGGTAGGAGTTGCAGGAGAAAATTTTGGCCTTAGAGGCCCAGAGGTTACCTAAGCCTTCACAGCTGAGTGGGGTGCAACCACGCAAGTCAGCCAGGGAGGCTAAAAGTCATAAGAGGGCTAGATTAATGGTTATGGCACAGGAATTAATGCAGAGATATGACACTTTTGAGACTGCCCAGGTCTCAGAGGTATAAGCAAGGCATGACACAGAGGGGGCCCTCATTACTCCAAGGGACAGCAGTGTGGAGAAACGATGGTCATCAACCTTGGGGGGGCATCTGAACCAGCATCTGTCTTCCAAGAGGGACAGGATGAGATGGAGGAGGTTGGCTTTAGCACCCCACAGCTTTGTGAGGACCCCTGCAGGGCCACCATGTCTTCCGGTGAGTCTGCAACTGTACCGGCATGCAGATGCCTCTGTATGCATGGCCTTGGGTGGTGGGTGCTCCAATGGGTTGCTCCACAAATGCACCTTACACCTCAATGAACATGGGGTTACCTAACATGGCTTGGCCTTATGCCAATCCACACTTTAGTAGTTGGGGCATGCCTTATGTCACCCCTTATGTGCAGCCTCACCCTGAGAATCCAGTTAGTACAGGGTCTTGGCCTTATACAGCCATCCCCAATTTGGGTTACAACAGAGTACCTCTTGGGGCTTTGCCATATGGAGATTATTCCATGCCCTTAGGGGACCACTTAACCCAAGTTATTAAAGAAAAGATTTGAAAAGGTTCGTACATTGACGTGTTCGACCTTCTCAATAGAAAGGCTGATAAGAAAGATTTGGACAAGGAGGATGAGAAAGAGAAAGAAAAACAGAGAAGGAAAAAACCAGATAGGACATGGGCTAATTGGTTGCCTGGGTTTTTAATTTATGCGGGTGTCATTGTCAAGGCATAGCCTTGGAGGGCTCAAGCCTTTTTTCAATACTTAGATATTATATATAGGGCATATACAGACTTTGCTGGTCAGGCTTGGCTACAATATGACCATGCGCTCCACCTAATTTACACTGGGATGAACCCCAGCTGGGTCTTTGGCTACAACACATGATGCCAGCCAGGCCTAACGCAGGTGACCGGTTCGACAGTGGTCACCTGAATAGGAAAATGGCAACTGCACAGGTTACCCACTCTGGCATGGGGCAGATGGTTCAACCCCATCTGCCTTGCTTTCTATTCAACTCTAAGGGAGTTTGTAACAAAAAACATGCAGGTTCAGACATGAATGCCTTACCTGTGGGGGACAACATGCAAATTCCTCCTGTTTAGGGCAGGTGCCCAGTGACAGGACAAGAACACAGGGCCCCCCAGAAAACCACACAATGGCGGGGGCAACCCTGGAAAAGGGACCCAGCCCAATTAGGGTCCAGGTGTTGGATGAATGGTTGAGGTGTTATCCTCACAAGGAGGATGCCCAGTATTTATTAGAGGGATTTAAGTATGGGCTTAGAATCCCAGCATTGGGCAAACGCAAGGCGGTTCATTGCACAAAACCTCCACTCACTAGCAGGTATGGAAAGCATCATGCAACAAACAATTGATAAGGAAGTAAGGGATGGCCAGGTCCTTGGGCCTTTTCCCACACCACAATTAGAGAACCTAAGGGTTTCACCACTGGGCATAGTGCCCAAGAAGGCCCTGAATGAGTTCCATTTAATCCATCATCTGTCCTTCCCCAAGGGGACATCAGTAAATGATGTCATTCCCCAGGAATTGTGCACTGTCAGGTATACCTTATTAGATGAGGCAGTGAGTATGATCAGGAAGTACAGGGTGGGGGATTAACTGCCAAATTGTAACATTAAATCAGCTTTTAGGCTTTTACCTGTTCATCCCCACGACTTCGACTTGCTGGGCTTCCAATTTGGGGGCACATTTTATGTGGACAGGGCTCTACCCATGGGCTGCTCAGTGTTGTGTGCCGCTTTTGAGAAATTTAATACATTTATAGAATGGAAAATTAAAAGCAGGGTGGAATCCGATTTGATGGCTCATTACCTTGATGACTTCCTTTTCTGTGGGAAAGGGAGGTCAGGTAGATGCAGTTTCATACTTAATATGTTCGAAACATTGGCCAAAGAGCTAGGTCTCCCCTAGCTGAGGACAAGATGGAAGGTCCGGCCACATCACTAACTTTTCTGGGTATAGAACTCAACACAGTTCAGCAAACCTCTAGGTTACTCCAGGATAAGTTGGCTGACCTTAGGTCTATGGTAGACTCTTTACTGCATAAGAGAAAGGTGTTGCTTAAGGACCTACAGAAAATAGTTGCCCTTTTAAACTTTGCATGCAGGGCCATGGTGCCAGGTTGAGCATTTCTCAAGTGCCTGTGTGCAGCCATGAGGGGTCTCAAGTGACCGATGCATAGGACTAGGGTAACGTGGGGCATGAAGGAAGATCTCCTTGTTTGGAGTCAATTACTTGAGAAATTTAACAGAATCTCCTTCTAGAGATCTGAGATGGATCTGAAGGTGGATTTTCAGGTGACCTCGGACCTGCCAGATCCCTATGGTTTGGCATTTATTTCTAAACCAAGTGGTGTTCAGGCACATGGCCGGAATCCTGGCAGCAGAGTAGCATTACGAGGGATCTAAATTTCTTGGAATTCTTTCCATTTGTGGGCACACTCTGGCTTTGGGCAGAGGAATGGGCAAATTCGGTGGTCCATTTCTGGTGCAAAAACCAGGCGGTTGTTCATATCATAAAAAACCTTACAGCGCAATCAGAAGGGGTCATGAACCTTGTTAAGGCCTTTAGGTTGTGCGTGTTGCAGTTAAATATATTACTGCATGCCCACCATGTTCCAGGGATAGATAACAGAATAGCTGTAGCCCTATTATGCCAACAGCAATCCCCCATCTCCAAGGAGATACGGGGTGCCGGAGAATGGAGAGATTCCAAAGCTTAGTCAGTCCTTTAGAAGCTAAGATGAGCCCAAGACTCTCAGCTAGGCCCTGACTAACACTTCTTCCTCAAATCCACCTCCTTTATTAAGAAAAGCAACACACACAGACAATCCATGAGTTTACACTCAGGCTAATCTGGGCTCTATATATGGTAGCAAATACACATGGCCAAATCAGAAAGACTAGTCTGTTCAAGAAACCAATACATGCAATTCTAAATCATTACTATTTTATTTAAAAAAAGGATGGTTCAGAAAAGAATTCAGATTATTGCAAAGTAATTCAGTTAAGAACATTTTCATAACAAGGCAGACAGATCACCCCCACCACTCCAGCTGGAAAAATAAAATAATTAAAAGCATTCTAAACTAGAATAATGCATAAGCATAGTCATTCTTACGTTCCTGTGATTCCATAGTCCATGATCCACCAGGAAATGTTAGATTCCAGTTATAATCCATTTTGGGAAAAAGCACGTGTCTGTCCTTTCTCAGTCAAACTCCATCTTCTTTTCTCATTTCTCCCAACTTCCTTCTCCTTCCCAGGATGCTTCATAAGGAACACCCCTTCCTGGGTCTTGTTGTCCCGCCTAACTTTCTCATGGGAGCTTGAGAGTTGTTATCATGTTTTGTGGCAGAATTATTTTGACTACGAAAGTCTCTGCTCTCTACTCATCTTAGCAATGAGATAACCAGAGAGCGAAGCTTCTCTGAAACAGCATGAAAAACTTTCCTACTACAGAGCAGACTTTAAATGAAGATGGATGCTGTTAATATTATGACTACAAAACCCCATCTAGCATCTCATAAAAACACAAATCATCACAGATTGAACGGTTCAGGGAGCTAGCGCCAGAATCCAGGGAGCTGCCAGAAGTTCTTCCTCCAGAGGTTTGGCAGATTGGCATGAGGATGCATCCAGAGCAATAGGGTTGGCCCTGGCATCAAGGAGAAGAAAAGGCTCCTCTGCCTTTACAGAGTTTCTGCAGTTTAGGAGGATGGTTGATCTGGAGCAGGCTTGGCCAGCCCTTGTCAAACACCTACAGCAATTTATGGTGCACCTTTATAGGAGAGGGTTAGGCTGGGCATTATACAAGGTAAGCTGTCGGCTTTAGCATTCTACGCAAAAATTAATGGTTACAGGGATTTTTCAGGGGATTATCAAATTAGAAAAATGGTAGAGGGATGGTCCAGGGAGAGGGGTAGAGTGAGGGACACTAGAGCACCCATATCACCTCCCCTTTTGGAGAGTATATGTGAGCACTGGGCACTACTGTGCAAGGACAAGTACAAAATAAAATTATTGCATGCTGCATCCCTTATAGCATTTTTCGGGGCCCTCAGGATTAGTAGCTGGGGGTAAAGTAGACAAATCTAGGTTAGCTCTACAATGGCGGGGTGTCAAAGTCCGGGATGAGAATGTAGAGCTTGTAATTAGATGATCCAAGGCCAATCAAACGGGCAAAGGTAGGCAGGTAGTATTGGGGTGATGCACCATTGAGCGCATATGCCCAGTCAGAGCCATGCGGGCATACTTAGAACATAGAGGACATGACACAGGTTATTTTTTCTAACATGCTAATAAGTCTCCATTGACTAAATATCAGTTTTGGAAATTGACTGGATTAGCTTTACATAAGGTTGGGGTTATGGGTGCAAGGTTTGGCACTCATTCATTTAGAATTGGAGCGACATCCACTGCAGTGGCCATGGGTTACAGCACAGAGGAAATCAAGCAATTAGGCAAATGGTCCTCGTCCTGTTACAACAGATACATCAGGACCTTTCCTACTTTGTAGGCAGGGGCCTGACGTATGTTTTTACAGGTCCCCTGGGGTCAGGAATATGAAAACAGATAGTGATCATCAGCCATAGTTATATCTACTGGGCAGAATGCTATGTGGCTACATCCCCCTGGGGGAGCAATCTGGGGCTTGGAGCATGGGCTCACATTATGTGGAAGGGGCTACACGGCATGCAGTGGGATCAGCTGTGCAGAAGGATGGCTTTCGGTCACTGCCCACCAGACCTGCTGGTGATACATCTTGGAGGCAACAACTTGCCTAGACTGCCAGGCAAGGTTGATCCTGGACATTCTACATGACCTCAAGAGTTTGAAGGCCACATACCCTGCGATGCGGATCATATGTTCCACAATTATTCTTCGGTTAGCTTGGCAAGGGTCTGAGAGGACTGGCATGGTTAACAAGGCCTGGCAGGACATTAACAGAAATGTTTACAGAGGTATCTGCAATGGCCTTGGATCAGTGATAGGTCACCACAGGATCCAAGTGGAGAAGTCCAAATTGTTCAGGAGTGACGGCGTTCACCTTTCAAAGGCTGGTTTGGAGATCTTCTTGGAGCTCGCAGGGCTCTGTGGCTGGCATGGGACATAGCAAGGCTAGTCACTATGCTGTGGTGGGTAGTGTGGAAAAAACAGGTATTTCCAGTGGGTCCTGCTGTAGTTTCAAGTAAGCCAACAGCGCATTCAACCGCCTGGCACTTTGGATCATGCAATTACAATACCTGTGGCGGGAAGATGCGCTGGGCCACTTCTGGACTAACAGCCCTCAAATAAAGAGGACTCTAAGTCTGGGAGTGTTTATTAGTGGCCGGCCAGGTTTCTGCTGTCCTTAAGATGGCTGGAACCTGGGGCCAGGGACTTGTCCCTTCATTGATCAAGGGTTATTTAGATACTCACATCATTTAACTGTTTCTGCACTACAGCAGGCCCCCTCCTTTTGACAAAGAATGAACATTTTGAATCTGAATGTATATTAATAAAGTGTGGCCCATATTTAACCCATATCACTGTCTCACACTTTATTCTGGCGTTGGGAGGGCAAAAATCTATTGACATCGTATTGACATTGACTTGTACACAGCAGTTAAGTGAAGGGTTTGTTTGTTTGTTTTGCAGAAATCACATCTTGATATAGTTGGCATACTAGCTGAAACAAGATCCATGGATGTATTGAAAACCATGCCTTCTCATTCTTCTTTAGTTTGCTTAAGTTCTTGTTTATTTATTTAATATCTGAGATATTCTATGAGAAAATTAGTAATGTGTTTGCAAACAACTTCATGTTGCCATTGCATTGAGGCAGACTGAATCAAGGAAGGGCTTTGATGTCAATTGGGGCTTGGAGGTTTCATTATTTAGATGCGACCAGAATTCCATCTCTTGGGACAGATCTTAAGACTGAAACCCTCTGACTGGTATTTATCTTGATCAAAAGTCCTAGGCTCTGAATCAATTTAAAAAAGTTGGTCTTTGATAGAATACTTCAGGATTCTATGGTATGTTCTCCTCCTCTGTTGCTGCAGATTTTGTTTAGAAATAAATTGTTATTTTGATCTGAACTGAAACTTGAGGTTGTCAATTTACTGGGTGTTGCAAAAATTTAAGAGAAAGGCACAGATCTTTGTAGTTTATCTTTGTGCACACCATTTATTATTTATATACAGACTGGATCTCTCCCCACTCTCCTTCTCTTGCTCATGGTTTTTTAAAGCACATCACACTTTTGCACTGAACCAATGATGCATCATGTCACCTGGTGACACTAGATGCCCAGCATTTAAAGTCAACTCCTACACAAAAATCATGCCTTTTCCTCCTCCACTGGTTGCCTTAAGATAAGTCTCCCTACCTGGAAAGCCAAGGAAGGACAGCAATTCCTTGAAACTGCAGCTGGTGCCCTGGGACATGACAACCCTAATGGGAAGGCTTCAGGCTTGTAGTTTAAAAATAACCAGTGGGAGAGGTTTATTTAGCTTGTATAGGCATCTAGCAGAGGGTAACACATAATTTAGCTTGATTGTGGTGTGAACACATTTGATTACGAAATGAAAATTCCATATAACACCAATGATAGCTAATTAAAAGAAGATCAGGACCTGAAGGCAGTAGCAGGAGTTAAGGTTACGGCTGGTTAGAGGTACAGGGAATTTAAAAAAAAAACACAGGGTCAGACAGAAGTCAGTTTGTTGTTCTTTGGAAGAGGACAGGAAGATCAGAAGATTTCAGGCATTTTAGAAGCCAGATGCAAGTGGAAGTCATTGTGGCAAAGAAAGGTTGCTGTGTAGCATCTGCTTCTCATTGTAAATTGCTGGAGCAAATTTCAGGGGAATCCAGTCAGAAGGAAAAAAAACTATTGAGAAGAATCTTGCATATGAGGAACCATACGCAAGATCTGTACATTTCAGCAATGCCATTTGATTGATAAGCAGTATCATATTTCCATATGCAATTTTTTCCTTTCCAAGCATTTTAATATTGTTTGTTTTATAAGATTGCCTCTGCTAAGGGTGTCAGTCCCCTCTGTATCATCAGGACTAAGTTATTTGGTACAGAGTGTTCATTTTGGTGGCAATAATTAAAGGTCATATAGTAAATGCAAGATTTGGTAACTATGAAGCATGAGAATATTACAAAACACTGCAGCAGCAAGATTCATAAAGTCAAATCTTCAAAGCTCAAAAGGAGTACATAGCTATGCTGCTTTTCATGCTTCTGCTGCTAACAAGATGGAAGAGCAAGAGGAGCAGAAGTAAGAGGCTTCCATATGTAGCCTAGACCAAGTGACAAGAGAAAATTAGTCTTCTAAAGGCAAATGCTGATTTTCCCCCTTTCTTAAAAAAAAGATATCTCAATACATCACACCCCCTAGAAGAATTGATATAATCCATGATCTACAGTTCTTGAAGGAGGAGCATCCTTCAATGTGCATCATTATGTTCACTGTAATGGGCAGACATAACATCACATGTCCGTCACAGCTGGGCAGTGAGTCATCAGCCTATGGTGTGACGGAGGGTGGAACTTAAGGGGAGGAGCTAGTATAAAAAGGGGGGAAGAGAGTGTGAAGAGAGATTGGAGATGAGAGTCTGAGCTGGGAGTTTAAAGGATTTAGTAGTTAGAGTGAGTGAGTGAGCCTGTCAGTGGAGAAATAGTCTGTGTGAGCCACTGTTTATTAACAGTGATTGATTAACTGATTCTTTACCAGTGATTTACTATTTTTATTTTCTGTAATCAATAAACCAGATTTTGTTTTGAAAAGTTACACTTGTCCTTTTATGATTTTTTAAAGGATAAGTTGGTGGCAGCAGAGATTTTATAGTAAAGTAGCAACCACTCTGTGAAGTGTGAGGGTGGCTGTTACAATAAATTGGTGTCCAGCGTGTGGGATCCGTGGGATCCAGTGAAGCCTTGTGTGGAAAGGTGCCCAGAGCAGGGGTCTTTAGTCAGGGACGTCTGAGTAAACGCGTGGGTAACCTTCTAGGACTTGTCTCATGGGGAGCGAGTCTAGTAGAAGGGTGCGGGACCTCAGATTGGGAACTAAGACAGGGAGGCTCTGTGGTGACCATTTCTGTGGAGAGTTGCCCAAAGCAAAAGCTGTGGCAGTTTGGCTGGCTTGTCCTGAGTTTGGGGAAAACTCTGAGAGGACAAAGCGGAGCCAAGGGCAGTTAGGCTGAGGGAACTCAAAGGCAGCAGAACCTGGGACAGGGGAAGCTGTGTGTGTATTTAAGATTTGGTGCCTGAGACAGAAGGGAAAATTCTGTTTTGGTGGGAGGCCTAACTGGAGGCTGAAGCCTGGTAATAGTAGCTAGCTTGCTAGTGCTGCTGGAGCAGCAACTTTATAACAGACTCACTGACAGGGAAAAAGTGTACGTTTTAAAATCAAGGCTTGTAAGTGGGAACAGAAGCCTGAGAAAAGGAAAATGCCCTTGACTAGGGGAAAGAAGGCTGAGCTGGTAACTTATGAATTGGCAGCTGGGTCAGATAGTGAGAATGGGGACGTTGAGGAGGGATTTACCTCAGCTCAGGAGGGAGAGGCTGCAAGAGAAGACATATCAGATTTCAGAAGGCTGGAATTGGCCCAAGCACACAAATACAGACTGAAACAGCTAGATATAGAGAAAGAAAAACTGGCTTTACAAATAGAGAGAGAAAAAATGGATGCAGAAAGGGAGAGAGAGAAGATTGCTCTAGAGAAAAAAATGGAGAGAGAAGAAAGATTAGAGAAAGAACATATGTCTTTTGAACTCAGGAGGCTAGAATTGTTAAATCAAAACAATAACAACAATAGAGGAGACAACTCTGAGGGGGGTCAGTTATCCAAAGCAGACCTAAAGAAATTCCCCACTATTAGAAAAGGAGATGATCCAGAATCATTCCTTGTGATGTTTGAAAGAGCGTGTGAAGATTTCCAAGTGAGGGAATCTGAAAAGATGATTATATTGAGATCCCAAATTAGTGGAGGCCTTGCTGAGATATACGCAGAGATGGCAATTGAATTAATCAAAGATTACACTGAATTCAAAAAGTTAGTGTTTGCCATGTATGGCATAAATGCAGAACATCTGAGGCAAAAGTTCAGATCACTAACTAAGAAACCTGATGAATCCTACTCACAATTGGGGGCAAACTTGTCTAGATGTTTGGGGAAATGGCTGTCGCAAGAGGGGGTTCAGACAATTCAACATCTGAAGGATATTATGGGATTAGAACAGTTTTATTCCCTATTACATGGTGAACTAAAATATTTGGTCAAAGACAAGAGACCTAAGAATTTGAAAGAAGCAGGAGAGGTTGCTGATTTCATCTCCCAGATAAGAAAAACCAGCTTTTCTCGGGGGCAAAGTATGAGGAAAACTTGGGAGGACTCTAATAAATCTCCTAGAGGACAGTTTAAAGACCAGCAGAGGGTTGGTGGCCATTTTGTGGGAAAAGCCTCAGAACAGAGCCAAGTCAGAGGGCAAAATTTGGAGGGAAAGTAGTAAAAGGGGCTGGAAATGAACAATGGAGTGCTCAGACTTGCTTCAAATGTAATGAGAAAGGTCACATTGCATCCCAGTGTGGTAAAGGCAGAGAAAATAAAGAATTTTTACCACAGAAAATAAATTTAAGCAAGCCTAAAGCTGTTTTCTGTGTCCAGCAGGGACAAGTTGATACAATAGGTGAGCAGTCAGTAGCCATGGCAACGCCAGCAGAGCTATTTTCTCCAGACGATGAGAGTGAATCTAGTATTCCTTTGGCTGAGATCAGGCACTGCTTTTTGATTAGAACTGATCACAAATTATTTGAAACAGCTGGGGACAATATTGGTATTTTAGATAACAACTACATGGCGCTGAAAGATTCCTGCTCACAGGTGACCTTATGTCATCCAGATATTGTACCACACAAATACATATTACCAGAAGAACACATGACAGTGAAAGGAATAGGACAAGAAACTATTATCTTGCCTGTGGCTGAAGTGCCAATTCGTTATCAGGGATGGCAGGGAAATTGGCGTGTAGGAATTTCCTCACAGTTGCCATCGGCTGTTTTAATTGGTACAGACCTCTCTGAGCATGTTAAGAGAGTTCTGGTTATAACACGTTCACAACATGAGCAGACAGAGACAGCTGAGGAAAAGAGTGACAGTCAGGGGGTAGAAATGACTGACCATAAAAACACAGCTGAGATATTTACACTTGATTTGCCACATCACAATACTTTTTCCCAAGAACAGCAAGCAGATCCCACATTAAAAAGCTGCTTTGAGAAAGTGCCTGGAATACAGTTAACCCCTGAAACACCTGAAAGATTCCACATTAAGCAGGGATTACTGTACAGAGAAACACTGGTAAACCCCTCAAAAGAGGGAGAAGATATTCAAAAGCAGTTGGTAGTGCCTGTAAAATACCGCCAGATGATATTAGAAAGGGGACATTCTGACATATTTGCTGCACATCTAGGGATCAATAAAACCAAACAAAGAATAACGCAAAGCTTCTATTGGCCAGAGATAGGAAAGCAGATTAAAAGTTTCTGCCAGAGTTGCGATATTTGCCAGAGACAGGGTAATAACCGGGACAAAACAAAGGCAAGGTTGTGCCCATTACCCGTAATCTCTACCCCATTTCAATGTATTGGTGTGGATATTATAGGGCCGCTGCCCAGGGTCACAAAAAGGGGAAACAGATTTATCCTGACTATCGTGGACCATGCCACACGATACCCAGAGGCTATTCCTCTTAGTAATATTGAGACTCATACAGTGGCTGATGCCCTACTGAGTTATATGAGTCGAATGGGCTTTGCTTCAGAGATAGTGACTGATCTAGGAACATCTTTCACCTCGGAACTCATGCAGAGACTAGGGCAAATATGTGTTATCAAACATTTAAGTACTTCCCCATATCATCCGCACTCTAATAGGTTAACAGAAGATTTTAATGGTACCCTGATGCTCATGAGTAGAGCCTATTCTGTTGAAAACCTTAATAATTGGGACCAGAGGGAAGCGAGTACCTTGACAGATGGTACAACACTAACCTCTGATTACCCTGTGAAATCTGTGACTGACCGAGGTCTGATATATGGAGATGGAGTGCAGTCAATAGAGCATGTTCAGAGTGCTTTCACACTTACACTTTCACCAGGAGGCCAGGAATCACCCTCTGCAGCTGAAATCGTTACAGTATCAGCAAAGAGCCTGCAGAGAGATGTTTCCATGGTTACTCAGCTGAAGAGTGGTGTTGGAGCTGATCTAGTGCTTGTGAGAGCCCCAACTAATATTGGTTTAACTCAAGAGCAGCTAAATGAATTAAAAAATGTGGTTACAAAGTACCAACATGTTTTCCCTAACAAGCTTGGGTTAGCCAAGGGAGTGGTGCACAAGTTAGATACAGGAGATGCACCCCCACAAGCAGTAACTCCATATAGAGACACTGGGCTATATGTTGACAAAGTGATGCAGAGAGTAAAGGTAGTAGGGCTAACAGTGAAAGCAAGCAAAAGCCAGCTGGGTAGCCCTGAAATGAAGTACTAAGGTCATGTGGTAGGGGGAGGTGTAATCAAACCCCTAGAAGCAAAAGTACAGTTGTGTTCAAAATTATTCAGCCCCCACTGAAATTGAATGTTTTGGCCATTTTGACATTGATTTTGATCATTCAGTCATCTTGCTTACATTTACATGAAAGAGGCACTTGTAGGTCAGAGAAATATAACCTTAAGTTTATAATGAAATAACCACAAATGTCTTTTCTGTGCTCACATCATTATTAGTTTTTATTCAACCCCCAAGTGACATTTAATCTTAGTACTTAGTACAACATCCTTTTACAGTTATAACAGCTTTTAAACGTGAAGCATAGCTTGACACAAGTGTCTTGCAGCGATCTACGGGTATCTTCGCCCATTCTTCATGGGCAAAAGCCTCCAGTTCAGTCAAATTCTTAGGCTTGCGCACTGCAACTGCTTTCTTTATGTCCCACCAGAGGTTCTCAATCGGATTTAAGTCTGGTGACTGCGATGGCCACTCCAAAATGTTCCAGCCTTTCCTCTGCAACCATGCTCTAGTGGACTTGGAGGTATGCTTGGGATCATTGTCCTGTTGAAAGGTCCAACGTCTCCCAAGCCTCAGGTGTGTGACGGACTGCATCACATTTTCATCCAATATCTCCTGGTACTGAAGAGAATTCATGGTACCTTGTACACGCTGAAGCTTCCCTGTACCTGCAGAAGCAAAACAGCCCCAAAGCATTATTGACCCTCCGCCATGCTTCACAGTAGGCAAGGTGTTCTTTTCGTCATATGCCTTGTTCTTCCTCCTCCAAACATAGTGTTGATCCATGGGCCCAAACAGTTCTAATTTTGTTTCATCAGTCCACAGAACACTATCCCACAACTTTTGTGGTTTGCCCACATGACTTTTGGCATACTGCAGTCGACTCTTCTTATTCTTGGGAGACAGCAAGGGGGTGCGCCTGGGGGTTCTGGCATGGAGACCTTCATTACGCAGTGTGCGCCTTATTGTCTGAGCTGAAACTTCTATACCCACATCTGACAAATCTTTTTTCAGTTCCTCAGCAGTCACACGGGGACTTTTCACCACTCTACGCTTTAGGTAGCGCACAGCAGTCGAAGTCAGCATCTTCTTTCTTCCACGACCAGGTAGCATTTCAACAGTGCCCTTTGCCTTGAATTTGCGAATGATGCTTCCTATGGTGTCTCTTGGTATGTTTAACTTCTTTGCAATCTTCTTATAGCCATTGCCCTTCCTGTGAAGACAAATCACCTCTTCTCTTGTCTTCCTGGACCATTCTCTTGACTTCACCATGTTTGTAACCACACCAGTAAATGTCTAGAAGGAGCTGAGTATCACAGTCATTTTAAAGCTGCCTAATTGGTGCTTATTATGCTTGATTGGTGCTCGGTGACATCCACAGGTGTTTTCAATACCTGATTGAAAACACCTGAATGAACCTCTCTTCTTCAGAGTGGTAGTCTTTAAGGGGTTGAATAATTGTGGCAATGAAGAAACCACAAAAGAAACATTTACTACTGTATTACATAAACAATTAATGTTATTTTAGTTGCATTTGGTTCTTTAAAATGTCCTTGTAGGATTTCATTCTGAATACAATTCCAAATGTACACTATAGTCCCTAAACCCCTTTACAGCATTGGGGGCTGAATAATTTTGAACACAACTGTAGATGCTATAAGTAGTTGGCCTAGACCCACCACCAAGAAGAAAGTTAGATCATTTCTTGGGCTGGTAGGTTACTATAGGAGATTTATCCCAAGGTTCAGTGAGATAGCAGCGCCACTGACGGAACTGATGTGCAAGAAGAGTGCTGACAACATCCAGTGGTCCAGTAACTGCGAGGAGGCATTTGGGAAGCTGAAGGAGGCGTTAATCACCAACCCCATGTTGCGAGCTCCAGACTTTGATCGTGAGTTTACCATCTTCACAGATGCATCCAACTCCGGGTTAGGAGCCGTGCTGTGCCAGTGTGACGACTGCAGAGACCTTCATCCGGTTGCCTACCTGAGCAAGAAGCTACAGAAAGGGGAGAGACACCTGTCCACCATCGAGAAGGAGTGTCTTGCCATTTTGTTTGTGGTCCAGAAACTGAAACCATATATTTGGGGGAGACATTTCATCCTCTGTACTGACCGCTCCCCACTGTTGTGGCTAAGGACTATGAAGGTCAACAACAGTAAATTGATGAGGTGGGCTTTGATCTTGCAGGACTTCGACTTTGAGGTTCAAGTGGTCAAAGGGACTCAGAACTGTGCTGCAGATGCCCTCTCTAGACGACCCGACGACTGAAGATTGAAAAGAAAAATTTGGACTCTAAGAATGGTTGAAATTGTTTATAAGTTGCATAATGGTGATTTCTGTAAAGTTAATAAAGTTAATGAAAATTAATTATAAAATATAAAGTGATAAGGTAAAGTATATTGTTGGAATTAATAAAAATGCTTAGAGTATAAGGAATAATAATTGTTTAAAGTGTTTTAAAGCAATAAGAAGGAAAAGTGTTATATTGTATGACTTTTTCTGCTAGTGAACTGTTAAACTGGTAAAGTATTGTGGCAACCCCAGACCTACTGGAGTATCCCACCCTGTAGTTATGCTGCCACCAACCATTCCCTTTAAGGAGTCACACAGACCAGGAATGGATTTTAATAAACAAAAGAACAAGGTTTATTGAAACAACAAACAGGGTAAATAAAAGGATCAGGTAAATAGGATACAGGAACGTGGCATAGTCCCAATCACACACATACAACAGCTTGGTTCCCACAGAACACTTTAAGGTAACGCACAGACCCTGAACCTATCAGTTCTGGCTACCTAGATAGAAACCTGTACCCAGTCTGACACACAGACTCCAACTCCCCTTCTCCACACAAGCTCCAAATATATATACAGTACAGCTCCTCCCCCCGATGTCCCGCCTTCCACTCCCCATAGGATGGAACTTTCCCTCCAAACCCATGACAGACAGGTACCATCAGTGCTGTATGTGACAAGTATATTGCTGGAATTCATAAAAATGCTTAGAGTATAAGGAATAATAATTGTTTAAAGTGTTTTAAAGCAATAAGAAGGAAAAGTGTTATATTGTATGACTTTTTCTGCTAGTGAACTGTTAAACATTTTGGGTAATTGTGCGTGTAATGTTGGGGTAATGTAATGTTTGTATATTGCTCCTCCTTGTTTTTGGAGAAAAGCACTTTAGCTTTCCCCCACAAAACAATTTATTAAGGGGGGAGGTATTGTAATGGGCAGACATAACATCACATGTCCATCACAGCTGGGCAGTGAGTCATCAGCCTATGGTGTGACGGAGGGTGGAACTTAAGGGGAGGTGCTAGTATAAAAAGGGGGGTGAAGAGTGTGTGAAGAGAGATTGGAGATGAGAGTCTGAGCTGGGAATTTAAAGGGTTTAGTAGTTAGAGTGAGTGAGTGAGCCTGTCAGTGGAGAAATAGTCTGTGTGAGCCAGTGTTTATTAACAGTGATTGATTAACTGATTCTTTACCAGTGATTTACTATTTTTATTTTCTGTAATCAATAAACCAGATTTTGTTTTGAAAAGTTACACTTGTCCTTTTATGATTTTTTTAAGGATAAGTTGGTGGCAGCAGAGATTTTATAGTAAAGTAGCAACCACTCTGTGAAGTGTGAGGGTGGCTGTTACAATGATCCCTTGACTGGTTTGAAGAGCATATTGTCCCCCACAGCATATTAACACAGCATGAAGGATGGTAAATAGAAAAATGTGCTACACTATTAGTAGAGGCTTGGGATTAGTCATTGGCATCTGAGTGGACATCTGAGCGGACAGGCCAAAGCTTTTCAGGGGTGATGAGAAACACCTCTGGATTTGGGTCTGGAATTCTTTCTCAGAGATATACAAAGGTCCTGCTTCTTAAGGTGGAAAGATTGTTAGGTGGCATGGGACTTTGCTTGGCTGAGGTGGGTAGTATGGAATGTTGATGGATTGGTGAGTCCCCTTGAGACCACAGGATAGTTATAGCTCAACTGACCTCCTAGTGCTGCAGATAGTGACATTATAGTGTCTGTGTGGCAAGGATATGCTGGGGCCACATCAATGAATGGTCACCGATGGAAATGGGGACTCAAGGTTCGGGGGTGGTTTTTTTTTTTAAGCTGGGGATAGGGTAAGGAGTACAGAAGGTAAGGGGAAAGGGGGGAGAAGGAGAACATAAAATATACTGTCATCAAATCCTGTTGTTCGTGTTACAATATCAAGTCCACTTTTCGTCTTTCTATAGTTTGATTGCCCTTCCAGATTCCTACTTGCATTTACTTCTTAAATTTGATGTTAATCAAGCTCTATCTACTGTGTTTCCCCAAAAATAAGACAGGGTCTTATTTTTTGCTCCAAAAAAAGCCTTAATTTTCAGGGGATTTTTTTTCATGTACAACAATCTACATTTATTCAAATACATTCATGTCATCTTCTGATTGCTACACAATGCTGCACAATGGTGGAGGGCGGAGTTTCACTTAACTGGGACTTATTTTTCGAGTAGGGCTTATATTATGAGCATCCTGAAAAATCATACTAGGTCTTATTTTCAGGTTAGCTCTTATTTTCGGGGAAACAGGGTACTGACTCAAGCCATTTATATAATAAATCCCATCATTCAGTTCCCTTTTGTATTGGACAGTCTTTCAACACTTATTTATTATAATAGTAATTGTATTATATAACAAACAAACAGAAAACAATCAAAGGAATACAAGTGGGGGGGAGGAAGGAAAAATACACCATACAAAACATACACACAGGGAAGTGTTTACAGTAGTACAATATGTAGTATAATTTTGACTTCATAACTATGTTACAATACTAAATTCTATAATGTATGTCATATTTTCTACTCATATTTGTTTCTGGGCTCAATCATAAAACATTTTTCAGTTTTAACATATCTTCTCAAAATCTGAGATAATGCCTCTAACAAGCAATTTCTGGTATTATATTCAGCAAGAGCATTTCTAGTTTAAAGCTTATATTTACTTGTGTAATTTCTTATATACCGTATTTTTCGCACCATAAGACGCACTTTCCCCCCACAAAACAGGGGGGTGGAAAGTCTGTGCGTCTTATGGAGCGAAGAAAACAGATTATATTTTCCTGTTTTCTTCTCCTAAAAAATTGGTGCGTCTTATGGAAAGGTGCGTCTTATGGAGCGAAAAATACGGTAATAACTTCTTTATCTCCAAAATCATCTTACTCTCTCACATATCCACCACCTATGCCAAAGAGAGTTCAAAGTTGCTGACAGTATTTTTAACATGAATTTCTAATCTCTAACATCCTTTTGCCAGTTTTAAAATGCCATCTATAGAACATCTTTAGAACATTTTCTCTCAAGTTTACTGATTCAGTCCATCTATAATTATCATTCCACATTCAAATCCATGTCTATATTATAACCAAAGTTTTGTACCCATTTCATCATCACTGCATTCACCCCTTTATTCTCTGAATTTTCTAACAAACAAATATGCATTTTTGTATAATCTTCTCACTAGTATAAATCCACAGCTCATCCACCTGAACCGTCCTCTCATAAAAGCCCATTATTTTATCTTTCTTCAATATTGATTCTAAATTCTTTTTTTTCTGCTGCTCCCATTGCTTTGGTGAATTGGTCTTTCTTCTGAATATTTCATTCCATGTCCTCTTTGAGTCTTGAAGTTACTGCCTTAATTTCTAGAGTTTGGGCTTTGATCTCATCTGTAAGTTTCTTAATAATGTTTATTTGAATCTCCTGCATATAGTTCTTTAAAGAATCTTGAATTATCAATTTTGATGTACATTGGCTAAAGGCTGTCATTTCTATTTCTTGGGTATAGCTTTATTGTAAGATAACAATTTCCACCGAGAAATAAAACCTCTACTTTTTTATCTTAAATTTGTCCCTAAGATTCTCAATTTACAAAGAAGCCTAATTATATCACAAATATACCAAATACACAACTACAGCTTAATAATTCAGCTTTTAAAAAGTTCAGGTACTTTGATGCAGCTTCTTATAAAATCAGCAGGCCTGCCTCTACTTCCATCTTCAAGTCATGCCATGTCCACCAAATCCATTTTTTTCTTCCTGTACTCCAAATTCAGTCAAGAGCCATTAAACAGTAAAACCATCGGCCAGTCAGTCTTTGTGTTAAATTGGTTGGTCCAGGCCCAAACTCCCACTTAGCATATCCAATTTGTAAATCCAAATTCAGCCAGGGGCAGTTTTAATTATAATCCACCATTCACAGATCACAGCAAGGCTGCTTTGTGTCCCCCCCTTTTGTATATAAACACCCAGATTCTACCCAAGTGCCTCTGTTAAACACTCTCTTTAAGAACTCTAATCTTCTTAAACATCTAAAATTATGGGTCTATATGTGCCATCGAGGGAGGATGGGAGATGAGAAGGTGATTTCGTCTGTGACTCTTAAGTTTTGTTTCTTTAAAGTGTGAAACAGTTAAAAATTAGCTGCTGTTTCAGGAATATAATAATAAAACCATTTAGAAAATAAAGTTCTCTGGTATATTTCAAAGAGAGATTAAGTAACAACTAATTTCTTTCTTAATTGCCCCAATTTAGCTGGCTTTTTGTTCTTTTTTTAGTCTTTTGTTCTCTTTATTGCTCCTCCGCTTCTTTGTTTATTTCTTTCTGTTCTTAAGTCAGCATCTTCAGTTTTAGCTGTACTTGCTCATGAGAAATAAAAGGACAGTTACTCAGAGTCATGTAGTCAAGTAAAAATCTTCTTCAAAGTTCCCACCTTGGCAAAGTTAGGCAGCTGATTCACCAGGACATGGTGTCTCCTGGGCCAGATGCTTTGAGAAAGGAAAATCTCACAAAGTCAGATTGCTGTCTGAATTTGGAGTTCTCCAGGTCTCCTCCACTGCAAGCCCTACTCTCCTGTAGGATCTTGCCCCCCTTCCATTGCTGGGGGGGTGTCTGCTGACCCGGAGTTTACACAGGGGTTCCCAGAGCCCTGAGGATTCCTTCTGCTCTTGCCGCCATTGCTCCCAACACTTTTGACAGTATATCCATTTCTGCTGCTTACCAAATCTTCTCCAGAAGCTCCTCTTGGTTCAGTATCTTCAATTTCTTCCATTTCTTATCATTAAGAATTCTGGTTGCAGTGACTACATATACAATTAGATAATTCTTTGTCTTATCTATATTATCTGATATAATGTTCAGTAAAAACAATTCTGGGGTTAGTGGAACATTACAAAGCAATTTTTAAACAAAGTATGCTACACTCAATATGCCAGCAAATTTGGAAAACTCAGCAGTGGCCAGAGGACTGGAAAAGATCAGTCTACATCCCAATCCCAAAGAAGGGCAGTGCCAAAGAATGCTCCAACTACCGTAGAATTGCATTCATTTCACACACTAGCAAGGTTATGCTCAAAATCCTCCAAGATAGGCTTCAGCAGTATGTGGACCGAGAACTCCCAGAAGTACAAGCTGGATTTACAAGGGGCAGAGGAACTAGAGACAAATTGCTAACATGCGCTGGATTATGGAGAAAGCCAGAGAGTTCCAGGAAAACATCTACTTCTGCTTCATTGACTTTGCAAAAGCCTTTGACTGTGTGGACCACAGCAAACTATGGCAAGTCCTTAAAGAAATGGGAGTGCCTGACCACCTTATCTGTTTCTTCAGAAATCTATATGTGGGACAGGAAGCAACTGAATATGGAACAACTGATTGGTTCAAAATTGGGAGAGGAGTACGGCAAGGCTGTATATTGTCTTCCTGCTTATTTAACTTATATGCAGAATACATCATGCAAAAGGCTGGACTGGAGGATTCCCTGATGAGAAAAATAATGAGGTTGCGAAACACTGAGATAAGTGATTCAAATATATTTTATCTAAATCTCTTAGGGAAGGATAAATGGGAGTCCCTAAGAAATAAATATAACACTAAAAGTATATTACATGCCAAAGTAATTGAACAGAGTAAGCAACGGCAGTTAAGGTAACGCCGACAGGCAAACACAAAAGCTTCTGCCTCGCTCTGTAGTGTCGCACCATCAAGACAGAAGGTGTGAAAGAGGGTAAAACAGACTAGATTTTATAAGCTTAATTAGTCACAGGAAACACATGAGGTTCTTTCAGTCTTAACCCTTAAAGAGAAAGGCATGTTACAGATTGATATTACAACAATCGCAAGCCGGAATTAAGATTTCTGGAAGAAACATCAATAACCTCAGATATGCAGATGATACATCTATGATGGCAGAAAGTGAGGAAGAATTAAAGAATCTTTTAATGAGGGTGTGGCATTCACTCCTCATGCCCCTGCCTGTCTCTCCAAACACAGAGCACATGAAGGCAAACTAATACTCCTTTTCACCCGCTGCCACGAGTTGATCACTAAATCAACATTAATTAGCGTTTAATTATGGAAGGATGAAGATTAAGGTCCAAACCACTGTCTTTTAAATAAAATTTGTTTATTGATTACAGATGTTTGATTATTAATCATAGGTAACTTCCACAGGTTTATTTATCCTCAATCTCAACCTTCTTTTGTTATAATAGTTCTCATTCACTCTTCACTCTAATCACACCTCAGATCTCCCAAACACCACACTCTATCTCTCCACTCTGATCTCTCCTCTCTAACTCACTGACTCTCCTCTCTGACTCCACCTCCTTTACATATCTCTCAGCTCCGCTTCTCAGCAACATTAGCCTGCAACATGAATATGCACAACTACTTAATATAATAAGGGTGAACGCTACATACCTCCCCCCTTAAATATTGTTATGAAAAAGTAAGGCCCAATAATGAACAAATTTTACTTATAATCAATAAGGCTTCATGACTAACAAAGGCTAAGCAGAAACTGCTTACAGTTGCTGTTGCAAAAGGTATTTTAGGATATTGCTTGACTAACACAAAAAGAGGAACTGAACTTAGACACAGAGGAGGACGGATGTTTGTTACAGCAGATATGTTCTGGGCAAGGGTGAAAAATAGGAAGTTGAGTAAACATTGCTACTGTCTGTTGACCTGATATAACCTAATGTACTAAAACATGAAGTTTGAAAATAACATTTTTGCTGATTGTTGAAATTAACACTTACAGTAATAAAAAGGGGGTTGGATGATCAGGGGGAAGGTTTTGATTTGGGTGGTAAAGGGGTGGAATGATGGAGAATTAATTAGCTAGAATGGAAGCTCATTCGTCAACTGATGGATGAGACAGTTAGGATATTTTGGTAAATAAATCTATGCTGCTACCTCATTTATTCAGAAGTTCTTGGGGGGATTTCCAACTTGAACTTCCCTGCTGCTGCAGTGAAAAATAAATAAAGCTTTTTCCTTGCATTTACCTCAGAACTTGCAAGAGTTGTTTGTATGCTCTTAGCAGATTTTTTTGCATTTCTCAAATTAGTGTCAGGAGTGGGATCCGAGCTTCTCACTTGTGGGTGGGAGAGCGGTTTCAGACAACTGCAATCCTGGGGGCTCCCAGTTGATTTCAACTGCTAGGAGACCTGTGGTTTCCGGGCCTACTCCTGCTGCAAGGGGTTCCTCAAACAGACCACCTGAGGTGAATGCAGGAACAAGCTTCCATTGGCCAAACAGCATCTCCAAAATTTGGTGAGTATGTATATCTGATCTGGTTGGGAGTGGGGAGTGAGTGGCTTGAGTGTGAATGCCTGTAGTCCCTTTATTGTTCCCGGTGTAGTCCAAGGTTCCTCTGTTTCTGGTATTGTGGAGGGGTGACACGTTCTCACGGCGAGACCCACCGGTTGCTATAACCTGTGTAGATACAGACTCAGCACCACAATTTCCAGGACAGATACCTCTACCCGCAGCACACGTGTGTGATTGGTGTGAAAGGCACATTTGTAGTTTTGGGTAGAGGCTGGCATCATGGGTAACAATGCTAGCACTACCAGGAATAGGAAGAATAGAAAGGGAGACGTCCCCCTCCTAACGTGGAGGTATCGGTTCCTGGGGATACTCCTCTAGGTAGATTGATGGATAGATGGGATGAATTTAAATCACCTCACACAAAACTAAGTGAGATGGTGAGTCTCTGCACATCTGTTTGGCCTCGATTTGAGTTACCAGACATTCCGTATCGGAAGTGGCCGACAATAGGGAGTTGTGAGAATGAAATTTGCTACTATATGAGAGCTTATTTCATTAATAATCCTGACACCATTCAAGGTCAATGGCCCTATTGGCAGATATGGGAGAAGTTATCAGGATCAGGGCATTGCAGGCTAAAGCCAGAGGGGCTGCGGCTTGCTAAGGTGGGTTCGGACACTGTCAGAGGGACATGTGTGCTGAAGGGAAAGCTAGAGGAGCTTCCTACAGCCCCACCTGGCCCTCAGTGGGAAGTCCTAGATAACCTCCCCCCATATTCTTTCCAAGATTGGGCAGAGTGGATAGTTAGTCCAGAAGGCCAGATAGAAGGGAGCAAGCGATATGAGAAGAAAGAATCAGAACACCCTCCAGTAGGGAAGGACCAAGGTCAGGAGGGCACTTCAGCAGGAAAGCCAGAAACAAGGAAGGTGAAGAAGCTCACAGGTATAAGACAAAAGGAGTTGGAAGAATTACTTACAGGGAATGAGAAGTATGGAGATGGAAGAACTTTCAGGAAGACAAGAGAAGAAGAGGGTGAACTCATTAGGCCCTTAAGGCAGGTCCCTGTGGCTAGCAGAGGGTATGGATATGTGGAACAACCCCTAACAGCTGCGGAATTAAGATCCTTCATGCTAAATATGCCAAAATGGGAAGACGGCCCCATTGCATTTGTTGAGGCATTGAATGCATATTTAGGGATTTCTATCTATTCACCAGCCGAGCTGAACTCTATTATAAAACAAGTAGTTGGGCATGAGAGGTTCCTGGGAGCAATCAATAAGGAAAGGGAGATATTGGCAGCCGAGGACAGTACAAAAGCTAGGCTAGTAGACAGTTTGCTACCCATAGCACCAGAAGAGGATGACTTTGATCCCAATAATGATACTCATATTAATGCTGCAAAAATATTCTGAAAATATGTCCTCAAGGGATTGGTGAATCTGGCTCCAGTCCCTCTTAATGTAGATAAAGCCTTTAAACATCAAGGAAGAGAGGAAGGGGCACACGAGTACATGAAAAAATTTAAAAGAGGGATGAAACAATATACGGGATTAGATCCGGAAAAGCCGGAGAACCAAAACACATTGAAATTGCAGTTTATCCAGGGTGCAGCCCCAGATGTAAAGAAAAAACTACAGAAGATAGAGGACTTAGCAGATGTATCTTTGGAAGAACTGGTAAAGAGAGCAACGAAGGTAATAGCAGGTAGGGAAGAAGGGCAGACACAAAAGCAAGTGAAGTTAATGGCACAAGTGGCAAAGGAAGTGCAGAGGGAGAGTGAGCTAGCAAGGAAGATGGGAGGTTGGCAGAATAGAGGCAGAGGAGGCAACAAAGGGGGCGAACGTAGGGGCCCGCCCCTTCCCCCCCATGTTTGCGCTTTCTGTCAGAAAAAAGGACACTGGAAACGAGAATGCCCAGAGAACCCCCAAAACACGGGAGAACAAAATGGGGCAGATAGGAAAAGGCAGGAAATTAAGGTACAGAGGAGGCAAAAAGGTGGAGGAAGGATGGAGGGAAGGGAACAGTACCTCCAGGAGATGCAACTGGAAGAAGATTCAGATTAGGGGTGTCAGGGGCTGTTACATCGGGGACCCACATTCAGAGAGCCCTTGATAAAATTAATAGTGGGTCCAGAGAGAGAGAAAATAACATTTTTAGTAGATACTGGGGCTACACGCTCCACTTTGTGTTGGAAAAACCCTAATTGGCAACTTACAAAGGGGAAGGTGAAAATTTTGGGGGCGACTGGACAATCAGAGGAGGTCCCAATATTGCAACCCCTTATGTCAAAATGGAAGGAGATATGGGACCAGGAGAATGGCATGACTTTCTATGGGTCCCTGGGGCAGGAACCAACCTATTAGGGAGAGACATAATGGGAAAATTGGGTTTATAAATAACCTGCCGAGAACAAGAGTGTCTTGTGACTGTGGCAGAGTTAAGGGAAGAAGATGAGACTCAAATTGATCCAAAGGTTTGGGCCAGCCCAGGGAACCCCGGACTTTTAAATATAACACCGGTCAAGAATAAATTGAAAACACAGAAAGTAGTGCAGCAGAGACAGTATCCAGTATCTCAAGGGGCCGAGGAAGGGTTGAGGCCAGTGATAAAGGAATTACTAGAAGACGGTTTCATAGAAGTCTCGAATTCCTCATACTGTACTCCAATCCTGCCAGTTAAGAAGGTGGATGGGAGTTATAGAATGGTACAGGATTTAAGGAAAATAAATGCAATTGTGAAACCTAGAGCCCCAATTGTTCTGGACCCCTATACCATCATGAACGGAATACCAGGCAAACATGAATGGTATACCGTGATTGATCTGAAATCAGCATTTTTCTCAGTTCCAATAGCAAAGTCCAGTGGGGAAGTGTTCGCATTCCAATGGCCACACCCAGAAACTGGACAAATGACCAGATTCCAGTGGTCGCTTTTGCCTCAAGGGTACGTCGAATCTCCGACTATTTTTGGGAAAATCCTTGGCCAAGTCCTCATGGAATGGCAACCAGAATATGGCTGCCATCTTATCCAATATGTAGATGATCTCTTGTTAAGTGGAAGGTCAGGAAAAGAGGTCAGGAGTGATTCAATCAGATTATTGAATTTTCTGGGAGACAAAGGGTTGAGAGTGAGTAAGAAAAAGGTCCAGTTCATTGAGAGAAAGATGAAATATTTGGGACATATACTAGACAGTGGAAAGAAATGTCTGGGAGAACAAAGGATCCAAGCATTGATAGAAATAGCCTGTTCATATATTCTATTATTAACTCTGGGTCATTTTCACTATGGTCTTTCCAGTTCATGCACAGCAAATCTAAAGGTCCGTGCACCTCCCATCCTAGCAACAACTCAAAAGGACTGAATCCAGTGCTTTCCTGTGGAATGCTCCTATAGGCGTATAATAGGGGTTGTATTTTGCAGTCCCAATCATTTGGGTTCTCTGCCACATAAGCCTTAATCATGCACACTTAAATGTTTCAATTAGTCCATTAGTCTCTGGATGATATGGTGTAGAGTTGATTTGGCTTATCCCACAAGCCTTCCATAACCTCTTTATCAGTCTGGAAGTGAAGCTAGTTCCCAAATCAATGACTATTTCACTAGAAAAACCCAATTGGCTCATGTAATTGATTAAGGCATCTGCCACCATGTCAGTTTCCATGTTACATAATGGAATTGCCTCAGGATATCTACTGACAAAGTCCATAATGGTCAGAATGTAGTTATTCCCCCTTCTGGTGGCTTTAGGCAAAGGACACACCAGTTTGATTCCCAGCCTTTGGAATGGGGTAGAGATGACTGGCAAAGGACAATATTTGGCTTTAGTCCTGTCCTGCCCTGCCCCTAATCTCTGACAGACATCACAAGTTCTGCAATAATAAGTAATCTGTTTACCCATATCTGGCCAAAAGAAGTTCTGGGCAACCCTTCTTTTGGTTCATGTGATCCCCACGTGTGCCCCAAACAAACTACTGTGAACTTGATTTATGATTTTCTCCCTATATTTACTTGGGACCACTAATTTCTTTTGGGGTTCTCCTTTTCCTCTGTAGGGGGTGGCTAAAATTTCCCTATTAAAAAGGTTTTTATGCAAGCAAAATCTCTCAGGGTATTCAGGAGACAATGCAATGGGCGTTCTGGCTGCTTCAAAGCAAACCCCCAAGCTAATGTCCTCATTCTGCTTCTGGGCAAAATAATGTTTATTATGGGATTCTTCAGAAGCATGAGATCAGCTTCAGCACCACTATTAATCTGGTTATTCAAGGGATTCTCTCTCTCCCAGCCTCCCTCTGCTACTGTATCCAATTCTGCTGTAGTGGGTGATGTTTGGCCCCGCTTTGAGCGTGTAAGTACAAAAGCACTCTTGACATGCTCTATTAAGTCCCAACCAATTAGAAAAGCAGCTGGTATTTCGTCTGAAACTGCCACCTGCCACTTTCCCAGACCAATTCCCATAGTTTATTTGAACCTCTGCCACTTTCAGCACTACAGTTTCTTTCCCAATTCCTTTTAGGGTCATAGTTCTGCCTGGAATTATGTCACCCTGGGCTATCAAATCAGAATGTACTATAGAAATTTGAGATCCTGTGTCCCTTATAGCAATGTATTTCTTTCCTCCCACTAATATCTCTTCACCAGTGTTTTTGGGAAGGGTATTGTCATTTTTGATATAATAACAATGTACTATAGGGACTTCAGGAATGTCCTCCTCAAGATCAGTAGAAGCTGTGGTTGCCATAGAAACATGACTCTGGTTACTGCTTCCCTCAGAGGATTCAACTTGTTTTAAACAGTACCTTTTTGGTTTGATTATCATTCTTCCCAGTATTAAGTTTATTTCTCTTACACTGGAACTGTAAATGTCCAGACTGGTCACAGTTGTAACATTTATAATTCTTTCTCTCATTCTGAGGAGATTTGGTAAACTTTCCCTCAGAGATCATTTGGTTTTGAGGGCTAGGCCATGATAATTTAGATGAGGCACCACCCTGGCCTTCATTCCCTGATGTTTTACTGTGGTACTGTTTGTTGAAAGGTTGGTTGGAGGATTTCTTATGATTGTTCCAGGTTGGCTTGTTAACTTTTACCTCAGAGAATCTGGGGTCTTTGTACTCCCTAATGTGATCAGGCTGTTCACCAGCTTCTATTAGAGTTTCAGGATTTTTGTCCCTAATTCCCCAGGTAAAATAGAGTACAATTGTTCTAAGCCTATCACAATTTTCACCTCTTCTAGAGAAGTAACCTTTTCATGTGTCATTGATTTGTCCAGATACTGGTGTAACTTAGAAACCAACTGAGCATACAATCCTTCAGGTCTTTTAGTAAGGGCATGAAATTTTCACCTGAGGTATTCTGCATTTATGCAATATCTGGAAAATACTATTTTTCTACAGGCTTCAACATCTCTAGCCCAGTGGTTGGGGAACAGGGGTTAATTACCCTAAATGAGGTAAAAGTGAAAATCCTGGGGTAATAAGCAGAGTGCTACCCCCTCCCTCCCACCCACCCCACCCTCTGCAGCCAAATCTTAAATTGTAAGCCACCTCTCCCTGTTACTCCCTTGATTGCAGCAGGGCACTTGTAAATCCTCCATTCTTTCAGAGATCGGAGATAAGCCTGCTTGATTGGTTACTGTAAGCAAACACGGGTTCGAAAACACACGTGTAAGCTTGGACAGAGAGCAATCAGGAGTTTGCACATGCTAAAATGGGCTGAAGAGTCCAAATTCAGCTAGCCTTGAGACAACACTCCTTCTCGCAGGTCTGCCCACATAAGAACACCCTGGTACTCTCAGATATTATTGTGAAAAGGTCAAGTGGGCTTTGTAGTCCTTAGACTTAACTAGCACCACTGACAGGACTCTAAGTAAGCTAGGCCGAGGCAGCACTCTCAGATGACCCTATGACAAGTGTACTGTTCAGGAAACCAAATGAGTTTTATAATCTTTATTTTATTTAAAAAAAAACATGTTACTAAGCCAAATTAAACCAAAACAAATAAACTAGCATTGTGCTGTTTAGTTACAAAGATGTAGTGAGGCAAAGAAAACATGAAAAATATAAAAGAGTTCAAAAACCTTATTAAAAATACAAAAAGACATTAAAAAGAATCAAAACAGTTCCAGTCTAGGAAATCATTAGTAAAACAAAATAATCCAAGTAGGTTATGAAAAGGCTATAGTCCTCAGTGATCCTATAGAATAAAAACCCCTAAACAAAAGTAAAAATCCCTTATATGTCCCATAGTCCTTAGAAAAGAAAAATCCAGTAAATATACCATAGCCCTTACAAAATTACAAGAGCATAGTCCATATGGAGTATTCCAAGAAAAGGAGTTCATAGAGAATATTCCATAGGTAACAGTCCATAGAAAATAGTCAATGCACAGTCCTTAGGAAAATCCCATAAGTCCAAAAGTAATCCAGCAAAGCATAGAAACCAGTCCATGTAGGTAGGCCACCAAACTCTCTCTAAAGACATCAGGGTAAGTCCCAAATGGCTGAAGTGTAGGTCACGAATGACTGAAAGGTCGGTCTTGGAAAGACAAAGTCCATAGGCAAAAAGTTCCTTTTTCAAGAGTAACTGGCAAGGGCTTAATGCACCTTCCCACGATGTCATCCAATCAGAGTTCGTTACTAGGCAAACAGTCCTGTTGCATCACATGAATTCTTTCTCATACGCACCAGATGTTATTTGGGTTTTCTGTGGTTTATCAAAGAGTCACAACAATTCCCATCTATCTAATCATACGGAGTCCTTTCTCAGGCCTTCAGAATAACATGCTGTCTGCTCGCCTAGAAAACAACTTGTCAGCATAGCACAGATACTATATACAAAGAAACAAAATGGAACCTCTCTGGCTTATTTCTTAATTACAAAACCCATATGCCTTAAAAGATTTTAACTCAAAAACCCATCTCATCACAAGCCCCCTGAAGATTAACAAAATTCCTAAACAATTTAAGTTTTAATTTTGATAACTGAATAAGATGAGATGTCATAATGAAGCATTAACAAAATAGAGAAAGATATTAACATGAGCATAAAGTAATACATTTCAAATATGATTCTAAAATAACAAAACAATTGATACATGAGAACTATTATAATTACAGTATTTACCATACATGAGAGAAATTTGCCTTAGACACTTCTACTAGTCTGAAAAACAGAAGAACAAACATGTTAGTATACTTAAACAATTACATCACTCTGCATATGCTCAGATAATACTCTAGTCATCAAACAGTAAAATAGTGAAACCAGGGTTAACATCATAATAACTTGTTAAACCAATATACTGATATGAAGTAATAATAGATAAAACACTCTATGTATGCTCAGGAACATTGTCATACAGAATACCAAGAAAATTAAACATCAGAGCTTTATCAATTCTAGCCATTTTCTCCCCTTGCATCTGCACTAAACATTCGAGATAAGCAGTGGGGAATTAAAGCCTCATTTCTAAGTAGATGTTTAACATCAAAATCATATTTTTGCAATCTGAAATACCACTGCATTAATCTTGGGCTTCGATGTCTCTGCTTCTCTAAGAATGACAAAGCATTTTGGTTTGCTTGAATTGGATCAGGGCTGTAAATTACAAAGTTGCCTACATAGCCAATCACATAATATAAATCACCAAAGAATTCATCAACCAATTTCTGAAAAGTAACATAGGTATTTTCCATTCCAGGTGCTAATTTTCTGAGTTGGTAAATTCCCTGAGGGCAAGTAAATGATGTATAAGGGCGATGTTCCTCTTTAATTAAAATCTGATAAAGCCCTCCTTTTATTCCAGTCACAGAAATATATTCAGCGTTTGCAACAATTTCTACTAACATCTCAACATTGATTGTAGTAAAATGTTTCACATTAGTCTCTCCAGGTGAATTAGGGAAAACGTTTTGGTGATTAGCTATGCTATCAGGTTTGGTCACAAGAGGCCGCTGTTGCGTCAAAGTTCCCTCGGGAGTACTCTGCATAGCCTCAGAAACAGTATCAGCATTCTCACCACTTCCTTGGAAAATAGGCTGTTGAAAATAAGAATGGTCCCCAACCTCTGTTTTTCTCTCTAAAGATCTTTCTGAGAAGATTAACTGTGGTACTGGGCCTAAGCTTCCAGACATGATCTCAGTCTCTGGAGAAACATCAGTACTTTGTAATCCCAAAAAGTTAGCGCTTCCCCCTTCATTGGTTGTGTTAGAAACAGTCTCACAATCTGACAGGTTCAAATGCATCCTTGTATCTTTAAATAAGCTGACACAGTCACTTGTACTATTGAAACAATGTGAAAGTTCATGCTGCAAGGTCTCTGTACAAATAACTCCTCCTGTAACATTATTCAACGTCTCTGGTAAAGGTACTTTATCTTTTTCGGTCTGCTTTGATGTGTTCTCTCCTGTCCTAATTAGTTCCCCCTTAAGGAGCATTGCCTCCCTGCAAAGCTGCCAGGAAGACCAAGGAATGCCCTCCAACTTCACAGTATCTAATTTCACTGTTCTCTCTGGGCTGAGAGAAGGGGGGTTGTTTGAGATCTGACATGCATCAAAATCTGCTGACACAAGTCCTAGCGAAGAATTAAGCTGAGTCTCTATTTCATCATCTCGGTATTTCACTCCCCCATGAACTACTGTTGCTTCTAAGCTCTCAGTCCCAGCAATTGCTTTATTACTTTGGAAAATCCCTTGCTCTCCTTCTTCTAGCAAACCCATAGTTTCATCCCGAATTATTTCAGAACTTCTCACCTGTCCTGTGCTCTGGAAAAGAGCTGAGGTTGGTGCTGAGCTGAATTCCAATGCACTGCAGTTCTCTGGAGCACTGCAGTTTTCCCTTGGGTCCTCCGATGCTATTTCCTGGCAAACTTTCTCCTGCATTCCTTTCTCTGCGCGCGGCTCCAGGGCCTGTGAATCCTCTGTTTGGACGGGCGGTGAATCGCTGTCTTCTCTGGAATGCTTATTAGAATTCCACTGGGCCTCGTTAACTCTTTCCACACAAGCATCTTGCATCTCAGAATCGCTCCCAATTGTTTGGAGCGTCTCGTTGCAGTAATCCCCTAAGGAACCCTGCTGAGCTTGGAAAAACTTTTGCATTAAGCCAGGTTCTGTGCTTAAAAAAAGTTTTAGAAGCATGTTTTCATGGTAAAGCTCCCGTATCAGGCAATCTCTTTCCCTAATTTTCTGCTTGGCTTGCTCGAAAAATCCCGAAGCCACTTCCAAGAGTATATCCACGGTTTTCGACTGGTTTTGCTCCTCCATTTCTGCTGGCAATCTAGCCTAGGCTAGGTCAGCAAAAACAAACAAAAAGGAGAGAAAAAATTTAAAAATCTCCTCTGCACTTCTGACCAACTGCTGTCCCTCTGTGACCCTAAGGTCTGTGAGAGGACAGACAGCTGCCAAAACCAAAATACTGAAAAATCCAAAAGGAAGAGAAAAGAAAAACTGTGATCACTCTGTGAACCCTAAAGCTACAGAGATGATCAATGACTGAACTGGGTGCAGATAGATACCTCTAAGATCATAGGGCATGACTCTAGGCCAAGCCAGATGCAACTAGGTACTCCTGACGGATCCTAAGATCCTAGTGGGGAGACCCAGAGCTAGTCTGGAACACGGCCAGGTGCTCCGGCAAATCCTAAGATTATAGGAGTACGCTTAGGCCAAAACAAAACAAAAAAAACCTGGATGCAAGTTCCAGAACAAGGTAGTCAGAGTCATTTATGCAATCCTAAGATTGTGAAATGACCTGCTCAACTTGGGTGCAAGCACTCCAAAAATAAAGGACATGCATCTTGGAATTTCTTCACTACAATGTTGTAACAACCTGCACATGCCTACTGATTAAATCCAATTGTTTCCTAACAGTTTGCTTGTCCCACTGGGAATCTCTTTCTTAAAAGAGCACCCCAGATTCTAACACACATTACCACAGCCTGAAGATTTAACACCTCTCACCACAGCCTTTAGATCTAACTGCTGGCAAACAGTGTTTCCTAGGAAATTACTGTTTACACCCAGGGAAGCACCTAGCTCCTTGAAGCCTCAGTGTCCCACTGCAATCAAAACTTAGCTTGTGGATCAGAGTCACTCAAGCTGTTAGATAGAACAAAAATTGGTCATCCTGAGGTACTACAAAACCCAGCACGTGGTCCATCGCGCAGCTGCCACCATGTAAGCAAACACGGGTTCGAAAACACACGTGTAAGCTTGGACAGAGAGCAATCAGGAGTTTGCACATGCTAAAATGGGCTGAAGAGTCCAAATTCAGCTAGCCATGATACAACACTCCTTCTCGCAGGTCTGCCCACATAAGAACACCCTGGTACTCTCAGATATTATTGTGAAAAGGTCAAGTGGGCTTTGTAGTCCTTAGACTTAACTTGCACCACTGACAGGACTCTAAGTAAGCTAGGCCGAGGCAGCACTCTCAGATGACCCTATGACAAGTGTACTGTTCAGGAAACCAAATGAGTTTTATAATCTTTATTTTATTTTTTAAAAAAATCATGTTACTAAGCCAAATTAAACCAAAACAAATAAACTAGCATTGTGCTGTTTAGTTACAAAGATGTAGTGAGGCAAAGAAAACATGAAAAATATAAAAGAGTTCAAAAACCTTATTAAAAATACAAAAAGACATTAAAAAGAATCAAAACAGTTCCAGTCCAGGAAATCATTAGTAAAACAAAATAATCCAAGTAGGTTATGAAAAGGCTATAGTCCTCAGTGATCCTATAGAATAAAAACCCCTAAACAAAAGTAAAAATCCCTTATATGTCCCATAGTCCTTAGAAAAGAAAAATCCAGTAAATATACCATAGCCCTTACAAAATTACAAGAGCATAGTCCATATGGAGTATTCCAAGAAAAGGAGTTCATAGAGAATATTCCATAGGTAACAGTCCATAGAAAATAGTCAATGCACAGTCCTTAGGAAAATCCCATAAGTCCAAAAGTAATCCAGCAAAGCATAGAAACCAGTCCATGTAGGTAGGCCACCAAACTCTCTCTAAAGACATCAGGGTAAGTCCCAAATGGCTGAAGTGTAGGTCACGAATGACTGAAAGGTCGGTCTTGGAAAGACAAAGTCCATAGGCAAAAAGTTCCTTTTTCAAGAGTAACTGGCAAGGGCTTAATGCACCTTCCCACGATGTCATCCAATCAGAGTTCGTTACTAGGCAAACAGTCCTGTTGCATCACATGAATTCTTTCTCATACGCACCAGATGTTATTTGGGTTTTCTGTGGTTTATCAAAGAGTCACAACAATTCCCATCTATCTAATCATACGGAGTCCTTTCTCAGGCCTTCAGAATAACATGCTGTCTGCTCGCCTAGAAAACAACTTGTCAGCATAGCACAGATACTATATACAAAGAAACAAAATGGAACCTCTCTGGCTTATTTCTTAATTACAAAACCCATATGCCTTAAAAGATTTTAACTCAAAAACCCATCTCATCACAGTTACAACTGTGGATTAGCCCTGGGCAATCAATCAATCCAGGGCTTCTGAATGACTGATTCCTCCGGAAATGACCACAAGCAAGCAGGAGGAGGGAAAGGATCAAGTTAAGAGGGAAGGAAGGAAGGAAGAAAGGTGCAAGAGACCGAGGACTTATTCAACCTTATTTAAATGTATGGAGAAAATGTATGAAGAAAATGGAGGGAGGGAGGGAGAATGGGTGGGTGGGTGGGTGGATGTGTGTGTGTGTGTGTGTGTGAGAGAGAGAGACTGACTCAAAACTATGAAAAAGAACAGGCAAGGAAAAGAGAAAGCTTGAATTAAGGTGGGGGGAAAGGGTGGCTTTTTAAGGTGCTATCTATTTTTATCATTGCTTTCCTCCCAAGAAGCAGACATCTTTGAATTTTGTGGCTGCTGTCACAATCTGCAGTGATCATGGAGCCCAGGTAAGTAAGCCTTCAAGAATATATCCTCCACTTTTCTTTGATGACGAGTCTTGCTGATGTCAATATATGGTCTTCCTTCCTTTTTCGTGTGATACAATCTCTTTGTTCAATGTTTTACTCTACTACACACCAGGGAGTGATCAGTACCACAATCAGCACCCTGATAACTGTGTGTGATCATAATACTAGGAAGGCTAGAATGTCTAGTGAGGGTCAACTCGAGCTGATGCCAATGCTTCGATCTTGGATGTCTCCAGGAAACTCTGTGTTGAAGCATTGTATTAAAAAACGTGTTGCTGACACAAATACCATAATAACACCAAAACTCCAGCAAGCATTGGCCATTTTTGTTCATCTTCTGAATGCTAAAACTGCCTAGAGAAGTGGGCCAAGAATTGTGATCAGCACCAACTTTAGTGTTAAAGTCTCTGAGAATGAACAGTGGCTCTCTCTCAGGGATTCTTTTGATAGTAGCTGCCAGATTATCATAGAATTTGTCTTTGATGTCTGTTGTGGAGAACAGTGTTGCTGCATATGCACCGCTGAGGGTGGCTGGTCCCACTGATGAGTGGGACCAGCCCACTCATCAGTGGGGTGCAGGATGTTTTCACTCCCCACAGTACGTGGAACAATAAATCTCAACAGAATATTTCTGACTGCAAAGCCAACACCATGTTCCTTGTTCTCATTCAATGGTTTGCCCAGCCAGAAGAATGAGAAGTTTTTTTTCTTTGACAGATCTCATGTCACAATGGTGTCTCTTGCAGGGCAACAATGTCCATCTGCAGTCTACACAGTTCCAAGTCAAAGACAGCTGTCTTGTGCACGTTGTCTATTTCCTGCAGGTCATCAGAAAAGGGAGGGGTCATTGTTTGAACATTCCAGGTGCCCAGCTTTAGGGCAGAAGTTTTCTTATGCTTGTTGTATGGTGCAGAGTTATCCATTTGCTTGTTGGCTTTCACCTTAAACACCATGCACCCCGTGAGGTTAACAGACTGTGGCGAGGTAGCACCTTACTGGCTGGGGACTGCCCAGCTTAAGGTGGGCAATAGATACCTAGTGAGGTGCAATGACCTCTTCCACTGTCAGAGGTAGCCCCTGGTGTCATGCTCTACGCCAATCAAGCAAAGACTTATAACCAGAAACTGCTACTACCATGTTGTTTCAACACTGTATGCAAAGCCGGAGTATCCTCTCCAGAGCATGAAGCCTGGGTGAAATAATATGGAGGATAGGAGATACGGGGGTGCCGGAGAATGGAGAGATTCCAAAGTTTAGTCAGTCCTTTAGGAGCTAAGATGAGCCCAAGACTCTCAGCTAGGCCCTGACTAACACTTCTTCCTCAAATCCACCTCCTTTATTAAGAAAAGCAACACACACAGACAATCCATGAGTTTATACTCAGGCTAATCTGGGCTCTATATCAGGTAGCAAATACACATGGCCAAATCAGAAAGACTAGTCTGTTCAAGAAACCAATGCATGCAATTCTAAATCATTACTGTTTTATTTAAAAATGGATGGTTCAGAAAAGAATTCAGATTATTGCAAAGTAATTCAGTTAGAAACATTTTCATAACACGGCAGACAGTTCACCCCCACCACTCCAGCTGGAAAAATAAAATAATTAAAAGCATTCTAAACTAGAATAATGCATAAGCATAGACATTCTTACGTTCCTGTGATTCCATAGTCCATGATCCACCAGGAAATGTTAGATTCCAGTTATAATCCATTTTGGGAAAAAGCACGTGTCTGTCCTTTCTCAGTCAAACTCCATCTTTTTCCAACTTCCTACCAACTTCCTTCTCCTTCCCAGGATGCTTCATAAGGAACACCCCCTCCTGGGTCTTGTTGTCCCGCCTAACTTTCTCATGGGAGCTTGAGAGTTGTTATCATGTTTTGTGGTAGAATTATTTTGACTACGAAAGTCTCTGCTCTCTACTCATCTTAGCAACGAGATAACCAGAGAGCGAAGCTTCTCTGAAACAGCATGAAAAACTTTCCTACTACAGAGCAGACTTCAAATCAAGATGGATGCTGTCAAGACAATATTATGACTACAAAACCCCATCTAGCATCTCATAAAAACACAGATCATCACAGAAATTTCCAAAGTTGATTCCTAGTTGTGCCTCTGTACCGTCCAGCGTGGCCTTATCTCGTAACTAAGAAACCTGGCTAGTACAGAGTGAGGAAGACTCAACAACTTTTCCTTAAGCCTCATGGGAAGAAGAAAGGGAGGAGAATTCCAGCATGAGGGAAGCAAGAAGATGGATGCCAACAAGGACTCAGGATGGACTATATCATTCTAAGGACAGTAAGCCTGAGCTTTTCCTATTCAGCAAACATATTTTTGGATTTCCAGAAGCCTGATGTATTGTTGTTTTTATAATGGACAATGGAATCTACAGTTTTGCTTTAAAATGTAGATTTTGCTGAAGTTGGAGGGGAGGTCCGCCTTCCCCTTCTTTTTGTTAGTTAGCTGTTTTATTATTTTCTGTTTTTTAAGAGGAATTCAATCTCTTGTCAGTGGGGATGGGATTGGAAATATGTAAATATGCTTTGCTATGCTTTGCTTAAACTGATTTCTCACAGAACTATATTTTTCTAATAAAAGTAAATATGCTTAAGATCTGGAAGTTAGCTTCTTGAATAGACACAAGCTGTTATAAATAATTGGCTTATCTAAATTGATGCATTTTACAAGGCCACGTATACTTAACACTACCAATTTGGGTCCAACTTATTCATGAGTGCTAGAAGGATGGATTTCCCTGATACTCACGTGTGTGGCTTGGTTCTCAATGAAATCGGTCAGACTTGGTGCCAGAGTAAATTTTAGCTGCCCTAAGGTAAAATTTACGGACCCTATTTTGCCTGGTAAAGGAGCAATTTACTTTGGAACCTCTCTGCCCGTGGCTGAGCAATTTCTTAGGAAAGTGGCTTTGGTCACATGGTGGCAGCAGTGGGATTCGAACCCACGCCTCCGAAGAGACTGGAGAAATTTCCCTTGTGTAAGGTTTAGGCCAAGGCAGGGAGAGATTCTTTCAGTTGTTGTTAATTGTTTTATGGCTGGAGAAATTCCTATGCATGATTACGGCTTAGGCTGATGCATGCAGAGTTTCTTTCAGTGCTTAAGTGTAGCAGGAACAGCCACTCGCTCTTCTAAACTGCAAGCTCTGATCATTAAGGTGACAGAGTGGCAAAATTGCCTAATTTTAAGCTGGAGTCTATTGGGAAGTTAACCAGGAGACACTGAAAAATAAAAATTTACTATTTCCAACCCTAGACCAGTAGAGAAGGGACAGATTCCTGAGGGAATATCTGGTCTCTGTCAAGCAGACAGTTTTACCGCTGCCTTTCCTGAGCTGATTGCTTCGGTAATGGCTCCAGGGTGAGAAATGGCAGCTAGCCGGCGTTCTTCTTTACCAGAGTTGCTCTTAGCCAAAACTTTAGACAAAGAGATTTTGGAAGCTATGGAACACAGTGCTTTATTGCAAAGTGGAGCCAGACCGAAAATTGTTAGCAGTTCATTGCAAGTACCAAAGGAGTCCCGTATGGGGAGTGCGGTTACAAGGTCCACAGAGGAGGATGTCCAAAAGCTGATGTCAGAGAACCCAGATTTGTCATGGTCCCAAATAAAGGTGAGGATGACGCAGCAGGACACTGGGGCGGAACGTGTTCCAACTCAGCAGGACCTGCTAACGGAGGAGATTTATGGCAATAACCAGAGTCAGCTGGAGCAGCAGCAGCGGATGCCAGCAGCAGCCCAGCAGATCCAAGGGATGTGAGTTTAAAGTTGCAGGAACAGTTTACTATAATGATGGCAGATTTCGTGGACAGTCAGAAACAATAGTTTGAGAGAAAGGCAGGAGAATACCGCAAAATGAGACTGCATCGTTTGCATAAAGAAATTTCTGAGAAAGAGAAGGCCAGAGACTCTGTAGGGAGCATTGATAGAAGCAGCTTGCCTTATTACCAGGAGGGAGATGATCCATTGTCATTTTTATTGCTTTTTGAACTTTCTTGTGCAGACCTGGGTGTGCCAGAACGTTTGTACCTAAAAATTCTACGGTCGCAGGTCTCTGGGGAAATAGCCAAACTTTTAGCCAGAGTATCTCACCAAAACCTAACTTGGGAACAGTTTAAACTCCTTGTTTACCAAAGAGGAAGTTTTACTCCAGAACTGTTACGTCAACAATTCAGGAAATTAAAAAAAGACTCCTCAAATGAGCTATTCTGCTTTGGCAGATCAGATTGAGCTTTTAGGCGACCGTTGGTTAGAATCTGCCAAGGTCAGCACATTCAAAGACCTGAGAATGCTGATGTACATGGAACATTTTTTAAATTTAGTACCCCCAGAGCTGAGAAGTAGTTTGTTGGAGAAAGAATGTACTGACTTGCATATTTTAGCCCTAAAAACTGATGAAATAATTTCTTTTAAGAGGGGTGAAACTACTGCTAAAGTTAAGCCTGTTCCAGAAGTGCCTAGGAGGCAGAGCCAGTATGATTTTAAGAAGCCTGTTTTTCAGGAACAGAGACAGTCCTTAGGTGGGGAGCGCAGAAGCATGGCTCCTGGCCAGACTAGGCCGACCCTGACTTGTTTTCAGTGCGGGGGCCCACATTTGAAAAGAGATTGTCCAAAACTGTCTGTGCCAGCTAGCCAAGTCAAAAAGCCAGTTAGCAAGACTCCAATACCTGCACCACGTAAATTTAAGCAAACCACCCCAAAAGTGGCCTACCTTAGTGCTACGCCACAGGAAAATCAGCAGTTACCAGCAGAACAGCAGGTAGCTAACCAGTCAAACAATCTGCCTACCCAGAGACAGGAAGGAGTTAACTTAACAGCAACTTCTTCCCAAACCAGCTCAGCTTGTGCCAAGGATAATGGGTTTACAAGTAGCCAAAATTTCCACAACTGTGGCTCAGCATACACCCACAGGGGAAAAATTTTCTGTTATGGATCCAAATTGCATTTTATCAGACGAGCAATTTTCCTGGTTAGCGTAAACTTTTTCTGAACCCGTGACTTTGCATTTTTCTTTGGGTGATTTAATTTTAAATGCTTCTCGCGATACAGCCATGGATATTTCTTCAGTTAATAAACGTTTTGTGGATCCAGAACTGATTTTGAACAACCTGAGGTGTCCTGTGAGAACATATGGATCTGGTGAAGTAATTAAGAGATTCTTCCCACTTGTTTTTCTGCAAATGAGTTACCAGAACTGGAAAGGTTCCAAATATTTGTTAGTCCATGAGGGTGAACCTGATTTTTTGTTGGGAAATGATTTGGCATTTTTGAATCATCAACAAACTTTAAAAGCAGCTTCAGTACAAGCAGTCACCCGTTCTCAAAGCAGAGTGAAACAGCAAGTTCCACCTGAGGATTTCTCTGAGGAGCACCCAGATGAGAACAATGCAACAGCAGCCTCTTGTGACTGAACCTGATAGTGCAGCCAATACAAAGACTGAACCAGAGGACTTGCCTATTCCAATGGGTTCAGCTGATTTTAAACAGAAACAGCTGAATGATCCTACCTTAGCCTCTTTAAGGTCACAGGCAGACAGTTATGCAGTGCAACCTGTGCAGGAAAAAGTGAACTTCTTGTGGGGACAGAATGGACTTTTGTATAGAGTATTTCCCTAAATCTAATACACAGGCCGAACCAGTTCAACAGTTAGTTATTCCTAGTGGGTACAGAGAGAAAATTCTGCAGATTGCCCATGACAATCCAAGCAGCAGCCATCTTGGAATACAACAAACTTTAAGCAGAATTTCTCAACATTTTTACTGGCCTGGTGTTACAAAAGCTGTCAAGGATTATGTTGGTTCCTGTGATTACTGCCAGCGAACAGGGCGTCAGACAGACCGCACGAAGGCGGAGATGCAACTCATGGAGATTCCAGGCCAGGTGTTCCAGTATCTGCAAATGGATGTGTTAGGACCTTTTGTTCCTACCAAGTCCAAAAAGAAGTACATCATCTCTTTCATCTGTCAAGCTAGCAGATGGATTGAGGCCTATGCAATCAGCAACCTTTCAGCACAAACTATTGCCAGAATTTTGGTGGACTTGTGTTCTCGCATAGGTATACCTTCTCAAATTATCTGTGATCAAGCTGGTGCTTTTAAGATGAACTTATGAACAAGATTTGTGAAATAAGTGGAATTAAACTGAATTATAGTATTTCGCACCATCCAGAATCTCATGGTTTGGTGGAAAGAGGTCAACAAACTCTTCTTAGGATGATTAAAACTTTGGTTCAAGAATATGGAAACATTTGGGATGAACTTTTACCTTTTGCTTTATTTGCCTACCGAAGTGCACCCCATGTTTCTCTTGGAAACTTTTCCCCAAGTGAGGTGGTCTTCGGGAGAAACCTACAAGGACCTTTGGATTTACTTAGATCTGACTAGGAAGGTGTGGTTAGAAGCAGTACTATTCTAGTTGCTGCTTTTGTTAGAAACCTGCAAGAGAAACTCTTAGCTGTCCAGGAGTTGGATAGAAACAATTTGTTGGATGCTCAAGCAACACAGAAGTTCTACCATGACAAGAAAGCCCGTCACAGAGAATTTGCAGTGGGTGATTTGGTACTTGTTCTGAACCCACTCAGACCTTCTAAGCTAGAAGTTGTCTGGGAAGGTCCAGGTGAAATTGTTCAAAAATTGGGAAATGTCAATTACCTTGTCAAAATGTTGAATTCTACTAAGAAACCTGTGATGTATCATGTTAATAGTTTGAAGTTGTATAAAGACAGATCTGCTATGGTTTTTCAATGTCATGTTGCATGTTTTCAACCTGAAAATGAACCTGTTGATATGTTAGCTGAATTGGAGAAGGCAGGTACGTGGTCTGATAACATTGTCTTAACAGGTACCATAGATCAAAAAGAAAAACGTTACCAAATTTTAGAGAAATACCAAGAAGTTTTCTCAGACCAACCAGGTTACACCAATTTGATCAGTCACGAAATCAATACAGAGTCTAGTCCTCCAATACGGTCAAGCCCATATAGAGCCATTGGTAATCATGCTATCCAGATTGAAGAAGAGATACAAAAGATGTTATCTTTGGGGGTGATTGAGGAATCATTCTCCCCTTGGGCTTCTCCAGTGGTTTTGGTCCCTAAAAAGAATGCGCTAGGCGAAATTCTCGATGAAGTAAGATTTTGTGTTGATTACAGAAAGTTGAACAGTGTTACAGTTTCAGATTCATACCCATTACCCAGAATGGATGACTGAATTGAGCGCCTTTCACAGGCTAAATTTATCAGCATAATTGAGCTAAAGAATGCTTATTGGCAACTTGATCTAGCCGAAGAATCTCGAGATAAGACCGCTTTTATCACTCATGTGGGAACTTTTCGTTTCCGGCAGTTACCATTTGGTTTAAAGAATGCAGGTGCTTCATTCCAGAGAATGATAGACAAACTTTTACATGGTTTACCATTTGCCAGTGCTTATCTTGATGATGTTGCAATTTTCAGTTCTGATTTTGATTCTCACATGTCTCACATTGAAACTGTTTTGTCCAGGATTCATCAAGCAGGATTGACAGTCAAAGCTAGCAAATGTCAGTGGATGCAAGGAAAGGTCATGTACTTAGGTCATTTGATTGGGCAAGGTGAAATTCAACCTCTGCAAGCCAAAGTACAAGCTATTAATGATTGGCCTATTCCAAAAACTAAGAAACAGGTACGTTCATTCTTAGGTTTGATTGGCTACTACAGAAAATTCATTCCTGATTTTAGTCATTTGGCTACACCTTTGACTGAGCTAACTAAGAAAAGACAGCCTGTCAAGGTGAAGTGGACACCAGAGTGTCAAAGTGTTTTTGATGTCTTAAAGGCCAAAGCTATGGATGCACCTATTCTGAAATCACCTGGTTTTGACAAACCTTTCATTCTACAGACTGATGCTTCAGAATTAGGCCTTGGTGCTGTGTTGTTACAACAAGGGGAAGATGGGAACCTTTATCCTATCTCATACTTCTCCAGAAAACTCTTGGAACGTGAGAGACATTACGCAGTACCGGAAAAACAGGCACTTTCGGTTATCTGGGCACTAAATCTTTTAAGACCTTACTTATGGGGGCGTAAGTTTACCCTCCAAACAGATGACAGAGCCTTGGTTTGGTTGCAGAAGATGAAATATCACAACCAAAAATTGTTGAGATGGAGTCTAGCTTTGCAAGACTTTGATTTTGAAGTGCAGCATATTCCTAGAAGACTAAATGTTGTGGCAGATGGTCTTTCTAGAATGTACTGTGAAGATTCTGACAATTGATCGATAAGATAAGGCATTTTGATAGTACATTGTTACTCTGAATTACTGTTTTGATACTAATTAACTTGTTTCTTTTCTGTATTTCCAATAGAGTGTGTGCTTAACCATAAGAATATATTCAAGTGCCATTATTAGTATTTCTTGCTTTGATGCTTTGCTAGATAAGTGCAATTTTACATGTATGCATTTTAATCATTAGCAGTTACCTTTCATAACCAATAGTTACAGTAGTTATCAAAATAAGAACTTTAAACGTTCTAGGTTTTGTACTTCTAGGGGTGACATGTGATAAGCTTGGTTATGAAAGTTCATAAAATGATTTATTGATGGGATTTGCAATCACGAAGTTAGCCAGAATGAATTCATCTTGGTTTCTGTGTGTGAGTTGAGAGTGGAAATTTCCAAAGTTGATTCCTAGTTGTGCCTCTGTACCATCCAGCGTGGCCTTATCTTGTAACTAAGAAACCTGGCTAGTACAGAGTGAGGAAGACTCAACAACTTTTCCTTAAGCCTCATGGGAAGAAGAAAGGGAGGAGAATTCCAGCACGAGGGAAGCAAGAAGATGGATGCCAACAAGGACTCGGGATGGACTATATCATTCTAAGGATAGTAAGCCTGAGCTTTTCCTATTGAGCAAACATATTTTTGGATTTCCAGAAGCCTGATGTATTGTTGTTTTTATAATGGACAATGGAATCTACAGTTTTGCTTTAAAATGTAGATTTTGCTGAAGTTGGAGGGGAGGTCCGCCTTCCCCTTCTTTTTGTTAGTTAGCTGTTTTATTATTTTCGGGTTTTTTTTAGAGGAATTCAATCTCTTGTCAGTGGGGATGGGATTGGAAATATGTAAATATGCTTTGCTGTGCTTTGCTTAAACTGATTTCTCACAGAACTATATTTTTCTAATAAAAGTAAATATGCTTAAGATCTGGAAGTTAGCTTCTTGAATAGACACAAGCTGTTATAAATAATTGGCTTATCTAAATTGATGCATTTTACAAGGCCACGTATACTTAACACTACCAATTTGGGTCCAACTTATTCATGAGTGCTAGAAGGATGGATTTCCCTGGTACTCACGTGTGTGGCTTGGTTCTCAATGAAATCGGTCAGACTTGGTGCCAGAGTAAATTTTAACTGCCCTAAGGTAAAATTTACGGACCCTATTTTGCCTGGTAAAGGAGCAATTTACTTTGGAACCTCTCTGCCCGTGGCTGAGCAATTTCTTAGGAAATTGGCTTTGCTCACACAAATGCCCACTCTCCACATTGCTGAAATAGTCCAATGGAAAGGCAAGAGCCAATACAACTGGTTCCAGCGATGTTGCAGGAGTTGCCAGAATGTCATCAACTGTCTCTGGGACTCCGGCTCCTGGATTTGCCTTGAGGTTATCTCCTGAAGCCTTTTCCATCAGTGAATATAGCCACACGGCAGTGGAGGTTTGAAATTGAAGTTTCCCTTCTCCTAGATGGGCTGCCTTCCAAGGCTGACAAGCCCACCTACCCAGCCTGCTCCGTAATAGCGCAGAGATTAGAACACAGCCCTCCAGCTGCCAGACCTTGACTTCCAAGAGGACCACCAACCAAGACTTAAAACATTTCTACCCAGGCACCTCATTGGCAATTAAATAAACATGCCACAGGTGTTACAATTTCAAGAGATCCTGGACACTCCATCTCGGCTGATTGGTCACTGAATTAAAAAAGACAGGAATTCTGATCCTACCCCTAAAACCTTCTTGCCCCCAGGTGTATTCAATGGTATTTGGCTTTCCTATTTATCAGATTAGAGTCGAAAATGGAAACAGAGAATTTTTAAAGCCAAAACCCTGTCCCCTCAGACCATGTGGTCAAGGAGAACAAAGGTCAGCCTAGAAGAAATTACCTCACCAAATAAAATGTCCTCCCAAACACAGCTCACCTCCTGCCTCAGCTTCCTGTTCAGGAAAAGGGCTTAGAGCTTCTGCTCACTCTCATTTAAAGCCGAAACTCTGTCCCCACCAACCATGCAGTCAGGGAGAACAAAGATCAGCCTAGAAGAAAATACCTCACCAAATTAAATGTCTTTCCAAACACAGCTCACCTCCTGCCTCAGCTCTCTCTTCATTAAATGGCTTAGAGCTTCTGCTTGCACTCATTTAAAGCCAAAACCCCACTCCTGAGACCACATGGACAGGGAGAACAAAGGTCAACTTAGAAGAAAACACCTCACCTCCAACTACATATGAATCATTTAAGCAAGGCCTGCCAAGACTTTGGATTAACAATCAGCCTGAAGAAAAGACAAGGCATGGCTAGGGCGTGGACTCACCTCCCTCTATTACCATCTCCATGCAAGAATTGGAGGTTGTTCATGACTTTGTTTACCTTGGCTCAATAATCACTGAAACTCTCTCCCTAGATGTTGAACTGGACAAACACATTGGCAAAGCAGCTACCATTTTCTCTAGACTCACAAAGAGAGTATGGCTTAATAAGAAGCTGATACTGTATTACTAAGATCCAAGTCTATGACTCCTGTGTCCTGAGTACACTCCTGTACTACAGTGAGTCCTGAACCCTTTGTGCATGGCAGGAGAGGAGGTTGAATACGTTCCATATGCATTCTCTCTGACAGACGCATTTTTCATATCACCTGGCAGGACAAAGTTCCAAACAGAGTAGTCCTAGAATGAGCTGGAATTTTTAGCATGTATACATTACTGAAACAGCGATGTCTACATTGGCTTGGGCATGTTGTGAGAAGGGCTGATGGTTGGATTCCAAAAGATCTCCTGTATGGAGAATTAGTGCTGGGAAGTTGCCACGGAGGGAGACCACAGCTGAGATATAAGGATATCTGCAAGCGGAATCTGAAGGCCTTAGGAATGGACCTTAAGAGGTGGGAAATTTTGACATCTGAGTGTTCAGCCTGGAGGCAGGCGGTGCATCATGGGCTCTCCCATTTTGAAGAAACCCTTGTCCAGCAGTGTGAGGGTTCACCAGTCCTAGCCTCCCCCGTTCCAAATAAATCATGAGGCGTTTTTAAACCAACAAACTTGTCTTCATTTATTAATGGTGGCATCGGTACAGAAATGTCCAATAAACTGGGAACAAACTTCCCCTGAGGGAGCAATGTCTCCGACAAGGGCAACCAATCTTCTCTTTCAAATGGGTTATTTAACTTTGGGGCCCATGGACCAGCCTGAACTCTTTCGGGTTCTTGGGGCACACCTTCTTCAGTATCTGGGATTAATACAGGGATGGTCTCATCCCTACTCCATCCCCAGTACATAGATCCTTTGCCAAACCAGGTGTCCCAGGGCCCAGGAAGCACCCCATCTTTCTCAACTCCTCCATATGCCATGCCCTTTTCACCTCACATTCTCTCTCTACCGCTTCTTTCTCTTTTCGCAGCTTATGCTGCCACTCGCAGGTCTCGGTCTCTCCCCAGTACGACGGGCGCTGGGGCAGTCCCTTCTTCCTCTGGTTTTTGGCCTCTTGCCTCGACACTCTAACCTGCTCCCACTTCCCAGTCCATGGGCCCTGCATCCACACCAATTCCCATCCACCCTGGATGATGTCCTGATTACCCTCTATCTCCCCCGCTCCTGCCTCAGCTACTCCTTTCCCCCCTCCTTTCCCGCCAAAAACAGTGTTGTCTGGGTTGCCCCAGATAACTCTTTCAATCCCTTTTCCAAGTCAGTGGTGTCGATGGCTTGATGTATCAACTTGGGAGGGAAGGGATGTGGAGCAGTCTGAGTGCCTACAGTCGCCTTGTGGCGGGATGGCACTCCTATCAGCATTTCTTGACCCGAGGCTCAGGTTCCACAAGCAGGCCGAGGCAAAAAGGCAGTCCCGAAAACAAAGTCAGGGAGCTGAACAGGGGACGGATTTTATTTGTCTTCAGTGTGGAAGGGATTGTCACTCTCAAATTGGCCTTCTCAGCCATACTAGACACTGTTCCAAGTCATCCATACAGAGTATGTTACCATAGTCTCTTGAGACTGAAGGATGCCCAATACTACCTATAAAACATCTTATATATGTTCTCCTTAAAACTGACTGATTTTGTTAGCTTTATATTACTTTTCCATATTTGCAACCATTGATCAATATCAATATTATGTCCTATATTTTGTGCCCACCTAATCATACATTCTTTTACAATATCATCTTGCATTTTAATTTTGAGCAGATAATCCTACATTTTCTTAATTTCTTCCTTGTCTGAACCCAACAAAAGTTTATTATATACTGTTTGTAAATATATTGAGACCCTCTACCTTGTCTTTTGTGTATCTAGATTCCAATTGTACTCTAGAAAGATATATATTTTGTGTTTCTAACTCTTCTTTGGACCTTAAATCACAATCTTTTTAAAAATAAGTCTTGGTATCTTAAAAGTTTTGCATTGTTATAAGGCTAGGTTGTGTAAAGGCCTCTATAGATGATATCCTGATGTTTGATCTTTTTCCAAGTTCTTAGTAAGGCTCTTCTTATCATGTGTGAGTTGAAACCTTTCTGCTCTTTATCTTTTTTTATACCATAAGAAAGCATGCCAACCTAACTGTAGATCATTTTTTTCCAACTTGAGTAGTCTATCATTATCTAAGTTTATTCATTCTTTTATCCAGACTAATACACAGGCTCTATAGTATAATGCCAAATCTGGGAGACCAAAACCTGCACTTTGTTTAGCATCTTGCATTGCTTTGATTTTAATTCTTGGTTTTTTACCTGGCCAAATAAATCTCATTATTATCTTATTAAGTTCTTGGGGAAATGACTGTTTTAATAACACAGGAATTGTCTGAAATAAAAATAATTTTGGGCAAAATATTCATTTTGATGGTTGCTATTCTTCCCATCAACGATAGCTATAATTTGGTAAAATATTCATTTTGACGGTTGCTATTCTTCCCATCAACGATAGCTGTAATTTATTCCATCTCTCCAAGCTATTCTGCAGCTCTTTAATTAACTTCATATCATTGTCTTTGAATAGTGTAGTTGTTTTCTTTGTGATTTGAATTCCTAAGTATCTGACTCTTCTTTAAAGTTAGTCCTTTCTATTTGTCATTCTTGATCTCTCATATTTTTAACAAGTATTTTTGTTTTCTTTTGATTTATTTTCATTCCCACCATGTCACCAAAATTCATCAGCATCTCCATCAGGTCTTCAATTGAGTCCACTGGGTCCTCCAATATAATCACTAGGTCATCTGCAAAAGTTTGAAGCTTGAAAACATGTCCTCTTACTTTTAGTCCTTTTATTTCCATTTTGTCTCTAATTTGCTCGGTTAATATTTCTAGAGTAAGAATGAATAGTAGTGGAGAGAGTGGGCACCTCTGTCTTGTGCCTTTCTGTATTTGTATTTCTTTCATCAGCTCTCAACTGATTCTGACTTTTGTCTTCTGCTGGGTATATATTGCTTTAATTAATTTCAAAAATCTTTCTCCTACTTGTAGCACCTCCAGTTGCTGGAGCATAAAATTCCAATTCTGATTATCAAAATCTTTCTCTGCATCCAAAGAATATTATAGCCATTTGTTTTTCTGGGTGAGCTTCATAATATTCCAAAGTATTTAAGATTATCCTTATGCTAGTTTGACGTCTACGTTGGCTTGGGTATGTCGTGAGAATGGCTGATGGCCAGATTCCAAAGGATCTCCTGTATGGAGAATTAGTGCAGAGGGAGACCACAGCTGTGATACAAGGATATCTGCAAGCAGGATCTGAAGGCCTTGGAAATGGATCTCAACAGATGGGAAACCCTGACATCTGATCGTTCAGCCTGGAGGCATGCGGTGCATCATGGCCTCTCCCAATTTGAAGAGACCCTCGCCCAGCAGGCTGAGGTAAAGAGGCAGTCACGAAAGCAGCAAAATCAGGGAGCTAGACGGGGTACAGATTGTATTTGTCCTAAGTGTGGAAGGGATTGTCACTCTCAAATTGGCCTTCTGAACCACACTAGACACTGTTCCAAGTCCTCCATGCAGAGCACGATACCATAGTCTCTCAAGTCTGAAGGATGCCTTTGATGCTATTTTTCATCTGCTTCTTTGGGAGGAAGCCCAATTAGTTTTGGTGTATTATCTGTATTAAGATTCTTTTCAATCTAGTTGCCAACATGGTTGCATATATTTTATAATCTACATTTAGTAATGAGATTGGTCTGTAATTTTTAATTTCTTTACCCTTCATGTTTTCCTTATATGAGAGAGAGATTAACACTTCGGATCACATGGGAGGTAATTCTCCCTTTTTTTCAACAAATTCCAGCAATTTCTTATATGCATTGAGCCATACATCTTCCAATTCTTTGTAATATTCAGCTGGAAGTCCATCTGGACCTGGTGATTTCCCCCTTTTTTTCTTTTGCTTTTTGAGGGTTTATGGAATGGCATCCTTCAGTCTTGAGAGTCTATGATAACATGCTCTGGATGGAGGACTTGAAGAGTGTCCTCTCCAGACCACGAAGCCTGGGTAAAATAATATGGAGGATTGGCTGCTACCCAAGCAGCAAATTCCCCCTCTCCACATCACTGAAATAGTCCAATGGAAAGGCAAAAGCCAATACAAATGGTTCCAGCGACATCAGAGGAGTTGCCAGAATGACAAGAACTGCCTGCGGGACTCTGGCTCTGGATTGAAGTGGAGGTTCGAAATCAGAGTTTTCCTTCTCCTAGATGGGCTGCCTTCCAAGGCTGACGAGCCCCACCTACCCGGCTTCTATAATTTCTGTAAATATTAAAGGTTTCCATTTAAAGACTCCATTTGATCTTTGGTCACTTTCATTTTACTGTATTTCAGTACATATTCTTTTGGAGATTCCTTATCTACTTTCTTTTTACTGTATAAACTTTGATAAAAGTCCTCTAGAATCTTCTTTATTTCTTCTTGTTTAAATTTCTCAATTCCTGCTTCATCTTTCAGTGTTTGTATTATTGTTTTCTCCTCCTCTTTCCTTAATTTATATGCTAACCATCTCCCTGGTTTGTTTGCATTTTCAAAAAAAATTGTTTTGCAAATTTAAGCTTCTTTGTAGTTTCTTCAGTAAGCAATATATTTACAGTGGTGCCTCGCATAACGAGCGCACCGTTTAACAATGAATCCGCATACCGATGCGGATTTTGTGATCGCTAATGCGATCGCATATGGATGTTTCTTCGCATTGCGAGGGGGACAGCTGTTTGGTGGTGGCCGGAACACCCAAAATGGCAGCCGGAACCACCCAAAATGGCCGCTGGAACCACACAAAATGGCCACCGGAACACCCAAAATGGCCGCTGGAACACCCAAAATGGCCGCCGGAACATGGGAAAACATTGCAGAACGGTGAGTTTTGGGCCCATTTGGAACACATTAAACAATTTAATGTTTAATGAATTCCAATGGTTTTTAAAATCCGTATAGCGATGTTTCCCCCTATGCAGGGCACCACTGTATCTGGTGTTGTACTAATATTATCTTCACTTTCAATTCTGTGTTTGATGGATTTGTTTCAACTGTAATTCATCTGAGGCTAATCTATTTTCTAAAATCTACTATTTTTTGTCTTTCTCTTTTTTGTTGTGATGCAAATCTTATATCTGCCCCTCTAAGAATGCTTTACTTACCTCCCAAACCATTGTTGTTGATATTTTTGGTCTCCTGTTTGAAGAAGTCCATGCCTTTTTTTATTTCCTTGATAAACTCCTCATTCTTTAAATGAGCCTCCAGATTTGCTACCCAGCTGTAATGAAATGAGATTACGGTCTGCAAATGTATTGGGCAAAATATCTATTTGCTCCATTTCTTTTGTTAGGCTTGTTGAGATCTAACATACAGTGGTGCCTCGCTTAACGGGTGCTTTGTTTAACGACGAATCCGCATAGTGATGTGGATTTTGCTATCGCAAAAGCGATCGCATTGCAATGTTCCCTATAGGGGAAAATCGCTTTGCAATGATGGCTTCCCCCCATCATCGCAAATGCCCCATTTTTGCACAGCTGATCGGCGGGGCCAGCGATCTTAGCAAAGGCCCCCCATCAGCTGTGCGAAAATGGGGCATTTGCGATGAGGGGGGGAAGTGATTGTCAGCTAACACGGGTCCAAAAACACGTGTAAGCCTGGACAGAGAGCAATCAGGAGTTTGCACATGCTAAAATGGGCTGAGTGAGTCCAAACTCAGCTAGCCAAGATACAACACTCCTTCTCACAGGTCTGCCCACATAAGAACACCCTGGTACTCTCAGATGTTATTATGAAAAGGTCAAGTGGGCTTTGTAGTCCTTAGACTTAACTTGCACCACTGACAGGACTCTAAGTAAGCTAGGCCGAGGCAGCACTCTCAGATGACCCTATGGCAAGTGTACTGTTCAGGAAACCAATTGAGTTTTATAATCTTTATTTTATTAAAGAATAAGCATGTTACTAGGTATCAAAACCAAACTAAGCCAAGGCAGGTAAATAAGCATTGTGTTAGTTATTTACAACTCTGTAGTGAGGCAAAGAAAACATGAAAAATAGGAAAGTGTTCAAAAACCTTACAAAAACACAAAAAGCCATTAAAAAGAATAAAAACAGTTCCAGTCCAGGAAATCATTAGTAAAAACAAAATAATCCAAGTAGGCTATAGTCCTCAGTGATCCTGTAGAACAAGAATCCTGTACTAAAAAGAAAGATTCAGTAAAAGTCCAGTATAGTAAAGGTTAGTCCCATGTGTCACGAATGACTGAAGGATCGGTCTTGAAAGACAATGTCCATAGGCAAAAAGTTCCTTTTTCAAGAGTAACTGGCAAGGGCTTATCGCACCTTCCCATGATGCCATCCAACCAGAGTTCGTTACTAGGCAAACAGTCCTGTTGCACCACATGACTTCTTTCTCATACGCACCAGATGTTATTTGGGTTTTCTGTGGTTTCGCATAAAGTCACAACAATTCCCATCTAATCACACAGAGTCCTTTCTCAGGCTATCAGAATAACATTCTCTCTGCTCGCCTAGAAAACAACTTGTCAGCATAGCAAAGTTACTTTATACAAAGAAACAAGATGGAACCTCTCTGGCTCATTTCTTAATTACAAAACCCATATGCCTTAAAAGATTTTAACTCAAAAACCCATCTCATCACAGCGATCATCCCAGAAAAGAGCTGGGAGCCATCTTCTCCCCTCCAGCCCCTCCCCCTCCCCGCCTTACAGCTGATCCGCTGCTCTTAGAGGCTTGCCCAGCAGGTAAATAGGCAGTGGAAATGCATTGGGGAAGCCTCTGAAAGCAGTGCTTTGCTGGGGTGGGGGTGGGTGTTTTGGCAGGGGCAGGCCCGCCACCTCCCCGCCCTCCAGCACCCCCGCGCCCCCCGTGTCAAAGCGGGGCTTTCAGAGGTGCATTTTCACTGCTGAAAAAGCCCCAGGAGGCTTCTGAAAGCAGCATGAGGCGGGGCTTTGGGGGAGGGCCTGCCCCTGCCACCCCCCCACTCACCCCCACCCACCCCCACCCCAGCAATGCACCGCTTTCAGAAGCCTTCTGGGGCTTTTTCAGCAGTGAAAATGCACCTCTGAAAGTCCTGCTTTGCCACGGGGGGGGCGCTGGGGTTGCTGGTGGGTGGGTGGCAGGCCTGTACACCAATTCTTGACCATGATTTATGTCTATTAGAATAAAAAGTATTTTGTATTTCGGTAATATATCCTCCAGGCATCTATGATATTTACTTCTTCTGTCACTTGTAGAAAATTTCTTGAGATTGTTTCTCTTTTTTTGTTATTTTGTCTGATTTTGTATCTAGGTCTTTGTCAAAAACAGCGTTAAAGTCTCCTATCACACAATAGTGATCATAATCTTTGTTAATTCTAGTTATAATTGTTAAAAAAATTATGGTTGTTGTGGGTTTTTCGGGCTTCTTGGCCGTGTTCTGAAGGTGATTCTTCCTGACGTTTCTCCAGTCTCTGTGGCCGGCATCTTCAGAGGACAGCAAACTGTGCTCCTTCGCGAATACATTAAAAAATTATCTTGGTTTTCATTTGGTAAGGGAAAAGTAAAGGTTCCCCTTGACATTTAGTCCAGTCGTGTTGGACTCTAGGGCACGGTGCTCATCCCCATTTCCAAGCCGTAGAGCCAGCATTTGTCTGTAGACAGTTTCCGTGGTCATGTGGCCAGCGCGACTAGACACGAAATGCCATTACCTTCCCACTATGGTGTTAATCTACTTGCATTTTTGCATGCTTTTGAACTGCTAGGTTGGCAGGAGCTCACTCCATTGAGTGGATTCGATCTTACAACTGCTGGTCTTCTGACCTTGCAGCACAGAGGCTTCTGCAGTTTAACCTACAGTGCTACCACATCCCTTTATAATTAACATTTTTGTTTATTCTCTTTGGATTTCCACCATCAATGACTTTCCATTATCTTTTTCCATTTTTGTGGTGAGTTCAGGCCGTTTATATTGACAAAAAACATTTTCATTTGTTTTTAAGTCATCTTGTTGTTGGTTACTACCTTTCTGTTTTTTTCCTCGTCATACCTCTCGTATGTCTTGGCTCTGCTACTTTCTGTTTTTCTGGCTCTATATCTGATTCTGATTGTGATGACCAATCTGATTTCTCTTGAGGTCTTTCTTCTGATTTCCCTTCCTTCTTTCTTTCTCCCTGATTTGTCAGTTTCTTCTCATTTTTTTCATAAACTCTTGCGCCTTCATTGGTGACGTTATATTGTATCTGTGAGTTGATTCAGAAGAATAAACCTGGTGTCAGACATCTATATGAGATGCCATTTTATTGAAGTAAAGATTAAGGGAGGAGTATTGCTTCCTTCTCTGCCTCATTTGTCAGAGAATTGGTTGTAAGACATAATTTTTTCTGCCTTCTATTATCAATTGTTTATCTTGTATAGCTCTTAAAACCTTGACTCTGATTGATTTCTTCATAAATCTCACGTGGAATTCTCTGAGGAAGTTATTTCTCCTCACATACGCTGAGCTCACCTTATAAGTTGCCTTGAAAGATTGTTGCAGTTCAGCTGCTTCTGTCCCTGTTTCTGCAGCCAGAGCCTTACTTATTAGTATCTCTAGATCTTCCCCTCCATTTTCTGCCACATTTTGGAATCTAAGCATCTTCAGTGCTCTCTCCATCTCTAGCATTATTAATCTGTCTTCACTTTGTTTTTGATCCTTCTGCACTGCCTCTAATGTTTCTTTTGTTCAACTCACTTTAACATCTGTTCCTTTCACCTTTTCCTCAAATTCTAGTGTCTGTATTTTATTCTCAGCTATCTGTCTCTATACAATAGACCTGCAATAGCATCTCTTTCATCTGATCTATTTGGTTGAGACATTCATTTACTTGTTGAAATCCTGCTGTTAGTAAATTTTGCATAACAGTCTGCCATTCTTTGTCTGGTTCTTGTGCCAATAGTTTTCCCAGATTTTGAGATTGGGCTGGAGAAGTTCCTGGAATTTTGGGCTTTGGCTTTTTGGAGGCCATTTCAATCTTTTCAATCCCCTTCTCTCTAAATATCTCAGTTTCCCCTCCTACTATCTCTGAATGAACTTTGTGTAAGTTGTGATGATATAGGTTATGGAAGCTAGAATGTAATTTCTAAATGGGATTTGTAGTCATGGAATTAGCCAGAAGGAATCCATCTTAAGTCTGTGTCATTTTTACTGGAAAAGTTTTTCCATGACAAGAAAGCCAGACACAGGGAATTTGCTGTTGGTGATTTGGTGCTTGTTCTGAACCCTCTCAGACCTTCTAAGCTGGAAGTTGTCTGGGAAGGTCCAGGGGAAATTGTTCAAAAACTGGGAAATGTCAATTACCTTGTCAAAATGTTGAATTTGGGGAAGAAACCTGTAATGTATCATGTTAATAGTTTGAAATTGTATAGAGACAGATCTGCAATGGTTTTTCAATGACATGTTGCATCTTTTCAATCTGAATATGAACCTGTTGATATGTTGACTGAATTGCAAAATGCAGGTACATGGTCTGACAATATTGCTTTGACAGGTACTACAGATCAAAAAGAAAAACTTTTTCACATTCTAGAACAATTCAAAGATGTTTTTTTCAGACAAACCTGGTTATACCAATTTGGTCAGTCATGTTATTAACACTGACGGCAGCCAGACTATACGGTCCAGCCCATATAGAGTTATTGGTAATCATGCTATCCAGATTGAACGAGAGACACAAAAGATGGGTACTGTTGAACAAGATGTAACTGACCGTTGAAACATTACAGTGTTGAAACATTTCATTGTTCCTGTATACTTAGAGTAATTACTGTTTTTGAATTAACTAACATGACTATTTTCTATTTTTCAGATAGTATAAGTGCAATTTTGAATGTATTAATGTTAATCATTAGCATTTACTTTATCTAATCAATTAGTTACTTTTAGTTATTGAAATTAGTTACCAAGATAAGAACAGAATTACTGTTCTAGATTTTGGGGCTCCCGGTGGTGGCATGTGATGATATAGGTTATGGAAGCTAGAATGTAATTTCTAAATGGGATTTGTAGTCATGGAATTAGCCAGAAGGAATCCATCTTAAGTCTGTGTCATTTTTACTGGAAGTCTCTAGATGCTGTTTTCTTCACAGTAGCTAACAATGTTATCTAGTAACTAGGAGATGACAACGGAAGACCTACTGAAGTCTAAACATTCCAGCAGAGAGAAGTAAACAACACCTGCAGTTCCATGAGAAAGAAAGGTGGAGAGAGACAATTTTTCCTTCGTTCTGATTGGTTAACAACAGTGAAGAAGAAGAAGGGGGGTTTCCAGCACGAGAGAAGAAAAAATGGAGGATTGCTGAGACAGAAGAGAGACTTTTTGGCTTTTGGATTTTTACAGGGACTAGTGTGGTTTTTATAGACTATGGATTTTTGAATGGACTTTGGAGTTCCAGAAATTCATTAGGATGTAGATCTTAATAGTAGGATAGAGGGGAGGCATTGCCTTTCCTAATTTTTCTTAGATAGCAGTTTTATTGTTTTATTTTTCTAGCTGGAGTTTGCTAGATTTCTAATTGCTTAGAGATGGAAATGATCCTCATTGCTATGCTTTTGCAATAAACTGAATTCTTCCAAATCTTTATTTTTCTAATAAAACAATTATACTAAAGAACTTATGTTTGATCTCTTGAACAGACTACCTGCTACCATACTTAATTTGATTTCTTTTAGGCCACAAAACTAAGCTACCTTGAGTCCAATATTTTCTTGAGTACTGAGATATCTAATTGACTCTGAGACTCATGATTATATTTTGGTTTCTCAATGTTTTTAAATAGATTTGGGAAAGGAGTGTAGTGGGACTGCCTGGATGGGACAAGGACTCATCTCATCCCATTTAGGAGTACACTAAACTCTGGAACCTCTCTATTCCAGCTGTCTGTTTCTTTTAGGAGAATGGACAAGCTTACAGAAGTTACAGTATATCCTTCACAAGAGTGCCCAGCCCTCAAATCTACCACATGTTCTTTCAGATGTTTCCACTGTTTTAACCAAAAGCCAAAACCCTCCTCCAAGTTTTCCTCCAACCCTTACACAGGTTTTACAATACACAAATTAGCTTTCAGCCCAACAGTGGCAGAAATGTTCCTTCTTCTCAAGAAACCTGACAAAGTCTGTATGTCTCTCGGCCTCTACTGCCAGAATCTCACAAAATCCAAAGAGAAGACTAAAGCTAAAGAAGATATCAGGCTTTTGCACCTAAATATTTGTACAGCTCCAACCTCAATGTGATGTTCTGGAATCCCAAAAAGCTTTCCATAGATCAAATCAGACGTGTTTATGATCCAACCTACTCCTTAGCCAGATTTAAGAAATGTGTCATGGCTGTCATTCTAATCTTGAAATACAGTCAACAACTCCAGTCCTGGTTTTTCCTTTTCCACAATACACCTTCAACAATAATGTCTCTCTCCCCTTGAAATGTATTAGCTTCTCCCAGTGTGTGATATAGCCCTTAATAGCTGAGGGTGATCTCCTAGAGCACTGGTTCTTAACCTTGGGTTACTCAGGAGTTTTGGACTGCAACTCCCAGAAGCCTTCACCACCAGCTGTCCTGACTAGGGTTTCTGGGAGTTGCAGTTCAAAAGCATCCGAGTAACAAAGGTTAAGAACCACTGTCCTAGAGCTCCTCCCCCCAAGATATTATACAGTTTAGATGGAGCTTTGTCTATACTGTTAAGAAATCTGGCAGCATGATGTTATGTTTTCCTTCAGTCTGTTTTTCTTTACTGATAATAGCTTTAAGTCTAGTCCATGATTTATATTATGTCACCCAAGGAATGTTTCCAAGAATAGCTTTTCCTCTCAGTCACTCAGACAATTGGCTTTGGCCAGCCTGCAAGCTAGAAGTTAGTTTTGCTTTCTGAGGTAGTAGGACCGGTAAGCAAACCAGTTGCCTCTTCCTTTCTTTTGGCCAAACATTCTACTTGTTCCTTACATTTGTTTCTCTTTCCACTTTATGGGGCTGTTCATAAATCAAAGGGTTCAACTTACTGTATTGTCCATTTTTAATGCGGTATCTGTTTTTTCTCCTCTCCTCCGTGTGGGGGGTTACTAACAGCTTTACTCCCAAGATGGCGCCCACATCCCAATCTGTGCTTGAGGTGATTTCTTCAGAGGGGAGAAATACCAAGTTGCTGCCCAGTTTCCTCCTCCTCTGTTGCTCACCAACTACTTCATGGGGACTTCGCCTAGTCTCCCCTTTGGTCCTTCATCTTCTGAGGGCCCCCAGACTGGGCGGTTCCAACTTTCTACGGGACCTTCCCCAGGAGCTGCTGGCAGTGCCACAACAAGCCCTGCCTCTCTCAGTCCTGCTGTCTTCAGTACCATGAGACCTTGGGCCATGGGACTCACTTGTTTTTCAGGAGATGGGGCCTGGTGAGACTCCAGTTACAAATCTGATTCCGTGCTATGACAGGCCTTTTTATTGGTTTGGAGGTTGAAGTTTATTATAATGGTTAATAATAAAGTGTAGCCTATAACTTATCCATAACCTTTGTCTCATCTCATTATTCTGGGGTGGGAGGGCAAAGTATGCTATTTCTCTGGATGATGGATTAGGGATGTGATAGAAGGATTTGTCATTCCTTATAAAACCTATGGATGTCTATCACTTTCTTATAGTTCATGTGGGAACAAATGACACAGCCAAGAGGAACTATGAAGGAATTTGAAGCTCAGGGAAGGATACTCAATGACTTTAAGTCTCAGTCTTCTCATCTATCTTACTAATATTCTGAAGAAGAGAAATGGAAAGGAAAATACTCTGGATGAATGATTATGGAGGTAGTGTTGATGGGAGGGATTTGAATTTTTGGCCATAGGCTATACTTCCTAGAAAATGGACTACTGGGAAAAGATGTATTGCACCTCATGAGGATTGGGAAGAATGTATTTGGCCACCTTTCTAATATTTGAAAGTCTGTCACACAGAGGAGGGGTAAGATCTGTTCTCCATCATCCCAGAGTGCAGGACATGCAACAATGGGCTCAAGTTAAAGGAAGCCAGATTTCAGTTGAATATCAGGAAAAACTTCCTATTAGAGCAGTACAACAGTGGAACCAGTTACCTCGGGAGTTGGTGAGTCCTCCAACACTGAAGGCAACCAAGGAAAACTTAAATACTGTATGCTTTGATTGTATTCCTGCATTCAACAGGGTGTTGGACTTGATGGCCTTGGAAGCCCCTTCCAACTTCACTTTTCTATGATTCTATGATTCTATGATAGCATAAACAACGTCATCAGGAGGGCTTTAAATTGAATTGGAAGGGGGAGGGAGATAGAAACTTGGAGGTAAAGAGAAATGAAAGCTTATAAACAATAAGAGGACAGAATAAGTAGCTAGCTGTAATGGGGCCCAATAATAGTCTTCATAAAAGAAGGAGGCTAGTTCACAAATCACACAGTCTCCAGTGTCTCTATACATATGCCAGATGTATGGGAAACAAACAAGAAGAACTGGAAATCTCTGTTCAAGATGATAAATACAACTTCATAGGGATAATTGAAACTTGACTGGGTGACTCCCATACCCAGAACACAACATTTAAAAGATAGAAATGTTCTAAAAAAAAAACAACAGAAATAATAGAAAGGGAGGTGGAGACACACTAAATATCTAAAAATACATAATGTCTGGGCAGAAATGAGCTTGGTAGTTCCATCCAGAGCATCTGGATTAAAACATTTGGTACAAAATAAATAAATAAAACATGGTATTGCAATCTAGTACTGACTGCCTGGTGAAGGAAAAGATGTGGACAAAACGTTTGAAAAACTAATTGCAAAAAATTCAAAGAGACATCATGTAGTAGAATGGGCAACTTCATTTATGCTGCTATTTGTTAAGCAGCAAATTTTGCCAAACATGCCACTTCCAAGAAATTCCTGGATTACGTGGCTGATAATTTTCTCCTACAAAAAGTGGAGGAAGAAACTCGAAGATTTGCTATCCTTGACTTTATTTTAACCAACAGGAATTACTTGGTGGATGGAGTGGCAGTAAGAGGAATTCTGGAGAAAAAATGACCATGTTTTACTTGAGTTCTTCAAGTGTAGTGTAGCCACATGTGTACACTGGATTTTAGGAAAGCTGGTTTTAATGAATTCAGAACATTGAGAAGCAAGGTTCCATGGCAGGAAATCCTAACAAAAAATGAGTCCAAGATGGGTGGGAATTTCTTTTAAAAGGAATTCAGCAGGAGGGTGATGGCCTTATAGGCCCCTTCCAACTTCATTATTTTATGATTCTATGTTCAATTTAGATAAGAGAGGACCGAGAGGCTATATGATAGCTACTGTATATGCAAATATATAAGACTCACAGGAAAGATACAGCAGGTTTATCTACTGTAGATCCAGAAGGTAGGATCCAAAATGAATGGACTCAAATTGCAAAAAGGTTTTTCCCAACATTAGGAAGAACACCTTGACAAAAAAATCTGTTTGACAGTGAATGGACCTCTAAGGAGGGTGGTGGACTCTCCTTTATTGAAGTTTTTTAAACAGAGGTTTAATGTCCCCTGTCAGGGATGTTTTAGTGGGGGATTTTCTACTTTGGTGGGCCTGATGATCAACTCTACAGTTCTAAAATTCCATGAAACCTTATTAGAGAGACTCTTGTATCTACTGCACAAATTTATCTTTGCCTGTCCTGTCAAGATTGCCCACTAATAACAACATGCTGAATATCCTGTCTCATTTTTAGGAAAGGAGGTTCTACTCATTGGTACACAATGTGAATTGCTATCCAGATTGATTCCTGGAGGAGTTCTGTGGTGTTGGGAGCAGACCACATTGGAAAGAATTTTCAGTTCCATTACATGATCAGCTTTCATATATGCTGCAGTTGCAACCCATTTCCCATTGCTCCTACTCCAATGTTCTTACTCAAATGTATCCACTCCTCTCCCTATTTGGAGATCTGCTTAAGATAAGGATGGACAAAGTATGGCCTTCAGGCTGCATACAACTCCCTAGCAGCATTTCTGCAGCCCCAAAAGCTTTCAATAGTCTGTGATCCAGTTTCCCTGTGGAGTGGGGTTTCTCTCCTTTTTAAGTAAGTCTTATTGTTTTTCTGACTTGTGCAATTCATTCCTTACCCATTGAGGCCTAAAGGATAGGCATAATTTTAAACCTGCCCAGCCTGAGAGCTAGAAGTCCATAATGTATCTTTTCTTGAATAGACTCATCCAGCATCTACATCAGGTTTGCTGGTCTCTCTTTAAGTTGGCCTTCACTTTGGCTTTCTTTGAAACTTTGAATGAGTTGGTTGTTGCATCCCATTGGGATCTGTGAACAGGCTTCATATCTTACAAAGTTCATACTAGTCCTTGATGAAATACAGCCAGTTCTATGTAAATCTAAGACAGACCAAGGAGAATGGAGGAGGAAGTCCCAGGGCCTTCACTAGTGGGCTACTAAGGAATTTGTGATAATCAAGCCTACTGGATGGAGACACATTTTGTCTGTTCTGTTTCCGCTCACCAGGTATCAGCTGGGTTTCTATGAACTACTTTGACCACATTGGGTATCTCATAGAGCAAATTTGGGATATATTAATTCAATGTACAGCTTTTATCTCAGCTTCAGAGTTTTGGTTGCCTGATTCCAACAGTTGGTAGAAATTGTCAGTTTTTAGGCCTTATGGTCACCCATGATGAATATAGTAATGTCTCCTCTTAGTAGTTCCAGCCTTAAATCTGTCTGAATATACAGCCAGAGTATTGTCAGTTGGACAAGGATTTATGGCTTTACATTGGATGGTGGTTACACTTAAGGCTAAACTCTCCATGCCTTACATGGTTCAGTTGGCATTGAATGCTTTGGGAAGGGTATGTGCAATCATACTTCAGAATGCAGTAGGTCAAGAGTAGCAAATGGTCTTGCTGTCCACAAAGGCCTTGATTTTATATGTACAACAAAAGGGTGACTAGGAATTGTTGTGAAAATTTCCCCCCAAGATGCAGGTGTTTTTGTTTGAACTGCTGGACAGGCATACCTTTTGTGGGGCCCATGGCCATAGAAAAGTAGATTTAGCCAAAAGGAAAGTAAGCAAGGTAGTCAGCCTGTTTGTAGTAATGTGTGTCATGGTTTAGGTTATTGAAGCTAAAATATAATTTCTAAATGGGATTTGTAGTCATGAAATGGTGTAGAATGGATTCATCTTAGTCTGTGTCATTTTACTAGAAGCATCAAGAAGCTGTTTTCCCTTGCAGCTAGCTAGGAATGTTATCTTGTAGATAGCTTGGCCAAGGCCGAAGACGAGGAGCCAAGCCATAACATAGAGGAAGAATGTCAACAACACCTGCGAATCTCATGAGAAAAGGAGGTGGAGAGAGATAAGCAATCCTTCGTCCTGATTGGCTTACGTCAGTGGAGAGTGAAGAAGGAGGTGTTTCCAGCGTGTGAAGAAAATGACAGGATGTTACAGGGAGAGAGACTCTTTTTAAACTCATTTTGGATTAATGGATTTTACCATGGATTTTTGATTTTTGAATGGACTTTGGAGTTCCCAGTGCTAAGATGTAGTTCATAGTAGGAGAATAGAAAGGGAGACCCAGCCTTACCTGCCTTTCTAGCTAATAGAATTTTCTTATTTTAATTTTTGTAGCTGGAATTTGCTAGATTTCTAACTACCTTAGTTATGGAAATGTTATGGAATGCTATGCTTTGCAACAAACTGAATTTATCAAATTCTTTATTTTTCCAATAAAACAATAATACTTAAAACTTATGCTTGGTCTCTTAAGATAACCTGCTACCATACTTATTTTGTTTTTCTTTAAGGCCACAAATTAAGCTACTTTCAGTCCAGTATTTTCCTGAGTTTTTGGAGTTCTGGATGACTCTAAGACTCATGATTTTAACTTGGTTTCTCAGTGATTTTTAAGCGGGAATAGACTTGGTAGAAGGGTGCCAGTTAGACAGCCTGGTTGAGACAAGGACTCATCTCAACTTAAATAGGGGTCAACTGGACTTGGAACCTCTCTATTCCAGCCTCAGCATTCTCTTAGGAGAGCTGATTGGTTACAATATGCAACCATGTAAGTTGTGCCCCTTTGTACAAAGGAGTCTACATAGCACCAAAGGTGTGACGGGTTCCTTTCCCCTGCCCTGGCTCACTAGCCAATTCACACATCATTGTGTGCTGCCAGGGTCCTTCTTCTGCAGTGACAGGGCAGGGCAGGCAGGAACTCTGGCTGCCTTCCCCACCTCCTCCAGCAGCTGACCATTCAGGCGAGGAAGTGGGGTGAGATACTCCCTGCACAGCTGTTGAGTGGTCAGCTGCTGGAGGAGGCAGCGAAGGGCAGCCCAAGCTCCTGCTCACACTGGCCTGCCACCGCAGAAGGAGGACTTCTGTGTTGGCTTCTAGTTGTCACTGCATTGTTTCTAATCAATCACTTTATAAATGCCATATAATATAAATCAGCACATGCCAAACAAGTGGATGCTTGTCTTCAAGTTGGAAGAAGATACAACTGACTGTACAATTCACACACATATATACCTATACAGGACCAATCAGATCACACATTGCATCATCCCTGAATTGCATCAGCACTGCTGAGTCATCCTGACTCAGTTTTAACACACCTGGTCAATATGGATTCTCATTAATACACTCCATTCTGCTCAGGCCTGTAATTTTCCTTGACACCCCTCCAAATTTAAGGTCTGAGCAGAACATATACCCAGCTTTTCAGTTATTTCTATGTGTTTCTGTATGTTCAGGGGTTTTGTCAGAATGTCAGCTAAGTTTCTGTCTGATTCACTATATTGTAACTCAATTTCTCCTTTATTGCTTCCCTGACATTATGATATTTTATGTCTATATGCTTACTTCTGCTTCGCATTTTATCTGTTGCCACCATCTGGATGCACGTTTTGCTTCTCTGTGTAGCCCTGAGCCACCAATCTAGCTTTGTATCTGTAATTACCGTTGTTTTGCAATTTTCTCTTGTAAACCCACTTGCTGCCTATTACCTTTTGCCCTGGTGGCAACCTTGTTTCAGTGAACACCTCATGTTCATCCATTGACTTCAATTCATCTTTCATGGCCTGTTCCCATTTCTTTCTTTCTATTTCTAGAAGAAGCATCACCTCCTCAAAATTCTTTGGTTCTTGGTATATGTGACACACTCTTATTTCTCCCACACCAAACCTTTCTGGAAGGATTCCCTTATTAGCCCCTTCTGACCTTCTTAGGATTTGTCTTTCTTCTTTAACTATAGGTTCACTTCCTGCCTCACTACACTCTCCATCATCCTCTTCTTCTGAGTTGCTGTGACTGGTACTTTCTTCAGCCTCTTCCTTTGGCTCTACCTGATTTCCCTGACTTGTCTGTCTTTCCGTGAAGGGAATGTACACTTGAGAGTTTGCATGCACCTTATCCCAGTTCTCATGTTCACAAAAATTTGCAGATCTGGAAATTACTACATTTTTGTTTCCATCCAGGAAACGATATGCCTTGGACCCTCTTTCATAGCCCAAAAAAATCATTTTCTTTGCTTTTGGTTTTCGTTTTCTTCTGATTTCCTTTGGTACATGTACCCAAGCACTACAACCAAAAACTCTCATAGGCTGTATGGAAGGCTCCCTCCCATAGAGCATATAGTATGGGGTTTGCTCTATAGCAGAAGAATAAATTATGTTAATAATATAACAAGAAGTAACCACAGCTTCTCCCCCAATAGGCGTGGCTCATACCAGCATCAGCTAATAGAGCATCCTTCATTGTCTGTAGGACTCCATTCCTACCCTCTGCAACCCCATTTTGAAAGGGAGAATATGGGCTGGTCTTTCTATGAAAAATGCCTGTGTTTCTCAGCCAAGTTTGAAACCTTTCTGACATAAATTCAGACCCTCTATCCGCCTGAATTTGTGTTACTTTTTTGTCAAAACGTTTTTCCACATAAGCTAACCAATTTCTGAAATGATTGAACACTTCTGATTTGTTTTTCATTAAGTAGCAAAATCCATATTTTGTAAAATCGTCCACAATGACTAAAACATATCATGCTCCACCCATAGATGGCACAAAAGGTCCAATTATAGCTGCATGAACCAACTGAAAAGCTCGCTGTGTCTGATTAGTACGCTCCCTTGGTCTTGGACTAATCTGAGATTCTGCCAGTTTACAAATATTACAGTCCAGGTAGTTTTTACAAAATTTTACTTTCACACCTTAGCAAAACTTTCCATTTTCTGTACCACTCTGAAATTTGCATGCCCTAGCCTTCTGTGCAACAGATGTGCACATTGAATATGAAAGGGTACATTTCTAACTAAATTTTGTGCCACTTTGTTCTCTTTTAGTACATATAAATTATTTTCTAGCTTTGCTGTGGCATAAATCTCATTTCCTTTCTTAATTGTACATGTGCTGTTAGCAAATAACACTGTATAGCCTTCTTTATTCAGCTTAGAGACACTAAGTATATTACAGTCCAGTTTGGGCACTAACAAAACATTCTTAATCTCTTTTCTCAAACCTGGTACAAATACATGTCCTTCTCCAGCCACAGGAGACTATTCTCCATTTGCCAAACTGACGAAGCTGTGTTCTGAAGCTTCTAGAAAAGAAAATAACCTTTTATCATTAGTTAAATGGCTAACAGTGCCACTGTCCAGGATCCAGCTTGCTGTGACCTTGTTCTTATCAGCAGCTGCCTGCACAAGAAAAATACTCCATTTTTTCTCAGTTTTATTTCTCCTACTGGAGGCTTGTAAACAATCCCTCTGAAGATGTCTCTGAGAATTACAGATGAAGCAACGTTTCACTGCAAATGTCTTGTTTTCTTGTTCTCCCCTCCTAAAAGCAGTCCTCCTTCACTGTGGGCTGAATTGTCTCCTCTCTGGGCTGTCACGTTTCCTTCGTCGTGGGCTGGCTTGGCTCATTTTATCTTCTGATCTTCCTGCTGAATTATGAACATAAATACGTTTCAGCGTGTCCCAGCATTCTTTTGCTGAAGTCAGTCCACTTATTGTAGATAGAGCTTTCTCATTTTTCCTTTGTTCCTCTTCATCTAGGGCAGCAGGGGGATTGCATACTATCTCCCACAATTCCTCCTATCTCAAGAACATCTCAGCTTTCACTAACCATGTCTGGTAGCTATTTTCATTCAGTCTGGTTACAGGAAAGCCTTCCATACTCCCAAACGCCTGCATTTTGCTGCTTTTCTCTTGGTCCTCCATTTTTCTTCCTCTCTTGGGCTCTAAATGGCAGAACTCTCACTTCCTGGACTCTCTCTTGCCTCTCTGGTACCCACTGGTACTCACCACCTTCCTTGATGCAACGCATGTATCGCAGGGCATAGCGCTGGGCCCATAACCTTCTGTCAGCGTTTATAGCAGAAATCACAGTTTTAGCAGAGTAATTTGCAGTTTAGGCAGTCCAGGAATAACTCTCACACAGTCCAGCAGCATTTCCTTCAGCAACTTGTATTTACAGCAGTATTTACATCAGTCTGGCAGCATAACGTGTAGAAGTGATCTTCAAGCAGGAAGAAGATACAACTGACTGTACAATTCACACATATATACATATACAAGACCAATCAAATCACACATTGCATCATCCCTGAGTTGCATCATCCCTGAGTTGCATCAGCGCTGCTGAGTCATCCTGACTCAGTTTTAACATACCTGATCAATATGGATTCTCATTAATACACTCCATTCTGCTCAGGCCTGTAGTTTTCCTTGACAATGTTGCTCTTACTGAATCATGCAGGATTATTGACTGCCTGATACTATAATTACTGGCTGCCTGGTAGTATTCCCATTGAAACAAATATATATATATTGGTTGCCATTGTTCTTCCAGAATTATGTCAAGACATGCTAACAAATAAAGAATTAAATAATGCACCAAATCCATTACTTCATTGACACCAATTGCTCTAAATGATAGCTCAAATCAAGGAAAAGTTTTTTGCACACATCTAAAGCTCTGAATATTATTTCAAAAGTGCTATCAGATATCCCCTCAGTGTTCTTTTCTCAAGGCTATATATACCAAGTTCTTTCAGTCTTCTTTTCTCATAAGGCTTGGTTTCCAGCTCCCTGATCAGCCTTGTTGCCATCCTCTGAACTTGTTCCAATTTATTGGTATTGTTATTGAAGTGCACTATCCAGAACTGGACACAGTATTCAAGATGAGGTGTAAGCAGTGCTGTATAGAGGGGAACGAATACTGTGTGGGATTTGGAGACTATGCACCCTAAAATAGCATCTGCCTTTTCTGTAGCCAAATCACACTGTTGGCTCATATTTACCTTGTGATCTATGATGACTCCAAGGCTCTTCTTGCTGATGGTATCTCCCATCTTGTAACTGTATGTTTGGTTTCTTTTTCCTAGGTGCAGTACTTTGCACTTTTCGCTGTTGAATTTCATTCTGTTGTTTTCATCCCAGTGCTCAGGCCTATCTAGATCATTTTGAATGTTGTTTCTGTCTTCCAGGGTGTTAGCTATGCCATCCAATTTGGTGTCATCAGCAAATCTGATTAGCATTCCCTTTATTCACTGATCGAGGTCATTAATACAAATATTGAAAATCACTGGGCCCAGGACTGAGTCCTGGGGTAACCCACTTATTACCTCCTCCCAGTTTGGCAGGATTTTTTCTTGACAAATCTATCCTGGTTTCTAGTTACTACTGCTTTGTTTTGAAGGTGCTCTCAAGGCTACAGCCTATCTCCTCCAGTATTTCTGTGTAGGAATGTGTATTATTTTACATATACTGCAACTCCATCTCCCTTTCTGTACATTCTGTTCTTTTTGAACAATTTATATCCTTCAATTGCTATATTCCAGTCATAGGATCATCTCACCAAGTTTCAGTTTTTCCTATCAACTCATATTTGCCCTTCTGAGCTAAGATTTCCAGTTCTTCTTGTTTGTTTCCCATACTCCTGGCATTTGCATATAGTCACTGGAGATTGTGTGATATGTGGACTCCTTTTCTTTGTACATTTTTATGTATATTATTATTAATGCTATGTTATTATTGAACCTCATTAGAACTGTTTGGCCTCCTATTGTGCATAAGGCTCCATCTATTTTTGTGCTTGTGTCTCCCTCCCCCTTCCAATTCAGTTTAAAGCCCTCCTAGTGAAGTTCTTCATGCTGTGGCTAAACATGTTCTTCCCAGTCCTTGTGAGGTGCAAGCCATCTCTTGCCAGCAGTACATCTTCCAGGAAGCTTAGCCCATGGTCTCAAAAGCCAAATCCCTCACTTTGACAATACGTTTGTAGCAATTCATTCACCCAGAGTATTTTCCTTTCCCTTTATATTCCTCTTCCAAGTACTGGTAGGATGAATGAAAAAACTAACTGGGCTCTAAAGTACTTATGTTTCCTTCCCAGAGTTTCAAAGTCTGATGTGGGCTCTTCAAAGTTGCTTTTGGCTGTGTTGTTTGTTCCCACATGAATGAGAAGGAAAGCATATACATTTGTGCAGGAATACAATGCAGTGTTCCTGCACTGAGTAGGGGGTTGGACTTCATGGCCTTGTAGGCCATTTCCAACTTCACTTTTCTATGATTCTGTGAGTGATTGCAATCCTTCTGTCACATCCCTAATCTGTGCTGCAGGGAGACAGCAAACCTTTCAGGTTCATGAATCTTCCAGGCATACTTCAGTTTCTATCCCACACAGTAGGGAGTCTCCTATTACAACTATTCTCCTTTTCCGCTTTTTGTAGGGTATAGCTTCAATGCCTGTGCTTAGCTAAGTTTCAGTCCCTTTCATGCACTCCCACGAGGTCTCCTCTTTTACTTTGTCTGCTTGCTGTCTGTCAGACACCTCATCCAGAACCTGAAAGTGGTTTCACAGTTCCACCAGTGAATATAGTCTTCTCCTTCTTTTGCTCCTAACTAAAGTGGTTCTTTTGCTCCTAAAGTGGTTCTTCCTCTATGTTTGTCCTCTCCTCAGCATTGTCCTCTTCTGTCTTCTCTTGTTGCTCTTTTACATCCAGTGTCACCATTGACTGCAGCTGCTGGTCAAGCATTCTGCTTATATTTATTTATTTATTTATTTATTTATTTATTTATTTATTTATTTATTTATTTATTTATTTATTTATTTATTTATTTATATGCTGCCCACTCTACCCAAAGGTCTCTGGGCGGCTTACAATATATACTTCATCTTCCTTTATAGCATTTTATTATTATTATTTTTAAGACATACCCACATACAAAGACGTTAGTTTCGCTTTTCCCAGTTCTCTCAGTTGTGACGCAGAAAAAAAGCTACAAAGTTGCAAGAATTACCAAGCTTCTATGCCACTTGAGATCTTTTCCACAATCAGCTTCCAAAAACCAAGTGCAAACTGGTGGCATTGTTAGAAAAAAAAAGTGAGAGAACTGGAGCAGCAAATAGCCACACTTAAGGCTATAAAGGAAGATGGGGGGAGGGGAGGAGCCATGGGCAGCGAGAACAGGGGAACTTTCAGGATTTTACTCTGAGTTAAGGATGGGAAGGATGAAGACACATATGATGGCTTGGAGTTGCATCAGTGGTGGATTGTTTTGAATTGCTGCTGGCTGTTGGTCATCACTGCAGCATGGCCACTGCACAGCCATCTGTGGGGGTAAACATTATGGGGAGTTTGGCCCTTAAGGCCCAGATTTCAAGCAAACATTCCGAAAGTAACCAAGCTATTAGCAGCAATTCAAAACCACACAGCACTACTGTTGCTGCCATCTTCTTCCTTCCCATGAACAAGCACTGAAAAGCACTTTAAAACTCCTCCCTCCCTCTGTGAGCTTTTCTGAAAAGTATCAGCTTTTCTCCTTTGTCCTTAGTTAATACAACTTGTACCATCCTGCCAAAACTCATAGTAGAAGCTTGCTGTTGCCTTTTTAAAAAAGGGATGAAATCTCATGTGAGATGGAAAGCAGCATACTGTCTCCTCTGCCCTCTTAATCTTTCCCTAAGTAAAAACTGCCTAAACAGCCCTCAATGTCCACAGTGAAATCAGCTTTTAAAGCTGACTCAACTCACTTGTGAGATTCAATTCATGGACAGCCACATTGTCAGCCACATAGCCAGACTCCCACTTCCTGATGTTGTGCTGATTTCTCTGTGGTGATAACTTCGCTTCTTGGTGCCACTTTGGGCAAAAATGGGAGCAAGTTTCCTTCTTCCATATAGACCTTTTATTGCAGAAAAAATAGTATTAGTAGCAAAATGTTCCCTTTTTAAAATCCATTATTATATCTCCAAGGCTTGTAACTGAAGTATGTCTAATAGCTGGAGTCTGAGGAGAAGAGATATTGAATTTCATGAAACACAAATATTTGGTCGTATGCTTCCATGGAAAAAATGCACCAAACTGTTTTTAGTGTGCAGAATCACACATTAGAATGTGCTGACCTCTAAAATAGCATTGTATTAAGAATCTACCAACAAACAGTGGTTCTTTGTTCTAAGAGATGAATTTTTAAAAATGTAAATTGTTGTACAATTCATGAACACATACAAATTTAACAAATGTTGATTAGATTATTATTGAAGTAGAATACATATTGAATTTTTTCTCATTTTAGATACCAAGATAAAGGTTTCTTTTTCTTAATTGTCTTTTCTTGATGACATTTAAGCTTCCCAAGTACAAACCTATGAGAGAGTGAACAAGTTCAAAACATAATTAAGGGGCTCTCTTTGCAGTTTGCCTGCAGCCTCCAGGGCATTGTTGGATAGCTAATTGGTTGCAGAACCACAGGTTGGGAGTTTGGCTAGACCCTGGGCCTTTTTGAAGGGCCTGGCCTTGATGATCCATATAGTCCCTTCCAGTTCTGCAGTTCTAAGATGATGATGATAATGATGATGATGAAGATGATGAAGATGATGATCACCATAATCAATGTACCCCCCCCATAAACCAACTGTCTAAAAATATGTAAGAAAACCACAGTCAGTTGTGCACCCAGAAAGCTTTGGAAAGTAGAAAATGTTCTCCCATTTTATTTCTGAAAAGACTTTTTTTAAAAAAACCCCACAACCCAGAGTTCATTGTTCACATACTGTTTTCAAATCCTCATTTTTGATTATGCAACATAACAGTATACATCAATATCTTCAAACATAACAGTGATTTATTAGGACCAGGGATGTTTTCAAAGAAAAAGTTTCAAAAGAGGCTGAATCAGGTGTATTCATACTAAATTTTATTCAAAGGGAGATGGAGTAAGTTACCTCAATCACCTTCAGGACCATGTAGATCTTGCAAGTTCACTCTAGAAGTACAGGTGGTGAAAGAGGCTAAAACTACAATACTCTGGAAAAAACTGAGTGGAATCTCATGTGTCAATAAACATGATGCAAAGCCCTATTACAGTTTAAAATGGCAACCAATTTGCTCACAAAGAATTGCCTAAGGAGGACACATCACATATCACATAACATTTGGAAGATTTGTAGCATAGTTTCTGTGAATATTTTCGTTTTCCTGATGCAAGCAAAATCTGGATTAGAGATTAATGTTCAGTTAAAATGTGAAAAATCATTCTCTGTTCTTGTTTATCTTGAAAATAAGTATAAAAACTGTTTGAAATACATAAAGTCAGAACTCAGAATACAAGTTTCAGCTATTAAGCCTGACATAACAAGGCTTGTAAATGAAATGCAGCACCAGCTTTCTCATTAATTATAATTATAGGAATATAAAATATTCCCTTTTTCCCTGCCCAATTTGTGTTTAATAAAATACAATTTTGTACAAATTATATTTATACCGTTTTCTAGCTTTCATTTTCATCTGATGTTTTGTATAGGTATGTCATATTAATCATTTTATGTGCTTGTAATATCATTTTCTCCAGCAAGAATTAAAGACAATTATTATTCAAAAATACACAATACCGTCAATCAAAATTATAAAAATCTTGACTGGGATTATCTAACAGATACAAGATTTAACAAAAGACTAAGTATCTGTTAGATATCAGAGTAGTATATATGCTGTTCTCAATATTGCCATTTTTTGTAGCTCTGATGCTGTTATTTCTGGAATCTGCAACTGCTCATAATACTGTGTGAAATCTCTTGATATTGTTCTAAAAGCCCTAAAGATGGTGGGGACCACTGAGGTACATTTCTTCCATAAGAGAGATGTTTCAGTTGCCAGCTCTCTGTGTTTTATTAATTTTTCCAGTTCTTTATTTTCAACTCTATCAACTTTCTTAATTGTCCCCAGGTTTAGCCATGCCCATGTTGAATGCCATATTTCTCAGGTGTTGTCCATGTAGTGGTTTATTTTTCCAACTATTTAATTTTTTTTCAAATAATTGTTTCTTATATTGAGCCTTTGTTTCTGTTATTTTCAAAATATTCTCCATTTTCACTGCCTTAAATAAATTTTTTTCTACTTGTACTTATGCAATCATTTCAGCTTCTTTTTTCCTCCTCTATTACCTGCTGTATTCCATGGCCTCCAATTTTTGGTGGTAACTATAATCTGTCCACACCACTTTTTGGATGTAGTGCATGTTTATTACTTTCAATGTTTTTCAATCTAATTCTTGTAATTCATTTTGGGTCCAATTATTCCACCGGGGTGTCTAATTACTGGAACTACCCATGTGTTTATGGCTTTGATTGTATTTCCACCATTTAATTTTGATTTTAAAATTTTCCACAGTCTTTGGATATATTCCTTTTCTGTTCAGTTTTTAACTTTTGTGTACAGGATGCTCACCATTTCTAGTTTTCCAAGGTATTTATAATTTTCATCACTTGTTAGTGATTTTATTAGTATCACAACTTTTTAACTCTATTCCATCTAATTTTTTGATCCTGCCATGTTATATAGACAGAGCTGCACATTTGTCTATTCTAAATATAATTTGAATATTCTCACTAAATATTTGCACTGTGTTTAGCAGTGATTCTATCTCCATGGAAATTTTTAAATATAATTTTAGGTCATCCATGTATAACAGATGATATATAACAGATGCTTTTTTTCTGAAATATGGTATTGTTGTTGTTGTTGTTGTTGTTGTTGTTGTTGTTGTTGTTGTTGTTGTTGTTGTTGTTGTTGTTGTTGTTTTTGTTTTTGTTTTTGTTTTTTGTTGTTGTTGCTGTTGTTTTGTATTGAATCAATCAAATAAAAATATAATTGGAATGTGTGAATTGTTGTTCTTGTTGTTGTTTAGTCGTTAAGACGTGTTCGACTCTTCGTGACCCCATGGACCAGAGCACGCCAGGCCCTCCTGTCTTCCACTGCTTCCCGCAGTTGGGTCGAATTCATGTTGGTCGCTTTGATGACACTGTCCAACCATCTCAACCTCTGACATCCCCTTCTCCTCTGGCCTTCACACTTTTCTAACATCAGGGTTTTTCCAGAGAGTCTTCTCTTCTCATGAGATGGCCAGAGTATTGGAGCCTGAGCTTCGGGATCTGTCCTTCCAGTGAGAGCTCAGGGTTGATTTCCTTCAGAATGGATATGTTTGTTCTTCTTGCAGGCCAGGGAACCCTCAAGAGTCTCCTCTAGCACCACAATTCAAAAGCATCAATTTTTCGGTGGTCAGCCTTTAGTATGGTCCAGCTTTCACTTCCATACATTGCTACTGGAAAAACCATAGTTTTGACTATGCGGACTTTTGTCGGCAAAGTGATGTCTCTGCTTTTTAAGGTGCTGTCTAGATTTGTTATCGCTTTCTTCCCAAGAAGGGGGACGTGGTGGCGCTGCGGGCTAAACCACAGAAGCCTGTGCTGCAGGGTCAGAAGACCAAGCAGTCATAAGATCGAATCCACATGACGGAGTGAGCGCCCGTCGCTTGTCCCAGCTCCCGCCAACCTAGCGGTTCGAAAGCATGCAAATGAGAGTAGATAAATAGGGACCACCTCGGTGGGAAGATAAAAGCGTTCTGTGTCTAACTCGCACTGGCCATGTGACCATGGAAGATTGTCTTTGGACAAAACGCTGGCTCTATGGCTTGGAAACGGGGATGAGCACCACCCCCTAGAGTCGAACACGACTGGACAAAAAATTGTCAAGGGGAACCTTTACCTTTTCTTCCTAAGAAGCATGCATCTTTTAATTTTTTAGCTGCTGTCACCATCTGCAGTGATCATGGAGCCCAAGAAAGTAAATTCTGTTACTGCCTCCATATCTTCCCCTTCTATTTGCCAGGAGGTGATGGGACCAGTGGCCATGATCTTAGGTTTTTTTACGTTGAGCTTCAGACCAGTTTTTGTGCTCGCTCTTGCATTTCCTTTTGTTTGGGATGGTTTTTGTTGCTGCCTCCTGTACAATGTTACCAGCCTCCATCCATACTTCTTCAGGCACTCCCTCCACCAAATTGAGTTCCTTAAATCTGTTCTTCACTTCCACTGTGTAGTCATAAGGGATTTGGTTTAGATTATACCTGACTAGCCCAGTGGTTTTTCCTACTTTCTTCAGCTTAAGCTTGAGTTTTGCTAAAAACAGCTCTAGGTCTTGTTTTTGCTGACTGTATAGAGATTCTCCATGTTTGGCTGCAGAGAATATAATCAATCTGATTTCGTTATTGCCCATTTGGTGATGCCCATGTGTAAAATCACCTCTTCTGTTGTTGGAAAAGAGTGTTTGTGATGACCAGCTTGTTCTCTTGACAAAACTCTATTAGCCTTTGCCCTGCTTCATTTTGAACCCCAAGGCCAAACTTATCTGTTGTTCCTTTTATCTCCTGACTCCCTACTTTAGCACTCCGGTCCCCTATAATGAGAAGAACATCTTTCTTTGGTGTCAGTTCTAGATGGTGTTGTAAGTCTTCATAGAATTGGTCAATTTCAGCCTCTTCTGCATCGGTGGTTGGTGCATAAACTTGGATTACTGTGATGCTGAAAGATCTGCCTTGGATTCCTATTGAAATCATTCTATCATTGTTGAGATTGTATCCCAGTACAGCTTTTCCCACTCTTATGTTGACTATGAGGGCTACTCCATTTCTTCTACAGGATTCTTGCCCACAATAGTAAATATGGTAATAATTTGAATTGAAGTCGCCCATTCCCGTCCATTGCAGTTCACTGACGCTCAGGATGTCAATGTTTATTCTTGCCATCTCCTGTTTGATCACATCCCGTGAATTAACAGATTAATTTACTTGTCCCTTCTCTCTAAATTCGAAGAGTCTTCATGAGAAAGTTTAAATAAGTATTTATTGCAGTTTAGGGTTTAAATCTTAAGTCTTGGTGGCCGCAGAAACAAAAGATACTTAAAGGGGATCTTAAGATACTTAAAAGATACTTAAAAGATACTTAAAGGGGAAAAGAAAATTTTAAGAACCACTCCTCTGTGTTATTGCAAATGTGTAGAAGAGCGAAACACTAAAGAAATTGACAGATAAATCACCAATGGAGTCCTAAAGCTCTTCTGGGCAGTTCAATTACTCAGTATTTAATACTGCCTTGATAAAGTTTTCCCCCATGATGCTCCAAGAACCCAACCATCCCAATAAAACCCTACTGACCTGGCAATTTTCTTTATTTACAATTAGTCCCAGAGCTTGGAATATTTCTTTTTAAAAGTAATTTATACCATTACTCACTGCTTTGGGCCAATAAGAAGTGACTGCAGTTAGCATTACTTCATCTGCAAAAATGACCCTTTGCTGTTCTTCATTAAAAATGTGTTATTATTCTTTGTTACTGGGGTAGTTATTGGAAAAGACATGAACATGTTCACTGGTTCCTTCAAGTGGCAAATTCCATTTTTGAGGGGTTTTGCACAAAATATTGATAAAAGAGTACATTTAAAATGACACTTTTCCTTGTTACTTTCTTCTCATATGCCTTGAACTACAGCCTGGGGAAAGGATGGGATCTGTATTTTAACATATAAATGCCAGATTGGCCGGAATTCCAGAAACAGATATTCTTATGATTTAATGGACAAATTGAGCTTTCATAAAGCTTCAGCCATTGTCTAGTATTTAACTGAGTTAATAGAATTTTTATAAACCCCAAGAATTAAAAATTACATTCTTTCTGGTTGAGTGCAAGGTTGGCTGGTAGAATTATAGATCTTCTTAAATAAAACGTTCATGTTCAGAGTCTATGAACACCAAATACATTGAGAACCAATGTGGGAGGGACTTCTGCTATGCCACTGCCTGATAGGTATAGACTCTAGAGAGAAATATGGAATTTTTAATAGACTTTGCTCAGTTCATATGACTTCTAAAATTCAAGTCAAGCAAGCATCTCTCGCTCAGTCTTTTGTGAGAAACCTAATTTGGACTTAACCGGTGGCACAGGATCTCTGACAATTCACTTAAACCATGTCACCGTGTCCACACGTGCATTAATGCGTCATTGCAGTGATGGCCACAGACCTCAAGTATGCTAATACTGAATTTGCAGTCAGGAGAACTACTTTTAAATGATAACCAATGAATAATTGTAATAAAATGCCTGTTTACAGAATGCTGTCCCTTTCCCCCTCCCCACTGCTCAGAAAAAACAAGTAACAGAGATCGAGTTTCTTATTATATTAGAGAAACAGTGCATTGCAGCCAAGATAATTACAGTCTCCAAAGAAACTGCATTCCACCTCATTATTGTAAAAAGGTAATGCATTTCCTCAATGCTATTTTTGTACTAATAAAAATATCACCTATCTGTGGGTTTTGGATTTTTTTAAAATTGCTGAATGTTACCTGTTTCCTCTGGATAAAATGCATTTTGCTATTTATTTTTATCCAGTTTACAGAGATTCCAATAGCAATATAGTTAGCAAAAATAAAAATAAAAATAAAAAAAATAAAAAAAATAAAAAAATCCACCACACTCATGGTCTTTGTAAATGGCTCCTGTATGTTGCAAAGAAAAATTACATTTGGACCAGAAGCTAGGCAATCTTTTTTGATTATTTATTTAAAAGTAAAAGCAGGAAATGATTCATTTGATTTCTGCCAATACTGGAGTGTTGCCACTTTTAGCTCAGGAAGGGTAGGCTTCCCTTGGCAGTTTTGGTTTAGGTAATGATGAATGAAGTTCTATGTTTAGTGCTAGTTGAAATTTTAGAGTAAAAAAAAGCAATCTTTTAAACATCCTACAAGAAAAGTAGCTGATCCAAGATTTTCTACCTGGAGTCAGATGAATGCACTTACATTTGTAGGTGTTTTTTAGAAATTTACAAAATACTGTTTTTCTGTGTATCATAGTTTAGGCTGAGCAATGTCTAAACGCCTTACATCAGGTTACAGCAACATTTGGTGCTTTGTGCAGACACAACTCACCCAGCAGTATTTCTATATGGTTGACCTTCAGTAATTCACATTTAATTCAGTTTCTGTCCCACTATCTTCTCATGGCTCAAAGGGGGACAACACGTTGAAAATCCCAAAAATGCACACAAAATCCAATACTGTTGACCACAGGAAAGTCATTGAGTTTAGGGATCAAAGGCCCCACTCTTTGTAGATTCTGGTCCTTCTTTGATGGCCAATCCCAGATGGCACAGCTTGGGAATGTTGTCTTCACCCCTTGGGACTTCTGCTATAGGGTCCCACAGGGATCAACCCCCCTTTGCTCTTTAACATCTACATGAAGCGACTGGGAGAAGACATACAGAGATTTGGGGTTCACTGTCACCTGTACACTAATGACATACAGCTCCATCTCTCCTACAGGGCAGGAGTGCTGCCTAGCATCAATAATGGACTGAATGAGGGACAATAAACTGAAACTGAATCCAGATGATGGAGATCCTAGTATTAGGAAAACTGTCAGACCAGTTAGAGGGAAATCTATTTGACCTTGATAGGGTTTCACTCCCCCTGAAGTTTGGGTCTGCAGCTTGGGAGTACTCCTGGACCTGTCACTCTCTATGGAGTCTCAAATATCAGTTGTGGCTAGGATTGTCTTTTAACAAGTTCAGTTAATTACCCAGTTACACCCTTACATGATAGTGAGTAGAAGGAGAATAAAGCACAAATGGTCTCTAAATTGACACCCTATAGAGCAAGTAGCATGCTACAAATACCTTGGCATAGTTTTTCATTCTTCAGGATCCTGGCATACTCATGTAAACCACGCAGCAATGAGTGCCCAGAAAAATACTGGGGCAATAACAGGATTTTTTCATACTGTTGGGGGTAAACATGTACCGTCGGTAATACAAGTTTTTAAGGCCAGTATTATATCACAAATGCTTTATGGTTCTCAACTACAGTGGTGCCTCGCACAACGATGTTAATTGGTTAAAAAAAAACGTTCTGTGAAAACATCGTTCTGTGAAACACCATTTCCCATAGAGATGCATTGAAAACCGGATAATCCATTCCAATTGGAACAGATTGCCATCTTTAAGCGAAAATCCCCATAGGAAACATCGTTGTGTGAAACAATGTATCCACCATTCAAATGCATTGAGTAGGCTTCAAGGCATCTCAATGGGGGAGAAAAAAAATTCACCAAAAATTAACGAAGACTCAGAACAAAGCCAGATTAAGTTTGCAAAGGTTTCATAAGCTGCACTAATGAGTCCAAGCATTTAAAACAGTTTCTGAGTCTTCATTAATTTTTGGTAAATTATTTTCTGCCCCATTGATATGCATAGACCCCCCCAACCAAGAAGCAGCATGGCAGCAGTTAAAAATTATTTAAATCAGATTTGAACTTGGGCATCCAAATCCCAGAGGCAGGCATGGCCACAAGAGAACAGCAACCATTTCCTTGCAGAATTCCACACACACAAAGCATAAACCCCCCAACCAAGAAGCAGCATGCAGGAAAAAAAATTAAAATCAGATTTGAACTTGGGCATTCAAATCCCACACAAATCCACAGAAACCCCCAGCCAAAAAAACCCCTGCAATTTCCCCAATGAAAAAACCCCCATAACCAAAGCCAGACAGACCCAAATTCCCCCTTGCAAAAATCATCAGAGTTTTGCAGTACAGTACAGTACAGATACACTGTAAAACCCACCACCCACCCAAGAGAAGAAATGCAAGCTTACCTTTGAAAGTTCTCCAGCACAGAAAGCACCCACAAGACAGAGCAAAGAGGCAAAGCCAACCTTTGAACTGCATGTGGGAAAGTAAACCCAGGATGCATGGGGAAGGGTTTTATCCCTTCCCTGCACAGGCGCAATGCATCCTGGGTACAGGCTGTTAGAAGAACAAATTAGCATTGCCAAACAGCCACCTTTCCCGCTCTTTTTTGAAAACATTGTTAAGTGAAACAGGGGACCCAAAATGCAATCGTTCTGTGAAGCATGGTCCCAAAATCGTGCGAAAATTCCCCATAGGAAACATCGTTGTGTGAGGCAGCAAATTTTTCAGAAAAAGCCATCATTGTGTGAATTTATCGTTGTGTGAGGCACTCGTTGTGCGAGGCACCACTGTATTTGCTTACACTAATCTACGACCTCTGAAATCGTGCAGACCAAATTTGCGAGAGCCATTCTTGGAGTTCCATCTTGTACCTTCAATGTGGCTCTTTGCTTAGAGGTTGGGCTAATATCCATTAAAGCACGGGCTAAAGTCCTTATGCTGAAATACTGGCTTAAATTGATTTTTTCATTAGAAGGCTTGGCCCCACTGATCCTACTAGATTCCTTTCAGTCAGAGTGGAAGAAGCATATAACTGAAGAGATATCGAAAATTGGCTTTTCTCCCAGTATACTTATAGCAATGGGTCTTACGGATGGCATTAAAGCTGTGAAGTTAAGGGTATGGGACATTAAACTACAGGACCATGTTGGCCAGTTAGGGAAATATAACTTTCTTAAGAAATCTTCTTTTATCACTTCCTCATATTTAGCCAGCACTATGTTATCTAAAGCTATTAGGGCTTTCACACTAGCTAGGCTCAATGTTTTCTACCACTCTGGGCGGCTAACAAGAAACACATATACAATTAAAATAATATAAATCCAATTGACATCATTGGTGACAAAACATTCCAAAGGATAATAAATGATAAATAGCAAAAGAAGGAAGTTAAGTGCTGACAGGAGGGAAGGCCTGGGTGTAAAGCCATGTTTTTAGTTGAATTTTAAATGTACCTAGCATAGGGGCCGCGCGAATCTCAGGAGGGAGATTGTTCCAAAGGCGAGGAGCCACCGCCGAGAAGGCCCGGTTTCGAGTCTTTTCCCTCTGGGCCTCCCTCGGCGTCAGGCTCCTCAGCCTCACCTCCTGACTCACGTGGGTGGTCTGGGTAGATCTTGGTGGGAGCAGGCGTTCCACCAGGTATTGAGGTCCCAAACCATTTAGGGCCTTATAAGTAAGCATTAAAACTTTGAAGCCGATGCGGAAACGAATGGGCAGCCAATGCAGTCTGGCCAGGGTAGGAGAAATGTCCTGGTGTTTTCTCACTCCAGTAAGGAGTCTGGCCGCTGAAGTTTCCGCATCAACCTCAAAGGCAGCCCCACGTAGAGCTGCTGCTGCTACTACTACTACTATTACTACTACTACTACTACTACTGCTACTGCTGCTGCTGCTACTACTACTACTACTACTGCTGCTACTACTACTACTACATGGATAAGAAATGCCTAGTGACAGTGATTCACACATTGGTAACCTCAAAAATAGACTACTGTGATGCTGTCTATGTAGGGCTCCCATTGAGAACAGTACAGAATCTTCAGCAGGTGCAAAATGCAGCAGTTAGACTTTTCTTGGGGACTAGTAAATTCAATTATATATACGCAGTCTTGGCTCACCTGTACTGGCTTTCTGTCAGTTTCTGTGCTCAATTCAAGGTGCTGGTTATGACATAGAAAGTCCTTAAAAGTTTAGGACATCAATACTTGTCAGAACATCTCTGAGAAAACTGCTACCCATTTCACCTACTCTTCTCAATCTAGGTTGCTAAATGTGACTACACCAAGGGAGGCCAAAAAGTTGACAACAAAGAATCAGGCCTTCTTGTTGGCGGCCCCCAATCTGTGGAGTAAACTCTTAATTAAGGCACATCAGGCTTCTTTCCTCATGACATTAGTAAAGATAGAACAATGCAAAGCTGCCTTTTGTAACTTATCCCTAGATGCAGTTAATAATTATTTCCAATGTTTAATGTTTTTCTTTTCTTTTTCTATCTTTTCTGTTTTAATTTTAGATCTAGATCATTGTAGTGCCTGTAGCATTTAGCCCTGCCCTCACCTGTCCGTCACAGCTGGGCAGTGGAACACCAGCCAATGAGGGGACGGAAGGTGGTGCAGAAGGGGGAGGAGCTGGAATATATAAATGGGTGTATGATGTAAAAAGGGGAGAGGGAGAGATTTTGGGAGAGTTAGTGATGAGTGTGTCTATGGGCCTGTGAGCCAAATAGTGAGGGAAGAGTCTCTGTGTGTCAGTGAGTGAGAGACCTTGATTAACATCTTGTGATTTACTTACTTTATTTTGTTAAACCAATAAACAAGTTTTGGTTTTGAAACAACACTTGTTTTTTTTTTTAAATATTGGATAAAATTGGTGGCAGCAACTGAAGAAGAAGAGTGAGCACTCCTGGATGCCTGAGTTGGTAGAGGCTTCAGCGTGCCCGCTACATTAATTGGTGTCCAGCGTGTGGGATATGTGCTTGGTCCAGTAAAGCCTTGGACTGGAAAGGTGCCCAGAGCAGAGATCTTTAGTCAGGGAATCTGAGTGGACGAGTGGGTAACTTCCTAGGACTTTTCTCAATGGGAGAAAGTCTAGTAGGAGGGCTCTGAAACTCAGATTGGGGTGGCTAAGATAGGGACTGGCTCTGTGGAAACCATTTCTGGAGAGAGTTACCCAAAGCAGAATCTATGGCAGGTTAGCTTGGTTGTCCTGAGTTCAAGGGAGAGCTCTGAGGGGACAAAGCGGAGGCCAAGGGCAGATAAGCTGAGGGGACTCAAAGTCAGCTAAACCTAGGACAGGGTGAAGCTGTGATTTTAAGTGGTTTTGGTGCCTAAGGCAGGGAAAGAAACTTTGTCTTTGGTGACAGGCCTAGCTGGTTGATAGAGGCCTAGACACTGTAGCTACTTTACCGGTGGATGAGTGCTGGGGAAGCAGCAACTTTATAACACAGACTCTCACTGACAGAAAAGAAAAAAGTGTACTTTTAAATTGAGGCTCGAAAGTTGAATCAGAAGCCTGAGTAAGGGAACATGCCTTTAAGCAGGGGAAAGAAAGCTGAGCGAGTGCCTTGTGAAATGGCTGTTGGGTCAGATAAAGAAAATGGGGATTCTGGGAAAGAAATTACCTCAGATAAAGAAGAGACCTCAAGGGGGGAGGACCCAATAGAATTGAGAAAGTGGAAATAGGAGCTAGAAATGAAGGCCAAAGCTGAGGAAATACAAATGGCCTTAGAAATGGAGAAAGAAAAAATGGCCTTAGAAATGAGACAGAGAGAAATGGATAGGAGTGTAGAATTGGAAAAAGAGAGAATGGCATTTGAAATCAGAAGGCTAGAGCTGGCATCTCAGGCCAATAATAACAATAACAACGATGGCAGATGAGGAGAGACATTTATCAAAGGCAGACCTGAAAGATTTCCAGTCTTTAGAAAAGGGGATTGCCCTGAATCATTTATGATGATGTTTGAGAGAGCATGTGAAGATTTTGAAGTAAGGGAATCTGAAAGAATGATAGTGCTGAGATCTCAAATTAGTGGAGGCCTGGCCGAGATCTATGCTGAGATGCCTTTATAATTAATTAAAAATTATGATGAGTTCAAAAAGTTAGTTTTTGCCAGGTATGGCATCAATGCAGAGCATTTGAGACAGAAGTTCAGGCCTCTGAACAAGAAACCTGAGGAGTCTTATTCGCAGTTTGGGGCCAATTTGACCAGATACCTGGATAAATGGATCCAACAGGAGGGATTTGAAACAGTACAAGATCTTAAAAACATAATTGGTCTTGAACAGTTTTATCTACACCTACCTAGTGAACTGAGGTATCTAGTCAGGGACAAGAAACCCAAAAATCTGCAGGAGGCGGGACAGGCCACTGATTTTATTTCGCAGATTAGAAAACCAAGTGGTTATGAGGGAAAGGTTGTGAGGAAAGTGTGGGAGGACACAAATAAATATCCCAGAGGACAATTTAAGCACCAGGAGAAGGTTGGGGGCCATTTTGTGGGTAAGCCCTCAGATCAGAACTAGACCAGAAACCAAAATTTGGAGGAAAAAGGAGTTAAGAGCTCTGGTAGTGATCAATTGAATTTTAGGACTTGTTTTCAGTGTGGAGAAAAGGGCCGTATTTCAACCCAGTGTGGTAAAAATAGAGAATTTGGGCCACAAAAAGGAAATTCACCTAAGCCTAAAGCTGTATACTGTGTGCAGCAGGAACAGGTTAATACTCAGAGGGAGGAGTTAGGCGCCATGGCAACACAAGCTGAGCTCCCTACGCAAGCTGAAAATAGAGAACCTGATTTTCCTATGGCAGAAATTAGGCATTGTTATTTAATTAAAATGAACCAGGAATTATTTAAAATTTCTGGAGACAATATTAATGTCTTTAACAATAAATACATGGCTCTGAAGGACTCGTGCTCACAAGTAACCCTATGTCACCCTGATATAGTCCCTCAGAAATACATTTTGAGAGGGGAAAACATGTCTGTTAAGGGAATTTGAGAAGAAACTGTCATTCTTCCAGTGGCTGAAATACCTATCAGATATCAGGGATGGGAAGGACATTGGAGAATTGGGATTTCTTCACAATTGCCAGCAGTGGTTTTGATTGGAACTGACCTCTCTGAGCATGTAAAGAGGGTTTTAGTTCTGACTCGTTCCCAACAAGAGAATGCAGGGACAACTGAGGAAGGAAATGAAAGTCATATGAAGGGAATGACTGACAGTAATGACTCAGCCGAGATAATTCAACTTAATAGTCCCCAAAGCAATACATTCACTCAGGAACAAAAAGCAGATTCCACGCTGAAACGCTGCTTTGAGAACATTTCTGACGAACAGTTAACCCCTGAAAGACCTGAAAGGTTCCTTATTCAGAAGGACTTATTGTACAGGGAGTCTTTGGTGAACCCCAGGAAAGGAGGGGAAAATCTGCAAAAACAGTTAGTGGTTCCTTTGAAATATCGCCAGAAAATAATAGAAAGGGGACACTCAGATGTATTTTCTGCTCATCTAGGCATTTCCAAAACCAAACAAAGAATATCACAGAATTTCTACTGGCCTGAGATGGGAAAGCAGATAAAAGATTTCTGTCAAAGATGTGATGTTTGTCAAAGGCAGGGGAATAGCAATGATAAAACTAAAGCCAAGCTATGCCCTTTACCAATTATTTCTTCCCCATTCCAACACATTGGTATGGATATTATAGGACCATTGCCTAGAGTCACCCAAAGGGGAAACAGATTTATTCTGACTATTATTGATCATGCCACACGATACCCAGAGGCCATTCCTCTGAGGAATATTGAGACTCATACTGTGGCTGATGCCTTGTTGAGTTATATGAGCCGTATGGGCTTTGCGTCTGAAATAGTAACTGACTTAGGATCATCCTTTACCTCAAAGCTCATGCAGAGACTGTGGCAAATATGTGGGATCAAACATTTAACTACCACCCCATATCATTCTCAAACTAACGGCCTTACAGAGAAATTTAATGGTACTCTTATGTGCATGATTAGAGCCTATTCTGCTGAGAATCCTTACAATTGGGATCAGAAATTACAACTTCTGTTATATGCGTATAGGTCTGTACCCCAAGAAAGTACCGAATTCAGTCCTTTTGAGTTGCTGTTTGGGAGAAAAGTGAGAGGACCCCTTGACTTACTCAGACAAAGTTGGGAGAAAATACAAGAATCTGATCCTGAGAATGTGATATCATATTTAGACAACCTGATGAACACTTTGAAAAGAAATTTAGAGCTGGCTGCTGAAAATTTACAAGGGCAGCAAAATAAGCAAAAAGTCTGGTATGATAAGAAAGCCAGGGAAAGAAATTTCAATCCTGGAGATGAGGTACTTGTGCTAAGACCTCTCAAAGGGAACAAATTACAACTAGATTGGGCAGGACCATTCAGAATAATTGCCAAAATGAACGAAATTAATTATATCATTAAGGAAGATGGAGAACCAAGCAGGAGGGTGGTCCATGTAAATATGATGAAACCCTTTATAGGGAGGAGAACAGAGTGCTGTTTGCCATGAAGGAAGCAGACAATGAGAAACATGACTTGCCATATTGGGAAGGGAGGGGAATGCTAGATATAACCCTGAAGATGTCAGAATTAGCCCTTTACCTTCCCATGAGCAACAAAGTGAATTGAGGGCCTTGGTTATGAAGTACCAACAGGTTTTCTCTAGCAACCCAGGGTTAGCCAAGGGAGTGGTGCACAAGATTGATACTGGAGATGCACCCCCAAAAGCAGTTACTCCTTATAGAGTTACTGGGCCATACGTTGATAAGGTGCGCAAGGAGCTAGATGATATGCTGAAAGAAAACATCATTGTTCCTTCATCCAGCCCTTGGGCTGCTCCTATAGTTTTGGTTGATAAGCCAGATGGCAGCATTTGATTTTGTGTGGACTATAGGAAGCTGAACCACGTAACCAAGCCGGATTCATATCCGATGCGCAGATTAGACAACCTAATAGAGACCATAAGGGGATGTCAATACATATCCTGCCTAGATCTAACAAAAGGGTTTTGGCAAATGAGAACTGACCCCAAAGATCAGGAGAAGACAGCCTTCTGTAGCCCTTTTGGTTTATATGAGTTCCATGTCCTGAGTTTTGGATTAAGAAACTCGCCAGCAACATTCCAGAGACTTATGGACAAAACTTTACAAGGGCTTAGTGACTTCACAGTGGCTTACATTGATGATATAGGGATCTTTAGTCACTCCTGAAAAGATCACCTTTATCACTTAGAGACAGTGCTGCAAAGAGTGAAAGCAGCTGGGCTAACAGTGAAAGCGTGCAAATGCCAGCTGGGTAGCTCTGAGCTGAAGTATTTAGGTCATGTAGTAGGGGGAGGTAGAATCAAACCCCTAGCAGCCAAAGTGGAAGCTATTAGTAAATGGCCTAAACCCACCACCAAGAAAAAGGTCGGATTTTTTCTAGGGTTAGTTGGCTTTTATAGATGGTTTATTCCCAGATTCAGCGAAATAGCTGCTCCCTTATCTGACTTAACACGCAAGAAAAGTGCTGATAGTATCCAGTGGACCAGCAGCTGTGAGGAGGCGTTCGGGAAGCTGAAGGAGGCATTGATGACCAACCCAGTCTTAAGAGCTCTGGATTTCCAGCGTGAGTTTACCATCTTCACCGATGCATCCAACACCGGGTTAGGTGCCGTGTTGTGCCAGAGTGACGACAATGGAGAACTTCATCCAGTGGCGTACCTGAGCAAAAAGCTGCAGCCAAGTGAGAGACATCTTTCTATCATCGAAAAAGAGTGTCTTGCTATCGTGTACGCTGTTCAGAAACTTAAGCCATATATTTGGGGAAGACATTTTGTCTTGTGTACTGACCATTCCCCATTTTTATGGTTAAGAACTGTCAAAGCTAACAACAGCAAGCTGATGAGATGGGCCTTGATCCTGCAGGACTTTGATTTTGAGGTTCGAGTAATTAAAGGGACTCAGAATGGTGCTGCGGATGCCCTCTCAAGAAGACCAGAAGACTAGAGAAGAAATGAATGGACTCATATAATGGTGAAAGTAATAAAAGATTAATGTACACATTAAGAAATGTTATATGTTGTGTATTCAAAAGAAATTATATGTAAGTATTTTTACATGTTATAGTTTGTTATTAAGTATGCACCTGAATAAACATTTGAAGTGTTAATGTATGTAATGGAACTGGCAAATAGAGTGTAAGGTTGAAATATAACATGCAGGTAAGATGTGTAATTAATGTTTATGTAAATGTTTGGTAAGTGTGAAGGTATTGTTGGGATAATGTAATTTTGTCAAGCTCCTCGTTGTTCATGTGAGGAAAGCACTATAGCTTTCTCCCTATGAAACACTTGTTAAGGGGGGAGGTATGTATCATTTAGCCCTGCCCTCACCTGTCCATCACAGCTGGGCAGTGGAACATCAGCCAATGAGGGGACGGAAGGTGGTGCAGAAGGGGGAGGAGCTGGAATATATAAATGGGTGTATGATGTAAAAAGGGGGAGAGGGAGAGATTTTGGGAGAGTTAGTGATGAGTGTGTCTATGGGCCTGTGAGCCAAATAGTCAGTGAGGGAAGAGTCTCTGTGTGTCAGTGAGTGAGAGACCTTGATTAACATCTTGTGATTTACTTACTTTATTTTGTTAAACCAATAAACAAGTTTTTGTTTTGAAACAACACTTGTTTTTTTTTTAAATATTGGATAAAATTGGTGGCAGCAACTGAAGAAGAAGAGTGAGCACTTCTGGAGGCCTGAGTTGGTAGAGGCTTCAGTGTGCCCGCTACAGCGCCATAATGATGTATTGCTACTGGGGTCAGATGAAGTTCCGAGTTTTTAATTTATAAACCACCCAGAATAATATGTCCACTAGAATGGCAGTATATAAACCAAACCAACAAAAACCAAATCAACTCAATGAATATCCTAATGCAAATAAGCTTACACTCTTCTTTCCATCTTTGGCTTTTTTCAGTTTTTTGGCCTTTCTCTCTTATAGCTGTTTCTAGATTGTAAAACTGCTTGGTCAGGAGTATGTCTTCTCATTTTTTTTTTTTGGCTTTTCAATTTTTAATTTTAAAAAAATTAAATTATACAATGCAAAAAAATTAAAATAAACATACATTCTGTATACACAAGCCATCTGGAAAGTACATAGAAACTGGAGTAAAGCAGAATAAAGAGAACTGTACATAAGCTTCTATAAAAGGCTTCCAAAAATCTGAAAATATGTCCATATCAGATGTCACAAAATTACTGATAAAAGTCAGAGAATGACTCACATTAGTAGGCATCCTTCAGTCTTGAGAGACTATGGAACAACATCTAGTGTGGCTGAGAAGGCCAATATGAGAATGACAATCCCTTCCACACTGAAGGCCGTGTGCTCCCTTTATTTTCTCATTTCAGCACTGCCTCTTTGCCTCGGCCTGCTGAATAAGTGTTTCTTCAAATTGGGAGAGGCCATGCTGCACCACCTGCCTCCAGGCTGAATGCTCAGATATCAAAATTTCCCACCTCTTAAAGTCCATTCCTAAGGCCTTCAGATCCCGCTTGCAGATATCCTTGTATAGCAGCTGTAGTCTCCCTCTGGGGCTCATTCTCTGCACTAATTCTCCATATAGGAGATCTCTTGGAATCCAACTGTCAACCATTCTCATGACATACCCAAGTCAACGTAGATGTTGCTGTTTCAGTAATGTATAGATGCTAATAATTCCAGCTCATTCTAGGACTACTCTGTTTGGAACTTTGTCCTGCCAGGTGATATGAAAAATATTTCAGAGAGAATGCATATGGAACGTGTTCAACCTCCTCTCCTGCCATGCACAAAGGGTCCAGGACTCACTGTAGTACAGGAGTGTACTCAGGACACAGGCTCTATAGACTTGGATCTTATATGGATCGTATATGCTGTCAGCTTCTTATTAAGCCATCCTCTCTTTGTGAGTCTGGAGAACATGGTAGCTGCTTTGCCAATGCATTTACCCACCTCATCATCTAGAGAGAGGGTGTCAGAGATAGTTGAGCCAAAGTACACAAAGTTATGAACAACCTCCAATTCTTGTATGGAGATGGTAATAGAGGGAGGTGAGTCCACACCGTGGCTCCTGTTTTTTTTCAGGCTGATTGTTAATCCAAAATCTTGGAAGGCCTTACTAAAATGTTTCATGAGTTGTTGGAGGTCTTCAGCAGAATGGGCAACAACAGCTGCATCATTGGTGAAGAGGAAGTCCCGCACGCATTTCAGCTGGACTTTGATCTTTGCTCTCAATCTAGATTAAAGAGCTTTTCATCTGATCTAGACCAGAGATAGACACCTTCTGTTGCAGTTCCAAAAGCGTGCTTCATCATGACAGCAAAAAACAATAACGAAGCAAACAAACAAACCAAACAGAGTCAGCGTGAGGACACAGCCCTGTTTCACTCCACTTTTGATGTCAAAGGGAACTGATATTGAGCCATCAAAAACTAGTGTCCTTCATTTCCTCATGAAAGGACCTGATGATGTTAAGGAGTCGAGGTGGACATCCAATCTTGGGAAATGTGATGTTTACTACGTGACCTTTACTTCACCAAACAAAGGCTCATGCCGTCATCTCACCAGCAGACATCAATTGAAAAGTTGCTTCTCTTTCTCACTGCCACCAGTGGATTTCCATTATCCACAACATAAAAGATTTTATTCAGACCCTTGCTGCCAACAGAATTGATTTATTGAAGTTTATTAAGTTATATTGGAATAACAGACATTATTTAATCATTGCATATAATCTACTCAATGTCTTATATCTTTTGCCACCACCTGCTCTATCTATGCATCTGTTTATCTGTACCAGTTTATCTCTGTTTCACTTATTATCTCTCTATCTCTCTATCTCTTGATCTTCTTTTCCAACTCTCTATCTTATTTCCACTGCTATCTTCCATTCTCTCTAACTGCCACTCTCACTCTGGCACATCTTCTTCTATTCACTGACTCCGCCCCTCCACTCCTCCCATAGGCTCATGAATATAAGATCTGGACATAAGCAACAGGAGTGCCATGGGGCCGATCATCACATACCTCCCCCCTAGGAAAAATTTGTTTCATGCGGAAAACCTTCTTGTTTACCCACATGAACAACAAAAAATGCTGGGAACAATTCATCCAAAACATCACAGTACAGTACTAATATGTTAACCATTAAATCATGTACCATATGTTACTCTAACACAATAGATTTATCATATACAGTACTTCTATACATCTTATATTAGATTTTTCTCAATTACTATTTTTTTCAAATCAAACATTACTTTAAATCTTTAAAACAATCAGTACAATTATAACCATTTGCATTAATTATATCAATATGACTCACATTACTTTTATATCTCACCCCCTCTCAACATCAACCACCTGGCCTAGGGAGAGAGAGAGCTTTTAGGCCAGAGCTGCTCCTGGGACCCCACTGGACCATCGCGCCTGCATTCAGAAGGAGCCGAAGACCAATCGAACACGACTTAGAGCCCATTATTGGGCCTATTTCATGGCAATACGGCTGGCAAAACAGCAATATTTTTCCAGCCATATCGCTTCCTCAGAATGTCATCCAGCAGAGCTGTTTCGGGTGGTCCGGGATCTTCTTCAACCAGGAAATCCGGTGGAGGTCCTGGACTGCTCATCAGCTCATTGTGATGAATTTGCCATCCATTTTGAGAGGAAAATTGCTCAGATTCACAGTGGGTTGGACTCCATAGTTACTGCAGAATCAGAGGATGTGTCCAGTGCACCGTACTTAGGTCAAGTATTAATGGATGAGTTTCAATTGTTGAGACCTGAGGATGTGGACAGGGTGCTTGGATCTGTCTGTTCTACCTCCACTCCGCTTGACCCTTGCCCATCCTGGCTAATTGAAAGATCTGCCAGGGGGGTTCGCATGGGTCCAGGAGGCCGTGAACGCCTCTTTGAGAAATGGAGTGGTCCCTACCACCTTGAAAGAGGCAGTAATTCAACCACTCCTTAAAAAGCCTAACCTGGACCCAAGGCTGGTGGTTAACTACCGACCAGTAGCAAACCTCCCTTATTTGGGCAGTGTTGGAGCGGGTTGTGGCTGGGCAACTCCAGGCGCTGCTGGATGAAATGGATTTTCTGGATCCATTTCAATCGGGTTTCAGGCCGGGTTTTGGTACAGAGACTGCCTTGGTCGCCCTGTATGATGACCTTTGCAGGGAGAGAGACAGGGGAAGTGTGACCCTGTTGATACTCCTGGACCTCTCAGCGGCTTGACCATGGTGTTCTTCTGGATAGGCTGGCTGGGTTGGGAGTTGGGGGCACTGCTTTATGGTGGATTCACTCCTTCTTGGCTGACTGTGTCCAGAGGGTGTGCTGGGGGACAGTTGCTCTGCCCCATGGCGTTTATGTCATGGGATTCCTCAGGGCTCAATACTGTACCCCATGCTGTTTAACATCTACATGAAATCGCTGGGAGAGGTAATCAGGAGGTTTGGGCTGAGAAGTCAGCAATATGCTGACGATACTCAGCTCTACCTCTCATTTTCCACCAATCTAGGTGAGACGGTTTCTGTGCTGAACTCGTGTCTGGACCTGATAATGGACTGGATGAGGGTTAATAAATTGAAACAATCCAGACAAGACGGAAGTGCTGTTAGTGGGTGCTTCACCGGACAGGTTGGAGGGCCATTTCCCTGCCCTGAATGGGATTACACTCCCCCTAAGGGACAGGGTCCACAGCTTGGGGGTGCTCCTGGACCCCAATCTAACACAGGAAGCCCAGGTGGACTTGGTGGCCAGAGGCGCCTTCCTTGAACTACAGAAATTATACCAGCTACAGCCCTACCTGGACGAGTGGAGTCTCATGACAGTTACACATGCACTGGTAATATCTTGCATAGATTACTGCAATGCGCTCTACGTGGGGGTGCCTTTGAAGATGGTCCAGTGACTGCAGCTGGTCCAGAATCGAGCTGCATGGCTGGTGAGTGCTGGGGCTGCTAGAGAACACATGAAGCTGATTCTGTTTAAGTTACATTGGCTACCAGTTGCTGCCTGGGCCCAATTCAAAGTGCTTGTTTTGATGTATAAAGCCCTAAACAGCTTGGACCCTGGATACCTGAAGGACCGCCTCCTTCCATATGAACCTACCCAGCAGTTAAGATCTAACCAGGGGGCCCTTTTGAAAGAACCGTCCCTTAAGGAGATAAGAGGGAGGGCTTGTAGAGAAAGTGCCTTTTCGGCAGCTGCCCCCAGACTATGGAATGCCCTCCCGGCTGAGATTCATCTGGCGCTGATGCTGATGACATTTCGGTGCCAGCTCAAAACCTTCCTGTTCCAGAAGGCTTTTAACTGAAATAATATCAGCTGTTGGTCTGATGGCAATTTCTAGAATATATATTTTTAATTGCATTTTAATTATTTTGCTCTTTTACGTATTTTGCCTTTTTATTGTATTTTAAATGCTGTAAGCCACCCAGAGACCTTCGTAGCTACCTAGTGAGGTGCAATGACCTCTCCCATCATAAGAAGTAGTCCCTGGCATCATGCTCTACACCAATTGAGCAAAGACTTATAACCGGTAACTGCTACTTCCCGTGTTATTTCGATGCTGTATGTGAAGCTGGAGTGTCCTCTCCAGAGCATGAAGCCTGGGTAAAATAATACGGAGGATAGACTGTTACCTAAGTGGTAAATCCCCCTTTCCGCATCACTGAAGTAGTCCAATGGAAAGGCAAGAGCCAATACAACTGGTTCCAGCAGCGTCGCAGAAGTTGCCACAGCGTGACTGTGCACAGTCACGAATTGCCTCCGGGACTCTGGCTCTGGAATTTGCCTTGAGGTAAACTCCTGAAGCCTTTTCCATAGCCACATTCAGTGGAGGTTTAAAATTGGAGTTTTCCTTCACCCAGATGGGCTGCCATGCAAGACTAACGAGCCCCACCTATCCGTAGAGAATGACTCAGTACAAAACTTAATATAGCTTCCCTCACAAAGAATGTACCACTTGGGATGCTGACTCCTAACAGAGCACAGCAGAGGAATGAAACTGAATCAGACCCCAGGGAGTGAGCAATCAGGTAAAGCAAAGAGGAGTTTAATGGGGCAGCTCAATGGGGGAGGTCAAGAGGGAGACCCCTAATAATAGTATTTTAATTTTTTTTTCTAATTTGGCTCTTTATATAGTTATATATTAGTGGAGTTTCCCTGCAGCCCTTGAGGAAGACAAGGCAAAGGAAAGGGCAATTATAGACAAAGAGACAAAAATTATTTATTTATTTATTCATTTCATTTAAACCCCCCCATCTAGTCAATTGTGACCACTCTAGGCGGCTTACAACATGCATTTAAAAAAGGAAACATATAACAAACCACATCACAAATAATAATTTACATAAATTAAGATAGAATAAAAAAAAAACTTTTTTTCCCCAAAGATGGCGAGAAACGGGATATATTATAACAGAAAAAGAAAGTGTTAGGTAGAAAGGGGGAAGGCCTGCCTAAACATCCATGTTTTCAGTTGTTTCTTGAAAATACCCAGCGAGGGAGCTGCGCGAATGTCAGGAGGTAAGTTGTTCCAGAGGCGAGGAGCCACCGCGGAGAAGGCCCGGTTTCTTGTCTTTTCCTTCCGGGCCTCCCTCGGCGTCAGGCTCCTCAGCCTCACCTCCTGACTCGCTCGGGTGACACGGGTAGAACTGGGTGGGAGTAAGCGTTCCGCCAAGTATCGAGGCCCTAAACCGTTTAGGGCTTTAAACGTAAGCATCAGAATTTTGAAGTCAACGTGGAACCGAATGGGCAGCCAATGCAGCGCGGCCAGAATAGGAGAAATGTGATGGTATCTTCGAGCTCCACTTAGGAGTCTGGCCGCCGCATTCTGCACCACTTGGAGTTTCCGCGTCAGCCTCAAAGGTAGCCCCACGTAGAGCGCATTACAGTGGTCTAATCTTGAGATTACGAGCGCATGGACCAGGGTGGTGAGCGCCCCCACATCGAGATAGGGTCGCAGCCGGGCTATCCGCCAAAGATGAAAAAAGGCGGTGCGGACCACGGATGCCACCTGAGTCTCCATGGAGAGCGCCGGGTCCAGGTGGATCCCCAGACTGTGAACCCCATTCTTTGCGGCAAGAGTCACCCCCCCAAACGAGAGGGAGTCACCCAAGCCGCCAACAGTGGGGGCACCCACCCTCAAGACCTCCGTCTTGTCCAGGTTCAGCCTCAGCCCGTTCTCCTGCATCCATTCCAGTACGGTCCCCAGGCAGCACTGGAGGGACAGGATGGCATCACCTGCAGTTGGAGTAAAGGAGATGTAGAGCTGGGTGTCATCCGCATACTGATGACACGACGCTCCACATCCCCTGATGACCCCACCCAGCGGCCTCATAAAGATATTAAACAGCATTGGGGAGATAATCGACCCCTGTGGAACCCCACAATTGAGGCTCCACGGGGCCGAGACACTCTCCCCAAGCTGTACTCTCTGGGGACAGTCCTCCAAGAAGGAACGGAGCCAGGCAAGCGCCAGGCCACCAATTCCCAGCTCGGAGAGCCTCCCCAGGAGGATACCGTGGTCGACGGTATCGAAGGCCGCTGAGATGTCGAGAAGGACTAACAGAGAAATTTTTTCCCCTGTCAGCCTCCCTCAGTAGGTCATCGTACAGGGCGACCAATGCCGTCTCTGTTCCGTGGCGCGGCCTGAAGCCCGACTGAAATGGATCCAGGGCATCCATTTCTTCCAAGTGAGCTTGAAGCTGGTCGGCCACCACCCTCTCCACCACCTTGCTCATGAAAGAAACGTTGGCGACGGGCCTATAATTGCCAATTTCGTCCGCCGCCAAACTAGGTTTCTTTCTTATGGGCCTAATGAGTGTTTCCTTGAGGGCAGAAGGAAACCTGCCCTCAAGGAAAGACCCATTTATTATTACAGTGGCCCATTCAGTTGTTATCGGCCTGGCTGCTTTGATTAGCCAGGCCGGGCAAGGGTCAAGGGAGGAGGTGGAGGCACGGCAGCGATCAAGCACCTTGGCCACCGAATCAGGCGTGACAGGCTGAAAGGTGTCAAAAATCACCGGGCAAGACGGAGCGCTGGATATCTCTGCTCGACTCACTGTGTTCAAAAAAGGAGAGAGGTCCCGGCGGATGGCCTCCACTTTAGATTTAAAAAAGGCTGCAAACTGGTCAGGTGAGAAACTAGGGGGAGGCCTATCACCAAGACCAGTTCCGGATAGGTCGTGAACTATACGGAATAGATCCACCTGCTGATTGGACGCTTCGCTTATCCGGTTAGCGAAGTAAGTTCGACAAGCAGCCTTCACCTTAGAGAGGTAAAGGTTAGTTGCGACCCTGACAGCTATCCAATTATAATCCGTCGGGTCCTTCCTCCACTTACGCTCTAGCCTTCTCCTATGTCGCTTCAGTGCTCGGAGCTCCTGGTTAAACCAAGGCGCCGGGCGCATTCTGCAACGGAGAGGGCGTTTAGGCGCGATCATGTCTACGGCCCTAAATGAAGGAAAGAGACACTTCAGTGTTGGTGAGCTGCAAAGTGTGTGGAATGTTTATCTTTGTGCCAGTGAACAACACAACATACACATGCATCAAATGCAAACTTATAGCAGTTTTGGAAGAAAAAGTGAAAGAATTGAAGGAACGAGTGGCCAGGCTTAAGGCTATAAGGGAAGATGAAGAGTTCATTTATAGAACTTTTCAGCAGCAGCAGCAGTCATGGAAGGCATTAGAGGTGAAAGAACATGAAAAAGCTGCTGAGGAAAGTACAAACAGTGCAGGATGCACTGTAGAAAAGTATCACAGTTAGGAGAAAAGAAGAACACACTCTTCACCACTGGAAATGCAAAACTGTTTTCAGATTCTTGAAAAGGAGTCTGCCAGACAGCATGCAGAGGAGACCCCACAGGAGGTCATGAGAAGGGTTGAAGTTCAGCAAAACACAGTTACTGAACCCACACTCTAAAAAAAAGAACTGTAGAGTTGTTGTAGTAGGATACTCACTATTATATGGGACTGAAACTGAAATATGACAGGAAGATCCATGGCATAAGGGATTAGGGATGTCACAGAAAGACTGCCATCACTCAACACTCACAGGCACATATCCATTTCTTCTCATCTACAGTGGACCCTCTACTGTATGTGGGAACAAATGACACAGCCAAGAGGAGCAATAAAGAAATCTCATCAGACTTTGAAGTTCTCAGAAGGAAACCCAAGGACTTTGGTGTTGACATGGCAATCTGTAATATTCTTCCCACTATGTCTTAATATCTAAAAGACCTCATCTGTTCCTTGTAACTAATTAGCTTATAAAGCCTTGTCTCCTCTACCCCCTTTTATCATCTTCCTTTGATGGTGCTGAGTCACAGAGTGAGGCAGAGACTGTGTGTGTTTGCCTGTTTGTCAGCGTTACCTGAGCTGCCATCACTTTCTTTGTTTATTGTTTTGGTATGTTATGTGTGGCGTTCAGCTCTGCTCTCACCTGTCCGTCACAGCTGAGCAGGTGAACCTCAGCCAATGAGAGGACGGAGGGTGGTGCAGAAGTGGGAGGAGCTGGGTTATATAAGGTGTGTGTGAGGAGATTTGAGAGATCAGATTTGAAAGAAACACTTGTCCTTTTGATTATAAGGATAGGTTGGTGGCAGCAAGTTTTTGAAGAGAAGTAGTGGGCACTCTTATAGGCCTGGATGGGTAGAGGCTTGAGAGTGGCCTGCTACAATATAAATTGGTGTCCAGCGTGTGGGATACGAAGTGATCCAGTAAAGCTTTGTACTGGAAAGGTGCCCAGAGCAGAGATCTTTAGTCAGGGACGTCTGAGTGAATGCGTGGGTAACCTTCTAGGACTTGTCTCACGGGGAGCGAGTCTAGTAGAAGGGCGCGGGACCTCAGATTGGGGACTAAGACAGGGAGGCTCTGTGGTGACCATTTCAGTGGAGAGAGTTGCCCAAAGCATAAATCTGTGGCAGTTTGGCTAGCTTGTCCTGAGTTTAAGGGAAAACTCTGAGGGGACAGAGCAGAGCCAAGGGCAGTGAAGCTGAGGGGACTCAAGACAGCTAATCCTAGGACAAGGTAAAGCTGTGGGCTGTGAGTGATTTTGTAGCCTGAGGCAGAGAGAGAAGTTCTGTCTGTGGCGAGAGGCCTAGCTGGGGGCCAGAGACCTAGACACTATAGCCAGATTACCAGCACTGGTGAAGCAGCAACTTTATAACACAGACTATCACTGACAGTAAAAAAGTGTACTTTTAAATTGAGGCTTGTAAATTGGATCAGAAGCCTGAGGGAAGGAAAATGCCTTTGACTAGGGGAAAGAAAGCTGAGCAGGTGCCTTATGAAATGGCAGCTGGGTCAGATAGTGAAAATGGAAATGTTGAGGAAGGATTTACCTCAGCTCAGGAGGGAGAGTCCTCAAGGGAAGACCCATTAGAGTTCAGAAAATGGAGATTTGAGCTGGAAATGAAGGCCAAAGCTTAGGAAAGAGCCTTACAAATGGCGAAAGAGAAAATGGAGATGGAGGAAAGAATGAGGCAGAGAGAGATGGAGGCCAAAGCTGAGGAGAGACAAATACAATTAGAGAAAGAGAGAATGGCTTTTGAGATTAGGAGACTAGAACTGGCGGCTCAGGCCAACAACAATAATAACAATGGCAGAGATGATTCTGAGGGAAGACAGTTATCAAAGGCAGATCTAAAGAAATTCCCTGCTTTTAGAAAAGGAGATGATCCAGAATCATTCTTATTGATGTTTGAAAGAGCTTGTGAAGATTTTTCTGTGAGGGATTCTGAAAGAATGATAGTAATGAGATCCCAAATTAGTGGTGGACTGGCAGAAATCTATGCGGAGATGCCTATCGAATTAATTAAAGATTATAATGAGTTCAAGAAGTTAGTGTTTGCCAGGTATGGAATAAATTCAGAACAGTTGAGATAGAAGAAACCTGATGAGTCTTACTCTCAGTTAGGGGCCAACCTGTCCAGATATCTAGACAAATGGCTGGCACAGGAGAAAGTTGAGACAGTGGAAGACCTTAAAAATATGTTTGGATTGGAGCAGTTCTATTCTCTCTTACCTGGTGTAACAACCCCAGACCTACTGGAGTATCCCACCCTGTAGATAGGCTGCCACCAACCATTCGCTCTACCAAGTCACCCAGACCAGGAATGGATTTTAATAAACAAAAGAACAAGGTTTATTGAAAAAACAAACAGGGTAAATAAAAGGATCAGGTAAATAGGATACTGGAACTTGGTATAGTCCCAATCATACACATACAACAGATTGGTTTTCACGGAACACTTTAAGGTAACGCACAGACCCTGAACCTATCAGTTCTGGCTACCTAGATAGAAACCCGAACCTATCAGGTATGTACTGTCTGACGAACAGTTGTACCCAGTCTGACCCACAGACTCCAACTCCACTTCTCCACGTCAGCTTCCCTACGATGGACTTCCCCCCAATATATATACAGTACAGCTCCTCCCCCCTGATGTCCCGCCTTCCACTCCCCATAGGATGGAACTTTCCCTCCAAACCCATGACAGACAGGTACCATCAGTGCTGTATGTGACACCTTCCCCCTTTATAAGTTGTTTTGCGGGGGAAAAGCTAAAGTGCTTTTCTCCAACAAAACAACCAGGATCAAAACACATAAACAGTTATACATTATAATACAATCCCATAACCCATACTTACTCACTCTAGGTCAAACATATCACTTATGCATTTAAACATTAATATTTGCAATACATTAAGTTACCTTTATTAATACAAACCAAGCTTGTTCAATAAACAGGTACATTTAACTTTTGGTCACCAAAATATACACAGTCCATGGTTTCTTCGCCGTCTTCACTCGTCGGGTCTTCTTGACAAGGCGTCAGCAACACAGTGCATTGCCCCTCTGACCACCTTCACTTCAAAGTCAAAATCTTGCAGGTTTAAAGCCCACCTCATAAGTTTACTATTATGGGTTTTCATTGTCTTTAACCACTGCAGTGGTGAGTGGTCAGTGCACAGAACAAAATGTCTTCCCCAGATGTAGGGTTTGGCCTTCTGAATCGCGTATGTGATGATTTGTGTTTTTATGTGTATTAGAATGGGATATGTAGTCCTAAGATTGTCCCAATAGCATCCATTTTGATTTAAAAGTCTGTTCTGTAGTAGGAAAGTTTTACATGCTGTTTCAGAGAAGCTTCGCTCTCTAGTTATCTCGTTGCTAAGCTGAGTAGAGAGCAGAGACTTTCGTAGTCAAAATAATTCTGCCACAAATAATGATAACAACTGAAGCTCCATGAGAAAGTTAGGCGGGACAACAAGACCCAGGAGGCATTCTGGGAAGAAGAAGAGTGAGGAGAAGAAGAAAGATGGAGTTTGCCTGAGAAAGGGGCAGACACGTGCTTTTCCCTAAATGGACTATTTTTCCTACCATGGACTGGTTTTCATCTAGCATCAGCCTTTGAAGACCCAAGACACGTGAGATGGACTATGTTATCCTTTATATTAGTTAGCATAGTTTCATTTCTTTATTTTTTCAGCTGGAGTGGGGGGAGTGGAGTGTTCCGTTGGTCTTGAATGAAAATGTACCTACTAAACTATTTTACTATCAACTGAAATCTTTTCTAAAGCAAATCTTTTCAATAAAGCAGTAGTGTTTGAAACTGTAAGTGTTAGTTCTTGCACAGACGGGCTGAATGTCTAATTGGCCACGTGTGTTTACTACCCTAAGTTATAGAGCCACATTGTTCTGAGTATGTGTCTGTGTGTGTTGCTTTCTTACTAAGGAGATTGGCTTCTGAGGAAGAAAATTTAGACAGAACCCGGCTGAGTTCCAAGTGGCTCTGCTCAGCAGTTAGAGGTTTGTCTGGTTTTCGTACTCGTCCCAATTTCCGGCACCCCCATAAATCTTCTTGGAGATAAGGGGCTGCTTACATGTTTGGCAGCGGTGACACGAAACACGGGCTTTGATTTATTGTGTTTACTTTGGCTTAAGTTGAAAGCAGCAAGCATCTCGATGCATGTGCTTTTCACAGAGGAAACTTCCAAGCTTTGGCAAAGGGGTTTCTTCCACGCTATTTACTTTGAAGAGCTATAAACTAGCCAAATTGCATTTTTCTTTTAAGCTAAGGGTCTTAATGGAAAGACTTAGCTTTAAGCCAAGTCTGTAAGAACTAATACTTTGTTTATGTAATTGGGCTGATTAATGAGTGGACATTTTCATGCAAGTAAACGGTCGCCCTTCTTAAGCTCCAGTTTAGGGCTGTTTCCTGCCAGAATGTTTTATGGCTTGCCCACACCCTACAGTTTAGGCTGCAGGAGTGGGGAGAAGATTTTTCCTTTTGGGTCGGATTGGCGTTTGCGTTAGTTGCAGCTTATATGGAGCAACAATTAGCAGGAGAAGAATTTTTGGAATTGCCTGGAGAGCTGTTTGTGACTCAGAGGAAAATTAAGATTGGTAGTGCATCTGCTAAGCTGCCTTTGGTTAGTACAGATACGAAGCCCTGGCACCAAGAGCTTTTGGAGGCTCTTGAGCACGACGTCTTGACTCCAAGTGGAGCTAAGCAAAGGATTACTTATGATTCTTCACAACTGAGAAGGGAATTACAAAAGGGAAATATAATGGCTAAACTCCCAGCACAGGACGTCCAGGATCTACTTAGATCTGATTCAGATCAGACTTGGACTAAGTTGCAACAGATGGATCAGGCAGAGGAAATGGCGGGTGCCAGCACTCCAGTAGGGAGGGGAGTGCCAGGCAGAGGCATTTCTGATGGGACAGCAGGAGCAGCAGCAGCAGCAGCAGCCGGTGCTGAGCGCCCTGATCCTAACAAGAGTTTATCACCAGTGGATAAGTTAGCAATGATGTTTGCTGATTTTGTTGCTTGTCACACTCAAACTATTCGTAATCAGAGCATGGCTGATGAGTTATTGAAGCAGTACAGAGAGGCAAAGGTGGAGCGTTTGGTTAATGAGCTGAAGGAAAAAGAGGAGTTTAAGAACTCAATAGCCAGTGTTGATAGAAGCAATCTACCTTACTACCATGATGGCGATGATATCTTATCATTTTTATCGATATTTGAACAAGCGTGTCGAGATCTTAAGATACCGGAGGCCTGGCACCTCAAGCTACTGCGTACTCAGTGTTCTGGGCAACTTGCCAACTTGGTAGCCAAATTATCTGATGAGGACCCTGACTGGCCTACTTTTAAAGAGGTGGTAAAGAGAAAATTTGGTTTCACTTCGGAAATACTGAGGCAGAACTTTAGAAAACTGAAAAAGCAGCCTAATGAGTGTTATTCTGCACTAGCTGACAAAATAGAACATCTAGGTGATCAGTGGTTGAGCTCCTTGGGCGCCAGTACTTTTGAGGATTTAAGAACTGTGTTGTACATGGAGCATTTTCTTAATTTAGTGCCTTCAGAAATAAGGAGTACTTTGTTGGAGAGAGGATACAAAGACTTGCAAACCCTTGCTTTAAAGACTGATGAAATTCTCTCCTTTAAAACGCATGAACCTGCTGTTAGGCCAAAGACTGCACCAGTAGCGCCTAAGAGACAGAGTCAGCCTGAATTTAGAAAGTCTTTTCCTCAAGAGCCCAGGCAAAGTTCATTTGAGCAACGCAGGAGTCTAGCTCCTAGCCAGAGTAAAACGCCTCTTAAATGTTTTGAATGTGGTGGCTCTCATCTGCGACGAGATTGCCCAAAGTTGAATGTGCCAGCTAGCCAAGTTAAGGAGCCAGCTAGGAAAACACCTGTGCCAGCTCCACGCAGATCTAAAGCAGGCACACCCAAGATGGCGTATGTAAGTTCTGTGCCAGCAGGAACTCAGCAAGTGCCAGCTGCCAGTAATGCAGTTTCTGTGCCTCACCAGTCAAGCATTGTGCCTTCACAGAGTCAGGAAGGAGTTAACTTAACTGTAACCCCTTCGCAAGCCAGTGGAATGCAGGCAGCAGTAAACCAATATGTGCCTAGAGTTTTGGACTTACAAATTGCTTCAATTTCCTCAGAAATTGTAAAAGAGACTGCATCAGGAGAGAGGTTTTCTGTTATGGATCCTGATTGCATAGTACCAACTGCGCAAAGGGACTGGGCAACCCACACATTTTCTGAGGTGGTTTTTCTTCACACACCTGGAGGTGATATGGCTTTAAGTGCTTTTCGTGATTCGGGTGCCGACATTTCTTCGATAAGCAAACGTTTTCTAGACCCCACCTTAATCTTGAACAACCTGAGGTGTCCAGTAAAAACTTATGGATCTATAGAGACTGATCAGCGTTTCATTCCTCTAGCTTATGTCAAAATTTCCTATAAGAGCTGGTCAGGTGCAAAACATATTTTAACCCATGAGGGAAAACCTGATTTTCTTCTTGGAAATGATCTTGCTTTTTTGGATCACATGCAGAGTCAAAATGCTACTTCAATGTCGGTAGTTACGCGTTCTCAAAGTAGGGAGATGCATGATCCTGAACGGGAGCAGGAATCCACTGAGGATAGCTCAGATGGAGACCTTACCCAACAGCAGCCTCTTGTGACCGAACCTGATAATGCAGCTACAACAGAAACTAAAATGGAGGAGGTGATACCTAAGGGATCAGAGGACTTTAGACTGAAGCAACTTAATGATCCCTCTCTAGCTTCTTTGAGGTCACAAGCAGACAACTATGCTGAACGTCCTGCGCATCAGCAAGTTAGTTTCCTGTGGGGAGAAAATGGACTTTTGTACAGAGAATATTTCCCCAAATCCAACTTGGATGCCCAACCTGTTCAACAGTTAGTCGTGCCTACTGAATATAGACTGAGAATACTAGAAATGGCTCATGACCATCCAAGTAGTGGGCACCAGGGAATACAAAAAACCCTAAAGAGGATTTCTCAACATTTTTACTGGCCTGGTATTTCAAAAATTGTAAAGGACTATGTCAGTTCTTGTGACTATTGCCAACGCACAGGCCATCAAACTGACAAGGTAAAGGCCGAAATGCAGATTATGGAAATTCCTGACCAAGTGTTCCAGTGTTTGCAAATGGATGTGCTAGGACCTTTTATTCCTACTAAATCTAAGAAGAAATACATCATTTCTTTCATCTGTTCTGCCAGTAGGTGGATCGAGGCTTACGCTATTAGCAACCTGACAGCTACCACCATAGCTAGAATTATTGTGGACTTGTGCTCGCGTATTGGAGTACCATCCAAAATAATTTGTGATCAAGCAGGAGCCTTTACAAGTGAACTTATGCGTAAGATCTGCGAAATAAGTGGAATAACCATCAGTTTTAGCACGGCTCATCATCCTCAATCTCATGGTATGGTGGAAAGAGGTCAACAAACTTTGCTTAGGATGATTAAAACTTTGACCCAAGAATATGGAAACATTTGGGATGAGCTTTTGCCTTTTGCTTTGTTTGCTTACCGTAGCTCAGCCCATTCTTCACTAGGTGGCTTTTCTCCAAGTGAGGTGGTGTTTGGAAGAAATCTACAAGGACCATTGGACTTCCTGAAATCCGATTGGGAAGGTGTGGTTAAAAGTAGTACTGTGCCAGTTGCTGATTTTGTTAGAAAACTTCAAGAGAAACTCTTGGCTGTCCAGGAGTTAGCCAGAGACAATTTGTTGGACGCTCAAGCAAGTCAGAAGTTCTTCCACGACAAGAGATCCAGACACAGGGAATTTTCTGTGGGTGATTTGGTACTTGTTCTGAACCCACTCAGACCTTCTAAGTTAGAAGTTGTCTGGGAAGGTCCAGGTGAAATTGTTCAAAAATTAGGAAATGTCAATTATCTTGTCAAAATGTTGGATTCTAATAAGAAACCTGTTCTTTACCATGTCAATAGTTTGAAACTGTACAAAGATAGATCTGCAATGGTTTTTCAATGTCATGCTGAATATTTTCATGCTGCAAATGAACCTATTGATATGTTATCTGAATTGCAAGATGCAGGTACATGGTCTGATAATCTTGTTTTAACAGGTACCGTTGATCAGAAAGAAAGGTTGTTTCAAATTTTAGAACAATACCAAGATGTGTTTTCAGATAAACCAGGTTACACCAAATTGATCAGTCATGTGATAACTACTGAGAACAATGCCCAGCCCATACGGTCTAGCCCATATAGAGCAATTGGTAATCATGCTATCCAAATTGAACAAGAGATACAAAAGATGTTATCTTTGGGGGTGATTGAACCGTCATTCTCCCCTTGGGCTTCTCCGGTGGTTCTGGTGCCAAAACGTAACGCTTTGGGTGAAATTCTCGAGGAAGTAAGATTTTGTGTTGATTACAGAAAGTTAAACAGTGTTACTGTTCCAGATCCATACCCATTGCCTAGAATGGATGATTTAATTGAACATCTTTCAAAGGCTAAGTTTATCAGCATTCTCGATCTAAATAATGCTTATTGGCAGCTAGATTTGGCTGAAGATTCACGAGATAAGACCGCTTTCATCACGCACGTGGGAACTTTCCGTTTCCGCAGATTGCCATTTGGTTTGAAGAATGCAGGTGCATCATTTCAAAGGATGATAGACAAACTTTTACAAGGTTTACCTTTTGCAAGTGCTTATCTTGATGATGTTGCCATTTTCAGTTCTGATTTTGATTCTCACATGTCTCACATTGAAACTGTTTTGTCCAGACTTCAACAAGCAGGACTGACAGTCAAAGCCAGCAAGTGTCAGTGGATGCAAGGAAAAGTCATGTACTTAGGTCATTTGATTGGGCAAGGAGAAATTCAGACTTTGCAAGCTAAAGTACAATCTATTAATGATTGGCCTATTCCAAAAACTAAGAAACAGGTACGCTCGTTTTTGGGCCTAGTTGGCTACTACAGAAAATTCATTCCTGATTTCAGTCATTTGGCTTCACCTCTGACAGAGCTCACTAGGAAGAGACAGCCTGTCAAGGTAAAGTGGACACCAGAGTGTCAAGGTGCCTTTGAAGCTTTAAAAGCTAAGATTATGGATGCACCTATACTGAAATCCCCTGATTTTGACAAACCATTCATTTTACAAACAGATGCTTCTGAATTAGGACTGGGAGCCGTTTTGTTACAGCAAGGAGAAGATGGGAACCTTTACCCTATCTCATACTTCTCTAGAAAACTCTTGGATAGAGAGAGAAGTTACGCAGTACCTGAAAAAGAAGCTCTTTCTATATTTTGGTCTCTCAATTTACTTAGACCTTACCTATGGGGACGTAAGTTTACACTCCAAACAGATCACAGAGCTTTAGTTTGGTTACAGAAGATGAAATCTCACAACCAAAAATTGTTGAGATGGAGTCTAGCATTGCAAGATTTTGATTTTGAAGTTCAACACATTCCTGGAAAATTGAATGTAGTGGCAGATGGTCTTTCTAGAATGTACTGTGAAGATTCTTATGAACCTGAACGTTGAAACGGTGTATTCAACAGTGTGCTATGTTTCAGTATTGTAATAGTTAATCTGTAGTTGAATTTTGAGATGTAACCAGTTAATTACTTTGAATTACTTTTTAGTTACTTTTGCTTGATTTCTTAAAATTAGATCAGATTAACTGCTCTGAATTTTAACGATAATCAGGGGGGGCATGTGATGATTTGTGTTTTTATGTGTATTAGAATGGGATATGTAGTCCTAAGATTGTCCCAATAGCATCCATTTTGATTTAAAAGTCTGTTCTGTAGTAGGAAAGTTTTACATGCTGTTTCAGAGAAGCTTCGCTCTCTAGTTATCTCGTTGCTAAGCTGAGTAGAGAGCAGAGACTTTCGTAGTCAAAATAATTCTGCCACAAAGAATGATAACAACTGAAGCTCCATGAGAAAGTTAGGCGGGACAACAAGACCCAGGAGGCATTCTGGGAAGAAGAAGAGTGAGGAGAAGAAGAAAGATGGAGTTTGCCTGAGAAAGGGGCAGACACGTGCTTTTCCCTAAATGGACTATTTTTCCTACCATGGACTGGTTTTCATCTAGCATCAGCCTTTGAAGACCCAAGACACGTGAGATGGACTATGTTATCCTTTATATTAGTTAGCATAGTTTCATTTCTTTATTTTTTCAGCTGGAGTGGGGGGAGTGGAGTGTTCCGTTGGTCTTGAATGAAAATGTACCTACTAAACTATTTTACTATCAACTGAAATCTTTTCTAAAGCAAATCTTTTCAATAAAGCAGTAGTGTTTGAAACTGTAAGTGTTAGTTCTTGCACAGACGGGCTGAATGTCTAATTGGCCACGTGTGTTTACTACCCTAAGTTATAGAGCCACATTGTTCTGAGTATGTGTCTGTGTGTGTTGCTTTCTTACTAAGGAGATTGGCTTCTGAGGAAGAAAATTTAGACAGAACCCGGCTGAGTTCCAAGTGGCTCTGCTCAGCAGTTAGAGGTTTGTCTGGTTTTCGTACTCGTCCCAATTTCCGGCACCCCCATAAATCTTCTTGGAGATAAGGGGTTGCTTACAGCGTATACTATGGCCAGGCACTCCTTTTCCACGGTTGCCAAATGTCTCTCACCTTTCTGGAGTTTCCTACTCAGGTAGGACACTGGATGCTGGTCACCATTTTCATCCTCCTGGCAAAGAACTGCTCCTACCCCGCTGTTAGACGCATCGGTGTAGATGATGAACTCCCGGTCGAAGTCGGGAGCACGCAGCACTGGATAATGGATGAGCGCCTCCTTCAACCTCTGGAACGCCTCCTCACAGTCGCTGGTCCACGGGATGCGGTCATCAGTCTTCTTCCGCGTCAGATCGGTCAGCGGAGTCGCTATCTCGCTAAACCTCGGGATGAACTTTCTGTAGTAGCCCACCAACCCAAGAAATGATTTGACTTTTTTCTTGGTGTTGGGTCTGGGCCAATCACGAACGGCTTCTATCTTGGCCTCTAGGGGTTTGATCACTCCTCCCCCTACTATGTGACCCAAGTATTTTATTTCTGGGCTACCCAGCTGACACTTGCTTGCCTTTACTGTTAGCCCTGCTGCACTTAACCTCTGCAGCACTATCTCCAGGTGTTTCAGGTGATCTTCCCAGGTATTGCTGAAGATCCCTATATCGTCAATGTAGGCCACAGTAAAGTCACTGAGCCCTGCTAAGGTCTGGTCCATCAGCCTTTGGAATGTGGCTGGTGCATTTCTGAGACCAAAACTAAGGACTCTAAACTCATATAGACCGAAAGGGCTGCAAAATGAGGTCTTTTCCTGATCCCGGGGATCAATCCTTAATTGCCAGTAACCCTTTACTAGGTCCAACGATGAAATGAACCGACAACCCCCTATGGTTTCAATCAGGTTGTCTAGCCTGGGCATTGGGTAGGCATCAGGAGTGGTTACACGGTTTAATTTCCGGTAATCTACACAAAATCTAATGCTCCCATCAGGCTTGTCCACCAGGACTATCGGAGAGGACCATGGACTAGAAGAGGGGACGATTATGTTCTCCCTAAGCATCTTGTCCAGCTCCTTCCGCACCTTGTCCCTATAGGGTCCCGTCACTCAGTATGGGGATACTGCTTGCGGGGGTGCATCCCCTGTGTGGATCCGATGCATCACTCCCTTCCCTATCCCCGGCTTATTTGAAAAAACCTTATGATATTTGGTGAGCAGCACTTTTAGTTCTTGCTGCTGGTCTTGGGTGAGTGCAGGACTGATCTTCACCTCATCTGGGTTGTATTTCACTTCCCCTCTACCCTCCCAGAAGGGCAATTCAGCTTCCTCACTCTCAGCTGCCTGTATGGCAAATAAAACCCTCTGTTCCCCTCTGTAGTAGGGTTTCAGGGCATTCACATGTACCACCCTCCGTGCTTGGTGTTCCTCCTGTTCTATAAGGTAGTTCAGGTCCGACATCTTGGAAATGACCTGTATGGTCCTGCCCATTTGAGCTGCAGTTTGTTCTCTTTGCAGGGCCTAAGCCAAAGCACTTCCTCCCCTGGGTTAAAGTGCCTCTCCCTGGCTTTCTGGTCATACCAGGTTTTCTGTCTGACCTTCTGAGCTTGCAGGTTTTCTGCTGCTAGCTCTAGGTTTCTCTTCAGGTCATTCATTAAAGTGTCTATATACGTCACAACATCTTGTGGGTCATCCTGGGTGATCTGCTCCCAATTCTGTTTGATTAAATCAAGTGGACCTTTTACTTTTCTCCCAAACAAAAGTTCAAACGGACTGAACCCGGTACTGGCTTGGGGCACTGATCGGTAAGCAAACAAAAGGGATTGCAGCTTCTGGTCCCAATTGTTTGGATTCTCTGCCAAGTAAGCCCTAATCATGCGCATCAGAGTCCCATTGAACTTCTCCGTTAACCCATTACTTTCGGGGTGATAGGCAGTGGTTTCCTTGTGTTTAATTCCACAGATTTGCCATAACCATTTCATGAGCTTTGATGTAAACGAGGTGCCCAAATCTGTGATTATTTCTGAGGCAAATCCCATCCTGGACATATACCCCACCAAGGCATCTGCCACTGTGTTAGTTTCGATGTTAGTCAAGGGAATGGCTTCGGGGTACCTCGTGGCATGGTCCACAATGGTGAGAATGAACCGGTTCCCCCTCTTTGTGGCCTTGGGCAAAGGTCCCACAATATCCACTCCTATACATTTGAACGGGGTGTCAATCACAGGCAAAGGGCACAACTTCGCTTTGGTCCTGTCACGGTTATTCCCCTGCCTCTGACACACATCACATTGTCTACAGAACTCCTTGATCTGCTTCCCTATTTCAGGCCAGTAAAAATTTTGTGTGATTCTCTGCTGTGTTTTGTTCACCCCCAAGTGCGCAGCAAACATGTCAGAGTGCCCCCTTTGTAAGATCATGGGGCGATACTTTTCAGGTACCACTAGCTGACTTCTGATCCCATCTCCCCCTTTTGAGATATTCCTCAGGGTCTCTCTATATAAAATTCCCTTTTTCCCGTGAAATCTCACTGGGGTTTCAGGTGTTAACTGGGTGTCTGTCACCTTTTCAAAACACTTTCGGAGAGTGGCGTCTGCCTTTTGCTCTTGGCCAAATTTGCTGTCTGTGGTTAAGGTTTCTGCCACAGCTTCGGGACTACCCTCATCTGCTTCAGCCTCGGGCTCTTCAGTACCCCCCTGACCTGTCCCCGTGGTAGCTTGTGAGCGTGTAATCACTAGCACCCGTTTCACATGTTCAGCCAGGTCATTTCCCACGAGCACGGCTGCTGGCAGAGTCGATGAAATCGCTAGACGCCAAACTCCCCTCCAGCCTTGAAAGCTCACAGGTACCTCAGCTACTGGCAGTGAGATCACCTGCCCCTCAATCCCTGCCACCTTCAGGCTCTCATTTGGGATTATATGCTTCCTAGGAATAATGTCTGGATGGCACAGGGTCACCTGGGAACAAGTATCCCTTAGCCCCCTATACTGATGGTCAAGTATTCCTACGTCCACCCCAGCGGTCTCAAACAATTGCGAATCTGTCCTAACTAGTAAGCAGCGCTTAACCTCCACAAGAGGACCATTTTCCCCAGCCTGATCAGCAGATGTAACTGGTCCAGAGTGAGTCGCCATGGCAACAGGCTCCCTCAGTGGCAAGGAGCTTTGCTCTGTCTGGACACAGAACACAGCTTTTGGCTTGGTTCCACTCAAATCATGAGGCAAATTTCCCTTTAGCTGCTTTAATTTCTCACACTCTGAGATTAGATGGCCCTTTCCTTGACAGAAATAACATTTTCTGCTGTACTTGGAGTCTTTTTCATCTGTTTTTGATTTTCCCTCCAAAATCTGAGGTCTTGGTGGTTTCATGTCAGAGGGCTTCCCTTCAACATGGGCCCCTCCCCCTTGCTGGTTTTTCCCTGGTCCCTGAGAGTACCTGCTGTAGGTTTCTTTGGGCTTACCCACAGTTTTCCCCTCAGCACCTAAGGGCTTCCTTATTTGGGAAATAAAATCTGCGATCTCTGCCGCTTCTGTCACAGTTTTAGGTTTCCTCTCTCTCACATGGAACTGTAGTTCCCCATGCAGGACTGAATAAAATTGTTCCAGCGCTATCAGGTCTTTGAGCTGCTGGAAGGTCTCTGTCCCCTCCTGAGACAGCCATTTCTCTAGCAACCTCACCAGTTGGGCCCCCACTTGGGTAAAAGTCTGCTCTGGTTTTTTTGTGAGTGACCTGAATTTTTGCCTCAGCTGTTCAGCATTTATCCCATGCCGGGCAAACACCAGTTTTTTAAACTCAGCGAAGTCTTTCAGCAGTTCCACTGGCATCTCGGCATAGACTTCTGCCAGGCTGCCACTGATTAAAGATCGCATAATGGTCATCTTCTCAGTTTCCCTTACTGAGAAGTCCACAAACGCTCTTTCCACAAGGGAAAAGAACACCTCAGGGCAATCTCCCTTGTTGTACACAGGGAATTTCTTCAAGTCAGTTTTAGACAAGCTGCCTTCCCCATTCCCTGGGTTCCCCTCATTATTATTGTTATTCCTATTTCTACTCATTATTTCCAGCTTCTTCAGCTCAAACGCCATTCTTTCTAACTCCAACTGTCTCTGTTTCTCTTCCCTTTCCATTTCAAATTGTCTTTGTTTCTCCCTTTCCCTTTCCTCCATTTCCCTCACCCTCAGTTCATGCTGTTGGGCTAGGAGCATTTTTCTGAGTTCTGAGGTCAGTTCTCCTGTGCTCTCATCCTGCACTGAGCCAAATTCCTCCTCAGAACCTTGGTCTCCCTGTGGTTCTCTCACTTCCCCCATTTCTGCCATTTGGCTTCGAGTCAAGGGCATAATCCCCCCAGAACAGGCTGCCTTCAAAAGTCACGCCTCAAAATAAAACGACGACTTTTTCCCTTTTGCCTCAGAAACAGCCTTCTATAGACTGCTGCTGTCCCTCCAGCACCAACTTGCAACTGTTGCTAGGCAGAATCCACCCCCTCTGCTAGGCCTCTCAGCAGACAGGCTAGATCACTGTTACTTCACGCAGCTTTGCCTCAGCCCTTTCCCGCCAAAACGGGTTGCCTCAGAGCTCCCTAATCTAGTCCCCCAATCTGAGTTTGCACGTTCTTCCACTAGCCTACCTCCCCGTGAGGTAAGCCTAGAAGATTACCTTCGCGCCCTCAGATTTTCCCTGACTAGACCCCCCCTTGCTCTGGGCACAGTAGCCAAGGCTTTGCTGGACCACTGGGCAACTGGACCCGTCGTATCCCACCCGCTGGACACCAACAAATGTAGCCACCCCAGACCTACTGGAGTATCCCACCCTGTAGTTAGGCTGCCACCAACCATTCGCTCTACCAAGTCACCCAGACCAGGAATGGATTTTAATAAACAAAAGAACAAGGTTTATTGAAAAAACAAACAGGGTAAATAAAAGGATCAGGTAAATAGGATACTGGAACTTGGTATAGTCCCAATCATACACATACAACAGATTGGTTCTCACGGAACACTTTAAGGTAACGCACAGACCCTGAACCTATCAGTTCTGGCTACCTAGATAGAAACCCGAACCTATCAGGTATGTACTGTCTGACGAACAGTTGTACCCAGTCTGACCCACAGACTCCAACTCCACTTCTCCACGTCAGCTTCCCTACGATGGACTTCCCCCCAATATATATACAGTACAGCTCCTCCCCCCTGATGTCCCGCCTTCCACTCCCCATAGGATGGAACTTTCCCTCCAAACCCATGACAGACAGGTACCATCAGTGCTGTATGTGACACCTGGAGAACTGAAATTTTTGGTCAAGGACAAGAAACCAGGAAATTTGAGAGAGGCAGGGGAGATTGCGGATTTCATTTCCCAGATCAGAAAATCAAGTGGTTATGAGGGAAAGGTTGTGAGAAAAGTGTGGGAAGACTCCAATAAGTACCCAAAAGGACAATTTAAAAACCAGCAGAAGGTTGGGGGCCATTTTGTGGGAAAGTCCTCAGACCAAAACCAAGCCAGAGTACAAAATTTGGAGGGGAAAGGAGGTAAAAGTGCTGGGAATGATCAATGGAATGGTAGAAGTTGTTTTAGGTGTAATGAAAAGGGCCATATTGCATCCCAGTGTGTTAAAAATAAAGAATTTGTACCACAAAAAGTAAATTTAGTTAAGCCTAAGGCAGTATACTGTGTGCAACAAAAGCAGGACAATCCACCAAGGGAGGAGTCAGTCGCCATGGCAACACAAGCTGAACTCTCTACAAAAGATGATCATATTGAACCTGATTTTCCTTTTGCCGAGATTAGACATTGCTTTTTAATTAAAATGGACCAAGAGTTATTTCAAACGACTGGGGATCATATTTATATCTTTGATAACAAATACATGGCTTTGAGGGACTCATGTTCACAAGTTACTCTGTGTCACCCTGATATAATACCTCAGAAATACATCTTAAAAGGGGAAAACATGGTTGTAAAGGGAATTGGTGAGAAAGCAGTTTCTTTGCCTGTGGCTGAGGTACACCTGAGGTACGAGGAATGGGAAGGATCTTGGAGAATTGGGATTTCTTCTCAGGTTCCAGCAGCAGTTTTAATTGGCAATGACCTCTCTGAACATGTGAAGAGGGTTTTAGTTGTGACACATTCCCAACAAGATCAATCTGAGACAGCTGAGGAAGGGTGTGAAAATCAGAGTCAGGGAATGCCTGACAGTAGTAACTCAGCTGAAATATTTCCACTTAATATTTCCCAAAGTAATACCTTCAGTCAAGAGCAGAAATCAGATTCCGCACTGAATCAATGCTTTGAGAACGTTTCTGAGGCAAAATTAACCCCTGAAAGACCTGAGAGGTTCCACCTTGAACAGGGCTTATTGTACAGAGAGGCTTTAAGGAACCCCAAGAAAGGGGGGAAGATGTTTGTCATAGACAGGGTCATAACAAAGACAAGACTAAACCGAAGCTATGCCCTTTACCAGTGATTTCTACCCCTTTCTAGCGCATTGGCATGGATGTTATAGGACCATTGCCTAGGGTCACCCAAATGGGGAGTAAATTATTCTGACCATTGTTGATAATGCCACACGATACCCAGAGGCTATTCCTCTGAGGAATAGTGAGACTCTTAATGTGGCTGATGCCTTGCTGGGCTGTATGAGCTGTATGGGGTTCGCGTATAAGATGGTTGCTGACTTGGGACCATCGGTTACCTCTAAGCTCGTGCAAAGATTGTGGAAACTTTGTGGGATCAGATGTGACACTTCCAACCCCTATCACTCGCAAGTTGACAGCATGGCAGGGAGACTCGAGGGAACCCTCTGCGTTTGATTAGGGCATGCTCTGTGGAGAGTCCCTACAACTGGGATCAGAGGGTGCAACTTTTATTGTATGCTTGTGGGTCTGTGCCCCAAGAAAGTAATGGGTTCAGTCCTTTGGAGCTATGGTTTGGGAGAAAAGTGGAGAAACCCCTTGACTTACTCGAGCAGGGTTGGGAGAACATACAGGGATCTAATCCTGATGGTGTGATTTTGTATTTAGTCAACATAACGAACACACTAAGGGGAAGCTTGAAGCTGGATTCTGCAGGTGTGCAGAGGCAGCAAGTGAACCAAAGCCTCTGGTGTGATAGGAAAGCTGGAGAAAGAGGTTTTGCTCCTGGAGATGAGGTTCTTGTGCTAGGACCTCTCAAGGGGAGTAAATTGCAACTGGATTGGGCAGGACCATTCTGTATAGTCACTAAAATGAATGAAATCGATTGGATCATTAAGGAGGATGGAGAACCAGGCAGGAGGGTGGTCCATATAGATATGATCAAGCCCTACTATAGAGAAGAGAACCGGGTTCGAGTTGCCATGAAGGAAGCAGACAATGGGAAATGTGACCTACCCTATTGGGAAGGTAGAGGGAAAGAAAAAGATAAATCTGAAGATGTCAGTTAGTCCTGGACTTTTCCCTGAGCCACAAAACGAATTGAGGGCCTTGCTAGGGAGATACCAGCAGATTTCTTTCAGCAAGCCAGGGTTGTCCCAGGGAGTGGTGCACAAAAGTGATACTGGAGGTGCACCCCCACCAGCTGTTACTCCTTGTAGTGTTGCTGACCTAACACGCAAGAAGAGTGCAGATCGTATCCAGTGGACCGGCAGCTGCGGGGAGGCGTTCGTGAGGCTGACGGGGACAGTGATGACCAGTCCGGTCATAAGAGTTCCAGAGTTCCAGCGGGAGTTCACCATCATCGCCGATGCGTCCAACACTGGGTTAAGAGCCGTGCTGAGCCAGAAGGACAACGACAGAGAATATCATCCTGTGGCGTACCTGAGTGGAAATCTACAGGCGGGCGAAGATCAGCTTTCGAGTGGTGAGGGAGAGTGTCTTACAATCCTTCATTCTCTTCGCAAGCTTGGACCTTATGTGTGGGGAGGACATTTTGTACTGTGTACTGACCATTCCCCATTATTATGGTTAAGGACTATAAAGACCAACGACAGTAAGCGGATGAGATGAGCCTTGCTTCTGCAGGACTTTGACTTTGAGGTTCAAGTGATAAAAGGGACTCAGAACTGTGCTGCAGATGCCCTCTCTAGAAGACCGGACGACTGAGGAAGACCGAAAATGAACTCTTTAATTGGTTTAAGTATTTAAAAGTTTGTGGTACATGTACACACTGATGTATGTTATATGTTATATACTCATATGAATTTGAATGTAAATATAATTTTCATGTTGTAGTCCAATATTAAGCATATGCATGAGTGATCTTGGTAAGTGTTAGTGAATGTATGAGTACGACTTGCAGGTAAGATGTTTATTTAATGTTTGTGAAAATGTGTATTAAATATAATATTGTTATTGGGTTAAATGTATTTTTGTATTGCTCCTCGTTGTTTATAGAGGAAAGCACTGTAGCTTTCCCCCATAAAACAACTTGTTAAGGGGGGAGGTATTGTGGCGTTCAGCTCGGCTCTGACCTGTCCGTCACAGCTGGGCAGGGGAACCTCAGCCAATGAGAGGACGGAGGGTGATGCAGAAGTGGGAGGAGCTGGGTTATATAAGGTGTGTGTGAGGAGATTCGAGAGATCATTTCAGAGTTTGAGAGATGAGTGATTAAAGAGAGTGATTGAGAGTGAGAGAGCCTGTCAGTGAGGGGAAAAGTCTGTGAGCTAGTGTCTGAGAAACAGTGATTGAATAATTGATTTTATACCTGTGATTCACCCTTTTTATTTTGTGTAATCAATAAATACTTTATTTGTTTTGAAAGAAACACTTGCCCTTTTGATTATAAGGATAGGTTGGTGGCAGCAAGTTTTTGAAGAGAAGTAGTGGGCACTCTTATAGGCCTGAATGGGTAGAGGCTTGAGAGTGGCCTGCTACATTATGTAATACAGTTTTAGCACTGTTTGTTTTCTTAGGAACCCCCGTTTACCCTTGCCCTAAGAGAACTAGATAAAGTATACACATACTATTTGTCTCAGTGCCTCAAAGACTCCTTTTTTCAAAATTTGGGGCCCATTTGGTTATAGGTGAATGACTGGCTATAGTGGTGCTGATATGAGGGATATTGATTTTGAAACCATAGGCTAAGCTTTCTGGAAGATAGACTGCTGGCAAGTGATGGGTTGTACCTCACAAGAGCTAGGAAGAATGTGCTTGGCCACAGCATGAAGGTTGTGGTGCCCAATAATAATCTTTTGTAAATGGTTGTTGTGGGTTTTCCAGGCTGTTTGGACATGTTCTTAAGGTTTTTCTTCTTAACGTTTTGCCAGTCTCTGTGGCCAGCATCTTCAGAGGACAGGAGGAAATAAAGCAGGCCAGAAATCACACAGTCTCCAGTGTCTATACATGAATGCCAAGAGAATTGGAAACAAACAAGTGGAACTAGAAATCCTACTTCAGGAGGATAAATATGTTGGTGTGGGGCCAAAACTCCAGAGGCTTAATGAGGCTCTGGCCTCAAGAAAACTACTTAGAGTCTGGTTGAATGTGAAGCTTGGGAAGAGCACTCTGTTTAAAAGACAAGCCTCTTATTAGACTCCTTCCATGCTTCCCACTTAAATAAGCAAAGTCAGAGACTTAGATGTGGGGAGAAAATGACATGAGAGAGTTCTTAGTGATTATAGTATATTGGATATGGCTACACATATATATGTGTAGCCATTTGGCATAACAACATTCAGAGCAACATTGACATGGAAGTAACAACCACCAGACTTACTGTTGAGTGGCAAAGGCCTGTTCTGTTTCTGTTACATTTATACCCAGAACAACCAATCACATTTCACCATTTACAGTTGGTCTTGTTTAACAATCAAGCATTATATCAGCTTGTTACACCTGTATGCTGTTAGTGATTACATTGGCTTTTACTCTACATTCCTGACTCTGCACTCCCATTACAATATTAAAATTTAACTCCCTGTTCAACAAAAGAACAAAATCTTGACACTCCTCCTTAAATTTTATATATTGGAGAAACCCATCTGGTTACATATATATTCATGTTTCTCGAATGTCAAAGGTTTAGTGAAAACGTCAGATACATTATTTTCTCTGGGACAATATTGTAATTCCACCAACTGACTCTTGACATCATCTTTCACGATAAAGAAGCTTATTCCAATGTGCTTACTTCTTCCTTTAATCCTACATTCACCAGCAAACTGAATGCACGCTGTGTTATCACAGAAAACTTGTACAGGTAAATCAATTATTATGTTTAAATCTTTTAATAATTGTTTAAACCATGTAATTTCATTACACAGCTCACTTAAAGCAGCATACTCTGCCTCAGCAGTACTTGTGGCAACAATGGTCTGCTTTTTTGATTTCCAACATATCAAGGACCTATAAAAAATATCCCTAACCCTGAAATTGATTTTCTATCAATTTTACTCGTTGCCCAGTCTGAATCTGAAAAGCATTTCAATTCCAGACTATCTCCTACTCTCGACAGTAGCTTTTTCTCTTTTGTACCCTTTAGATATCTCAGTACTCTCTTTACCCCAAAATATTTACTGATGCTGCAATGTCTGGCCTTGTCCGGGATGCTAAATACAACAATGATCCTATTATGGATTGGTAAAGTTCTTTATCATCAAATTTCTCACTCTCAAAGTTTCTTTGAAAATTTGTCTCCATTGGGGTTCGAACTGAATTACTATTTTCCATGCCACTTTCTATTAATATTTTTTTCTATTTTCTTTTCTTGGCATATGAGAAAATTTCCATCTTGGTCCTTACTTATTTCTACTCCTAAGTAGTTACTTATTTGACCTAGATGTTTCAATTTGAAATTTTTACCCACTTCTCTCATGAACCATTTGACATAAGTATCGTTAGGTGCAACTAAACACAGATCATCCATAAAAACTAGTAATAACAATTTTACACCACCCTGATTTATCATGTATTGGCAAGGGTCGGCCAAACTCCTTTTCAAATCTGTTATACTTTTTTAATGAATTGAACTCGGCAATCATAGCCTCTTTCCATTTACATTGATGATCTGTTGGCAATTTTAACATTTGCTCATAACTTTCAGGTTCATTGACAATTAGGTGTACTTTAGTTACTGCAAACCTTTGAGGCAGGACTCCTTTATTTGATCTCTGAGAATGCCTAGGAAATACTGCTTCTTCACTTTGTTCTCCTGATTCACTATATGTCCCATTCTCCTCCTCAGCTTCACTATATGTCCCATTTTCCTCCTATATGTTCCATTCTTCTTCTCAGCTTCCATTTTACTTAGGTTCTCCTCTTTAACTAGTTTCTGACTATGTTGATCATTAAATGTTGGCAAAAAATACTTCATTATTAGCATGTATATGAGACCAATTCTTGTTTTCACAAAAATTTGCTGATCTACTGGTCACAAAACCTGTAGCTCTCACAGTTTGATACCCTATGAAAATCAGCCTTTTTGCCTTAGGAGATCCTTTCCTTCATGATGCTTTGGGTATATTTACCCACGCTTGACAACCAAAAGTTTTGATATGGTTTAATGTCCGTTGTCTGCCATGCAACAGAAAGTATGGGATGTTTTGAATGACAGAATTCCAAATTCTGTTCAAAACATAAGATGCACACTTCATAGCTTCTTCCCCCAAAAAACTCTAGACATCTTAGCATCAATCAACATTGAATTCATGACTGTTTGCAATATGCCACCTTTTCTTTCTGCTACATCATTCTCCTGAGGGACATGTACATTTGCAATTCTGTGGCGTATCCCTTTTTTCCTTAGCCATGTCCTAAATTGCAGACTCATTAACTCTGCCCCATGGTCCGTCTGAATACTGACTACATGTTTCAAATCTTTTTTTTCAATCATAGCCACCCATTCCCTAAACTTTTGGAATGCTTCACTTTTATGTTTCAAAATGAAGACATAAGTGTACCTAGAGAAATCGTCTGCTATGGTAAAACAGAACTTATTCCCCCCCATTGACTCTTGGAATGGACCCATTATGTCCATGTGCACAAGCTCAAAGCACTTTTTACTTGCTTAAGAAGCCTTACAGACATTGCAATCTAGAAATTTATCACAGTTCTTTAAATTTAGATTGCTCACACATTGCTGTGTCTTCCTCAACACTTCAAAACACACATGTCCTAAATTCCTGTGTAAATGATGTATGCATTTGTAATGTGGCATATTATGAATTTAACACATTTACAGAACATTTCACTTCTTCTGTTTTATCCAAAACATAGAGATTTTCCTTTAAATGCCCCGTAGCAACAAGTACGTTAGCTTTCTCTATTTTGCAAACTCCTCCACTGAACTTAACTGAAAAACCAGCTTGGTCTAAACAAGATATGCTAATTATATTATGGCTAATCTTAGGTACAAACAAAACATTTTTCGAAGTTTTTTTTAGGCTTTTGAAATACACATTGCCTTTTCCACAAACCTCAATGTTTGTACCGTCTGCTAAACGTACTTGTCTTTTAGTAGAATGTGTTAAATCTCTAAACCATGTTCTCTGCCTACAAGCATGCTGCGTGGCTCCAGAATCAATTAGCCATATATCAGGGTCATTAGCAGTAATTACTGACACACAGTTCATTTTACGTTGCTGTGAAGTTATATTTACTTTCCTACTGTCCTTGGGCTTATCTCTTCTTTGACAAAAACAGTCTTTAGCCAAATGTCTTTCACTGCCACATTTCCTGCTTATAAACGAAGCGACACCCATGTGGATTGCAAAAGAGAATAGAAGGGATTTTATTTTTCTTTCTTTTTGGTTTCATTTGGTTTGTTGAGTATGGTCAGGACAGGAGTTGGAAAAGTAGTTTTACTTTTCCTGCTGTTCCTGAAACTCCAGGGTGATGCCAGAAGAGACAAGGAGTTTCTCTTCTGCTTTCTCTCACCTTATCTTTTTCTACTCAACGTTTGGAAAGGTGCCCAGAACTCTGAGCTGACTGGCTCCATTTGTCAAATCTGACATATATAGCTCCCTTGAAGTTGAGTACTACTACTACTACTACTACTACTACTACTACTACTACTACTACTACTAATAATAATAATAATAATAATAATAATAATAATAATAATAATAATAATAATAATAATAATAATAATAATAATAATAATAATAATTTATTGTCATTGTAAGTATATACACAGTATACCCATACAACGAAATTCACAGACACCCAGAGACCAGACACATGCACACACATAAAATTCCCCAAACACTCCCCACCCACTAAAAAAATCCCCCACTAAAAATACAAACATCTACACTGCACGCCAAGTAACAAAGTCCAACTAATTATTCACTACTGGTGGTCTTTAAGCTCATTATTAATTGCAATTATAGCTCTGGGATAAAAACTATTGAGAAAACATGTGGTCTGAGTCTTAATTGTTCTATATCTTCTGCCAGATGGTAACAGTTCAAAAAAGTTATAAGCAGGATGGGAAGAGTCTCTCAGGATGCTGTGTGACTTCCTCAGACAGCGGGATGTGAAGATGTCATCCAGGGTTGGTAGCTGGAGCCCGATGATATTCTGGGCAATTTTAATAGTTCTCTGTAGAGCTTTTTTGTCCGCTACAGAGCTACTCCCAAACCACGCCAGAATGCCATAGGTTAGGACACTCTCAATGGTGCTACGATAGTATGACAGAAGTAAATGCTGAGATAAATTTAACTTGCCGAGTATTCTCAGGAAATACAGCCTCTTCTGTGCCTTCTTCACTAGCATGTTGGCATTTATAGTCCATGAGAGGTCCTCTGAGATGTAAGTGCCCAGAAATGTAAAACTACCAACTCTCTCCACTTCCTCACCATTTATGTACAGTGATAAATGTACATTTCTCTTCCTCCTAAAATCAATTCTGAGTTCTTAACTTTTTTTGATGTTAAGTGTGAGATGATTTTCTTTGCACCAAAGTATCAACCTCTGTACTTCCTTTCTATAAGCAGACTCATTGTTCTTATTTATGAGCCCCACCACTGTCGTCGTTGTTATTTAGTCGTTTAGTCGTGTCCAACTCTTCGTGACCCCATGGACCAGAGCATGCCAGGCCCTCCTATCTTCTATTGCCTCCCGGAGTTGTGTCAAATTCATGTTGGTTGCTTCGCGGAAACTGTCCAGCCATCTCATCCTTGGTCGTTCCCTTCTCCTCTTGCCATCACACTTTCCCAACATCAGGGTCTTTTCCAGGGAGTCTTTTCTTCTCATTAGATGGCCAAAGTACTGGAGCCTCAGCTTCAGGATCTGTACTTCCAGTGAGCACTCAGGGTTGATTTCCTTTAGAATTGATAGGTTTGTTCTCCTTGCAGTCCAGGGGATTCTCAAGAGTCTCCTCCAGCACCACAATTCAAAGGAATCAATTCTTCGGCGGTCTGCTTTCTTTATGGTCCAGCTCTCACTTCCATACATCACGACAGGAAAAACCATAGCTTTGACTATTCGGACTTTTGTTGGCAAGGTGATGTCTCTACTTTTTAAGATGCTGTCAAGATTTGTCATCGCTTTCCTCCCAAGAAGCAGCCGTCTTTTAATTTCGTGGCTGCTGTCTCCATCTGCAGTGATTATGGAGCCCAGGAAAATAAAATCTGTCACTGCCTCCATATCTTCCCCTTCTATTTCCCAGGAGGTGATGGGACCAGTGGCCATGATCTTAGTTTTTTTGATGTTGAGTTTCAGACCATTTTTTGCACTCTCCTCTTTCACCCTCATTACAAGGTTCTTTAATTCCTCACTTTCTGCCATCAGAGTGGTGTCATCTGCGTATCGGAGGTTGTTGATATTTCTTCCGGAAATCTTAATTCCGGCTTGGGATTCCTCCAGTCCAGCCTTCCGCGTGATGAATTCTGCATATAAATTGAATAAGCTGGGGGACAATCTACAGCCTTGCCGTACTCCTTTCCCAATTTTGAACCAATCATTTGTTCCATATCCAGTTGTAACTGTTGCTTCCTGTCCCACATATAGGTTTCTCAGTAGATAGATAAGGTGGTCAGGCACTCCCATTTCTTTAAGAACTTGCCATAGTTTGTTGTGGTCCACACAGTCAAAGGCTTTTGCATAGTCATTGAAGCAGAAGTAGATATTTTTCTGGAACTCTCTGGCTTTCTCCATAATCCAGCGCAAGTTAGCAATTTGGTCTCGAGTGCCTCTGCCTCTTCGGAATCCAGCTTGTACTTCTGGGAGTTCTCGGTCCACATGCTGCTGAAGCCTACCTTGGAGGATTTTGAGCATAACCTTGCTAGCTTGTGAAATGAGTGCAATTGTACAGTAGTTGGAGCATTCTTTGGCACTGCCTTTCTTTGGGATTGGGATGTAGACTGATCTTTTCCAATCCTCTGGCCACTGTTGGGTTTTCCAAACTTGCTGGAATATTGAATGTAGCACCTTAACAGCATCATCTATCAAGATTTTAAATAGTTCAACTGGAATGCCATCACCTCCACTGGCCTTGTTGTTAGCCAGGCTTTCTAAGGCCCACTTGACTTCACTTTCCAGGATGTCTGGCTCAAGGTCAGCAACTACATTGTCTGGGTTGTCCGGGATATCCACATCTTTCTGATATAATTCCTCTGTGTATTCTTGCCACCTCTTCTTGATGTCAAAATACAGAACTATTAGAGTTCTTATTTTTACACTTACTTAACATTTGATTATGAAAAGTTAACAAGACTACATGTGAACTTAAATTTATCTTAACAAAGTATTAAATTCATAACAGTAATGCCTATCTCTATCAATATACAGACAAGTAAACAAGTTGATTAATTTTAACCATAAATTCAAGGTAACCATATTATATCAGCATACAATTTTTCAACGATCTGTTACATTACGTTCGATTTTTCTCCCCACATTGTTAGAATCAGAATTGTTTGCAAATCTGTTTCTATACATTTTTAAACTATTCACATGATACATTACTGGTTTCTTGGATGAATTTAACATTTTCACAAGATAATTCACATTTCCCACTTTTTGTACAATTTCCCCTGGACCTTCCCAAACTTTGACTAATCCTACTTTCCCTTCAGGAAATCCTTTTGGCTCTGGCTTGGGGTAGGAAATTTTCCTTTTTAAACTTTATTTAATCACTTTTAAATTACTTTTATTATCCTGGCTGCTCCTTATAGACTCCTGCTACACTCAAAACAATGTTGCCACTCTATCACCTGAGTGAAACGAGCTGGCACTTTTTAAACAGCACAATGCTTGTTCCTTAGAACTCTTAAGCCACTGGCAGAATCTCTCCTTGCATCACTTTAGCCTGAGCTTTCTGCATAGGAGTCTTCTCCAGTCACAATAATTTACAACCTTCCCTGCTTTGCTCTGAAGCTCACGCCAGAGAATTTCTCTTGTCCTTTATTTAGCAGTGTGTATCTGCTTGCTCACACATCTGCCTTCATAAAACAATTACCAGCGCTAATTCAGCCCTTGAGCAAAGCGCAAACCAAGCTGCAACTCTAAGCTGCCAGCATGACATAAACACAGCACATGGATTTGTATCCAAACACAGCCACCATGGCTTGTAAATCAAATCCCATCTGCCACTATACTGTAAACACGGCACGTAAGGCTCAGATCCCACCGCTGCCACCATGTGGTAAAAGCGTTCCTTAGAACTGCCTTTACACGAGACAGAGAGGGATTCAGAATGATCAGTCCCTATTGCCTGCAAAATCGGGTCCTGTAATTTTGCTCTAGGCGACTTCTCACTCCTTCACCCAAGTCTGTCTCGATTTTAAATAAACAATCTGGAAGGTCTGCTCTTCCTCTTTTATTACTTCAGGACCCTCATTTGGTAGTGTAATGTGACCAGATCAAAACAATCCTAGTTCTAAAATATCCAATTTACTACAGTAGCTTGGTCTAAACAAGGAGACAGCTTACAGACAATTTGTCTTTTTATATTTTATTACAAAAGATATCATTTCAACAAGCTCATTTTAACGTCATTCAGTATTTCCAAATTATTTCCAAAATAACCCCCAGCCTTAGCCACCAGTCATTTCCTCTATAAAATGAAAATAATGAACTGTCTAACTATATCTTAAATAAGCATTCTTACACAGTCTTCTGTTTAAAGTTCTGCCAGACGCATCTCTCTCCATGTGTTGTCTCTGGCTGTCGTGAAAGCAAACTCTCCCCCATCTCTCTTCTCCGTCCTTCTCCTTTCTCTTCGCCCATCTTTCTTAAATTAAGCCGTTGTGTCCTTGTCCGTTGGGGTTGAGATAAGATAAGGGTCAGCTTGCTCTTCTTAACTTTTTTTTTCTTTAGTTGGAGAAGAAGTGACCTTGTACATTTTTCTCTCTAATTAGCACCTGGACACAAGCAGATTTCTAGCTTTTTCGTTGCAGCTCTGAAATAAATCCTATGAAATACAACTCTATTCTATTTTCATAATCAAATTCATGACATTTCCTACTCTCTTCAGTCTAAGCTTGAATTTTGCTATGAGAAGCTGATGATCAGAGCCGCAGTCAGCTCCAGGTCTTGTTTTTGCTGACTGTATAGAGCTTCTCCATGTTTGGCTGCAGAGAATATAATCAATCTGATTTCGATATTGCCCATCTGGTGATTTCCATGTATAGAGTTGCCTCTTGTGTTGTTGGAAAAGAGTGTTTGTGATGACCAGCTTATTGTCTTGACAAAACTCTATTAGCCTTTGTCCTGCTTCGTTCTGAACTCCAAGGCCAAACTTCCCTATTCTTCCTTTTATCTCTTGGCTCCCTTCTTTAGCATTCCAGTCCCCTAGAATGAGAAGAACTTACGACCTAAGTGCTTTATTGCTTGTAGCTGGGAGAAGCAAAACAAACAGTAAGCTGTGTGGGTTAGAAAGTACTTTTGTCCAGCTACTTTTCAATAAAGATGGATACAACCTGGGAGTTTATAAATGAACTTCAGAATATGAAAACCGACATCATGAACTGTATTCATGAGCAGTTCTTAGGGCTCCGGACTGTACTTTTGGAGCTAGGAAAAACAACTGAGAAATGGGAACCCCCGCAGTATATGGGAACAGTTGCCAGAGATCATCTCATCAGCAGCACAAGAAAGCACCACCTAGTGGCACAAAAGACAGAAGCCGGAGATCATCTCATCAGCAGCACAAGAAAGTTCCACCTAGTGGCACAAAAGACAGAAACCAGAGATCATCTCATCAGCAGCACGAGAAAGCTCCACCTAGCGGTTCAAAAGACAGAAGCTGGAGACCAATTCATCAGCAACATAAGAAAGCACCACCCAGCAGCACAAGAAAGTCCGGATTTATTGGACCTTAGAAAGAAGTGTAAAAGCCTTAAAAAGTTTAGGGAAATTGAGGGGCATTGTGAGATAGAGATCCAGAGGAGGGAAAACGGGACGTGTCCTAAGTTGATAGGTGAATTTGGTAATCAGGAAAGTGAAGAAAGGCGTAAGGGCAGTTGGAATGATTACAAACCAAGCATCCTTTGGCTTCAGTGGCAAATTTTTATGATGGGGGAAAATCCAAACCAGAGACAAAATAGTTTAACTGGGCTCTACAGAAGGTACTATAAAACTAGGAAAAAATAAAAATGAAATAAAATAACCGATGTCTATAATAATAAAATGATGCTGATCATATTTGGAGATAAATGATGGTTGAGAACTAGCAATTGTACAATCTGGAATATGTATGTCAAGCTAGATGAAATAATTGATGTTCTTGATTGTAAAACAATTTTGATTATATTTGGAGATAAATGATGAGTAAGAACTACTAATTGTATAATCTGGAATATGTATGATGAATATAATATTAGAGGTCTCTCAAGGTATACTTTAAGAGGTAAATCTATTGTAGATTAATAACGTTATGAGTGATCGAGCTAATTTCTGAATTATTGGTGAAAGGGAAAATCTAGATATGAAATACTGGTATGTGTTGATAGAAAATAGAGACTTAATAGAACATGGGAGACTGTCAAGCCAGATAACTATATATCTGGTGATTCTGTTTTATGATGAACATAACATTAGCAATTGATGATTTTAAGGCATATACTTAAAGAAATGAATCGCAACGTGTTTGAATTTAGAAAGTAAGATATTTGAACACACCTATTCTTTGAAATACTGATATCACATGAAACTCTCATATAGAATTCATATTTGTATAGATCTTAAACCTTCTTATGGTCTTGTTAGTGGCTGAAATGCATTTTGCTTCTTCTTCTCTTTTTTAAACTTTTTTCTTAATGGTGGCAGTATAGATATTCTGAGGAATTATTTGAAGCCAAAGATGTGAGAGAAATAATTAATAGAATTTAGTACAATTTTAGGATGGATCACACTTTGAATTCTCATAGAGTAATAAGGTTGATGCAGCCAGATTTTTAAGAATGGAAACTTTGTGTGGAATGCCTCCCCCTGCCATATGTGTGGGGGTTTTGTTTTGTATTTGTTCTTGATTGTATTTGTATTGTTAGGTCTTGTTTTTATGAATTAGGTTTTGTTTTTTATGAGTAGTTTTTTTTCTGTATTTAGGAAAAATAAATAAATTAAAATAAATAAATAAAAAAGCTAGTTCCTTAAATCTGTTCTTTACTTCCACTGTGTATTCATAAGGGATTTGGTTTAAATTATACCTGAGTGGCCCAGTGGTTTTTCCTACTCTCTTCAGTCTAAGCTTGAATTTTGCCTGTTGTTCCTTTTATCTCTTGGCTCCCTACTTTAGCATTCCAGTCCCCTAGAATGAGAAGAACATCTTTCTTTGGTGTCAGTTCTAGAAGGTGTTGTAAATCTTCATATAATTGTTCAATTTCAGTCTCCTCAGGAATGCTGGTTGGTGCATAAACTTGGATTATTGTGACGTTGAAAGGTCTGCCTTGGATTCGTATTGACATCATTCTATCATTGTTGAGATTGTATCCCATTACAGCTTTTCCCACTCTTTTGTTGACTATGAGGGCCACTCCATTCCTTCTACGGGATTCTTGCCCACAATAGTAGACATGATAATCATCTGAGCTGAATTCACCCATTCCTGTCCATTTTAGTTCACTGATGCCCAGGATGTCAATGTTTATTCTTGCCATCTCCTGTTTGACCACCTCCAGCTTCCCAAGGTTCATAGATCTTACATTCCAGGTTCCTATGCAGTATTTTTCTTTGCAGCATTGGACTTTCCTTTCACTTCCCGGCGCGTCCACAGCTGAGTGTCCTTTCGGCTTTGGCCCAACCACTTCATTAGCTCTGGAGCTACTTGTACTTGTCCTCCGCTCTTCCTCAGTAGCATGTTGGACGCCTTCCGACCTGAGGGTCCCATCTTCCAGCGTCATATCTTTTAGCCTTTTGTTTCTGATCATGGGGCATTCTTGGCAAAGATACTGGAGTGGCATTGCCAGTTCCTACTCCAGCTGGATTGCATTTAGTCGGAACTCTCCACTATGTTCTGTCCGTCTTGGGTGTCCCTGCACGGCATAGCCTATAGCTTTTCTGAGCAGAAATGCTTTATTTGTGGGTGGCTGTTTTTCTTCTTCAGTTTGATGTTGTTTTTTTGGTTTGATGGCTCTTGTGATTACATTTTTGGAGTAGCCATTTGCTACTCAATTCAGATGTTTGAGTTCAGTGCTAAGAAACTGATCTTCACAGTTCCGATTTGCACCGTCTACCAATGTTTTGATTATGCCTCTTTTTTGCTGTGGGTGGTGGTTGGAGTTTTTGTGTAGGTACCGGTCTGTGTGGGTGGGTTTTCTATAGGCCTTGTGTCCCAGTTGGAGGTCAGTTTTGCATGTGACCATGACATCTAAAAATGGGAGTTGGCCCTCTATTTCTTTTTCCATGGTGAATTGTATATTTGGCTGGATGCTGTTGAGATGGTTCAGAAATTCTTCCAATTTTTCTTCACCATGGCTGCAAACTGTGAAGGTGTCATCCACATATCAGAACCAGACTGTGGGTGTGAGGGGTGCCAAAGCCAGGGCAAGTTTTTTGAAATGCTCCATGTAGAAGGTTGCTATAACATGGCCACTCCATCTGTCTGTTCATAGAATTCATTATCCCGCTGGAAATAGCTGGTTGTTAGGCAGTGTTGGAAAAGGGCCTTGATGTCTTCTGGAAAGATCTGCTGGATGAGTGTCAGGGTGTCCTTTATCGGTACTTTAGTGAACAGGGATACTACGTCAAAGCTATCAGTCTGTCCCCAGGGTTGTGTTTTAAGGTGCTGATCTTGCTTATGAAATGTCCTGAGTCTTTGATGTAGGATGAGGTTTGTCCAATGTGAGTCTGTAGGAGGGTCGCTAGGTGTTTGGCTAATTCACATGTCACATTCTTATCACAGCAATACACCCACAACAAGACACACTAATCACCCATCCCCTGAATAAATACTCCACTCCCAAGCAAACTACACTGAGTGCTGTCCTCTGGTGATGTCGGCCACAGAGACTGGCGAAACGTTAGGAAGAACAACCTTCAGAACATGGCCAAAGACCCCGAAAAACCCACAACAACCATTGAAGCATATTCCTTGGGAAATAACAAATAAAAGGAAATTGTATGAAAAATTGCCCACCTTTTTAGGAACGAACACAATTACTTAGAGATAATCCAAGAAGGATTAACATTTGAATTTCTAGGAAAGAGATACTATATAAACTTGACAATAAAGGGTGAACAATTTCTGAAGCAGTTTGAAGGCAAGGGAAGAGAAGAGACCAGCAAAGAGGGCCCCAGAAATGGAGAGAAACGAGGAGGAAGCATAAGTCAAAGTCTCAGGACCAGAAAAAGAACTGTAAGGCGCAGTAGCAGCACCCCCCACTAAAGACTGGGAGTCCAATGGCCACCAGGAGAAAACAAAGACAGAAATATAGATAGTAAAGAAGTTGAAGATGTCTAAGGGTGAGTGGAAACTATGCACTTTGAATATCCATGGTCTGAACTCTCCTCACAAAGGGCGTAAAGCATTTTATTATCTGAAGAAAATGGAAATGGATGTGATTTGTCTTCAAGGAACACATATTAAGAGAGAAGAGGGAAAACGAATTGAAAATTAAAAGTTGGGAATATTATTTTTGGATTCCAATGTGGAAGGGAAAAAGAAGAAAGTAGTAGTAGTACTTTATTACGGTCAACGACCAGTAAAATCAAAACAGCATAAAATAGATACATACAATTATTGTTTCTGGCAGGATAATAAAATTCAATTAAAACACGATAAAACAACCCCTTCTTTCCAATTAATAACATCATATATCCTTAATATTGGTAAAATTTCAGGCAGTGTCATATTTAAAACATGTTATTCATCTAAAATCACCTACCCAAACATCTGTTTACGAACAACCATTGCTGCAGCATAGAATTTGGCCACTTGTCTTGTGATATAAGGGGTGTTGTCTGAGAGTAGCCACTGCACATAATCCTCCTCTGATCTCCCAGGAGATTTACAGATAATGGGTGATGAAAGCTCCATACGGAGATCCCGATAGCAAGAACAGAAAAGAAGAACATGACCAACTGATTCAACCTTATCATTATTGCAAGGGCAGAGACAATCTGATGCCGGCAAACCTCGAAATCTTCCCTCCAGAAGCTTAGAAGGAAAGACATTGAGCCTAGCTAGTGTGAAAGCCCTAGCTAGTGTGAAAGTTATATTTCCCTAAGTGGCCAACATGGTCCTGTAGTTCAATGTCCCATACCCTTAACTTCACCATTTTAATGGTATCCGTAAGAAGAAAAGAGTTGCAATCTATGCAAAAGAAAGACTCCAAACAAAATTAATATATGCCTCTAAAGATGGAAGAATAATTATGGTTGAGTTCTCTAAAGGGAATGAGAGAATATTGGTTGTTAATATTTATGTTCCCAATGATAACCAGAAAGATTTTTTTCAGAAAACTTCATAAGGAAACAAGATTTGGAGATTATGAGGAATGCTGTATTATAGAGGATTTTAATACAGTCTTTGATAGAGATTTGGACTCTAGTAAAGTGAATAAAAAAGAAAACCGTACATTAATCCTTAAAGCATTCCTTTTGCAGGCAAATAAATTAGAACTGGTGGATGTTTGGAGAACAAACTATCCAAAATCTACAGATTATACCTCTTACTCAGACAGACCCCAATCATGGTCAAGAATTGATGCATGCTGGATTCCTAGAACATGAATGGACAAGGTGCAAGAAACACAAATACTGCCAAGGAGAATTTCAGACCACTGCACAGTTACATTAAAGCTCCATACCTATAGAAAACCATCACAATGGAGATTGAATAACAATATACTGAGAGACAAGGATGTAGTGAAGATGATTAGGGAAGATATGAAGGACTACTTTCAAAGAAATATAATACAGGGAATGTCATTACAGACCATTTGGGAAGCTAACACAGACCATTGTAGAGCATGTACATACTCTTGTAGAGTGTGCCTACAAGAATTACAGCAGCAAAGAGGAGAGAAAGAAACAAAAAATATAACGAACTTGAAGCAGAACTAGAGAAAGAGGAGGCACAACTGAAACAAAACTCAACAGCAGCACAATTAAAACAGAAGATACAGATGACACAACATAAATTGAATATCCTAATATCTGAGGATTTAGAAATAAAGTAACATGTACAAAACATACTTCAAAAATGCCAATAAAGTAGGGAGATGGCTGGCATATAAGTTAAAGAGGGAACAGACAAAAATTATATCTTAAGTCTCAGAAACCAAAAAGGAGAGCTTGTCACAGGACCTAGAGAACTCAGGAAAATTGTGGAGAAATTATACAGAGGAATACACACGATCCATGAAGCAGAAAGAGTACATTCAAAGGAAAAACCACATTAAACTATCAAAACAGCAACAGGAAATTCTGAACCAGCCATATTCAATACATGAAGTTTCAGAGGCATTTGCAAAATAGCAATTGATGAAATCACTAGGAAGTGATGGGATACCTGCAAAATACTACAGAAAAGTTGAAGATGTGTTTGCTACCCCCTTTAAAAATGATAAATGAAATACATCAAGAGGGAAAAATACCAAAAACATGTAAGGAGGCTGTCATTACTATTAGACATAAAGAAGACACAGAAGTGGAAGATATATTGAACTATAGGCCAATATATCTTTTGAATGTGGACTATGAGATATTTGCAACAATATTAGCAACAAGATTAAAGAGAGTATTGGTAGAAGTTATCCATCATGACCAAAAAGGATTCCTCCTGAAGAGATATTTAAGATCTAATGTGAGGAACCTCATCAACCTTTTGGAATATTATGAAACACACCCAGCTAAACAGATGGCAATTCTCTTCATTGATGCAGAGAAAGCATTCAATAATGTAAATTGGAACTTCATGATATCACAATTAGAAGAAATGGAGACAGGTAAGAATTTTGTTGAAATAATAAAGATTATCTATTCCAAACAGACAGTAAAGATAAGACTCAATGGAGAATTTACACAAGAAATAGAAATACAGAAAGGAACATGACAAGGCTGCCTACTGTCACCACTACTTTTTCTAACTGTAATTGAATTACTAATGCAACAGATAAGAATATCAGATAAAATTAAAGGTCTAAAACTATGAGGAGAAATATTCAAGGTTCAGGCTTTTGCAGATGATTTGCTTATATTAGAAGAAAACCCCAAAGAATCAATAGAAGCTCTAATAGTGGAATTAAAAGAATTTGCCAAAATGGCAGGGTAAAAATAAACCACAAGAAAACAAAAATTATGACCAAAAACATTCAAAAACAGAAGACTGGTGAACTATTACAATTTACAAACTTCCAGGAAGGAGGAAGGAAATTAAAATACTTATGTATATTTTAACAAAGAAAACAAGTACTCTCCTGAAGGATAATTATTTGAAACTGATAGAGAAAATCAAGAAAGATCATTCTAGCTTGATAAATTTACAGTTGTCAATGATGGGCAGAATTGCTACAATCAAAATGAATATCCTACCAAAACTCATATTCTTTGCCCCTTTACTCTGGAATAAAGATGCAAGACCAGAAATTATGGATTAAACACAGGCCACTTTATTGAATATAATCATTCTTGCCAATCCTTTGGCAAAGGGGGGTCCTTCTGTAGTGCAGACTCAGGTTTCAAAACATAGGTCTAAATCGACCCTTTTAACAAACAAATGTGCCTGGCCCAAGTTCTCCCAGCCATGAAGACAGCGAGAAAATCGGCCAGCCCAAATTTGACCACCTTCAGCCACTCTCTCCTTGTTGACTGTTGATCCGAGTGTGTACTCAGCACATCTCCTCCCCCAGCACTGTAATCACACGATCCGCAGTGCTGAGAGTTCAGATGAGCTATAATTACCTGCTATTGCTATGGAACTCACCAAAATAACTGTTTAATCCACACTAACCACCACTGCATAGGGACTAGCCCTGCTAAGTCCCATGCCCGCCATCGAGCCCATCCAGCTCAAGGAAGACATCCAAATCTCATTTTGAAAGATATATACCATCTGACTGAAAAAACTCTGGCCTATCCAAAAGGATCCTCTGGTGACCAATCACCAGTCCAAGGCCACTGCAAACAGCCCTGAAGGCTTCCCTGTTAACACTCCGTCGGGTAGTGTTTACAGGTAAAAAAATTCTCGCATTCCTTCATGACATCCGAGGGATGATGTTCGACCAAACAATGCACATGGCAAGATACGTGGCCCTCAACCAAGTGAGGTCACAAATCACATCAATGATCAGGGCCTTCCCATAATGGCGCATCAAATCATTGCCACTCAGGTGCATCACCAGCACCTCTAGTTGGTTGTGCACAAAAGCAGCCGGACGGCAAATCTGGTTCCAGATTTGGCACCCTCTCCACTCGATAAGGTCCTATGCTTCTAGACCAAGACAATGACCCCATGGGGATGCAGCAGTATACAGCGCTGCCCAAAAATGTAGCTGTGGCCCACAATCATAATGTGTCTTCTCCTGGCCACCACTGTGCTACCTGCAAGACATAAACAAAGCAGGCCTTTGCCTAAATGTTAGGAAGTGCCCTAACATACCTACAATAAGAGGATGAAGCCCACTTTCCTGTTTGATATCCTCTGGGCGGTAACCAAAGGCTGCCGCCATGGATGCTGCACCAGTTCTGAAGGAATGCATAGCAAATCTAAGACCTTGAACTCCTTCCTTTTGAAGGGCCAAATCTGTTAACTTCCAGAACTGGTACTTCATCAAAGGAGAAATATCCCTATGTATAAAGAGATATACCAGGTTCAGTCCTCTAAGTTTTAAATATGCTTCCATAACCTTGACAGGGCAGGTTGTCTTAATGTGACAATGTGACAGATCCTTTGCCCCATTGATCAACCTTGGATCGTATGTGGACCTGCAGCTTCCCATCCACTACCATAACATCTTGTAATTGTAGAGCTACCTTAGTTTAGTCCCCCTTTCCTGAGGCAACCACTTCACTAATCCTGAGGGCGCCAAAATGTTAGCAATGATGCTGCCCTAAATAAAACAATTTCTAACTTATCCCTCCAATAAAACCTCTATTGCCTACAAATACCATCCAACAGCTCAGGTGATATGGGAACTCTCCAGTCTTTAACCCTGCCTCTTTCCTTAGAACAACCTTTGATCATTTTTCGAATATGGTAGTCCGATGAATAGTCTCGGTAACCATTAATTTTTGCATAAAAAGCCAGCACCGATAACTTCCCCTGTATAGTTCCCGGCACCAAACCTTGCCTATTTAAATACACTACAAACTGCTGAAGATGGTCAACTGGGACTGGCCACAAAGGATCCAAGCCCACTAGTTCTCTAAATTTCTGGAACTTTATACTCACTGCAGAGTACCCTTTTCCTCGGTGGCAGAGCCAGGCCTATTGCCCTTTCTGCATCTTCGTGCCAATTTGCCAGACCTCTGTGAGGAAAGTCTCTGGGAAATCATTGGCTCCTGGATCTAACTCTCTGAACCACTCAATCTGTTGGTGTGATAATTGTTACATAACAGCACTGATGTTACCTGTCTGTCATGGGTTTGGAGGGAAAGTTCCATCCTATGGGGAGTGGAAGGCGGGACATCAGGAGGAGGGGCTGTACTGTATAAATATGTGATGCCTGTGTGGTGAAGAGAGATGCTGAGACAGACTGTGAGACACTGGGTTGGGACGAAGCAGCAGCTGGGGAAGAAGAAGCTGTTGTGGGAGTCTGGGTGTCTGACAGGGTACTACTGTGTGTCAGAGTACCAGCCTGAAAGGTTCAGGGGTCTGTTGGTTAGCCAGAACTGATGGGTTCAGGGTCTGTGCTTTAAGTTAAAGGTTCTAGGTGAACCAAACTGTATGCTTGTGTGTGTGAGAATAAGCCACGTTACTTTATTTTATTCACCTGATTGTTTTATTTACCCTATTTGTATTTAAAATAAACCTTATTCTTTTATTGTTTAAAAATCCATCCCTGGTCTGTGTGACTTATTATAGGGAATGGTTGGTGGCAGCTTAGTAACTGTGTGATAGATCCCAGTAGGTCTGGGTTTGTCACATTGATTGGTGTCCAGCGTGTGGGATACGACTGGTCCAGTTGTCCAGCGGTCCAGCAAAGCCTTGGCAAGTGTGCCCAGAGCAAGGGGGGTCTAGTCAGGGACAGTCTGAGGCGCGTAGGTAATCTTCTAGGTGTACCTCACGGGGAGGTGCACTAGTAGAAGAACGTGCCAACTGGGGAGACTTAGATTTAGGTGCTCTGAGGCAGCCTAGTTTTGGCGGGAAAAGCTGAGGCAAATCTGCGTAGCAACAGTGAGCTAGCTTGCCAGCTGAGAGGCCCAGCAGAGGGGGGTAGGCTCTGACTCGATACTGTTGCAACTTTAGTGCTGAAGAACAGCAGCAATCTCTAGGGAGAGCTGGTTCTGAGGTAAAAGAAAAAAAAAAAAGTGGTCGTTTTATTTTGAGGCTTGACTTTTTAAAGCAGCCTGTTCTGAGGGGGGGTATGCCCTTGACTCGAAGCCAAGTAGCAGACATGAGTGAGGTGAAAGACCCCCAGATTGACCAAGGTTCTGAGGATGAATTTGGCTCAGTGCAAGGTGACAGCACAGGAGAGCAGGACCCAGAACTCAGAAAAATACTCCTAGCCCAACAGCATGAACTGAGGGTGAGGGAAATGGAGGAAAGATTAGAGAGAGAAAGAAGAGAGGAAAGGGAGAAACAAAGGCAATTTGAATTAGAGAGAGAGAGAGAGAGAGAATGGAGAGGGAAGAAAGAATGGAGAGAGAGAAAATTGCTCTGGAAAAAGAAAGGATGGCGTATGAGTTAAGAAAACTGGAAATGATGAACCAGAACAATAATAATAATAGGGATTCTGAGGGAGGCCAACTGTCTAAGGCTGACCTGAAGAAATTCCCTGTGTACCACAAGGGAGATTGTCCTGAGGTGTTCTTTTCCTTAGTGGAAAGAGCGTTTGTGGACTTCTCAGTGAGGGAAACTGAGAAGATGACCATCATGCGTTCTTTAATCAGTGGTAGCCTGGCTGAGGTTTATGCCGAGATGCCTGAGGAACGGATGAAAGATTTTGCAGAGTTTAAAAAACTGGTGTTCGCAAGACATGGGATAAATGCAGAGCAGCTGAGACAAAGGTTCAGGTCCCTCACCAAGAAGCCAGAACAGACTTTTACCCAAGTGGGGGCCCAATTGGTGAGGCTGCTTGAGAAATGGCTGTCGCAGGAGGGAACAGAGACCTATGAACAGCTTAAAGACTTGATAGCCCTGGAACAGTTCTATTCAGTCCTGCAGGGGGAATTGAAATTCCAGGTGAGGGAAAGGAAACCGAAATCTGTGGCAGCAGCCGCAGAGATCGCGGATTTTATCTCCCAAATAAGAAAGCCCTTGGGTGAGGGGAAATCTGTAGGTAAACCCAAAGAAACCTACAGCAAGTACTCTCAGGGACCAGGGAAAAGCCAGCAAGGGGGAGGGGCCCATGGTGAAGGGAAGCCCTCAGACATGAAACCAAGCCCTCAGAATTTGGAGGGAAAACCCAAACAAGAGGAGAGAGAATCAAAATACACCAGAAAATGCTATTTCTGTCAGGGAAAGGGTCATCTGATCTCAGAGTGTGAGAAATTGAAGCAGCTAAAAGGAATGGTGCCTCAGAATGCTAGTGGGACCAAGCCAAAAGCTGTGTTCTGTGTCCAGAAGGAGCAAAGCTCATTGTCACAGAGGGAGCCTGTTGCCATGACTACTCAGTCTGGAACAGCTACCTCTGCTGATCAGGCTGAGGAAAATGGTCCTCTTATGGAGGTAAAGCGCTGCTTGCTGATAAAAACAGATTCTCAGTTGTTTGAGACAGCAGGGGTGGACGTAGGAATACTTGACCGTCAGTATAGGGGGCTGCGGGACACTTGTTCCCAGGTAACCCTGTGCCATCCCGATATCATCCCTAGGGAGTTTATAATCCCAAATGAGAGCATGAAGGTGGCAGGGATTGAGGGGCAGGTAATCTCTCTGCCAGTAGCTGAGGTACCTGTCAACTTTCAAGGCTGGAGGGGAGCTTGGCGCCTAGCAATTTCATCGACTCTGCCAGCAGCCGTGCTCGTGGGAAATGACCTGGCTGAACATGTGAAACGGGTGCTAGTGATTACACGCTCACAAGCCACCACAGGGACAGTTCAGGGGGGTAATGATGAGCCAGAGACGGAAGCAGGTGGGGGGAGTTCAGAAGCTGTGGTGGAAACCTTAACCACAGACAGCAGATTTGGACAGGAGCAAAAGGCAGACGCCACTCTCCAAAAGTGTTTTGAACAGGTGACTGACGCCCAGCTAACACCTGAAACCCCAGTGAGATTTCTGGAGAAAAAGGGGATTTTATATAGAGAAACCCTGAGGAATATCTCAAAGGGGGAGATGGGATCAGAAGTCAGCTGGTGGTACCTGAAAAGTATCGCCCTATGATCTTACAAAGGGGGCACTCTGACATGTTTGCTGCACACTTAGGAGTGAACAAAACACAGCAGAGAATCACACAGAATTTCTACTGGCCTGACATAGGGAAGCAGATCAGGGAGTTCTGTAAACAATGTGATGTGTGTCAAAGGCAGGGGAATAACCGCGACAGGACCAAAGCAAAGTTGTGCCCTTTGCCTGTGATTGACACTCCGTTCAAATGCATAGGGGTGGATATAGTGGGACCTTTGCCCAAGGCCACAAAGAGGGGGAACAGGTTCATCCTAACAATTGTGGACCATGCCACAAGGTATCCTGAAGCCATACCCTTGACTAACATTGAGACTAACACAGTGGCCGATGCTTTGGTGGGGTATATGTCCAGGATGGGATTTGCCTCAGAGATAATCACAGATTTGGGAGCATCGTTCACATCAAAGCTCATGAAACGCTTATGGCAAATCTGTGGAATTAAGCACAAGGAAACCACTGCCTATCATCCGGAAAGTAATGGGTTAACTGAGAAGTTCAATGGGACTCTAATGCGCATGATTAGGGCTTACTTGGCAGAGAATCCAAACAATTGGGACCAGAAGCTGCAATCCCTTTTGTTTGCTTATCGATCAGTGCCACAAGCCAGTACCGGGTTCAGTCCATTTGAACTTCTATTTGGGAGACGGGTGAAAGGGCCCCTTGATTTGATCAAACAAAATTGGGAGCAGATCACCCAGGATGACCCACAAGACGTTGTGACTTACATAGACACCTTGATGAATGACCTAAGGAGAAATCTAGAGCTGGCAGCAGAAAACCTGCAAGCTCAGAAGGTCAGACAGAAAACATGGTATGACCACAAAGCTAGAGAGAGGCACTTTGACCCAGGGGAGGAAGTGCTTTGGCTTAGGCCCTGCAGAGAGAATAAACTGCAGCTCAAATGGGCAGGACCATATAGGGTCATTTCCAAGATGTCAGACCTGAACTACCTAATAGAGCAGGAGGAGAACCAAGCAAGGAGGGTGGTTCATGTGAATGCCCTAAAACCCTACTACAGAGGGGAACAGAGGGTTTTATTCGCGATAAAAGCAGCTGAGAGTGAGGAAGCGGAATTACCCTTCTGGGAGGGTAGAGGGGAAGTAAAATACAACCCAGAGGAGGTAAAGATCAGTCCTGCACTCACCCAAGATCAGCAGCAAGAACTAAAAATGCTGCTTAATAAATATCAACAGGTGTTTTCCAACAAGCCGGGGATAGTGAAGGGAGTGATGCATCGGATCCACACAGGGGATGCACCCCCGCAGGCAGTATCCCCATACCGAGTAACGGGACCCTATAGGGACAAGGTGCGGAAGGAGCTGGACGAGATGCTGAGGGAGAACATAATCGTCCCCTCTTCTAGTCCTTGGTCCTCTCCGATAGTCCTTGTGGACAAGCCTGATGGGAGCATTAGGTTTTGTGTCGATTACAGGAAATTAAACCGTGTAACCACTCCTGATGCCTACCCAATGCCCAGGCTAGACAACCTGATTGAAACCATAGGGGGTTGTCGGTTCATCTCATCATTGGACCTGGTAAAGGGATATTGGCAATTAAGAATTGATCCCAGGGATCAAGAAAAGACTGCCTTTTGCAGCCCTTTCGGTCTCTATGAGTTTCGAGTCCTGAGCTTTGGTCTCAGAAATGCACCAGCCACATTCCAAAGGCTGATGGACCAGACCTTGGCAGGGCTCAATGACTTTACAGTGGCCTACATTGACGACATAGGGATCTTCAGTAATACCTGGGAAGATCACCTGATACACCTGGAGTTAGTGCTGCAGAGGTTAAGTGCAGCAGGGCTAACAGTAAAGGCCAGCAAGTGTCAGCTGGGTAGCCCAGAAATAAAATACTTGGGTCACATGGTAGGGGGAGGAATGATAAAACCCCTGGAGGCCAAAATAGAAGCTGTTCGTGATTGGCCTAGACCCAACACCAAGAAAAAAGTCAAATCATTTCTTGGGTTGGTGGGCTACTACAGAAAGTTCATCCCGAGGTTTAGCGAGATTGCGGCTCCGCTGACCGATCTGACGAGGAAGAAGGCTGATGACCGCATCCCGTGGACCAGCGACTGTGAGGCGGCGTTCCAGAGGTTGAAGGAGGCGTTAATCAACTATCCTGTCCTGCGTGCTCCAGACTTCGACCGGGAGTTTATCATCTACACCGACGCGTCTAACAGCGGGGTAGGAGCAGTTCTGTGCCAGGAGGATGAAAATGGTGACCAGCATCCAGTGTCCTACCTGAGTAGGAAACTTCAAAAAGGTGAGAGACATTTGGCAACCGTGGAGAAGGAGTGTTTGGCCATAGTCTACGCGATCCAGAAGGCCAAGCCTTACATCTGGGGAAGACATTTTATTCTGTGTACTAACCATTCACCATTGCAATGGTTAAAGACTATGAAAACCCACAATAGCAAACTTATGAGGTGGGCTTTGAACTTACAGGACTATGACTTTGAAGTGAAGGTGGTCAGAGGGTCAGTGAACTGTGTTGCTGACGCCTTATCAAGAAGACCTGAAGACTGAAGACGGCGAAAGAACATGGACTATATGTATATAATGAAAACAAAAAGTTAAAATGTACCTGGTTTTAAATTGGTTTGTATTAATAAAGGTAAATTGATGTAATGTATATGGTAAATGTTTAAATGCCTAATTGCTATGGTTAACTTAGAATGTAAGTATAAGTGAGTATTATATGGTATGTATAACTGTTGTTGTGTATTTTATTCAGGTTGTTTTTTGGTGAAAAGCACCTTAGCTTTCCCCCTACAAAACAACTTATAAAGAGGGGAGGTGTTACATAACAGCACTGATGTTACCTGTCTGTCATGGGTTTGGAGGGAAAGTTCCATCCTATGGGGAGTGGAAGGCGGGACATCAGGAGGAGGGGCTGTACTGTATAAATATGTGATGCCTGTGTGGTGAAGAGAGATGCTGAGACAGACTGTGAGACACTGGGTTGGGACGAAGCAGCAGCTGGGGAAGAAGAAGCTGTTGTGGGAGTCTGGGTGTCTGACAGGGTACTACTGTGTGTCAGAGTACCAGCCTGAAAGGTTCAGGGGTCTGTTGGTTAGCCAGAACTGATGGGTTCAGGGTCTGTGCTTTAAGTTAAAGGTTCTAGGTGAACCAAACTGTATGCTTGTGTGTGTGAGAATAAGCCACGTTACTTTATTTTATTCACCTGATTGTTTTATTTACCCTATTTGTATTTAAAATAAACCTTATTCTTTTATTGTTTAAAAATCCATCCCTGGTCTGTGTGACTTATTATAGGGAATGGTTGGTGGCAGCTTAGTAACTGTGTGATAGATCCCAGTAGGTCTGGGTTTGTCACAATAATACATCCACTAAGCTATTGTCAACGCTGGGTACATGTCTGGCCTGTACCAAAATATTAAATTTCAGGGTATGTAATATGAATCTCCTAACCAAAGCCATCCCTTCATGGATTGCTGCCGTGTTGTGGTGAAGGGGCTTGAGTAATCCAGAGAAACTATGGGCTATGCTGCACAGAGAGACCCAAGACGGACAGGTCATAGTGGAGAGTTCTGACTAAACACGATCCACCTGGAGGAGGAACTGGCAAACCACTCCAGTATCTTTGCCAAGAAAACCCCATGAACAGAAAGAAAAGGCTAAAAGATATGATGCTGGAAGATGGGCCCCTCAGGTCAGAAGGCGTCCAACATACTACTGAGGAAGAGCGGAGGACAAGTTCAAGTAGCTCCAGAGCTAATGAAGTGGTTGGGCCAAAGCCGAAAGGACACTCAGCTGTGGACGCGCCGGGAAGTGAAAGGAAAGTCCAATGCTGCAAAGAAAAATACTGCATAGGAACCTGGAATGTAAGATCTATGAACCTTGGTAAGCTGGATGTGGTCAAAGAGGAGAATAAGCATTGACATCCTAGGCTTCAGTGAACTAAAATGGACGGGAATGGGCGACTTCAATTCAGATGATTACCATATCTACTATTGTGGGCAAGAATCCTCTAGAAGAAACGGAGTAGCCCTCATAGTCAACAAAAGAGTGGGAAAAGCTGCACTGGGATACAATCTCAACAATGATAGAATGATTCCAATACGAATCCAAGGCAGACCTCTCAACATGACAGTAATCCAAGTTTATGCACCAACCAGTGAGGTTGAAGAGGTTGAAATTGACCAATTCTATGAAAACCTACAACACCTTCTAGAACCGGTACCAAAAAAAGATGTTCTTCTCATTATAGTGGACTGGAATGCTAAAGTAGGGAGTCAGGAGATAAAAGGAACAACAGGCAAGTTTGGCCTTGGAGTTCAGAATGAAGCAGGGCAAAGGTTAATAGAGATTTTTCAAGAGAACAAGCTGGTCATCACAAACACTCTTTTCCAACAATACAAGAGGCGACTCTATACATGGAAATCACCAGATGGGCAATATTGAAGTCAGATTGATTATATTCTCTGCAGCCAAACATGGAGAATCTCTATACAGTCAGCAAAAACAAGACCTGGAGTTGATTGTGGCTCTGACCATCAGCTTCTCATAGCAAAATTCAAGCTTAAACTGAAGAAAGTAGAAAAAACCATTGGGCTCGTCAGATACAATCTAAGCAAAATCCCTTATGAATACACAGTGGATGTGAAGAACAGATTTAAGGAACTCGATTTGATGGACAGAGTGCCTGAAGAACTATGGATGGAGGCTCGTAACATTGTCCAGGAGGCAGCAGCAAAAACCATCCCAAAGGAAAGGAAATGCAAGAAAGCAAAGTGGCTGTCCAATGAGGCCTTACAAATAGCAGAAAAAAAGAAGAGAAACAAAATGCAAGGGAGATAAGGAAAGTTACAGAAAATTGAATGTGGACTTCCAAATAATAGCAGGAGAGACAAGAGGGCCTTTTTAAATGAATAATGCAAAGATATGGAAGAAAACAACATTTTGTGCACAGATGGATATGATAAAGGACAATAATGGTAGGGACCTTACAGAAGCAGAAGACATCAAGAAGAGGTAGCAAGAATACACAGAGGAATTATACCAGAAAGATCTGGATGTCCCAGACAACCCAGATAATGTGGTTGCTGGCCTTGAGCCAGACATCATGGAGAGCGAAGTCAAGTTGGCCTTAGAAAGGATGGCTAACAACAAAGCCAGTGGAGGTGGTGGCATTCCTGTGGAACTATTTAAAATCTTAAAAGATGACACTGTTAAGGTGCTACACTCAATATACCAGCAAGTTTGGAAAACTCAGCAGTGGTCATAGAAATGAAAAAGATCAGTCTACATCCCAATCCCAAAGAGGGGCAGTGCTAAAGAATGCTCCAAATACCGAACAATTGCAATCATTTTACATGCTAGCAAGGTTATTCTCAAAATGCTCCAAGGCAGGCTTCACCAGTATGTGGACCAAGAACTGCCAGAAGTACAAACTGGATTTCGATGGGGCAGAGGAACTCAAGACCAAATTGTTAATATGCGCTGGATTATGGAGAAAGCCAGCGAGTTCCAGAAAAACATATACTTTTGCTTCATTGACTACGCAAAAGCCTTTGACTGTGTGGACCACAGCAAACTATGGCAAGTTCTTAAAAAAATGGAAGTGCCTGACTACCTTATCTATCTCCTGAGAAATCTATATGTTGGACAGGAAGCAACAGTTAGAACTGGATATGGAACAACTGTTTGGTTGGAAAGGAGTACGACAAGACTGTATATTGTCCCCCTGCTTATTTAACATATGCACTATGCAGTTGGTTGAGATCTGAACAGCCATTCTCCTTCTTTAGCAAATGCCAGCAAGAAAGAGGAAGAGAAGGGGGGACAGTATGTAAATAACTATCATTCCCCCCTCTTCTTAAATCCACTCGTGTGAGACTGAGAGATCTCGCGTCCTCCAGGGAAGATGGCAAAGGTAAGCCACACTGCTGAAGCCCAACTCTGTGGCAATTTGGCATTTTTCAAAAAAAAAATCTGATTGTTTTAAAACAAATAATATTTAAAGAGCTTGGAAAATGTGTTTCATCTGGCAGGGAAGAAACCCAGAATTAAAACTAAGCATCTACAAGACCTAAAAATGAGAGGAATGGGGCATCTGAATTGGCTTCTGTATTATAGGGCATCCCCTTCATGGATTGCTGCCTTGTCGTGACGAAGGGGCTTGAGTAACTCAGAAGCTACGGGCTATGCCGTGCAGGGACACCCAAGACGGACAGGACATAGTGGAGAGTTCCGACTAAACACAATCCACCTGGAGTAGGAACTGGCAATGCCACTCCAGTATCTTTGCCAAGAACGCCCCATGATCAGAAACAAAAGGATATAAGATATGACACTGGAGGATGGACCCCTCAGGTCAGAAGGCGTCCAACATGCTACTGAGGAAGAGCGGAGGACAAATACAAGTAGCTCCAGAGCTAATGAAGTGGTTGGGAAAAAGCCGAAAGGATGCTCATCTGTGGACGTGCCTGGAAGTGAAAGGAAAGTCCAATGCTGCAAAGAAAAATACTGCACAGGAACCTGGAATGTAAGATCTATGAACCTTGGGAAGCTGGAGGTGGTCAAACAGGAGATGGCAAGAATAAACATCGACATCCTGGGCATTAGCGAACTAAAATGGACAGGAATGGGCGAATTCAGCTCAGATGATTATCATATCTACTACTGTGGGCAAGAATCCCGTAGAAGGAATGGAGTAGCCCTCATAGTCAACAAAAGAGTGGGAAAAGCTGTAATGGGATACAATCTCAACAATGATAGAATGATGTCAATACGAATCCAAGGCAGACCTTTCAACGTCACAATAATCCAAGTTTATGCACCAACCAGCATTCCTGAGGAGACTGAAATTGAACAATTATATGAAGATTTACAACACCTTCTAGAACTGACACCAAAGAAAGATGTTCTTCTCATTCTAGGGGACTGGAATGCTAAAGTAGGGAGCCAAGAGATAAAAGGAACAACAGGCAAAATTCAAGCTTAGACTGAAGAGAGTAGGAAAAACCACTGGGCCACTCAGGTATAATTTAAACCAAATCCCTTATGAATACACAGTGGAAGTAAAGAACAGATTTAAGGAACTAGCTTTTTTATTTATTTATTTTAATTTATTTATTTTTCCTAAATACAGAAAAAAAACTACTCATAAAAAACAAAACCTAATTCATAAAAACAAGACCTAACAATACAAATACAGTCAAGAACAAATACAAAACAAAACCCCCACACATATGGCAGGGGGAGGCATTCCACACAAAGTTTCCATTCTTAAAAATCTGGCTGCATCAACCTTATTACTCTATGAGAATTCAAAGTGTGATCCATCCTAAAATTGTACTAAATTCTATTAATTATTTCTCTCACATCTTTGGCTTCAAATAATTCCTCAGAATATCTATACTGCCACCATTAAGAAAAAAGTTTAAAAAAGAGAAGAAGAAGCAAAATGCATTTCAGCCACTAACAAGACCATAAGAAGGTTTAAGATCTATACAAATATGAATTCTATATGAGAGTTTCATGTGATATCAGTATTTCAAAGAATAGGTGTGTTCAAATATCTTACTTTCTAAATTCAAACACGTTGCGATTCATTTCTTTAAGTATATGCCTTAAAATCATCAATTGCTAATGTTATGTTCATCATAAAACAGAATCACCAGATATATAGTTATCTGGCTTGACAGTCTCCCATGTTCTATTAAGTCTCTATTTTCTATCAACACATACCAGTATTTCATATCTAGATTTTCCCTTTCACCAATAATTCAGAAATTAGCTCGATCACTCATAACGTTATTAATCTACAATAGATTTACCTCTTAAAGTATACCTTGAGAGACCTCTAATATTATATTCATCATACATATTCCAGATTATACAATTAGTAGTTCTTACTCATCATTTATCTCCAAATATAATCAAAATTGTTTTACAATCAAGAACATCAATTATTTCATCTAGCTTGACATACATATTCCAGATTGTACAATTGCTAGTTCTCAACCATCATTTATCTCCAAATATGATCAGCATCATTTTATTATTATAGACATCGGTTATTTTATTTCATTTTTATTTTTTCCTAGTTTTATAGTACCTTCTGTAGAGCCCAGTTAAACTATTTTGTCTCTGGTTTGGATTTTCCCCCATCATAAAAATTTGCCACTGAAGCCAAAGGATGCTTGGTTTGTAATCATTCCAACTGCCCTTACGCCTTTCTTCACTTTCCTGATTACCAAATTCACCTATCAACTTAGGACACGTCCCGTTTTCCCTCCTCTGGATCTCTATCTCACAATGCCCCTCAATTTCCCTAAACTTTTTAAGGCTTTTACACTTCTTTCTAAGGTCCAATAAATCCGGACTTTCTTGTGCTGCTGGGTGGTGCTTTCTTATGTTGCTGATGAATTGGTCTCCAGCTTCTGTCTTTTGAACCGCTAGGTGGAGCTTTCTCGTGCTGCTGATGAGATGATCTCTGGTTTCTGTCTTTTGTGCCACTAGGTGGAACTTTCTTGTGCTGCTGATGAGATGATCTCCGGCTTCTGTCTTTTGTGCCACTAGGTGGTGCTTTCTTGTGCTGCTGATGAGATGATCTCTGGCAACTGTTCCCATATACTGCGGGGGTTCCCATTTCTCAGTTGTTTTTCCTAGCTCCAATAGTACAGTCCGGAGCCCTAAGAACTGCTCATGAATACAGTTCATGATGTCGGTTTTCATATTCTGAAGTTCATTTATAAACTCCCAGGTTGTATCCATCTTTATTGAAAAGTAGCTGGACAAAAGTACTTTCTAACCCACACAGCTTACTGTTTGTTTTGCTTCTCCCAGCTACAAGCAATAAAGCACTTAGGTCGTAAGTTCTTCTCATTCTAGGGGACTGGAATGCTAAAGAAGGGAGCCAAGAGATAAAAGGAAGAATAGGGAAGTTTGGCCTTGGAGTTCAGAACGAAGCAGGACAAAGGCTAATAGAGTTTTGTCAAGACAATAAGCTGGTCATCACAAACACTCTTTTCCAACAACACAAGAGGCAACTCTATACATGGAAATCACCAGATGGGCAATATCGAAATCAGATTGATTATATTCTCTGCAGCCAAACATGGAGAAGCTCTATACAGTCAGCAAAAACAAGACCTGGAGCTGACTGCGGCTCTGATCATCAGCTTCTCATAGCAAAATTCAAGCTTAGACTGAAGAGAGTAGGAAATGTCATGAATTTGATTATGAAAATAGAATAGAGTTGTATTTCATAGGATTTATTTCAGAGCTGCAACGAAAAAGCTAGAAATCTGCTTGTGTCCAGGTGCTAATTAGAGAGAAAAATGTACAAGGTCACTTCTTCTCCAACTAAAGAAAAAAAGTTAAGAAGAGCAAGCTGACCCTTATCTTATCTCAACCCCAACGGACAAGGACACAACGGCTTAATTTAAGAAAGATGGGCGAAGAGAAAGGAGAAGGACGGAGAAGAGAGATGGGGGAGAGTTTGCTTTCACGACAGCCAGAGACAACACATGGAGAGAGATGCGTCTGGCAGAACTTTAAACAGAAGACTGTGTAAGAATGCTTATTTAAGATATAGTTAGACAGTTCATTATTTTCATTTTATAGAGGAAATGACTGGTGGCTAAGGCTGGGGGTTATTTTGGAAATAATTTGGAAATACTGAATGACGTTAAAATGAGCTTGTTGAAATGATATCTTTTGTAATAAAATATAAAAAGACAAATTGTCTGTAAGCTGTCTCCTTGTTTAGACCAAGCTACTGTAGTAAATTGGATATTTTAGAACTAGGATTGTTTTGATCTGGTCACATTACGCTACCAAATGAGGGTCCTGAAGTAATAAAAGAGGAAGAGCAGACCTTCCAGATTGTTTATTTAAAATCGAGACAGACTTGGGTGAAGGAGTGAGAAGTCGCCTAGAGCAAAATTACAGGACCCGATTTTGCAGGCAATAGGGACTGATCATTCTGAATCCCTCTCTGTCTCGTGTAAAGGCAGTTCTAAGGAACGCTTTTACCACATGGTGGCAGCGGTGGGATCTGAGCCTTACGTGCCGTGTTTACAGTATAGTGGCAGATGGGATTTGATTTACAAGCCATGGTGGCTGTGTTTGGATACAAATCCATGTGCTGTGTTTATGTCATGCTGGCAGCTTAGAGTTGCAGCTTGGTTTGCGCTTTGCTCAAGGGCTGAATTAGCGCTGGTAATTGTTTTATGAAGGCAGATGTGTGAGCAAGCAGATACACACTGCTAAATAAAGGACAAGAGAAATTCTCTGGCGTGAGCTTCAGAGCAAAGCAGGGAAGGTTGTAAATTATTGTGACTGGAGAAGACTCCTATGCAGAAAGCTCAGGCTAAAGTGATGCAAGGAGAGATTCTGCCAGTGGCTTAAGAGTTCTAAGGAACAAGCATTGTGCTGTTTAAAAAGTGCCAGCTCGTTTCACTCAGGTGATAGAGTGGCAACATTGTTTTGAGTGTAGCAGGAGTCTATAAGGAGCAGCCAGGATAATAAAAGTAATTTAAAAGTGATTAAATAAAGTTTAAAAAGGAAAATTTCCTACCCCAAGCCAGAGCCAAAAGGATTTCCTGAAGGGAAAGTAGGATTAGTCAAAGCTGACAGTTTAATTGTTTTATTGCTCCTCCCGTGCTTTGGCCAAGGCTGCAGGGAGGGAGAGAAGGAAAAAAAGAGGAAAAATGGCTTTTAGCAGTCGGTTTTCACTGCCTGAAGTATCAGTGGATAAGGAGATTTTGGAAGCAGTGGAACACTGGGAAGTAGATAACCCAGAGGATGAAGAAGATGCCCAAAGATTAATAGAAGCAAATCCAGAAGTTGTTAAACCTAAAGTGAAGCCAAGAAAGGCACAGCAGTACACTGGGGCGGAACAAGTTCCAACTCAGCAGGATCTGCTAACAGAGAAAATTCTTGCTAATGACCAGAGGTTGTCAGGAGCAGCAATGGCAGAGGCCAGCAGCAGTCCAGCAGATAAAAGAGATGCGAGTTTCAGGTTGCAAGAGCAGTTTACCCTGATGATGGCAGACTTCATGGAGAGCCAGAGGCAATGGTTTGAAGCCCACTCCACGAGTCAGAGAAAAGCAAGGGAATACCATGAGATGAAACTGCATCTTTTGCAGAGGAAGATTGCAAGAAATGCAAGAAAGCAAAGTGGCTGTCCAATGAGGCCTTAGAAATAGGAGAGAGGAGAAGGGAAGCAAAATGCAAGGGAGATAGGGAAAGTTACAGAAAATTGAATGCAGACTTCCAAAGAATAGCAAGGAGAGACAAGAGGGCCTTCTTAAATGAGCAACGCAAAGAAATAGAGGAAAATAACAGAAAAGGAAAAACCAGAGATCTGTTCAGGAAAATTGGAGATATTAGAGGAAAATTTTGCGCAAAGATGAACATGATAAAGACAAAAATGGGAGGGATCTAACAGAAGCAGAAGACATCAAGAAGAGGTGGCAAGAATACACAGAGGAATTATTTCAAAAAGATTTGGATATCCTGTACCACCCAGACAACGTAGTTGCTGACCTTGAGCCAGACATCCTGGAGAGTGAAGTCAAAGGGGCCTTAGAAAGCCTGGCTAACAACAAGGCCAGTGGAGGTGATGGCATTCCAGTTGAACTATTTAAAATCTTGAAAGATGATGCTGTTAAGGTGATAGATTCAATATTCCAGCAAGTTTGGAAAACCCAACAGCGGCCAGAGGATTGGAAAAGATCAGTCTACATCCCAATCCCAAAGAAAGGCAGTGCCAAAGAATGCTCCAACTACCGTACAATTGCACTCATTTCACACGCTAGCAAGGTTATGCTCAAAATCCTTCAAGGTAGGCTTCAGCAGTATGTGGACCGAGAACTCCCAAAAGTACAAGCTGGATTCCGAAGAGGCAGAGGAACTAGAGATCAAATTGCTAAAAATATCTACTTCTGCTTCATTGACTATGCAAAAGCCTTTGACTGTGTGGACCACAGCAAACTGTGGCAAGTTCTTAAAGAAATGGGAGTGCCTGACCACCTTATCTGTCTCCTGAGAAACCTTTATGTGGGACAGGAATCAACAGTTAGAACTGGTCATGGAACAACTGATTGGTTCAAAATTGGGAAAGGAGTACGACAAGGCTGTATATTGTCCCCCTGCTTATTTAACTTATATGCAGAATACATCATGCGGAAGGCTGGACTGGATGAAACCTAAGCCGGAATTAAGATTGCCGGAAGAAATATCAACAACCTCAGATATGCAGATGATACCACTCTGATGGCAGAAAGTGAGGAGGAATTAAAGAACCTTGTAATGAGAGTGAAAGAGGAGAGTGCAAAAAATGGTCTGAAACTCAACATCAAAAAATCTAAGATCATGGCCACTGGTCCCATCACCTCCTGGGAAATAGAAGGGGAAGACATGGAGGCAGTGACAGATTTTGTTTTCCTGGGCTCCATGATCGCTGCAGATGGAGACAGCAGCCACGAAATTAAAAGACGGCTGCTTCTTGGGAGGAAAGCGATGACAATTCTTGACAGCATCCTGAAAGGCAGAGACATCACATTGCCAACAAAGGCCCGAATGGTCAAAGCTATGGTTTTTCCTGTAGTGATGTATGGAAGTGAGAGCTGGACCATAAAGAAAGTAGACTGCCGAAGAATTGATGCCTTCGAATTGTGGTGCTGGAGGAGGCTCTTGAGAATCCCCTGGACTGCAAGGAGAACAAACCTATCAATTCTAAAGGAAATCAACCCTGAGTGCTCCCTGGAAGGACAGATCCTGAAGCTGAGGCTCCAGTACTTTGGCCACCTCATGAGAAGAAAAGAGTCCTTGGAAAAAACCTTGATGTTAGGAAGGTGTGACGGCAAGAGGAGAAGGGGACAACCGAGGATGAGATGGCTGGACAGTGTCTGCGAAGCAACCAACATGAATTTGACACAACTCCCGGAGGCAGTGGAAGATGTCGCAAACACGGGTTCGAAAACACGCGTGTAAGCTTGGACAGAGAGCAATCAGGAGTTTGCACATGCTAAAATGAGCTGAAAGAGTCCAATTCAGCTAGCCATGCTACAACACTCCTTCTCACAGGTCTGCCCACATAAGAACACCCTGGTACTCTCAGATATTATTGTGAAAAGGTCAAGTGGGCTTTGTAGTCCTTAGACTTAACTTGCACCACTGACAGGACTCTAAGTAAGCTAGGCCGAGGCAGCACTCTCAGATGACCCTATGACAAGTGTACTGTTCAGGAAACCAAATGAGTTTTATAATCTTTATTTTATTAAAGAAAAAGCATGTTACTAAGTATCAGAGCCAAATTAACTCAAAACAAATAAACTAGCATTGTGCTGTTTAGTTACACAGATGTAGTGAGGCAAAGAAAACATGAAAAATAGAAAAGTATTCAAAAACCTTATTAAAAATACAAAAAGACATTAAAAAGAATCAAAACAGTTCCAGTACAAGAAATCATTAGTAAAAACCAAATAATCCATGTAGGTCATAACAAGGCTATAGTCCTCAGTGATCCTATAGAATAAAAACCCCTAAACAAAAGTAAAAATCCATTATATGTCCCATAGTCCTTAGAAAAGTAAAATCCAGTAAATATACCATAGTCCTTACAAAATTACAAGAGCATAGTCCATATGGAGTATTCTAAGAAAAGAAGTCCATAAAGAATATTCCATAGAACAGTCCATAGAAAATAGTCCATGCACAGTCCTTAGGAAAAATCCCATAAGTCCAAAAGTAATCCAGCAAAGCAGTCCATGTAGATAGGTCACCAGACTGAAAGGTCGGTCTTGGAAAGACAATGTCCATAGGCAAAAAGTTCCTTTTTCAAGAGTAACTGGCAAGGGCTTAATGCACCTTCCCACGATGTCATCCAGTCAGAGTTCGTCACTAGGCAAACAGTCCTGTTGCACCACATGACTTCTTTCTCATACACAGCAGATGTTATTTGGGTTACGGTGGTTTCACAAAGAGTCACAACAATTCCCATCTATCTAATCACACCGAGTCCTTTCTCAGGCTTTCAGAATAACATTCTCTCAGCTCGCCTGGAAAACACTTGTCAGCATAGCAAAGATACTTTATACAAGGAAACAAGATGGAACCTCTCTGGCTCATTTCTTAATTACAAAACCCCTATGCCTTAAAAGATTTTAACTCAAAAACCCATCTCATCACAAGGAGGGCCTGGCGTGCTCTGGTCCATGGGGTCACGAAGAGTCGGACACGACTAAATGACTAAACACATTATAGGGCATCTGCTTTGGAGTGAATAACATTGGAAAATACAAGGCTCTTGAAATCAGAAGGATATGATCTGAAATGGGGCTGGCATGCATTCTTATGGTATAACAGGACTGAGGATTTTAAACAATTTAACAACCATATATTAAGGAAGGCACTTATGCAGATGTGGAATAAAGTGAAAAACCAAATGTATATTAAAATACCAATTGGGTGATGCCAATTGAAGCATTTGCTCTACCATATCTGAGAGAAAATATGAAAATAGTAAAATACAGTGAGGTCTTAAACTTTCTATCAAAACTCAACAAGAGTTAGTAGAGCAAGGCATTGAAATGGATTGGTGAGTGTGATGGCAGTTATTTTCAAGATTTGCTAAAGATAACCAACAGGGCTTTAATTTAGAAAATACACCCTTTGACAGAATTCTTCTAGAATCAGATGGAAAATGTATTAAGTTATATAATTTTCTGTTAGATTTTGATATACAAGGTGAAGTGGTAAAAGTATGTATGATCAAATGGGCACAGAATGTAGGGCATACTATTGAACTGGATCAATGGGAGTGAATTTGGAAAACAAACATAAAATTAACTTAATCTATTGTATTTAAAGAGAATATATAAAAAATGTTCTACAGATAGTATATGACCTCCAAAACATTGGCTAAAATAAGTACCCATGTCAGGAAATCCTAATAGGAATAGGAGTCCAAGATGGGTAAGAGTTTCTAAAAAAAGAAAATTCTGACACAACTACAAAAAATTCCAACAAGAAAAAAAAATACAACAGCAAAAAAGAAAATCAGAGAAACCTGAAAATAAAAAAGGGACACATATAAGAAGTGGAAGGGAGGCCGGGCTACAAGTAGCAAAGAATTGCAAGGATGGCAGTAAAAAAAAACAAAAGATAAGAATAAGCTGAGGTTAGCAAGATATGTTTTCTTCCGTCGCTCCAGCTTGCCTCTTGAGATTTTCTCTTCTCTTTCCCTACTCTTTCTCCCCTCTTTTTTCTTCTTTTGTCCTTTCTTCTTCCCCCTGTTTGCCCTGCCTGCCATTTGTCATCTCTCTCGACGGTGTTAAAACTTACCGGGGAGAATCGCAGAGCGTGTGGCTGCGCCTGACCGGACCCTGGGACGCGAGGAGGCTGCCGCTCGAAACGTGGAGCGTCTGCGAGCTTAAGAAGTGGAGGTGTGGAGCCGCAGAGGAACGCAGCTAGTCTGTTGTTGGGGGGTCCGGGGAGTCGGGAAGCCTGTTGTTTCGCTGGCTTTTCCTTCTTTCCCCTCCCTTCCCCTCACCCTCGTCATTACCTCCTTGCCGGAGAAATCCAGGGCAGCGCTGCCGGAGCGGGAGCCCAGAAGCCGGGGCCGGAGCTGGAGCAGGAGATCTAGAGAGTGCTCCTCCGGCTTCTGGTTGGGCTCGGGGCTCGGTAGCTCTTTTTTTTTGACTACCTGGAGGAGGCTAGATTGGAGCTCGGTACGCGCGGGCTGCTGCAAGCTCGCCCGGCGGAGCCTGGAGATCTTTTACCTGCTCTCCGCCTTTCCTGAGAGACATTTCAGCAGAGGCTCGGCGGCGAGACCCCGCGGCGGAGAGTTTGGTCGGAGGGCTCCCGGACAGAGACTAGATCCCGGAGGAGGTGTGGACTAAGCCGGAGCGCTGAGCCCGGAGGCAGCCACAAGGTGCAGGGTCGACGTGGGTTTCGGAGGGAGCCTGTGGGGTCGCTGGAGCGACGGAGCGGCCAAATGCCAGTCGCCATGCTGGAAGATCCCCCCCCAGGTTTCCCTCTCTCTGCTTGCCTCCTTCCATCTGCTAACGATGTCTCCCTAACCCAAGGGTGGGAAATGGCTGTGTTTGAGCCCTCCTCAGCTCGGTTCCTGCTGTTTTTGACTTTGACTTTGTTGACTCTTAACATCACAGACCTTGGGCCCTTTGTCAAAAACTGCGACTACTGGCCCTTTAAAGAACCCTGCTCTCTAGCGCTGCCATTAATATTGAGGCCAGCGACATCAGAAAGAACAAGGCCATGCGGGGGAGAAGGAAGGACTACTTTGGGCATTGGGTGGGGGGGGTAACTAGTGAAGCTTTATTTTATTTACTTATCTATTTTTATTTTCCTTTTTATTTTGATATTTGATTTAATTATATTTAATTTGCTTGCTTATTTTATGTTCACTATTTATATGCATTGGTATATTGTTTATGGTTAATTTTTATTTTTATTGTTACTATTATTTTTCTCTTCGTTTATTGATTTATTTGTACTAAGTTAATTTTGTCTATTATCTTTCCCTTTCCTTTTCTTTTTCTCCCTTTTTTCCCCTTACCTCCCTCCCTCCCTCCCTCCTCCCTCTGATGGAATGGAAGGCCTGCCCTCCCAGCGAGGGCCCCCAAAATATTTCTGTGGTCACGGGTAGAGGTAGATATGGCGTGGCCCCAGTCCCTACTCGTGTAAGAAGAACGATGGACCGATGTCTGAAGGCTGCCCACTGTTCTGAGCCTGGGGCCACCCCTCAATATCGAGGCAGCCAAATCAGTCATCCTTCCACTCTACGCCTGGTGTTGTTGAATGCCGGGTCTGTCGCCAATAAGGCCCAGGTGATTTATGACCTTATCCTGGAAGAGGACGCAGACCTGGCCTGCATAACCGAAACATGGATAGGCGGAGAGGGGGGTCCTCCCCTAGCACTCATCTGTCCGCCCGGTTATGCCGTCCAACATCAGGGTAGACTGGAAGGTCGGGGGGGGAGTCGCCATTGTCTATAAGTCCATCTTGGAGGTTACTAGGCGCTCCTCGGTGGTAAAGCCGGGTCTGGAGGCCCTCCACGTGTCGATTGGGGCCAGGGATGGTATTGGGATCTTGCTGGGCTACCGTGCTCCCCACGACCCAGCCATTTCCCTACCGGAGCTGGTGGACTTTGTCTCCGCGGCACTGTTGGGTTCCCCGAAGCTGCTGGTTTTGGGGGACTTCAACGTCCATGCGGGGGCAGAGATTTCCGGACCAGCTCTTGAGTTCTTGGAGACCATGGCCTTCTTGAACATGTCCCAACATGTCACCGGCCCCACCCACGTGGGCGGCCACACACTCGACCTGGTTTTTTCCTCCAGTGGGAGTGGGAGTGGTCCGATGGTGACTGACCTTGAGTCGGTCGCCCTGTCATGGTCGGATCATCACCTAATAAAATGTAACCTCAACATGGCCCTCCCCCCTCGCAGGGAGCAGGGACCTATTGTTATGGTCCGCCCTCGAAGGCTACTGGATCCGATTGGATTCCAGGATGCCATGAGAGGTGCTATGGCTGACCTGGCGGGCGCTCCTGTCGAGGTTCTGGCTGACAGCTGGTTCGCCGCTGCGGTCAGGGTGGTAGACATGATCGCATCTAAACGCCCTCTCCGACGCAGAGCCCGCCCGGCACCCTGGTTTAACCAGGATCTCCGGGCGCTGAAGCGGGTCAGGAGATGGCTAGAGTGCAAATGGAGAAAGGACCCGATGGATTATAATTGGATAGCTGTTAAGGTCGCCACTAACCTTTACCTGGCTAAGGTAAAGGCTGCCAGTCGAGCATACTTCGCTAACCGGATAAGCGAAGCGTCCAACCAGCAGGCGGAATTATTCCGTATAGTGCGCGACCTATCCGGAATTGGCCCGGGTGATGGGCCTCCCCCTAGTTTTACACCGGACCAATTTGCAGCATTTTTTAAATCTAAAGTGGAGGCCATCCGCCGGGACCTGTCTCCTTTTTTGAATACAGTTAGTCGAGCTGAGCTGTCCAGCGCTCCGTCTTGCCCGGCAATTTTTGACTCCTTTCAGCCTGTCACGCCTGACACTGTCGCCAGGGTGCTTGATCGCTGTCGCGCCACCACCTCCTCCCTGGACCCCTGTCCGGCCTGGCTAATCAAAGCAGCCAGGCCTACAACAACGGAATGGGCCACCGTAATAATAAATGGGTCTTTCCTTGAGGGCAGATTTCCATCTGCCCTCAAGGAGACACTCATTAGGCCCATCAGGAAGAAACCAAGTTTGGCGGCGAACGAGATTGGCAATTACAGGCCCGTCGCCAATGTTTCTTTCCTAAGTAAGGTGGTGGAGAGGGTGGTGGCCGATCAGCTTCAAGCGCACCTGGATGAAACGGATGCCCTGGATCCATTTCAGTCGGGCTTCAGGCTGCGCCATGGCACAGAAACGGCATTGGTCGCCCTGTGTGATGACCTACTGAGGGAGGCTGACAGGGGCAAAGTGTCCCTTCTGGTCCTCCTCGACATCTCAGCGGCCTTTGATACCATTGACCACGGTATCCTCCTGGGGAGGCTCTCCGAGTTGGGAATTGGTGGCCTCGCATTGGCTTGGCTCCGTTCCTTCTTGGAGGACCGCCCCCAGAGAGTGCAGTTTGGGGAGAGCGTCTCGGCCCCGTGGAATCTCAATTGTGGGGTCCCACAGGGGTCGATCATCTCCCCAATGCTGTTTAACATCTATATGAGGCCGCTGGGTGGGGTCATCAGGGGGTGTGGAGCCCGGTGTCATCAGTATGCCGATGATACTCAGCTCTACATCTCCTTTCCACCTACCGCAGGTGAAGCCGTTCTGTCCCTTCAGCGCTGCCTGGGGACCGTACTGCAATGGATGCAGGAGAACGGGCTGAGGCTGAACCCGGACAAGACGGAGGTACTAAGGGTGGGTGCCCCCACAGTCGGGAACTTGGGAAACTCCCTCTCTTTTGGGGGGTTGACCCTTCCCGCTAAGGATGGGGTCCGCAGCTTGGGAATCCATCTTGACCCGGCGCTCACTATGGAATTCCAGGTGACGTCGGTGGTCCGAACCGCCTTTTACCATCTCAGGCGGGTGGCCCAGCTGCGGCCCTATCTTGATGTTGGGGCGCTCACCACTTTGGTGCAAGCGCTCGTAATCTCAAGATTAGACTACTGTAATGCGCTCTACGTGGGGCTACCTTTGAGGCTGCTGCGGAAGCTTCAGGTGGTGCAGAACGCGGCGGCCAGACTCCTTAGTGGGGTGAAAAAATTCCAACATATCTCACCCACTCTGGCCGCATTGCACTGGCTGCCCATCCGATTCCGCATCGACTTCAAGGTGTTGATGCTCACGTACAAAGCCCTAAACGGTTTAGGGCCTCGATATTTGGCGGAACGCCTTCTACCACCAAGTTCTACCCGTGTCACTCGTGCGAGCCAGGAGGTGAGGTTGAGGAGCCTAACGCTGAGGGAGGCCCGGAAGGAGAAGACAAGAAATCGGGCCTTCTCGGCGGTGGCTCCTCGCCTCTGGAACAACCTTCCCCCGGACATTCGCGTGGCCCCCTCGCTGGGTATTTTAAAAAAGCAATTAAAGACAATGATGTTTCGGCAGGCCTTCCCCCCCCACCCCCCCTTAGCTAATCCTGATTTTCCTTTTTTCTTTTTCTTAGTTTATAATTTTATGGTTGAAAGTTTTCTTCTTTGTAAATTCGTTTTTAGTCATTGTTGTACCCCTGTTGTGAGCCGCCTAGAGTGGTCTATTGACTAGATAGGCGGGATATAAAATAAATAAATAAATAAATAAATAAATGTTAACAGCAACAAAAAGCATTATTCAGGTACATGTGTAGCAAAAGACAAAGAAACAGTGGCTCATCTACTCAATGGGGATGGGAAAGCCATAATAAAAGACAAAGAAAAGACAGACATGCTCAATTCCTACTTCAGCTTGGTCTTCTCCCAAAAGATATTTATTTATTTATTTATTTATTTATTTATTTATTCATTCATTCATTCATTCATTCATTCATTCATTCATTCATTCATTCATTCATTCATTCATTCATTCATTCATTCATTTAATTGCATTTATATGCCACCCATCTAGACATAGTCTACTCTGGGCGGCTCACAACACACAAGATAAAAACAATTTAAAATATACAGTTTTAGATTTAAAAAAACAAAATGATATAAAAATAATATCATATATTTACAATTAATTTAAAGCAAACAGTCCCAAGATGGCATGAGTTAAAAGGATAGAAATAAGAAATAAGCATCACTTAATTGACTGGAGGGAAGGCCTCCTTGAATAGCCAAGTTTTCAGTTGGCTTTTGAAGATGCCCAGCGAGGGTGCCAGCCGAATTTCAGTAGGGAGGGTGTTCCACAGCCGAGGGGCCACCGCCGAGAAGGCCCAGTTTCTCTTTTTTTCCTTCCGGGCCTTCCTCGGCGTCAGACCCATCAGCCGTCCCTGCTGGGTATGTCAGGTGATTTGGGTAGATCTGGGTGGGAGAAGACGATCTGCCAGATATTGAGGTCCCAAACCGTTTAGGGCTTTATATGTAATCATTTACACTTTAAAGTCAATGCGGAAACGGACGGGCAACCAGTGCAGAGCAGCCAGAGTGGGGGAGATATGTTGGTGTTTTCTCACCCCACTAAGAAGCCTGGCTGCTGCATTCTGGACCATCTGAAGTTTCCGCGTCAACCTCAAAGGTAGAATGTGTTACAAGGGTCTAATCTCGAGATTACGAGCTCATGGACTAGAGTAGCGAGAGCCCCCCATCAAGATAGGGTCGCCGCTGAGCAAATCGCCATAGATGAAAGTAGGCGGAGCGGACCACGGACGCCACCTGGGTTTCCATGGTAAGTGCCGGGTCCAGATGTACCCCCAAGCTGTGGACCTCACTCTTTGCGGCAACGGTTGTCCCCCCAAAAGAAAGGGAGTTACCTATATTGCTGATGGAAGGACCGCCCACCCTCAAGACCTCTGTCTTGTCCGGGTTCAGCTTCAACCCATTCGACTGCATCCATTCCAATACAGTCTCCAGGCAGCGCTGAAGGGACAGGACAGCATCCACTGAGGTAGATGAAAAGGAGATGTAGAGCTGTGTGTCATCAGCATACTGGTGACACAATGCCCCACACCCCCTGATGACCCCACCCAGCAGCCTCATGTAGATGTTGAACAGCATTGGAGAGATGATCGACCCCTGTGGAACCCAACAATTGAGGCTTAAGGACGCTGAGACACTCTCCCCAAGCTGAACCTTCTGGGGATGGTCCTCCAAGAAGGAACAGAGCCAGGCAAGCACCAGGCCACCAACTCCCAACTCAGAGAGCCTCCCCAGAAGGATACCATGGTCGACGGTATCAAAGGCGGCTGAAATGTCGAGGAGGACCAACAAGGACATATTGCCCCCATCGGCCTCCCTCAACAGGTCATCCATCAGTGCGACCAGTGCCGTCTCTGTACCATAGCGCGGCCTGAAGCCTGACTGAAATGGGTCCAGAGCACTGGTTTTGTCCAAGAGCGCCTGAAGCTGATCTGCCACCACCCTCTCAACCACTTTGCTAAGGAAAGAAACATTGGCGACGGACCTATAATTGCCAATATTGTCCGTCGCCAAATTTGGTTTCTTCCTAATGGGCCTAATGAGTGTCTCCTTGAGGGCAAGGGGTACCTTGCCCTCCTGAAGAGACCCATTAATTATTGCAGTGGCCGATTCGATTGTTACAGGCCTAGCTGCTTTGATTAGCCAGGCCGGGCAAGGGTCGAGAGAAGAGATGGTGGCCCGACAGCGATCAAGCGCCTTGCCAACCAAATCTGGTGTTACAGGCTGAAAGGAGTCAAGAACTGCCGGGCAAGGCAGAGCGCTGGACATCTCTGCTCGATCCATTGTATTTAAAAACGGAGAAAGATCACGGCGGATGGCCTCCACTTTAGATTTTAAAAATGCTGCAAATTGGTCAGGTGAGATGCTAGCGGGAGGCCCTTCGCCCAGACCAATTCTGGATAGATCGCGAACTATATGGAAAAGTTCCACCTGCTGGTTGGTAGTTTCGCTTATCCCGTCAGCGAAGTAAGATCTTCTAGCAACCTTTACCTTGGCTAGGTAACGGTTAGTTGCGATCCTGACAGCTATCTTATTATAACCTGTCGGTTTCTTTCTCCAAACGCACTCTAGCCATCTCCTTATTCGCTTCATTGCTCGTAGATCCTGATAGTGTATACTCCTCCAAGCAAACGTGAAGAAGAAAGAGAGGGGATAGGATTGCTGCTTGAGACTGATGAACAAATAGTTAAGGAGTAACTTACTACTTTAAATAAGTTCAAATCCCTAGGGCCAAAAGAACTGCATCCAACAATATTGAAGGAATTGACTGAAGAGATTGCAGAACCGTTTTCTATTGTCCCCCAAAAAACAGGGAACTACAGACTGACATTTATCTCAGGGAAAATTCTGAAATACAGTGGTGCCCCGCATAGCAACGATAATCCGTTCCAGATATATCGTCGCTATCCGGAAATGTCGCTATACGGGGAAGAAAACCCCATAGGAACGCATTAAACTCCGTTTAATGCGTTCCTATGGGGGAAAAACTCACCGGTAAGCAAAGATTCCCCATCCGGCTGCCATTTTCGCCACTTCGGTAAGCAAGTGCAGGGCGTGAAAATGCTGCGGGTGGCCATTTTCTTGATCCAGCGGCCATTTTGGAGCAGCCGATCAGCTGTTCCCAAAACATCGCAATGCGAAGATCACTAAGCGAAACGCTTGCTGATCATCGCAATGCAATGTTTACCCTATTAAAACATTGCAATGCAATTGCAAAAGCAATCGCAAAAAACGCGTCACTATGCGGATTTGTCGTTAAACGGTGTGCTCATTATGCGAGACACCACTGTAGATCATAAAGCAGTCATTCTGCAAGTACCTCAAAAGCAAAGCAGTAATAACTAGAAGCCAACATGGACTTTTCAAGAACAAATCCTGTCAAACTAATCTGATTTCATTCTTTGGATAACCTCCCTAAAAGACAGAGGGAATGCTGTAGATGCAATATATCTTGACTTCAGCAAAGCCTTTGGCAAAGTGCCCCATGAAGTTAGGATTAGCAAGCTAACTAGTGTGGACTGGAGAGAACAAATGTCAAGTGGATACACAGTTGGTTATAGAATCATACTCAGGGAATGCTTATTAATGACTCCTCAAACTGGGAGGAGGGAACAAGTGGGGTGCCCCAGGGTTAAATCCTCTGCCCTCTGAACAAGTACAGAGGAGGGCAACAAGGATGGTCAGGGGGCTGGAAATCAAGCCCTAGGAGGAAAGATCAAAAGAACTGGGCCTGTGTAGCCTCAAGGAAAAAAAGACTGAGGGGATATACGATAGCACTTTTCTCAGAGTGCAGGATATGCAACAATGGTCTCAAGTTACAGGAAGCCAGATTTTGATTAAATATCAGGAAAAACCTCCTAATTGTTACAGCACTTGACAGTGGAACCTATTACCTCAAGAGGTGGTGTGTGCTCCAACACTGGAGGCATTCAAGAGAAACTTAGACAACCACTTGGCAGATATCCTTCGATTTGTATTCCTGCACTGAGCAGGACATAGGGTTGGATTTAATGGCCTTACAGGCCCCTTCCAGCTTCACTATTCTATCATCACCCTCCAACTCCCTCTCCTTTCAGACTCCAGGAAAGGGTGGTTACATGCACCACCCACCCAGTCACCTCGCTTCCCTGTTGACAAACAGATTGGTCAGGGTTCCCATCACTCCTGGGTAAAAAGCCAGGTTTTAACTTGCTTTTGAAAGCTCAGGAGGGTGGAAACCAAACACACTTCCACAGGAAGAGAATTCGAGTGGGGCGGCCACTGCCAAGAAGGCTCATTTTCTGGTTGACAATATCCAGACTTCTTTTAGAGTAGTCCCCCGGAGCATCAATGACTGGGAGTTGCAGATGGGTTTAGAGGACAACCTGAGGGAGAGGCATTGTGACAGGTAGTGGGGTCCTAAATCATAAAGGACTTTATAGATTAATATCAGTACCAGAATACTGACAGCCAGTGAAAGCGGGCCAGTATGGCTTAAATATTGTCAAACCTAGATGTATCTGTGACCAACTTGACTGCTGCAATTTGTACTTGCTGCAGCTTCTGAAACACTCTCAAGAGCAGCCCCATATAGAGATCATTGCAATAGTCAATCCCTGAGATAATCAATGCACGAACCAATGTTATTAGGGACATCCCATTGAGAAGGGAATGGGGATGTGCCTCAAATGGAAAAAGGCAGATTTGGCCATGACCAAGATCTATCTTTTTCCATTGAGAGGGCTGGATCCAGAAGCACACGCAGATTATGGGCCTGATCCTTCAGGGTGAGTGCGATCTCCAGATTGAGCAACAAACCCCTAATTGATCAGGATGCCTTACCAACAACAAAATCTCCATCTTGTTAGGATTCAATTTTACCCCATTTGCTTTTGTCCAGTGCATAACTGCAAAGAGGTAATGCTCTAGGGTCTGTACAGTTTGCCCTGCTGAGAGGAAAAGAAGAGATAGAATTGTGTGTCATCAGCATACTGGTAGCAACACACTCCAGATCTCTAAATGTCCTCTCCCAGTGGCCTTATGTTAAACAGCAAAGGGGAGATGATTGACTGACATTGTAGTATCCATGCGAATGAAACAACTTTCCCAAGCTGGACTCTCTGGCACCAGCCATCAAGAAAGGAATGAAACCAGAATAATGCTAGGCCTCCAATCCCCCAATCTAGGCAACCAGTCCAAGAGAATAGCATGATCAACAGTATCAAAGGCAACTGAGAGATCTAGGAGCACCAACATACTCCCCTGGTCAGCCTCCTGTAACAGGTCATCTAGCAGGGTGACCAAAACTGTCTCAGTCCCATGACAGGGCCTGAGCCCTGATTGAAATTGATTCAGATTATCGGTATCTTCCAAGAACACCTGCAGCTGACTAGCCACCAACCTCTCAATCAGTTTGCCCATGAACAGTATGTTAGCAACCAGACAATCATTGTTCATGTCATCTTTTGACAAATTACTTCTTTTCAGAATGGGCCAGAGTGCTATTTCATTCAGGATGAAGGGTAAATATCCCTCCTGCAAGGAGGAATTAACAATCTGAGTGGCCCATACAACTGTCACTCCCCTGGCCAATTTTAAGAGCCAAGATGGGCATGAGTCTGATTGGGGTGGCCTTAGAGCATGCAGTGCCTTGTCCACATCATCAGGTGACACAGGCTGAAATTGATCCAGTATAACTGAACATCTCTACATGGCATTGTACTAATGGAATCAAGGTCCCTACGAATGGGCTCAATCTTGGTGTGAAAATGGGTTGCGAATCGCTCACGAGTAGTGACATCCATCTGAGGTCCTGCTTCAGTCAGGCTACAGAACACCCTAAAGCAGGGGTGTCCAACCTTTCACCTTCCCTGGGCCACATTAGAAGATGAAAATTTGTTTTGGGCCGCACATAAATTTGTTTTGGGCCGCATGGGGGGGGCAGCCCTAGCCATCCTCCATAGCCCCGCTCCAAGCGCGCTTACCGGCAGCTGGGATCTCAGACAGCAAAGGCTGCCAGCTTCGACTCTGGCGGCTTTATGGGACCGGGAGGGGGTCCACCTATTGACAGAGACAGTGCAATGCAGTCATGCAGCCCCCCTCTCTCCTCCCCTCCTGCTCCTTCCTTCCTTCCCTCCCCTCCCCACCGTTGTGACGTGCCCCAGCCGCATTCCGGCCGCAAGTGCCGGCATTGTAAATTGAAACTTTGGAATTTTTTAAAAAATAAAAAATTGCACTGGGCCGCATTATGAGCCAACCTGGGCCGCATGCGGCCCCTGGGCCGCAGATTGGACAAGCCTGCCCTAAAGTGTTTCACTTGGTGGTTAGCTGCCTCACCAATACACCTGTATGCTTTTTTGGCAGCCTGCATGGTGTTACTGTACCTGCTGGACATCTTTTTTGCTGCAGTCTGATTAGCATCCAAGGGAGCTTTTCTCCAAATGTTCTCTAGCCTTCTCCTAGCTTGTTTCATGGCTCACAGCTCCTCTAAGAACCAGTGAGAGGGGCGAGCCCTGACACAGAGAAGGCATTTAGGTGCAATTGAGTCAACTGCCCAAGTCACTACTGAATGCCATTCTGCAATCTGGCGTCAAAACCAACACCAAACAGCTCATTCAGAAACCCACCTAAGGCATTTTGGAAACCAGTCAGATCCAATAGCCTCTATGGGTAGACCATCCTAATCAGCCCCATCTCCCTGTGAGGGGGTGTTGGCATTGTCAAACTGAATTTCAGCAGGGCACATATCCTCCTTGACTGGCCAGAAATACAAGCTCAAGTGTATGACCATGTGTGTGGGACCACTCATCTGTTCGAACAGCCCCATGAATGTCATGGAGTCCATTCAGTCCATGGTCAGACCAGCAAACAGAGCCTCTGAATCTATGTTGAATTACAAGCCTAGGGGACTGCAACAGTGCCACAGAGATTAAGTCCGTAAGCCTCGGCACAGACATCATTGGGTCATTGAGACAGTGGCACACCAATGCCACCCCAAATCTGACCCCGTGACCCACTGACAGATGGTGGCACTCAAGGTCAAGGCAGGCCCTCCAGTCTGCCCTGATGTTGGATTGAATAGCCTGGGGGGCAAATCTGAGAGAGATTTAGCCCTCCCTCAGCACCAACCCAGGTCTTTGCAATGCATACCAAAAACTTCCATTTCCCCCCCTCACCTAACTTGAGCAAGAGTTCTGAACAAGTTGAAAGCACACACAATATCCACTTCCTTTTTCTTCAAAATATTTTTGAAGAACCTATTCCCTCATATATTGTGTCCATAAAAAAATAAAAGCCATCATTAAATATTTCTCTCTTTGGCAATATGTTTGTGAAGATTGAATGCTTTAGTGCAAGATTTGCTAGATAGAGTACATTTAAGTTTGTAAAGTGCATGGCAGAAAAATATACTGCACATTTCTAATTACCTAGCTATTCCAAAAAATCAAGATTGTATTTGCATCATATGTAGCAGACATGGAAAAAATTTAATTCATTTGATAAGCGATATATCAATTCTTCTTCACTAAATTAAAAATAATTTAAAATTACCTCAAAGCTCATTCCACCCTCACTTTTTAAACAAAGTAACTTGGAGTATTTTAATGCCTACAGGTGTCTTCCTTACATAATTATGCTTTTACTCATTATCTTTTCCAGAAACAATCTATTCTGAAATTATCAGGGCCTCACAATAAAATTGCTGGCAAATGTGCCTGTGTAATAAAGAGAAAGAAAGGAAAAGAGTTACAGATGCCTTTCTTTAAATACCACAGCTCTGTCTTACTACTTATCTGGTGAGTTAATCTGTGCAGTTATACCTTTAAAAAAAAATCTTCCCATAGATTTTCCCAGATGTACAAAAAGGATTCTAAGATGCCTCTTGAGAAATCATATTAAAAACAGAAAAATGGTCAAATGGGGAATGCCAAATAATATTATTGCTCAGTCCCAAAAGTCAGGCAGTAACTTGAAGAACAATAAAGCACTCAGTTCGTAAGAGCCAAAAGAGACAACAGGGAAGAAAGAACTGAAAAAGTGGGCTATGAAATCTCCAGCAGGAACTTCAATTTGTCACAAGTTTTCATGAGGTGTATTAACTATGAACCATTGCACCCATCACACTCCCAAATAAGCTCCCAGCTCCCAGATTTCTGCAGAAGAGAAAAGGATGTTTTTGGCATGTCATAGAATCACAGACCCATAGAATCATAAAACCATTACAGTCTCACAAATTTTGGAGTCTCAACCCTCTGATAAAGTAGAAAATGAAATAAGAAGCACAATACCAGACCATGAAAATTTTCTTTTTGAGGACTACAGTTCCCATAATTTTCTTTCTACGCAGTGTTGCAGGCAGCTCTGTGTGGAAAAAAATTGCCTCAATTGTAACATGCACTCAGAATCTTTGATTTACTCATCTATGAAATCCTGGTGAAGTGTAGATGGCGTTACTCATTAGCTAATCACAGAGAAATACTTGTTTATTTGTGAATAGCCAATTGATTAACACAGTGACCAAATAGTTTGCTTAAAATATCAAGACTAGATAAAAGCTGGGCCAGAATGTAATGGGCTGGAACAAGCACTTCTTTAAAAAATTGGTGCCAAAAATAGCAAGGATCATAGGAGCATAAAATCCTAATAATGGAGCTGAACAGGGAATATAAGACCATTGAATCCAACCATCTGCTCAATACAGGAATCCAAATCCAAATATATTTGACATTTTGTTGTCTAATTTTCTCTTGAATGCCTCCAGCATTGTTTTATTTATTCTTGTTTTATTCATTACATTTGTATCCTGCCCATATATGGTGCTGGGGTACCACTCTGAGTGACAGACAATTAAAATACCATGATCCAATGCCACCCAAGATGTAAATTAAAGATAACCAAGAAACATTAATATTCAGGATAGAAGAAGTAAACTGGGACAGGAAATTGAAATCAAGATCAACTCAGTTCATGGCCCCAAATGTTTCCAAAGGCCTCTTTGAACAATATGGTTTTAACTTGTTTTTGGAATTACAAGAGAGAGGGGGCCTGGCATATATCTGTGGGAAACACATTCCATAGCATTTCGGTCACCACCGAGAAGGCCTGGTTCCAGGTGGTAGCTTTCCAGGCCTCTCTTGGAGTGGCCACCCACAAATGCAACATCTGGCTGGGCTGGGTGGTCAGCGTGGATAATTCCAGGGTGAGACACTCCATCAGGTAACAAGGTCCCAAACAGTTAAGGACTCTATAGCTTAAAACCAGCACTTTGAATTTGGCATGGCAGCTTAGAGGGAGACAGTGCAGACATGGCAGGATTGCGGAGTTGTGATCGTATCTTTGTGCTCCCAAGATGAACCTGGCTGCTACATTTCAAACCTGCTGAAGCTTCTGTATCACCATGTAGAGAGCATTACAAGAGTCAATCCTAAAGATTACCAATGCATGGACCAATGTTGTTAGGGATTTCCTGTCCAAGTAGGGCCACAACTGTGCAATCAGTGATATATGAAAAAAGGCAGACCTTGCCAAAGCTGAGATTTGCTTCTCCATGGAGATCGCCGAGTCCAGGAGCACACCCAAGTTGCAGACTTGGTCTTTTAGGGAGAGTGTGACCCCATCCAGGTCTGGCAAAATATCTCCTAACTGGGCAGGTTCTCTACCAAACTACATGATCTCTGTTTGTTTGTTTGTTTGTTTGTTTGTTTGTTTGTTTGTTTGTTTGTTTGTTTGTTTGTTTGTTTGTTTGTTTGTTTGTTTGTTTGTTTGTTTGTTTGTTTGTTTATTCAGCTTATATGCCGCCCATTTAGACATAGTTCTACTCTGGGCGGCTCACAAAACACAGAATAAAAACAGTTTATATAAAATAACAGATTCCAACATTAATACAAAAACTGACTAGATAAAGATAAAGAAAGAGAATTAGGCAGTGACCGGGGGGAAGGCCTGTCTATATAACCAGGTCTTGAGTTGGGTTTTGAAAATGCCCAGATGAATCTCGGGGGGGGGGGAGCATGTTCCAGAGCCTGGGAGCCACTGCTGAGAAGCGTTGATCTATCCGTTCTCCTAGAGATGCCACCACCGGAGTCACAAAATCCAGAACAGTAATTCTGTTCTTATTTTGGTAACTAATTACAGTTAGCATGTACTTTAGCCCATGCCAATGCTTGTAACTCAGATTAAGATAAGCTAGGGGCACATATTTCTCCACAGCTTCCCTTGAACCATAGGTTTTCACAGTACATCTCAGACTATTTAAAATCAGCTCTGGATCTAAGAAATCTTTACTCAAAGACGAAATATCAGCTGCCGTATTGTGTGTACCATTTAAAATCACATCACCATCAGGAGAATGTAAAGTAACGATCTCTGAAAATTTTTTCAAAGTCCAAGCATATTGCGCCTCAGGAATTATGCAACAAGGGTCCATCATTGTGAATTTCTCTGTCTTTCCAGCTTGCTGAACCACTCCTGCTGTTATTTCAGCCACTTGCAATCCCATTATCCCAGGCACAAACTGATTTACAGCTGCCTGCATTCCTCTGGCTTGTGAAGGAGGTTCAGTGAACTCCTTCTGGTCTCTGTGTAGGCAAAACGCTTGACTGGTTAGCCACCTGAATTGGTTGGTTTTCTGCTGGTACCTGCTGATTCTCAAGTGGGGTAGAGCTTAGGTAAGCCACTTTAGGAGTATTTGGCTTCATCCTGCGTGGAGCAGGTGTCAGGGCTTTGCTAGCTGTCTTTTTAACTTGGCTAGTTGGTACAGTCAGTTTTGGGCAATCTCTTCTCAGATGGTTTCCCCCACATTCAAAACAAGAGAAGGGTGGCTTACTTTGGCTAGGGGCCATGCTTCTGCATTCCCCAACTGATGATTGCCTCTGTTCCTGAAAAGTAGGCTTTTTAAAATCATACTGGCTCTGCCTTCTAGGCACTTCTGGAATAGACCTAGGTTTAGCAATAGGCTCAGTCCTCTTAAAAGACAGAATTTCATCAGTCTTTAAGGCTAATGTCTGCAAGTCCTGACACTCTTTCTCCAACAAGGTACTTCTTAGCTCTGCTGGCACAAGGTTCAGGAAATGTTTCATATACAGCAACTTTTTCAGATCCTTAAATGAGCTAACTTTTGCTGATTCCAACCACTGATCTCCTAGTTGTTCAATTTTATCTGCCACAGCAGAATAACTTTCCTGGGGACCTCTCCTCAATTTTCTAAATTTTTGACGCATCAATTCTGGAGTAAAACCACATCTTTGATAAACTAGCGTCTTAAAAGAGTCCCAAGTCAAGTTTTGGTCAGGTTGTCTAGCCAGAAGGTCTGCTAACTGCCCGGAAATTTGTGGACGCAGGAGTTTAATATACAGTTGCTTCGGCACATTCAAGTCCTGACAAGAATGCTCAAAAAGAGTCAAAAATGCCGATATGTCATCACCTTCCTGGTAATAAGGTAAATTCCTCCTATCAATGTTCTCTAAAGAGTCTTTGGCATGTTCTTTCTCTAGCAACTCTCTGCATATAAGCTCAGGCTTCCCCTGTCTGTATTCCTGCTTTTGCAGTTCACTAGCTGTTTGAACAGTCACCCATTGGCGCTGACAACCCATCAAATCTGCCATCATTAATGTAAAATTTTGCCCCGTTGTTAGGCTTACGTTCCTTTGATCTGTGGGACTTCTGCCAGCATCTGCCGCTGCTGCTCCCGCTGACATCTGGACATCAACAGGTAATTCCCCGGCTGGCAGGCCCATCTGGTCTGGAACACGTCCCCCTCAGCATCCTGCTGCTGCCGGTCCATGTCCCACAATTTGAACCATGTTCTGTCTGGGTCCTCTGCAAACATTCTCTGGATGTCATCGTCCTTATGAGGTGGCAATAATTTGCCTGTTTGTAATCCACTGGGTAATTGAAAAGAATTATCCACAGCCAATTGTCCTGTTGCCCTCTCAGTCACAAATTTGCTGTCTGGAGGTTTCGCCAAACGTCTGCCTCTAGCTTTCTCTATCATAGCTCGGAGTTCAAAGGCTTCCAAAATCTCTCTATCTGAAAACCTCTGAGCTGTGCTGGCTAAATCTAGCTCAGGTAGAGATGAACATCTGCTAAATGCCATCTCTGCCTCACCTTCCTGCTTCAATTCGCCTGTTGCTGCTGCCAAGGCAATTAGCACGTGTTTAGTCGTTTAGTCGTGTCCGACTCTTCGTGACCCCATGGACCAGAGCACGCCAGGCCCTCCTGTCTTCTGCAATTAGCACAGGGAAGGCAATAAACCTGTCGGCTTGAAGCTGAGACATAACAGCTGGACTCTGGAGTTTTGCCGCTTTCTCTGACTAGTATATGGAAATGCAAACTGAATTCTTCCTAGAATGATCCCTTAACAGACTTCAGCCTGGGCTAAAGTCTTAATCCATCCTAAGACCTCTAGCCTTTCAAAAAGAAAGAAAGCAATATTCCCACTCTGTCATGTATAATGATCAGAGCTTGCAGTTTAGAACAGCCACTTGCTACCAAGTAAATCAAACAAAACCAGCTGGTGGATTTCTCTATGCTGTAGCCGAAGCTCAATACATAGGAATTCCCACTGTAAATCAAATTAAAAACATCACATGTATCGTGACACCACTGCTCACCATGTAGGCAAAAGCACATGGATCAGATCCCACGCTGGCACCATGTCAACATATCTGTTCTCCTAGAAGAAACAGATAGCTCGGAATAGAGAGGTTCCAGGTCTGGTTGACCCCTATTTAAGTTGAGATGAGTCCCAGTCTCAACCAGGCTGTCCCACCAGCACCTTTTCCAAAGTCTATTCCCATTTAAAAATCATTGAGAAACCAAAATATCATCATGAGTCTCAGAGTCATTAAGATCTCTCAGTACTCAATAAAATATTGGACTCAAGGTAGCGAGTTCCGTGGCCTGAAAGAATTCCAATTAACCATTAAGTATTTGGTAGCAGTTATTCTGTTCAAGAGATCAAACAAAAGATCTTTGGTATATTTGTTTTATTAGAAAAATAAATATTTAAAAAGTAATTCAGTTTGTTGCAAAAGCAAAGCAATCAGAAACATTTCCATAACTATCCAGTTAGAACTCTCACAAACTCCAGCTAGAAAAATAAAACAATAAAATCACTAGCTAAGAAAAAGAAGGAAAAGCATTGCTTCCCCCCTAGCTACTTGAAGAACTACATCTTAAAAGAATTTCAGGAACACCAATGTCCATCAAAGAAACCATAGTCCATAGTCCATTAAAATCCATAAGGCAAAAAAAAGTCCCTTTAGAAATCCATGATGGAAAAGAAGTCTTAAAAATCCATAGTGGAAAAAATCTTCTTAGAAATCCATGAGACGAAAAAGAACTCTTCTCTCCCTCTGCAAAACTGCATTTCTCTTCTGTGCTGAAAAAAACCCCTTCTTCCTTCCACCATCGACAACCAATCAGGAAGAAGTAGTTATCTCTCTCAGTCCTTCCATTCTCATGAGAACACAGGTGTTGTTTTGGTTTCACGGCTAGGATGTTTAGACTTCAGTAGGAACGGAATGTTTAGAATTCCATATCCTGGGTGACTAGATAAGAACAAGGACTTCTGTGAAAGAAAACAGCATCTGGAAACTTCCATTAGAATTACACAGACCAAGGATGGATTCTTTCTGGCTAATTCTATGACTACAAATCCCATTTAGAAATTACCTTATGGCTTCTATAACCCATATCATCACAGCCTGGTGTCTTGTTTTTTCTTTTCAGGCCTCCCTCCGCGTTAGGCTCCTCAGTTGCCCCTCCTGGCTAGATCGGGTGATATGAGTAGATCTAGATGGGAGGAGGCATTCCACCAAGTATTGAGGACCTAAACCGTTTAGGGCTTTGTATGTGATTGTTAGAACTTTGAAATCAATGCGAAGTCAAATGGGCAGCCAATGCAATGCGGCCAGAGTGGGAATAATATGTTGATACTGTATTTCTTCACCTCACTAAGAAGTCTGGCCACTGCATTCTGCACCATTTGTAGTTTCCGCATTAATCTCAAAGGCAGCCCCACGTAGAGCGCATTGCAGTGGTCTAATCTCGAGATTACGAGCGCATGGACCAAGGTGGTGAGTGCACCAATGTCAAGAAAGAGACACAGCCGGGCAATTCACCAAAGATGGAAATAGGCAGTGTGGACCACTGACGCCACCTGAGTTTCCATGGTGAGCGATGGGTCCAGATGTATCCCCAAGCTCCGAACCTCATTCTTAGCAGTGAGATAAACCCCCCCCCCCAAAAAAGAGGGAGTTTCCCAAACCACTGACAGTGGGTCCACTCACCCTCAGGACTTCCGTCTTGTCTGGGTTCAGCCTCAGCCCATTTTCCGATGCAGCCCATTGCAGTACAGCCCCAGACAGCGCTGCAGAGACAGAACAGCATCCTCTGTAGTTGGAAAAAAGGAGATGTAGAGGTGAGTGTCATCAGCATACTGATGACACAATGCTCCACACTCCCTGATGACCCCACTCAGCGGCCTCATATAGATGTTAAACAGCATTGGGGAGAGGGTCGAGCCCTGCAGAACTCCACAATTGAGGCTCCCCAGGGCCAAGTCCCCATCCCAAAGCTGGACTCTCTGAGGGCGATTCTCCAAGAAGGATCGGAGCCAGGCCAACAGCAGTCCACCGATTCCCAGCTCGGAGAGCCTCCCCAGGAGGATGCCGTGGTCGATGGTATCGAAGGCAACTGAGATATCAAGGAGGACCAACAGAGACATTTTCCCTCTGTTGGCCTCTCTCAATAGGTCATCTAACAGGGTGACCAATGCCGTTTCTCTACCATGGTGCAGCTTGAAGCCCGACTGGAATGGATCCAGGGCGTTTGTTTCATCCAAATGCTCCTGAAGCTGATCAGCCACCACCCTCTTTACTAATGAAACAAACATTGGTGACGGGCCTATAATTGCCAATATCGTCCACCACCAAATTCAGTTTCTTTCTTATGGGCCTAATGAGTATCTCCTTGAGGGTGAGGGGAACCCTGCCCTCATGGAAAGACCCATTAATTATTGCTGTGATCCATTCTGTTGTTATAGGCCTGGCTGCTTTGATTAGCCAGGCCGTGCAAGGGTCAAGGGAGGAGGTGGTGGCCCAGCAGTGGTCAAGTGCTTTGTCTACAATATCTGGCATCACAGGCTGAAAGAGATCGAAACTTATAGGGCAAGGCGGAGTGCTGGACATCTCTGCTCGATCCACTGTATCCAAAAAAGGAGAAAGCTCCCGGTGGATGGCCTCCACTTTAGATTTTTTAAAATGCTACAAATTGGTCAGGTGAGGGAGGCCCATCACTTCGACCAATTCTGGATAGGTCACGGACTATACGGAAAAGTTCTGCCTGCTGATTTGAAGTCTTGCTTATCTGGTTAGCAAGCTGAGCTCGACTGGCAACCCTTACCTTAGCAAAATAATGGTTAGTCGCGACCCTAACAGCTACTTTATTGTGATCCATCGGTTTCTGTCTCCAAATGCACTCTAGCATTCTCCTAGTTTGCTTCATCGCTCGTAGCTCCTGATTAAACCAGGGTGCTGGCCGAGCTCTGCATTGAAGAGGGTGTTTAGGAGCGATCGTGTCTACAGCCCTGGTAGCTGCTGTGAACCAGCCATCAACCAGAGCCTTGACAGGAGCGCCAGCCAGTTCAACCAGAATCCCTCTCATGGTATCCTGGAATCCTATAGGATCCAGTAGCCTTCGAGGACAGACCATTAAAATGGGTCCTTGCTCCCTGCAAGATGAGAGGGCCATTGAGAGGTTACATTTTACTAGGTGGTGATCTGTCCATGACAAAGGGACTGACACAAGGTCAGCCACTAACAGACCACGCTCACTCCAGTTGTTGGAGAAAACCAGGTCTAATGTGACCACCCACATGGGTGGGGCCATTAACATGTTGGGACATATTCAAGGAAGCCATGGTTTCCAAGAACTCAAGAGCTGTACCGGAAGTCTCTGCCTCTGCAGATGTTGAACTCACCCAGGACCAGAAGTCCTGGGGACTCCAACAGTGCCACAGAGACAAAGTCTGCCAGCTCTGGTAGGGAGATGGCTGGGTTGCGGGAAGCACGGTAGCCCAGCAAAATCCCAATACCATCTCTGGCCCCAATCGACACATGGAGGGCCTCCAGAACTGGTTTTGCCATAGCAGAGCACCTAGTAACCTCCAGGGTGTTCTTATATACAATGGCCATTCCCCCCGTCCCTCCAGTCTACCTTGGTGCTGGACAGCATAACTGGGAGGACAGACAAGGGCCAGGGGAGGACCCCTTTCCCCACTAATCCAAGTTTCAGTTATGCACGCCAGGTTTGCATCCTCTTCCAGAATAAGATCATAAATAAGCTGGAATTTATTGGATACAGACCTGGCATTCAACAACACCAATTTTAGAGTGGAGGGTAGGCTAAACTGGCTACCTTGATACTGACAGTTGGTAAGAGTCCCAGAATGGTGTACAGCTTTCAAACATCTGTTCACCGTTCTTCTGACATGTGTGCTTTTAGATACTCCTCTTGATTGATCTTGACACGCTGCAACAAACTTCACAGATGCTTCATGGTAAAATGGGGTTGACCTTAAAGTTAGCGTTAGGGTTGCCTATGTAGGGAAAGTGTCTTTTACGGAGTTACAGATGATAGTGGGGCATTTAAGCTTCGCGTGCAGAGTAGTAGCACTGGCCCGTGCTTTCCTATGCAATGCTGAAGGTCCTTAAGCAGCCCATGACAGCATTTGACCAGTCTCCACCAGATGTGCTGTTAATTTACCTTAGACACAATGATCTATCTGGATCATCAAGTAAGGTATTGATCCTGGACATTCTGCAAGACCTTACTGGTTGAATGCCAGGTGTCCTGCGATGCAGATCGTGTGGTCCACAGTCATTCCATGTTAGCCTGAGGCGGTGCCCGGAATATTGGTGATGTTAACAAGGCCCGTGGGGCATTAACAGATGTGATAGAGGTGTCAACAGTGGCAGCCTCGTTATCCTGCGATGCGGATCGTGTTGTCCACAATCATTCCGTGGTTAGCCTGACGAGGTGCCTGGAATATTGACAATGTTAGCACGGCCCAGTGGGGCATTAACACAAGTTTTTTTAGAGATGTCTGCAGCGGCGGCCTCAGATTGGTGATTTTTCAGCATAGGATCCAATTAAGCAACATTGAATTATTCAAAGTGACGGTGTCCACCTGTCTGATGCAGGTATGGACATATTCCTGGAAGATATTAAAGGGCGCCTGCTTGTCAAGCAGGAGGGGCTCTGTGGTAGGCATAGGACATAGCTAGGCTAGCCCTTATGCTGTGGCAGGTAGTGCAGAAAAACAGGTAGTTTATGTAGTGGACTAGAACTTTCCTAAAGTTCAATTGATCTTTACCAGAGCTCTTAACTACTTTTCCCTCCAAGTTTTGGTTTCTGGTCTGGTTCTGATCTGAGGGCTTGCCCACAAAATGGCCCCCAACCTTCTGCTGGTTCTTAAACTGACCTCTGGGATATTTATTTGTGTCCTCCCACACTTTCCTCACAACTTTTCCCTCATAAACACTTGGTTTTCTAATTTGGGAAATAAAATCAGCGGCCTGTCCCGCCACTTGCAGATTTTGGGGTTTCTTGTCCTTTACTAAATACCTCACTTCACTAGGTAGGAGTGAAGAAAACTGCTCAAGACCAATGATGCTTTTAAGATCTTGTACTGTTTCAACTCCCTCCTTTTGGATCCATTTATCCAGGTATCTGGTCATATTTGCCCCAAACTGCGAATAAAACTCTTCAGGTTTCTTTGTCAGAGCCCTGAACTTCTGCCTCAAATGCTCTGCATTGATGCCATACCTGGCAAAAACTAACTTTTTGTACTCATCATAATTTTTAATTAATTCCAAAGGCATCTCAGCGTAGATCTCTGCTAGGCCTCCACCAATTTGAGATCTCAGCACTATTATTCTTTCAGATCCCCTCACTTCAAAATCTTCACATGCTCTCTCAAACATCATTATAAATGATTCAGGGTAATCCCCCTTTCTAAAGACTGGGAATCTTTTCAGGTCTGCCTTTGACAAATGTCTCCCCTCAGAGTTAACTCTGCCATCATTGTTATTATTGGCTTGAGCTGCTAGCTCTAGCCTCCTAATTTCAAAAGCCATTCTCTCTCTTTCTAGTTCAAAATTCCTATCAATTTCTCTCTGTTTAATTTCCATCTCCATTTGTTTCAACCTGAATTCATGAGCTTGCTCCATTTCCCACTTTCTGAATGTTATTGATTCCTCCCCCTTTGAGGCCTCAAATTCTTGATCTGAGGTAATTTCCTCCTCAGAATCCCCATTTTCTTTATCTGACACAACTGCCAACTCAATGGGCAAATTTTCAACTTTCTTTCCTCTGGTGGAAGGCATGTTTCTTTACTCAGGCTTATTATTCAGTTTTCAAGCCTCGATTTAAAAAGCACACTTTTTTCCTGTCAGTGAAAGTCAGTGTTATAAAGTTGCTTCACCAGCACTCATCCACTGGAAAGCTACTGTGTCTAGGCCTCTGTCTTCCAGCTAGGCCTTTCACTAAAGACAGAGTTTCACTCCCTGCCTCAGGCACCAAATAACTCAAAATAACAGGTTCACCCTTTCCCAGGTTTAGCTAACTTGAGCCCCCTCAGCTTATCTGCCCCTGCCTCTGCTTTGTCCCCTCAGAGCTCCCTCCCTTGAACTCAGGACAAGCTAGCCAACCTGCCACAGATTCTGCTTTGGGTAACTCTTTCCAGAAATGGTTTCCTCAGAGCCAGTCCCTATCTTAGCCACCCCAATCTGAGTTTTAGAGCCTTCCCACTAGACTTTCTCCCCTTGAGAAAAGTCCTAGGAAGTTACCCACTCGTCCACTCGGATTCCCTGACTAAAGATCTTCTCTGCTCTGGGCATCCTTTCTAGTCCAAGGCTTTACTGGACCAAGCATGTATCCCACACGCTGGACACCAGTTTATGTAGCGGGCACACTGAAGCGTCTAATAACTCAGGCCTCCAGTATGTGCTCACTCCTCTTCTCAAGTAGCTGCCACCAGGTATTGCTGCTCTAGTACCAAATATTCACTGACACTTTTATTTACTTTAAAACTTAAACTTGTTTATTTGATTACATAAAAGAAATAAGTAAATCACAAGTAGATAATCAATTTCTTTCAATCACTGAACTCCCTAATACACAGACCCTGCTCTCACTGACTCATTAACACACTGCCTTCTCACTCAGATCTCTACACTCTCATCTCTCTTCTCACACAATCTCCTCAATCTATTGACTCCATACTGACTGACTGACATACTGCATACACCCCCCTTTATATTCAAGCCACTCCCCCTTTAGCACCACCTTCCATTCACTCATTGGCTCCATTCACACCGCTCAGCTGTGACGGACAGGTGAGGGCCGGGCTGAATGCTACAGTCTCGGTGTGTCCCATTTGTAATTCAGGTAAGCGAACAGCACATCCGACCTCCCGGCTCTGTAGATCGTGCGATTACAGGGCCGGTGCGGGGAGGATGTGCTGGGCCACTTTTGGACCAACAGTCATCAATTAAAGATGTCTTGAGGTCTGGGGTGTTTATTAGCAGCCGGTCGGATTCCTACTGTCTTTAAGACTGCTGGAACCTGGGTCCGGGGACTCACCTCACCTTCTCCTGTTTCCACACTACTGCAGGCCCCTTCTTTTGATATTGTTTGAAGATATAGATTAATGTGATTTGATTTAATAAAATGTGGCCCATATTTAATCCATATCACTTTCTCGTGTCTTTATTCCAGGACTGGGGGAGCAAGGTCTAAGCCACTGGATGGGTGGTCCGCCACCCTGGAACAGCATGGCTGGTGTTTGCCCCACCATCCTGGATGGGTGCGAGACTGTCCCGGGTCACATGACTGGTTTGGGTGAGGGAGTGCGGTTATTTAAGGAAACACTCCCATTTGATTGCGCTCTTTCCTGTTCGGGCACCTACCCGCCCTCCCTATTTCTAGTGTGATTTTTATGGTTGCCTTTTAGGGGCCGGATAGGAATTTTTGACCTTCATCCTGATTGGCTTTTGGATGTGGGGAATTTTCACCTATCCCATACTGGAAAAGGGTTGTTGGCATTTTTGGTGGTTGATTTGGTCACACTGGCGTTTAGTGCAGAAAAACAGGTAGTCTCGGTGTGTCCATTTGTAATTCAGATAAGCCAACAGCGCATCCAACCTTCCAGCTCTGCGGATTGTGCGATTACAGGGCTGGTGTGGGGAAGATGCACTGGGCCACTTCCGGACCAACAGTCATCAATTAAAGATGTCTTGAGGTCTGGGGTGTTTATTAGTGGCCGGTCAGGTTCCTGCTGTCTTTAAGACCACTGGAACCTGAGACCGGAGACTCGCCTAATGGGATACCCCTGCCTTCTCCTGTTTCCACACTACAGCAGGCCCCCTCTTTTGATAATGTTTCAAGATATAGATTGATGTGATTTGCTTTAATAAAGTGTGCCCAGTATTTAATCCATATCACTGTATCAAGTCTTTATTCCAGGACTGGGGGTGGCAAGGAACAACAGGAAAGTTTGGCCTTGGAGTTCAAAATGAAACAGGGCAAAGGCTAATAGATTTTTGTCAAGAGAACAAGCTCGTCATCACAAACACTCTTTTCAAACAACACAAGATGCAACTCTACACATGGACCAGATGGGCAATACCAAAATCAGATTGATTATATTCTCTGCAGCCAAAGATGGAGAAGCTCAATACAGTCAGCAAAAAAAAAAAGGCCTGGAGCTGATTGTGTCTCTGATCATCAGCTTCTCATAGCAAAATTCAAGCTTAAACTGAAGAGAGTAGGAAAAACCACTGGGCTAGTCAGGTATAATCTAAACCACATCCCTTACAAATACACAGTGGAAGTGAAGAACAGATTTAAGGAACTTGCTTTGGTGGACAGAGTGCCTGAAGAACTTTGGATAGAGGCTTGTAACATTGTCCAGGAGGCAGCAACAAAAACCATCCCAAAGAAAAGGAAATGCAAGAAAGCAAAGTGGCTGTCCAACGAGGCCTTAGAAATAGCAGAAAAGAGAAGAGAAACAAAATGCAAGGGAAGTAGGGAAAGTTACAGAAAAGGGGTGAAGAGTGTAGTGTCCCCTCAGGTCATGAATATTAATGTGCAATCTGCATGAACCAATGAGAGTGCTAGAGAGGTGGAATTATGAGATATAAGAATCTCTGCAGGGGGAGAAGAAAGTTAGATTGGAGTTTAGGAGATTAGAGGATTTGTGTTTTAGGAGATTGCAGATTAGAAGATTGGAGGATTGGGTGATTTCGGAGTTTGGAGTGGAGAGACGGTTGGCAGTTGCAAGTGTATGAAGGATGATGTTTTATTAGGAGTTAATGACATTGATTGTACCTTCACCACCTGTAATAATAAACAACTTCTATTTGGTTCTTTTTAAAATTACACATTGCCTGGACCTCTGTGATTAATAATAAACAATGTTGATGTAATCAGCTGGTGGCATGACACACAGCTTGTGCCCCCTGATTGGTGGAATACAAGGGACAGGCAGGAACATAATTATAGGAATTATATTTTTTGCATTCTTCCCTGATAATATCTGAAATAAACCAAGTGTTTGAGATTGCACTGAAAAGTCATATTCTGACTTCTCAGTTCTTCTGGTTTATGGACAGTAGTAATGAAAATCTGCTCTTTATATCAGCTTTTAATTCATTAAAATTGTATTTCAATAACATTTTGGCACTGTGATTCCTTTTCTGTTCTTCAGCTTTCCTCTGGCTTTGATATTAACAATTCAGTCACTGCTGCAGTCTGCCCTTGGTCTTCTTTTGATTGAGAAAATACTCTTCTAATTATGTAGTCTGTATTGGCCATTAGAAGTTGGTTGTTCAATCCCAGGAGAAGATACAGACTATCTAGCCTTGATAGGGTGACTATATGTCCCCATTTAGGGAGGACATTCCTCCATTTGAAGAGATGTTCTCCTACTTAATTTCTGATTCTAGGCCAAATTCTTCAACAGCATTTGGCTCTACTTCATTTCCTACTTTTGCATTCCAGTCACATATAATTATCAACACATCCTGTTTCCTAATGATTAAAAGTGATAATAATAATATAATAACAACATACTTTCAGAAAACCTTTGATTAATTTTTTTCCAGCAGCTATAGTTGAAGCATAGAATGATGGCTCTGTTGATGAGTTCAATTGTATTTCCAGTTTTAGAGTTTCTTTCAGTTCTACAATTATATGATTCTAAGACTGCAATTCTATGCTTGGATCTGGTATCTCTCAAAATGTCAGATTCCAGGTAAGCATACAGTGCCCTGTATCTTCAGTTTTTCTCTCATCAGTGGCAGTGTATAATATACACTGTGACAGATTTTACTTTCTTGGCCTCCATGATCACTGCAGATGGTGACGGCAGCCACAAAATTAAAAGACACCTGCTTCTTGGGAGGAAAACGATGGAAAACCTTGACAGCATCTTTAAAAGCAGAGACATCACTTTGCCAACAAAACTCCGCATAGTCAAAGCTATGGTTTTTCCTGTAGTGATGTATGGAAGTGACAGCAGGACCATAGAGAAAGCTGACTGCCGAAGAATTGATGCTTTTGAGTTGTGGTACTGATAGAGGCTCTTAAGAGTCCTCTGGACTGCAAGGAGAACAAACCTATCCATTCTGAAGGAAATCAACCCTGAGTGCTCACTGGAAGGACAGATCCTGAAGTTGAGACTCCAGTACTTTGGCCATCTCATGAGAAGAGAAGACTCCCTGGAAAAAAATGCTGATGTTAGGAAAGTGTGAAGGCAGGAGGAGAAGGGAACGACAAAGGACGAGATGGTTGGACAGTGTCATCAAAGCTACTAACATGAATTTGACCCAACTCCAGGAGGCAGTGGAAGACAGGAGGGCCTGGAGTGTTCTGGTCCATGGGGTCACAAAGAGTTGGACATGACTAAATGACTAAACCCCCTTCATGGATTGCTGCCTTGTTGTGGCGAAGGGGCTTGAGTAACTCAGGGAAGCTATGGGCTATGACGTGCAGGGCCACTCAAAACGGACAGGTCATAGTGGAGAGTTCTGACTAAACGCAATCCACCTGGAGTAGGAAATGGCAGACCACTCCAGTATCTTTGCCAAGAAAACCCCATGAAGAGAAACAAAAGGCATGACGCTGGAAGATGGGACCCTCAGGTCGGAAGGCATCCAACATGTTACTGAGGAAGAGCGGAGGACAAGTACAAGTAGCTCCAGAGCTAATGAAGTGGTTGGGCCAAATCCAAAAGGACGTTCAGCTGTGGACACGCCTGGAAGGGAAAGGAAAGTCCAATGCTGCAAAGAAAAATACTGCATAGGAACCTGGAATGTAAGATCTATGAACCTTGGCAAGCTGGATGTGGTCAAACAGGAGATGGCAAGAATAAACATTGACATCCTGGGCATCAGTGAACTAAAATGGACAGGAATGGGTGAATTCAATTCTGATGATTATCATATCTACTATTGTTGACAATAATCCCGCAGAAGGAATGGAGTAGCCCTCATAGTCAACAAAAGAGTGGGAAAAGCTGTAATGGGATATAATATCAAAAATGATAGAATGATGTCAATACGAATCCAAGGCAGACCTTTCAACATCACAGTAATCCAAGTTTATGCACCAACCACCAATACTGAGGAGACTGAAATTGACCAATTTTATGAAGAATTACAACACCTTCTAGAACTGACACCAAAGAAAGATGTTCTTCTCATTCTAGGGGATTGGAATGGTAAGGTAGGGAGTCAAGAGATAAAAGGTACAACAGGGAAGTTTGGCCTTGGAGTTCAAAATGAAGCAGGGCAAAGGCTAATAGAGTTTTGTGAAGAGAACAAGCTGGTCATCACAAACACTCTTTTCCAACAACACAAGAAGTGCTTACACATGGAAATCCCCAGATGGGCAATACCAAAATCAGATTGATTATATTCTCTGCAGCCAAAGATGGAGAAGCTCAATACAGTCAGCAAAAAACAAAGGCCTGGAGCTGATTGTGGCTCTGATCATCAGCTTCTCATAGCAAAATTCAAGCTTAAACTGAAGAGAGTAGGAAAAACCACTGGGCTAGTCAGGTATAATCTAAACCACATCCCTTACGAATACACAGTGGAAGTGAAGAACAGATTTAAGGAACTTACTTTGGTGGACAGAGTGCCTGAAGAACTATGGATAGAGGCTCGTAACATTGTCCAGGAGGCAGCAACAAAAACCATCCCAAAGAAAAGGAAATGCAAGAAAGCAAAGTGGCTGTCCAATGAGGCCTTAGAAATAGCAGAGAGGAGAAGGGAAACAAAATACAAGGGAGATAGGGAAAGTTATAGAAAATTGAATGCAAACTTCTAAAGAATAGCAAGGAGAGACCAGAGGGCCTTCTTAAATGAACAATGTAAAGAAGTAGAGGAAAATAATAGAAAAGGAAAAACGAGAGATCTGTTCAGGAAAATTGGAAATATTAGAGGAACTTTTGTGCAAAGATGAACATGATAAAGGACAAAAATGGGAGAGACCTCACAGAAGCAGAAGACATCAAGAAGAGGTGGCAAGAATACACAGAGGAATTATACCAGAAAGATTTGGATATCCCAGACAACCCAGATAATGTGGTTGCTGACCTTGAGCCAGACATCCTGGAAAGTGAAGTCAAGTGGGCCTTAGAAAGCTTGTCTAACAACAAGGCCAGTGGAAGTGATGTCATTCCAGTCGAACTATTTAAAATCTTAAAAGATGACGCTGTTAAGGTGCTATATTCAATATACCAGCAAGTTTGGAAAACTCAACAGTGTCCAGAAGACTGGAGAAGATCAATCTACATCCCAATCCCAAAGAAGGGCAGTGCCAAAGCATGCTCCAACTACCGTACAATTGCACTCATTTCCCACGCTAGCAAGGTTATTCTCAAAATCCTACAAGGTAGGCTTCAACAGTATGTGGACCGAGAACTCCCAGAGGTACAAGCTGGATTCCGAAGGGGCAGAGGAATTAGAGACCAAATTGCTAACATGCGCTGGATTGTGGAGAGAGCCAGAGAGTTCCAGAAAAATATCTACTTCTGCTTCATTGACTATGCAAAAGCCTTTGACTGTGTGGACCACAACAAACTATGGCAAGTCCTTAAAATAATGGGAGTGCCTGACCACCTTATCTGTCTCCTGAGAAACCTTTATGTGGGACAGGAATCAACAGTTAGAACTGGTCATGGAACAACTGATTGGTTCAAAATTGGGAAAGGAGTATGACAAGGCTGTATATTGTCCCCCTCCTTATTCAACTTATATGCAGAATACATCATGCAAAAGGCTGGACTGGACGAATCCCAAGCCGGAATCAAGACTGCCGGAAGAAATATCAGCAACCTGTGATATGCAGATGATACCACTCTGATGGCAGAAAGTGAGGAGGAATTAAGGAACCTTGTAATGAGGGTGAAAGAGAGGAGTGCAAAAAACGGTCTGAAGCTCAACATCAGAAAAATTAAGATCATGGCCACTAGTCCTATCACCTCCTGGGAATTAGAAGGGGAAGACATGGAGGCAGTGATAAATTTTAGTTTCTTGGGCTCCATGATCACTGCAGATGGAGACAGCAGCCACGAAATTAAAAGACGGCTGCTTCTTGGGAGGAAAGCGATGACAAACCTTGACAGCATCCTAAAAAGAAGAGACATCACCTTGCCAACGAAAGTCCGCATAGTCAAAGCTATGGTTTTTCCTGTAGTGATGTATGGAAGTGAGAGCTGGACCATAAAGAAAGCTGACTGCCGAAGAATTGATGCTTTTGAATTGTGGTGTTGGAGGAGGCTCTTGAGAGTTCCCTGGACTGCAAGGAGAACAAACCTATCAATTCTAAAGGAAATCAACCCTGAGTGCTCACTGGAAGGACAGATCCTGACATTGAGGCTCCAATACTTTGGCCATCTCATGCAAAGAGGAGACTCTTTGGAAAAGACCTTGATGTCGGGAAAGTGTGAAGGCAAGAGGAGAAGGGGACGACAGACGATGAGATGGATGGACACTGTCATCAAAGCTACCAGAATTAATTTGACACAACTCCGGGAGGCAGTGGAAGATAAGAGGGCCTGGCGTGCTCTGGTCCATGGGGTCACGAAGAGACGGACATGACTAAACGACCAAACGAAATGAAACTACTAAACAACAAAAAAGTCATACAATATCCATTGTGAGAGCTATGAGTGCGTAAGTACTTACATAAAAAATATTACCATACATGTTATCATATGTAGTGAGGTTTAGCTATAGCTTTAAGAAACACATGTATCAAAAGCACACGAGACCACTTTTTAAAAAATTAATTTTTTGCACATAAGGGAATTTTTAAAACTTTCTTAAAACAATGATGGCCACCAAAAAGACTTCAATCTGTTCTGACTATAACAAATCTTTAGACATACCTAAATAATATGCTTAAACTTCAGCAGTGCTTTCTTACTCTGCAAAATATATACACAAATGTCATAGAGGGAGTCTCTCTTTCTGTGTGTATGCTCATGTGTATATGATGGGAGGCAGAGGTGCCCTTGTGATGAGATGGGTTTTTAAGTTAAAATCTTTTAAGGCATATGGGTTTTGTAATTATGAAGTGAGCCAGAGAGGTTCCATTTTGTTTCTTTGTATATAGTATCTGTGCTATGCTGACAAATTGTTTTCTAGGCGAGCAGAGAGAATGTTATTCTGAAGGCCTGAGAAAGGACTGTGTGATTAGATAGATGGGAATTGTTGTGACTCTTTGAGAAACCACCGTAAACCCAAATAACATCTGCTGTGTATGAGAAAGAATTCATGTGATGTAACAGGACTGTTTGCCTAGTAACGAACTCTGATTGGATGACATCGTGGGAAGGTGCATTAGGCCCTTGCCAGTTACTCTTGAAAAAGGAACTTTTTACTTATGGACATTGTCTTTCCAAGACCGACCTTTCAGTGATTCGTGACCTATTCTTCAGCCATTTGGGACTACCTACATGGACTGGTTTCTATGCTTTGCTGGATTACTTTTGGACTTATGGGATTTTTCCTAAGGACTATACATGGACTATTTTCTATGGACTGTTCTATGGAATATTCTCTATGGACTTCTTTTCTTGGAATACTCCATATGGACTATGCTCTTGTAATTTTGTAAGGACTATGGTATATTTACTGGATTTTACTTTTCTAAGGACTATGGGACATATAATGGATTTTTACTTTTGTTTAGGGGTTTTTATTCTATAGGATCACTGAGGACTATAGCCTTTTCATAACCTACTTGGATTATTTTGGTTTTTACTAATGATTTCCTAGACTGGAACTGTTTTGATTCTTTTTAATGTCTTTTTGTATTTTTAATAAGGTTTTTGAACTCTTTTATATTTTTCATGTTTTCTTTGCCTCACTACATCTTTGTAACTAAACAGCACAATGCTAGTTTATTTGTTTTGGTTTAATTTGGCTTTGAATATTTAGTAACATGCTTTTTCTTTAATAAAATAAAGATTATAAAACTCATTTGGTTTCCTGAACAGTACACTTGCCATAGGGTCATCTGAGAGTGCTGCCTCGGCCTAGCTTACTTAGAGTCCTGTCAGTGGTGCAAGTTAAGTCTAAGGACTACAAAGCCCACTTGACCTTTTCACAATAATATCTGAGAGTACCAGGGTGTTCTTATGTGGGCAGACCTGTGAGAAGGAGTGTTGTAGCATGGCTGGCTGAATTGGACTCTTTCAGCCTATTTTAGCATGTGCAAACTCCTGATTGCTCTCTGTCCAAGCTTACACGTGTGTTTTCGAACCCGTGTTCGCGACAGCCCTTAGTGTCAGAGGTGTCTTTCCAACCACTAGGATGAAAACCCCAGGTGTCAGCTCTAAATGCTTACATATGAGAAGTACTATATTGTATAGAAACACTCCATTTTGTTCAGTAATTCAGTTGTAAACCAATTATGAATAAAAGCTAGGATGAAGGATTCAAACTGATGTACATCAGCATGAGAGCAAAAGTTAGGTCAATGTATACAGCACTGCAGCTTTGTTTTTTAAAAAAGAAACAAGAATGGAGGAATGGTTTCTCTTTGTTCATCCAATGACTCCACATATTCACACTGTGATTTACATGAATATTTGGTAAATGTAGTATTGCACTAACAGTTAATATTCTTTACTTTTGAAGACCTAAGTCAATGTCAAACAAAACAAGCCCTGCCTATAATGCCTCATATATTACTGTCCCCCACTAACAAATACAGAAATTGAAAAATTATTTGTTAATTAAATTAAAAGTTACTTAAAAACATATTTCAGCACACTTTCCCCCTATAATGTGGCTTGAACATCTGCAAAAGATGAAAAATTAGCTACCATTTAAAAACTCAAAGACAGACATCTATATACATGCTTTTACATATTCATATGTACACACAAAGCAAATGCAGCAACTGCTGCAACAGCAGCAGGAGCAAAAGCAGCATCTAGACTTTTTTACAAAGTAAATTCAATTTTTCCCTTTTCAAATATAAGTACAAGTATGCACTTATACATATTTTTCTATGGTACATACATTTTCTGTTCAAAAGCAGTTGTAGGGCTTGACAACTTTCACTGTGCTTTCTTTATACTTGTATTTTCAAAGCAGATACTAAAATAACCAATATATAAGTTTATAAATATATAAACAAATCATAGGATTTAAACTATAAACAATTAACCATGGTTTTACACTTCAATCTTCAGTTCATTCAAATTAAACATTCAACAGCTCTAAATGCAAAGTTTGTATCTTGAAAGGTTCCTTTACAAACTCATTTTTCTAAAATATTTGCTTGGTGATCCATATGTTGTCTTGTCTGAGTTTGCAAATATAATAAACACCTGTTTTTTTTTTCCTCAGTTTTTAAAATGAGCCTTAATTTGTGTGTCAGCAAGGTAAAATCCCAGAATCTGTTCCCCTTTTCACCAATTAACCATTTTTCATCCAAACACAAAGCAATTGTCACGGCTGTTTTTGAACAAGTACTCTAAGTATTTATGGCTACAGAAAATATGAATGATCAAGTGTTGTAATGAAACCTCTGCTTGTGTGGAACCAAGGTTCTGGCTACAGGAAGGATGTTTCAATGTCTTGAACTGCAGGGTTTGCCCTCCTCGGATCTGGAGGACATGAGGCAAGCTCCGATCATGTGGAAAAATAGGAGGGGGCAAGCGACTACTTAAAGGAACGCGTGCCCCCGACGCGTCCTCCTTCTGTTCGGGCAGCACAGAGTGAGGCTGGAGTTGATCAAAACTTGCTGTGGCAAATTTATGAAGGAGCTCTTTTTTGCAGTTTGAGGGAGGATAGCCTTAAGCTCCTTCCCGGGCTTATTCTTGTGTTATTCTTTAAATTGTTTTAAGGGAAATCGGATATTGGGCAGTTTAATTTACCAGTTTGATAAAATTACAGGGCAACTGAAGAGAGGGAGTTCTGATAAGGGAGCAAACAATGGGTGGGCTCACCCTGCCACAGCGGGAACCTGTTCGAATTGTTTAGGGCACCCCCACCTTTTTGTATTTAAGGAGGCAAGCAGTGGGGAGAACGATTTCATTATAGCTTCTGCCCCCCCTGTTTTTTTCTATAAAAATTGCTGGTTACCTGTAGTTTTTGGAGCACAATTTCTGTTTCTCAGTACCTTCTCTGCTTTGTGGGCAGGTTGGTTTGTTCGTTAGGAGGCCCCTTCTGATTGCTTTCAGAACAATATATGAACAGGGCTGAGGCTCTTTCCTCAGTGGGTGCCATTTTGTTTTTATTAAGTTCCCGCCTTTTTACATCCCGTCCGCCATTATATTTTACCTTATTTTGCCTTTAGAATATATAAACGGAAGGATATAATTATTAATAAATAATTTAAATGTCTACAACGGATAATCTCTAAAAATATATTATTGTATACAATACATTTTGGTGTAATTATATTGGAATAAGTTGATTTAGTATTAGCAATTAAGGGGATTATAAATACAATTTGTAGGTGCAATTCATCAACAAGTGGGGGTATAAACTTAATGCATATGGCTTAATTAAAGAAAGGGGAGTAGTTCCAATTACAAAAAAGAAAAGAAAAAAGAGTTAACAAAAAATAATGATAGTCATAAATAAATAAATAAATAAATAAATAAATAAATAAATAAATAAATAAATAAATAAATAAATAAATAAATAAATAAAACACACAAAAAACCCCAATAGGTCAACATCAAAGGATTACAATTCATATAAATCATTAAGGACAAGACAATTGATTTATAATTCATTATTCTCATAACCTCCATTGCAAAACAAAAGAGAGAGAGAGAGAGCAGAACAAAACAGAGTAAGGCCATAAGGTGCCACCTGCTGGGCAAAGAGCGCAGAGGATAGGTTCTGCATAAGCCCTTGTCAGGCTTTGGGTAAATTGGGTAAACAAGGTCAGACTCCTGGACAGAACTAGTTAAATGCCACCCAAGAAAGGAGGCGAAGTCAAGAAAGGTAAAACACCAATGAAAAAGAAAACTGTGCCTCAGGTCTCACCTCAACAGTCTTCCTCAGATGAGGAGTCATGGTTGATTCTGAAGGACTTTGGAGGTACAAAGGCTAGCTAGACAGGCCCCCCCACAACACGAAGCTACTCCTTGCTGATCTGTTAGGGACACGAATGGCCACCATAAGGCTGAGCTAAGGGCGTTAACACAGGATCTCATGGATCGTTTTAATGCTCTAGTATCTAAACAGGGTCACAAATGGGAAGATCAAGCAGTGGAAGAAGGTGTGGCCACAGTGGAGAAGGCACCAGGTGGGCGTAAATGCAGGATAGTGGAAACAGCCGAGATCCAAGAGATAGCAGAGGGAGCATCAGCCAGGCATGACCTCTATGAGGAACCCAGCACAAGCTCATATAGGGCTTCGGAGGCCTCAGGGACATTCGCTACTTCATGCAGTGAGTGCACAGCCATGCACAACACACAGTGTTCTCCGGCCACCTGGTCTTGGGCTGGGGGCATGCAACACTCACATGCACCCAACCACTGTGCAACACACCCCATGGGATGGCCCAGTTGTTTCTGGCCTCCAGTAAGTCCACACTGGTATGGTTGGGACACCCCCCCGTTTGACCCCTCCCATGGCTGGGACATCCAGTGAAGGTGAGAGTGCAGGAACATGGCAGTACCCTTCAGTACCCAACACAGGGTACAACACAGTCCTGCTAGCGGCATGGCCCTATGCAGATTACAACACACCACTAGGAAATCATTTGACACTTGCAGTTAAGGCAGGGGTCCCCAACCCCCAGTCCGCGGCCCGGTGCTGGTCCCTGGGCTTCCTGTAACTGGGCCGCGGACATGGCTCTCTGCCCCCCCGCCCGACTGCCCGCTCCCCTTCCAAAACAAACACACCTGCCTGCCGGATCGCCTGACTTTCCATTCCCTGGCATGGACCCCCTTGCCTCCTTCTCGCCTTACAAAACGTGCGTGCACGCCCCCCACCCCCGCCCCAATCGCCTATCTTCCCCTGCCTTCTTGCCTGCTTGGAAGCACGGACCTCCATTGCCGCCTCCTCCTCCCCTTCCAAAACGCGTGCACGCGCGTGCAACCCCCCCCCCCCCGCCCCAGTTGCCTGCCTTCCCCTGCCTTCCAGGTTGCTTGCCTGGAAGCAGGGACCCCATTGCCTCCTCCTCCCCTTCCAAAACGCGCACGCACGCGTGCAAACCCCCCACCCCCGCCCCAGTTGCCTGCCTTCCCCTGCCTTCCAGATTGCCTGCAACAAGACAAGGTATTAATTTTTTTCTCTCTTAAATATAGTGTTTCTAGGCTATGAGACAGAAGAAACTGTGAGAAAATAGGGTAGGGTTACAAATGAGAGATCTCAACACTGGCCTCTCCCTGGTAAAACTGAATGTTTGAGGCAGAATGAATTCACAATAAAAAATATTTATTTATTTATTTATTTATTTATTTATTTATTTATTTATTTATTTATTTATTTATTTATTTTATATCCCGCCTATCTAGTCGATAGACCACTCTAGGCGGCTCACAACAAAGGGAACAACAACAATAAAAACTATTTTACAAAAAGGAAAACTTTCAACAATTGGATAACACACTAGGAAAGAGAAGGAAAGAGGAATCAGGAAAAACTAATCTGGAAGCATTCTTCCATTCATGTAGAACTTGGCACTGGTGCAGATGGGTGTGCACATTCTGAAAACATGTGGAGGTGTTGGTTGTTTTAATGTAACTTTGATGATTCTCCTCCCAAGGCAAGTCTTTTGTAAAACTAATAGGTCCAGATTGTAACCCAGACAGGATGGCTAATATTTGGGAATGATGGAGATTGTAGTCTGAAATGTCTTTACCACATCTTTCTCCTTGAAAGGAACTAAGGCAGCTTACAACATTAAAAGACAAAATTAAGGCTAACCCAAGTGATTAAGGCTAACCCAAGTGAGCATATAAATACTAAAAAAAGGTCAAACAAATACAGTGGATATAAAAAGTTTACACACCCCTGTTAAAATGTCAATTGTCTGTGATGTAAAAAAATGAGACAAAGATAAATCATTTCAGAACTTTTTCCACCTTTAATAAGACCTATGAACTGTACAACTCAGTTGAACAACAAACTGAAATCTTTTAGGTGGAGGGAAGTAAAAATAAAAAACTGAAATAATATGGTTGCATATGTGTGCACACCCTTAAATAATACTTTGTCGAAGCACCTTTTGATTTTATTACAGCACTCAGCCTTTTTGGGTATGATTCTATCAGTACTGCACAATCTCAGATTGCAAGGGCATCTCCTGTGCACAGCCTTTTTCAGATTACTTCACAGATATTAAGTCAGATTCAGATGTGGGCTCTGGCTGGGCCATTCCAAAAGGTTAATCTTCTTCTATTGAAGCTGTTCCTTTGTTGATTTGGATGTTTGCTTTGGGTGGTTGTCATGCTGAAAGATAAAGTTCCTCCTCATGTTCAGCTTCTAGCAGAAGCCTGAAGGTTTTGTGCCAATATTGACTGGTATTTGGAACTGTTCAGAATTCCCTCTAGCTTGACTAAGGTCCCTGTCCCAGCTGAAGAAAAAAAGCCCCAAAGCATGATGCTGCCACCACCATGCTTCACTGTGGGTATGGTGTTCTTTTGGTAATGTGTTGTTTTTGCACCAAGCAGATCTTTTGGAATTATGGTTGAAAAGTTCAACCTTGGTTTCATCAGACCATAACACTTTTTCCCACATGCTTTTGGAAGACTTCAGATGTGTTTTTGAAAAATTTAGTCAGGCTTGGATGTTTTTCTTCGTAAGAAAAGGCTTCCATCTTGCAACTTTACCCCATAGCCCGGACATATGAAGAACACGGGAGATGGTTGTCACATGTACCACACAGCCAGTACTTGCCAGATATTCCTGCAGCTCCTTTAATGTTGCTGTAGGCCTCTTGGCAGCCTCCTTGACCTGACCAATTTTCTTCTAGTCTTTTCATTAATTTTGCAGGGACGTCCAGTTCTTGGTAATGTCACTGTTGTGCAATATTTTCTCCACTTGATGATGACTGTCTTCACTGTGTTCCATGGCATATCTAATGCCTTGGAAATTCTTTTATATCCTTCTGGCTGGTACCATTTTTAACAATGAGATCCCTCTGATGCTTTGAAAGCTCTCTGTGGACCATGGCTTCTGCTGTAGGATGTGACTAAGAATATGTCAGGATGGACCTACTAGCATAGCTGATCTTTATTTGGGATTCCTCAGAGGCACTTTAAATGATGGCATAACATACTACTGCATAACAAGTACCCCCATGCATGGACGCCCCCCCACACCACCCTCATTCATGGACACTGGCGGCGGCAACCCCCCCGGTCCTTGGAAGAATGGTCTTTAACAATACCGGTCCCTGGCATTAAAAACGTTGGGGACCACTGAGTTAAGGAGAAGATATGGAAGGGCGAATTCATAGATTTTTTATGATCTGAATCGCAAGGTTGAGATTAAGGAAACTGACAAAGACGATGAGAAATTAAAAGAAAAATATAGAAGGAAGAAACCTGACAGAAATTGGCCTAATTGGGTCAAGGGCTTTACTATATACGCTGGGGTATTGGTTAAAACCCAACCCTGGAAGGCATCATCTCTATTTCAATACTTTGATATAATATGTAGGGCAAATTCAGATTTTGCCGGCCAGGCTTGGCTTTGTTACAACAAAGCATTTAGAATGAAGAGTGCCATCAGGCCCATATTACAATAATATAATAATAATAATAAACCTTTATTGGCATACAGCAGAAGAAGCCGCAAAATAAATACAATAAAATACGCATACAGGGTTCGTTGCATGCGAGTGGGGTGGAGAAAATAACAGCGTTAAGCCCCTCATTTTAGAGAGGGCATGTTGCGACGTCTCTGAATAATGGCGTGAACATATCGAGCAGTTGATACAGTAACTTCCTTGTTAGTACCATTTAAAAGGTATTGGGTTTTCTTTAGGTCATCCCATCGCGTGTAGGAGGGGGGAAAGACCGACTGGTGGAGCAGGCGGATATCCATGTACAAAATGCAATGAAATAGCATATGATGCAGAGATTCAGTTTTTCCCTGGCCACATGGACAGGTTCTCAGGTCTGTAGGAAGGCCCAAGTATCTGCCCTGCACTAGATTTGATGGAACTATGTTGCATCTGGCGAGAGTAAATGCCCAGCGCTCTAGTGGCTGTTCAAGGAAATATAAGTAGCTTGGGCTGCGTCCAAGAGTGAGTGAGAGGTGAAGACGAAGTGGAGAGCAGACTTTTTGTGCCGCACTAAACAAAGTTTGCCCTTCAATGTCCAGGACCCTGTTTTTGATGGTTGGAAACACCTTGGAGGGGGGTATAAGGCCCAGAAGGTCGGGAGATAGCCCTAGGGTCTTAACTTTCTTTGTGAATAGGGCCAAGCCATTGGGAAGCAGGCTATCGGCTAGCAACGCTTGCAATAGGGTGTCCTTGGGAGAGAAAAAACAAATTTTGACCCAGTATTTGAGAAATCTGAGCCAGGCCCTAGTCTCAATTCTGTATTGGCCACCTTCAAGACACAGAGCTGCGTATGGAACACAGTGAGGGAGGCCAAGGATTTTGTATAAAAATACAGATTGTACTCTCTCCACAGAGCTGTGTAGTGAGGACAACCAAATAGGGACGCCGTATAGTAGCTGAGCAACTGATTTCGCGTTAAAGATCTGTAAAGCAGCGGGTATAAAGCCATGGCCCCAGGTGTGGTGAAATCGTAGGATGGCTTGGGCTGAGAGTTTGGCTGTCTTGATTGCTGCCCGTTGGTGAGTTAACCAGGAGTGTCGGTGATGGAAAGTAATGCCCAGATACTTAAACTCTCTGACCTGCTGAATGGAATTCCCATGGAATGACCATACGAAGGGTTTCCACGCTTTGCCAAAGACCACAATTTTGGTTTTCTCAAAGTTGAGTTGAAGGTTGTTGTGTGACAGGTATTCAAGGCAGCAAGTAATTAGTCTCTTTAAGCCCACTCTTGAGCGTGAGAGGAGAACCATGTCGTCCGCGTACAAAAGGATTGGTATCGAGAGGTGGCCAATTTTGGGGCTGTGACCGTTGACAGTGCGTAAGAGAGGGGCGAGATCGTTGATAAACAGGTTGAACAGGGCTGGAGCCAGGACGCAGCCTTGCTTCACTCCTCTATTGGCAGGAATTGGGTTGGAGAGGGCCCCCTTCGACGAGATTTTAATGCGGCAAGTGGAACCCGCGTGCAGTTTTTGGATTAGAAAAAGTAGCCTTCTGTCGATACCCAACCTGGCAAGCTTGAGCCATAAAATGTCTCTGTCGATCGAATCGAAGGCCCCTTTAAGATCTAGAAAGGCTGCATAAAGGCGAGTGTTTGGCTGCGAGGCGTATTTAGAAATCATGTGGGATAGGATCAGGCAGTGGTCTAGCGTTGACTTTCCCTCCCTGAAGCCCGCTTGCTCTAGGCCCATGATGTCTTGATCATGAAGCCAGTCTTGCAGTTTGTAAAGTAGGAGACTGGCGTACATCTTCCCTATAATGTCAAGGAGGCTTATGGGTCTGTAATTAGCTGGAATTTTCTTGTCTCCCTTCTTTAGGATCGGGATTATTATTGCCTGTGTCCATGACTTGGGCATCATGCCAGATTCATTAATAGCGGTGAATAGGACAGCAAGTACCGGGGCCCACCAGTCCGTATATGCCTTTATCAGTTCCGGGGGAAGGGCATCGGGGCCAGGGGCCTTACCATTTCTGAGTTGGCCTATGAGTTTTGTTGTTTGACTGGTTGTGATTGGGGCCCACTCTGGGAGGTCTCGGGGTGGAGGCGCAGCTGATGGAGTTGTTGGCTTACAGCTGTCGTGAAAGGTGGCCAAGAAATGATGTTCCCACGTCTCGGCTGGTATGTAAGGGAGATCAGGTGATGTCTGCTTGAAGATGAAGGAACCGGAAACCACTTCCCAGAATTTTTTGTTGTTACCTGAATGGAGCGCCTCGGCTAGTTGGGACCATCGGGCCATTGCCGAGCGGTGATGGAGATTCTTAATGGCTGAACTGAGGAGGGTTTTCAGCTCGAAGTAAAGGGAAGGGGGCTTGGGAGCCTTGGAGGATCTGTAGTTGTTGTAGATCTTTCTCAGGTGCTGCTTCAGGGCAATGGAGACCTTGTCTAGCCTGTAACAGGGGGCTGAGGCCTGTTTTGACAGGGATTGGGGGAAGGGTCGCCCCAGGTTAGCTGTTATGGTATCTGTTAGGTTCTCAAAACCTTGGATGTAGTCCTCGGGCTTCGATGACGATAGCCAGTTAAGAGAACTATACGGAGATATGTCTGGCTTGGTTATTTTTTCAAAGAGTTGTTTGGCTCTAAGGTTCCAGTGAATTCTGAGCAGGGTCGGTGAGAGCTCCGGGGGAGCCAGGTTCATCGGGGGTATCGGGTCTATGTAGGGGGCGAGGCTGCAGGATAGAGGAAGATGGTCACTGGCTAGAGGCTCGCCCACCCGGAAATCGGCCACGTATGGTAACAAGGGGATGGGGATCAGGATGTAATCTATTGTGCTGGAACCACGGGGGGATATAAACGTGAATTCACCCTCAATGTCTGCCTCAGTAAGACCGTTTAGCCATATTAAGCCTCTAAGCAGGCACAGTTGTGCCAGGTAGGTCCCCGCATCGTTGATTTGATGGTCTTTGGATAGCCTCCCTGAAACGTGGGGATACAGGGGGGAAGTGTCGCTAAATGACTCCGACACACGATTGAAGATGGTCTCACCCTGACCTACCCTGGCGTTAAAGTCGCCTGCCAGCAACAGCGGGGTCCCAGGGAACCAGAGCTCAAGGTTATCAAGAGCAGAGCTCAGGGATTCCCATTGGTTGAGCCTGTGAGACTTGGAGGGTGCTGGAGGCATGTAAACATTGGCTACTAGAAGCTCGTGGTTCCTGGTTTCCAATTTTATGGCCTGGATTTTGCAAATGCCGGCGACGGAAAGAATGGCGTTGGAAGCTATTGTGTCGACTACTAGTATTGCTAAACCCCCGGATGGCCGTCCCTTTGTCGTGAGCCTTTGAGCTGGTAGGGAATATGAAGCATATCCGGCTAGGGATATAGGGTGAGCCGTCCACGTTTCTTGTAGCAGTATGGTGCTGAAGCCTCGAAGAAGATCACAAAAGTCAGGATCCTGCTTTTTGCCGTGCCAGCCCGCCACGTTCCAGGAGATCAGACTTAGGTTAGCCGATGGAGCAGAGGGGAGTGGGTTGGCCGAATGTCAGTTTGAAGGCGACAATATGACGGGTGGCATTGAGTCCGGAAGTGAGCTTACAGCATAGGGGTCGACCCCGGCTCGGATGTCCGCATCCGGACTAGCCGAGGGTTCTGGCAGAACCGGCGAGGCTGAAGGACAAACACTGGAGTTCTCTGAGATGTGAATGTCCGCAGTCACCAAAACTAGTTTAGATGGAAAACACTGGGTTGGAAGTGAAGTTGAAAGAGCTTTAATCTGGCTGGGCTCTTGGACGTTGGGAGTTTGGAGGAAATTGGTGGGTTGAAGTGTGTTGCTGTTGACCCTTCCTTCGAGACTAGGCTGACCCACACAAAGGCTCTGGGCTGCTCTCTTGTGTTGAGCTCCGGTAGGCGAAGGGGCAATTGACAGTGTACGTTCTGCCCGTGTAGAGGTGGATGGGGGCGGTTCAATCTGGAAGCTTCCTTCAAGTGAGGGGGATCTACCCTTGTAGGCTTTTGGCCAGGTGGTGGCCCCAGTAGAGAGCGGTGGAATCGAAGTGTTTGTCCCTCGAGAGAATGGAGGATCTCCAGAGGAGCTATTGGGTTCGAAGGGATCTACTAGGGTCTTCAATTCCTGCCTTAGTGCCTCAACCTTCCTGAGCACCGAGTATTGATTTTCCCGTGACAGATCATTAAACGCATGAATGGCCTCAAAAGGCACAGACTCGCTGTCTATGTCTATTTCAAGTTGCAGTAGGGGTTCCTCTTGGGCGGGACCATTGATGATGCTAACATCAGGCCGTGTGTGGGGTGAAGTGGACATAGACTCTGTCAGAGGGCGCGTGTCGGTGAACGTACAGGTGGAGGGCTCCGAAGCTGGCATGATCGTGGGGTTCATCATGGACGGCGTCTCGCTCGATACATCTTTTTTTGAGTTAATGCCGGGAGATCCTATTTGCCCCGACGCTTCGGCAAGAGGGCTGGCTACAAGTGCCGATGACAACAGCTCTGATGTTATGGTTAGGTCGACAGCCCATATTACGCTGGGATGAGCCGCACTCAGGGCTCTGGCTGCAACATATGATGCCTGCAAAATGTAGTTTGGGTGACAGATTTGACAGCGGTCACCTGAATAGGAAATTTTTTCCAGTGACTTTCGAATTAGGAAGATGTTGGAGGGATAGTCCAGGTAAAGGGGGAGAGTACAGGACGATAGGACACCTATATCCCCAGCTCTCCTCGGACGCCTATGTGAACAATGGAAAACACTATGTAGGGACCATTACGAAGCAGCATTATTTGAAGCATCAGCATTGGTGGCCTTCTTTGGGGCCCTGCGTATTAGCGAATTAGTGGCAATCGGTAAAGCGGATACTTCACAGAAGGCATTACAATTGGTGGACATTATCGTTCAGGAATGGCAGTTAAAAATTACGATAAGGCGGTCTTCAGATTCTTACCATAAGTACATCAGACCTCTACCTAACATATAGGCAGGGGCTGTTTATATCGTTTCAGGTGTCAAGGTACAAGAAGGCCAAAGGCACGTCATGATCATCGGCCACAGTTACATTTATTGGGCGGCACATTATGCCACATCTTCACCGTGGGGGAATGATTTGGGGCTTGGTGCCCATGCATTTATTACATGGAAAGGCATGTGTGGCATGCATTGGATCCAGTTTGGCAGGATGACCTCTTTTGACCATATGCCACCAGATATTTTAGTAGTTCATTTAGGAGGCAATGATCTGCCCAGATTGTCTGGTAAGGCAGTGATACTTGATATTGTAAGAGACCTTAGGAAGCTGAAGGAGAGGTATCCTGCCATGTGGATCATGTGGCCCACAATCATCCCATGTTTAGCCTGGTGAGGAGCCCAGATTATTGCCAATGTTAATAGGGCCTGCAGATGGGTCAATAGGGAAGTGTGTAGAGGTGTCTGCAGCGGCGGCCTCAGATCTGTGGTTAATCACAACAGGATCCAAACTTCCAACAAAAAGCTTCTTCGCAGCGATGGCATCCACCTATCTGAGGGAGACTTGGACATTTTTCTTGAAGATATTAAAGGGTGCCTGCTCTCTGAGCTTTGGGTGCTCGATGGCGGGCATGGGACTTAGTCAAGACTAGTCCCTATGCTGCAGCAGGTAGTGCGGGGAAAAACTGGTTGTCTCAGTGTGTCCCTTTGATAATTATGGTAAGCCAACAGTGCATCCAACCTCCCAGCTCTGCAGATCATGCGATTACAGGGCTGATGGTGGGATGATGTGCTGGGCCACTTTTGGACCAACAGTCATCAAATAAAGATGGCTCAAGGTCTGGGGTGTTTATTAGAGGCCGCATGGGTTCTTGCTGTTGTCAAGACCGCTGGAACCTGGGGCCTGGGACTCACCCATTGACTGATATGGGTATCGTGGATGCCCTGCATTTCTTTCTCCGCACTACCGCAGGCCCCCTCATTTGATGAGGACAATGATATCTATAATTTGAATTGATTTAATAAAGTGTGGCCCGTATTTAATCCATATCACTGTCTCACATTTTCATTTTGGGTCCTGGGAGGGCAATTGACAGGGGCTTATTCATCCAGACGACCAATAACACTGATGCAAGAAAAGGATTTCTTTTGCATGAGGCAGAAGCACTTAAAATTCATGCCAATTCCATACAATTAACATTTCAATATTTTCCAGCTATGCAGCTATGTTCCATGAATTCTGGATTATTGTACATTTCTATTATGTATAATATTGTGTGTGTGTGTGTGTGATTTTATATTTAGAGATTTGTTTTTCTTTGTGTGATGTTTTATTAGATTTTTTCTTGTAGTATTATGTTCCAAGTTCCAAGTTTAAGTTTATTGTATTAGCTAAAAGCCATCACAATTTTTTAAAATACAAGTATAATCGAATAAAATCAAAATAAAAAGACAGAGATATAAAATAATAAGAGACTGTTCATATCTGGGAGTCTCCAGCACAATTGATTGCAATGCCTCTCAGGGAATTAGCGCGAATGTTTCTGGCCGCTTTTGCTAACAGTGCTGTTCTGTAAGTGATATATGGGTCACAATCCAAAAGCAACCTGACCACCTTTGTCTGGGGGCTTTTGTCCTGTAGAGCAGCCAAAATGTTACCCAGGAATTTTTTTCTGGGGTTTTGATAGAGCTGGCAATTAAGTAAATAGTGGACAACATCCTCTATCTCACCTGCTCCGCAAATACACAGCCTCAGATGCTTAGGTACATTCATGTACCTGCCGTCTAAGACAGCAGTTGGCATGGTTTGATAACGGAGTTCTGTGAATGCGGTTCTCAAGGAGGGAAAAGTAAGTGTTTGTAAATATTGCACCCTTGAGTGGTTTGTTTTCAACAGATGGTACCACTGAGAGAAATTTGAAGAGTGGATTGAGGATAAGTACTGGTCATTATCCAATTTTCTTTTAACACCAGAAAAAACAAAAATATCTGTAGAGAGGGATATAGATTTTAGTAGGGCTTGAACTGAGGTTGCCCAGCCGCCACTCTTCCATTGCTCTACCATGCAACGTTTAGGTAGACGGTGGTCGGGCATATCCATCACCCTCTTATAATAACCGAGTATAGCTAGCGTTGCCCTAGCTTTAATGGACACCATACCTGTCTCTGTTCTGAGAAAAGCTGCTGGGGTCCCCTGGGGTACCGCGAGGATGTGTCTCAGAAATTTGTTCTGTCCTACTTCAAGATGTTGTAGGTTGTTCTGATTTACACCCCAGATCTCAATGCCATAGAGCATTTGAGAGATGACCCTCCCTGAAAAAACTTTTAAAGCTGGTGTTACAAGTTTACCACCTTTGTGATGGAAAAATTTGACCAGAGCATGGCTAGATTTCTGAGCCGATATTTTCGTGCTCTGTATCTGGGATTTCCAGCAGTTTTTCTCATCAAAATGCACTCCTAGGTACTTAAAGGTCTGGACTTGTTCTATTTTGTTTTCACCTATAGTCCAGCTAAATTTGGGGGGGTGCTTTCCAAAAATCATCACTTTAGATTTTGTGTAATTTATTTTTAGTTGCTCTAGGTGGCTGAACTCTTGGAGCTTATTTAAGCTTCTCTTCAGTCCCTTTTTGATCATAGATAATAATACAATGTCATCAGCATATATAAGGCTTGCAATCTTATAATTCCCAATTGAGGGGGGGAAGTGATCTGGATGGTTTAAGGCTGTTACAATGTTGTTAATATAAAAGTTAAAAAGTAGGGGTGCAAGTAAGCACCCTTGTTTTACCCCTTTGTTAGTATGAATTTCCTCTGTCAGCCTTCCATCTGTGCTAATCCTTACCCTCAACGTTGTGCTGGAGTATAGTTCTTGTATTAGGGTTAGGAGTCTCTTATCGATGTTGGTTTCTGTGAGCTTGTCCCACAGGCGGTTTCTGGTGATGGTGTCAAATGCAGAGGAGAAGTCAATAAAAGCTGTGAACAGCCATTTGAATGGCCTGGTGGTGTATTTGCATACTAGATGATGTAGCACGTAGATTTGATCTACTGTGCTATGGCCCTTCCTAAAACCTGCTTGTTCCTGGTGAAGGATATTATTTTCCTCCATCCATTTAGCCAGCTTCTGATGAAGAAGTCGGGTATAGAGCTTGGAGCTGATATCCAATAAGCTGATTGAGCGGTAGTTCTGGGGGATGGATTTATCACCTTTTTTATAAATTGGGTAAATTATGCTCTGCCTCCACCCCTTGGGAAAGATTCCTGTAGCATTAATGTAGGAGAAGAGCTGTGCTAGGACTGGGGCCCACCATTCCGGGTTGTTCTTATACACCTCTGGCGGGATCATGTCCTCACCAGGTGCTTTGTCTATTGCTAAGGCATTGATAAGTTTATGCACTTCCTGTTCTGATACTGGGGGCCATTCAGGTATGGAATTTAATAGGGTTTGAGAGTTTCTCGCTTTTTGTGGCCCAATGTCTGCATCACTGTTGAAGATAGTCTGAAAGTAATGGCACCAGGCATTTGCCGTGATGCAGGCGTTTGGTGTGGGATTAGGTCCTATATCCCCAGCTGAGACCATGCTCCAGAATTTTCGCTCTTTCTTTTCCAGTACAGCCTGCCCTAGTTCCTTCCATTGAGCTGACATAAATGCCCATTTCTTTTGTTTTAAAAGTTCCTTATATTTTGAGCGGTAGCAAGCCAGCGCCTCCAGGTTCGACTTTGAATGCACCTTCCTCGTCTTCCTTGTTACATGAGCTAGATGCTTTTTAGCTAGTCTACATTCTTGGTCATACCATCCCCCTCTATGAGGGGCCGGGGAAGACTCCTGTGGCTTTTTGGTTAATAGGGGTCTTAAGTTAGAATTGATATAGTTGATGCCCTCTATTGGATCCCTATGTCCAATTGCAATATCCCTATGTACACTCAGCAGATGTGGGTTGTTTAACTGTTTCCGAATTGTTTGGTCAACAAGGGGGGACCATTTTAAGCGTTTCCCTACAACCGTAGTTCTCTCTGCCCAATCAGCTGGAGGTGAGGGCAACTGTGGAGTCGTCAGGGGAATAGAGAGACAGACGGGTAGGTGGTCACTTTCAGGTCGGTCTATTATATTATATTTTGTCTCCTGGAGCACCAACCTAGGGGAGCAAAATATATAATCAATGACACTCCCTGCCCAACTATTAAGGAAGGTGAAGTATCCTTTTGAATCATCCCGAGAGCTGCCATGAAGGCAAATTAGTTGTAGGCCGGACATTGTCTCAGCTAGCTTCCTGCCTTGTTTATTGAGGACTTTATCCAAAGAAAGACGGTCAGATAGGAAGGGTTCGTTGTACTCTAGATCTGGATCAAATACCGTCTCAGTTAAGCCAGAGCCAACTCTGGCATTAAAGTCGCCACACAAAACTATAGCTGCTCTCGGATGCAGGGACTCACAGCAGTTGATGGCTTCTTCTAGTTCATTCCAGAAGGAGGTGGGATTTTCTGTTTTATCAGGTGGACAGTAGGCATTGATACATATTAGTGCCTTCAACCCATTGCCCCATGATCGTTACCAAAATTGACAGAATGAAATTTCTTTCAGACTGGTAAATGACTTCCAGCTTCACGTCCAATTTGACGGAAACTAAAATAGCTAAACCTCCCTTTCCTAGATGTATTATGTTTACATTATGATATTGTAAGCTGCCCAGAGTAGTGGCCTGGCCACTAGATCAGTGGGATGAAAATTTAAATAAATAAATAAAAATAAAGAAGTACAGAGATTATTTGACTGCACACAATTTGAGTCCACATAGTTTGAAAGGTATATTTCTTCTAGTCATTTAAATTCTTTAATGCCCTGAACAATATACCTTGTCAGGGTGGAGCTTGACTGCTGTGAAGCCAGCAGCTCCTGGCAAACAGCTCCCGGGAAATGTTGGAACTGCCCAGCCTGTTGTCCCTCTAGAAAGGGGGGGGGACAGAAGGGGAGGCCAGGAGAGGTCACCCCGAAGCAGATGGTGAGCCCAGAAGGTAGATGATTTGGCAGCAACTGGGTCTTTCTTCCCTTTGAAAATTCACCCACGCACAGACCGGAGACGGGAGATCATTTTATGGCAGAAAGCTGCACGAAACTCCACCCCCAAATTCCCAAGGAAGGAGAACAGAAATGCATCCAAAAATGCACAACAGCAAAGTAAGTCTTTGATTTATGAATAACCTCATTAAGATATAAAAGAAACTAAAGGGAAAATACCTGACCGAAAGGAGAAAGAGGAAGCGGCGAGCCGTGCCTGGCAGCTTGTGTTTTTTTTCAAAGCGAACTGTCTGATAAACAGCAAGTTTATAATTAGAAAGCTGGCTCAAGGTCATTCAGATACACTGTGAGATGGGGAAAAAATGTATTTCTGGAAAAAAATCCCAGAGGAAATACTACTCAACAGGGACTGAAATCTTGTCAATGCTGTGTAATCTGGATTTTTCTCACTAGTTTGAGTGGGACTTTGAAAATAAAATCTTGTCTTTGGAGCAGGAGGTATAAGCTTTTGGGAATAAAAAACAGGCAATGAATCATCAGTGTGGTGACATAGATTGAAGAGTGGCAGAAGCCAGTCGAATGGGACTTTGATAATAGAAGTGTCTTTGGTTTTGGAAGGAAGAATAAATCCCTGGGAGCAACAGACAGCTCATCAGCAAGAGGAACCTAACAGAATAGACGGAGGACCTTAGAAAATCAGGTCTGGAGTTATTAAAGGACTACGACAGTTTTTCTTTTTAGGAGAGACTGGTTCCCTGTTTGATGCTTACTTTGGACTCTCTTTGGCTGGACTGAGTGGATTCTGAGAATATTGCTATAATATCTGGGCAAGGAGGGGGAGGACATACCTAGTGGGAATGTTGCCAGACAAAGGGTTACCATGCAAATGACAATAATAACAGGATTTCACCAGGTAAATGAGCACCTCAACCAGGTAGAAGACCTGAAGAAAGGGAAACCATCAGAGCTTAAGCAACAACTGAATGAAATTGTAACTCCAAAACAGTTTTTATTGAGAGTGATGCCAGGTAACATAGATGGGATTAAGAGTTACCATGTGAACTACCCAGCTATAATAGTCAGAAAAGGTGATGTTAAAAATCGAACTACTGTCCTGGATTTAATTTTATCTCCCCCAAACTGGAAGAAAATAGAGGCACAGAAACGAGAGATGGGTACTGAGAAAATATGGGAAGTGCCAGGAATGGGTATCTTTCCAGATAGGCTGAATGTACATCCAAGGCAGAAGGAAAATGAAAGAGGGGATATATTTTATAAATGGTCTTGATTTCTTGATAGAGGTGGAACAACTTAGATTTAAATTAAAATATGAATATAAGCTGATATTTAGAGGATAATCAAATAGTATACAGATATAAAAAAGAATACGAAGTTGTTTTTGTATTAAAATGAATAGATCAGAGGCATGTATACTTAATATGAATAGAGTGGATGATTGTATATTCTGTGTTCTCCTATCCTCAAAACCTTTTTCCCATCCCTTACACTCCCTATTCCCTACCCTATTCCTAGTAGTTTAAAAATAAAAAAATATTTTAAAAAAACAATATACCTTATCAAAAAACAGCCATGACAATTGCTTTGTGTTTAGGTGAAAAGTGATCAACTGACAAAAAAAGGAGTCAACTTCTGTGATTTTCTCAGAAGTCCTTGTCAAGAGTATTTATCTAAATACTAAAGTTATGACAATAATGGACATGTGCAGTGGAACTCTGCTGAGTCACTGTGCATCTGATGCAATAGTGTTGTAGTAAGATTGTGTATAAAAGTAAGCAAGTCAGTACCATGCTCCTGTGAGTGGAGCTTGAAATTCTGCGTGTTATGCTGTCCATTTGCTATCTGGAATGCTGTATATAAATTACTGTAAATATTTTCCTGAAACTACAAGATACAAGCCTTCGCTGGAGAAAAACAACAGGTTATCTTTGATTGTTCTTCTATTGTTCTAATCTCTCAGAGCAAAACTTTTTGCTGTGTCTTATATTTTACTGCTGTCCAGAGAAGAGAAAGCATAAATTTTATTTCCGAGACTCTGCTAACTACTTAAAAGTGATTTATTTCACAAACATCCTGACAGTCCTTGGTGTCACTTTGTCAAAAGGTATCCTGTAGATCAGTAGTCCTCAACTTTTTTAATGCCAGGGACCAGTTTTGTTGAAAACCATTCTTCCAAGGATGGGGGGGGGGCTGCCGCCACCAGCATCCATGAATGGGGGGGGGCGTCTGTGTGTGGGGGTACTTGTTATACAGTAGGTTGTTGGAGAAATTTCCAAGGCATTAGATATACCATGGAACACAGTAAAGTCAGTCATCATCAACTGGAGAAAATATCGCACAACAGTGACATTACAAAGAACTAAATGTCCCTGCAAAAGAGATGAAAAGACTAGAAGAAAATTAGTCAGGGAGGCTGCCAAGAGGCTTACAGCAACATTAAGGGAATTGCAGGAATATCTGGCAAGTACTGGCTGTGTGGTACATGTGACAACAATCTCCCATATTCTTCATAGGTCATGTCTATTGGGTAGAGTGTCAAGATGGAAGCCTTTTTCTTATGAAGAGAAACATCCAAGCTTGGCTAAATTTTGCAATAACACATCTGAAGTCTCCCAAAAGCATGTGGAAAAAAGTGTTATGGTCTGATGAAACCAAGGTTGAACTTTTCGACCATAACTCCAAAAGATCTGTTTGGCACAAAAACAACACTGTGCATCACCAAAAGAACACCACACCCACAGTGAAGCATGGTGGTGGCAGCATCATGCTTTGGGGCTACTTTTATTCAGCTGGGACAGGAACTTTAGTCAAGCTAGAGGGAATTATGAACAGTTCCAAATACCAGTCAATACTGGCACAAAACCTTTGGGCTACTACTAGAAAGCTGAACATGAGGAGGAACTTCATCTTCCAGCATGAAAACGACCCAAAGCATACATCCAAATCAACAAAGGAATGGCTTCACCAGAAGAAGATTAATGTTTTAGAATGGCCCAGCCAGAGCCCAGACCTGAATCCGATTGACTATCTATGGAGTGGTCTGAAGAGGGCTGTGGACAGGAGACGCCCTTGCAATCTAACAGACTTGGAGCATTTTGGCAAAGAAGAGTGGGCAAGTATGTGCCGTACTGATAGACTCAAACCCAAAAAAGCTGAGTGCTGTAATAAAATCAAAAGGTGCTTCGACAAAGTATTAGTTTAAGGGTGTGCACAGATATCCAACCATATTATTTCAGTTTTTTTATTTTTACTTCCCTCCACCTAAAAGATTTCAGTTTGTTGTTCAATTGAGTTGTACAGTTCATACGTCTCATTAAAATTGGGAAAAGTTCTGAAATGATTTATCTTTGTCTCATTTTTTAACATCACAGAAACTTAACATATTAACAGGCATGTAAACTTTTAAATCCATTGTATTTGGGTATTACTTATTTTGCCTTCTTCTTGGTGCCTCCTATTCATGTTTTTTAGCAGATGCTGCTCATGAGACAGATGTGAATGCCCTGTGAGAATACAGATGACAATATTACAGTGTATTTATTACTATCTGATTTAAAAAACACCTCTCCTATGGGTCCTAATGTTACCGTTGTGTTTCAATCCCAAACCCAGTTATTTGGGATTCAGTTCTCCTTGTACAAAAGCCCAAACCACATCTGAAACACTTTTGATTGATTGATTGACAGCCCCATTAGTGCTGAAGTACTATGCTGGGTGGTTTACAGTTAAAATAAAGCTACAACAAAGCAAAATAAATATAACACCAATAATAAAAACATGATATGAAAATACCAACATATCTCTCCTACTCTGGCCATGCTGCACTGGCTGCCCATCCGTTTCCGCATTGACTTCAAAGTGTTAATGCTTACATATAAGGCCCTAAACGGTTTAGGACCTCGATACTTGACAGAACGCCTGCTCCCACCTAGATCTACTGTACTCGGATCACCCGCACAAGCCAGGAGGTGAGGCTGAGGAGCCTAACACCGAGGGAGGCCGGGAAGGAAAGGACACAAAACCGGGCCTTCTCGGCGGTGGCTCCTCGCCTCTGGAATAATCTTCCTCCAGTGATTCATGCGGGCCCTGTGCTGGGCACTTTTAAGAGTCAACTAAAAACATGGTTGTATGTTCAGGTCTTCCCTCCTGTCAATATTTAATTCTTTCTTTATTTTTTCTTTCATTTATTATTTGTTTTATTGTTGTATGTGTTATGGACTATTTGTAAAATCCTTATGTTTTATCCTATATACCTTATAGGAAGCTGTCCAGAGTGGTCGACCAGACGGACGCGATATAAATCAATCAATCAATCAATCAATCAATCAATCAATCAATCAATCAATCAATCAATCAATCAATCAATCAATAAATAGACAGACAGACAGGCAGGCAGGCAGGCAGACAGACAGGCAGATAGGCAGATAAATACAGAAATAATTTCCAGCAGAAGAGGTAAAGGGTGATATTTCTACTTCTTTCAGTTTAAGCTAGGAATGGAGAAAGTCCTGCTTTCCATTCGTAGTTGGACTGCAACTCCCATCAGCCCTCACCTCTCCAAGTGAATGGCAAGGGGCGACTGATGGGGATTGTAGTTTCCACAGCAGCAGGGTGGCCTTTTGCATTGCTGATTTTTGACGTCTGGAAATTAAGGGTAAGAAAAGAACTTAAAATTGACAGCCATGGTGGCACCAGCAGCTGAAATTTTTGGGATCTCAACTGTGTAAAAACCTAACAGTCCAATCCCATGCAAATACTTGTGGCCCTCTCAGCCCTGTTTCCATGGCAAGAACAGGGATGGACCAGCAGCAGGTTACGACACCCACAGATAGCCCCTTGGAGGGGAGGGAGCAGCAGTCTATCAGCTCCCAACTACTGAGATTTCTCCCTCAAACAAAGGCCTCCCACCTCGAGGGTGTGAAAAGATACAGTGCTTAAACACCGTTCTTTCCCACTATCCCAGGAGGAGGAAGGCTGAACATGCTCTCCCGCCTTCTCTCTCACATTGTTGGCTATTGTTGAGTGAATGACCCCACCGGTGAACAATCAGCCAACATCCTCCTGGTCACATCTGCCATGACAGGCTCCCTCCGCTTTCCCCAAATTGTCCATTTCCCTTTGCTCCCCTTTATTGGCAGCCGGAAGGGGCTGTCACGTTCCCGGGGGTTACAATAGCCGAAGTCCGATAAACCAGTCCAGGGTCAGAGATATCAAGAATGCAACGCCAAAGTCCAGAAACCAACTTACAGAATGAAGTCCAATGTCAAAGTCCAGGGTCCGATACACAGTGTAGTTCAGGGTCAGAGTCCAGAGTTCAGAGTCCAATACCAGCGTAGTCCAGGGCCAAAGTCCAGAGTCCAGAGTCCAATACCAACGCAGTCCAGGGTCAAAGTCCAGAGTTCAGAGACAGGAACAAGATGCAAGAAGCGTGGATGCAAGCCAAGGTTTTGACTCTTTGCTTCCACGAAGTTTCTGGCTTCACTGGAAGCTTGTTTTATAATGAAACAGCTCCTTGAGCTGCTGGAAAGCTTTCTATTCTGCTAGTACTCAGGACTAGATGAACGTAGGTCTCTGTGGAAAGCCTTCGAGCGATCCTCTGATCTTCTTGTCCTAAGTCTTTCCTGAAGCCTGCCCCGAAGCCTGTCTGCTGTGGAGGGAGAATCTGGAGGCGGTTCAGGTGTTTCTGATCTCTCCACATTCTCTTCAGCCACAGTTAACCCTTCTGGGTCCAGGTCTTCGGAAGCACTCTTGACAGGGGCTGAGGTACTAATTGCTTAAAATTATTCAGGACTGAGGAAGGCAAGGTGAGTTCCTTACTTTTCCCACCTTTTGTCCATGTAGTTGGGAGTAAGGCCCTTCGAGTATTATGGAATTTGCTTCTGAGTCAACAACCACATAAGGCTTAACTTGATCAAGTGAGGGTGGTGGCTGAGGCTTCGGTCTCCTCTCTTCCTAGTGGGCAAAATACATATATTTTAAAAGGGCTGTTTTAGCCCTAACAATTTTTTCTGTGTGCTTCAGACTCAATAAATAAGCCAGTACTTGAGGGAACTGCTTCCCCCTCGCTCCCCTTCGGGTCTCTCACTGAGAAGCCAGCCTAAACATCCGCCCACCGTGGGGCCTGTGGGGTCCTTCCTTGGCTTCCGGCAGTCGCTCTTGGCCCCTCTCCTGTTGGACCCTCCTCTCTTCATGGTGTGAGCAGCAGCAGCAGCCCCACCAGGCAGGTGCCTCTTCAGAGACTGCTTCAGCCCACGGATCCAAGTGGCCACCATGCAAGGCTCATTCTTGGTGGGGGCCGCCACCACCACTGCCTTTGCTTGGCTGAAGCTGCGCTTGGGCTCCCCCTGTCCTCTTGCATCCAGCTGTTTCTCTTCCTGAGATGGTGGAGGTGGCGGAGGAGGAGGCGGAGCTCCCTGTTGAAACCCTTCGTTGCCACAGCAAATGGGAGGCACTGGCAGTGGCTGTGACTGCTTGCCTCTGCCTCTCCATGGCCAAACCATCCTCCTCAGTTCCCAAAAAAGAAAGACAGGGAAAAGGGAAGGCACACTGAGGCAAAGGAGCCCGAGTGTGTGCGGGGAGGTCTGTCTTGGTGATCTGGTCCAGTCCAGGCCATGGACCGGTAGCGGGCCATGGACCAGGGGTTGGGGACCTCTGCTGTAGACTATCTTGACTGCTGCTATTGGTGTTGTCAACAGTCAGGCTGCCCTTTGCTATGTAAAGTGTGGCATCCTTTTTTCTTGCTGGTAATGAATAATTTGTGCAGCAATGCTGGGCCATTTCCCTGCATTTTGAATCATAGATACAGAATCAAAATATCCCACATACATAAACTGGAGGTTTTTTGAAAGGCTGAATTTTCTGGCTTTTAAAAAGAGATGTTTATATACATGATACACAAACATTCGGAACATTAACTCTTTTTCTTCCCTAGGATTACCCAGTGTTAAGAGTTACTTGCACTTCTGTGAGCCCGAAACAGTAGAATATTGGAATGGGGCAGAACCAAGAACACTTGATGCAACTCTTCTTGCTCTGTGACACAATAGCTTTAAAGTTTACTGTAGACTTAATGACATGATCAAGCAAAGGGATGAGAGAAAAGCAGTATGTACAAGTGGAGAAACACACACATGTGCACGCGTGCACACACATTCCCTTGCATAGCACAAAAAAAGTTGAAACTTTCCAATGGAACATTGAGGTTGGAACTGCAGACTCTCTGTGAACCCATCTTTCAGCTCTTTTATGGTAAGTGGCAAAGTAGAGAGGGAGGAGATGGGGAATATGTACAAGAGGAGAAACATGGATGTCCATTCACCACAAAAAGGCTCATGGTTGCAGGGGACAAAGAAAAGAAACAAAATCCCAAGTTGAATTCAGTGCATCTGTCTCCTGTACTGCTTTACTGGGTGGGAGATTGTGGGATTGATACTAAGTAAAAAGTATTAAGATACTTTTTTGGGAAAAGTCCTTTTTTAGGCTACAAGTCTGACAAGATCCCAGCCGCCATGGTCAAACAAGTGCTTATTATTAGACTTCTTCTTGACTTACCCAAAGGACTTAAACCATGACAGGTTTATCATGGTTTATCATGTAGAAATTAAACAGAGAGTAATTTATTAATCCAGGGATATTTGGAGCCACTACTGTTAATCATATTTCCTCATAAAAACAGATATTATTTGACACTTTCATGCTATTAATTTGAGCAGCTTTGAAAGCAGTCTCAAATGACTATACTTTCTCTTAAAACATGAACAGATCCAAAATTGTATGTAACACAGAAACATTGCTTTTAAGCAAAATTCATTTTATTTGTCAAATTATTTGGTGAAAATATATGAAATTTTGTAAAGATGCATGCAGATGTACAGCACCCACTCCTAGTGTCATTTTTCAAATGTGAGATGCTGCTGCTTCCTTGTGGTCTCTATAAACCATACATATAGGTTTTGGCACTTAGAAAATTCCAGAGCTTTAGAACTACTTCAGTTTTAGTGTTCCCCACTGCTACCATTTGTGACGCTCAGCTCTCCCTAAGGAGAATATGGTTTGGACAGGGAGTCACTGTGAACACAAATCTACCACCTTTCCTCTGAGGCAAGTCCTTTAATCCTCAGAAGGGCATAGAATCTGTTCCATGGACAAGCCTGACCTTAAAAGAAAACTTCTGCATACTCTTACAGTACTTAAGCATGGGCTTTGTGATTCCTCAGAACTCACAAAGGTAGCTTAGTAAGGTAGCACTTGTCAATGGTAGCAAGTAGTGACCTATTCCCATCCACTGGATTTAAGTGTAAGCTTGCTGTTCAAAAGACTAGTCCTCAATGAGTTTTATAATTAATTTTATTAAGAAAAATAGATTCATAGAAACAGTTTGTTTGCAAAGCATTAGCATAAAACATGTCCAAAGATTTGAATAGTTAAATAAAGCTGCTATTTCTTATTAAAATAAGAAATACTGAAATCTAAGGTAAAGTGGGCTATTCCCACCTCCTCCTTCTCCTTACCATGCTACATTCTGTAAGCATTCCTTCACATAGCACAATCCATTTGAAAAATACTCCAAAAAGCTTGAGAAGCTAGAAGAAGCTCTCTAACATATGCCATCATCCATCTTTTCTTACATCTCTCAGACCTCCCACTTTTTACACCCAGTTTCTGTAAACCAATTAACTTCAAAGAGACATAACACAACTCTCCACTCAGAATTCTCATGATGTCCAGGTGCATTATGTTACTCCCAAATAGGATGGTATGTGTTGAGTCTTCACACTGGGCCTCCTTCGTTCTTGCCTCGTTATCGCAGTTCCCTCTGTACCAGGCAAACTGAAAAATAATTTCACAGCCTAACACATTCCAATGTCTTAAAATCAGTTCACTTTGAACCTAACAGTCTCCATTTTCTCTGACTACAAATCCCACTCTCCTTCAGATCATCGCACAATTCATGTCCATGCACTCTTCAATGGCCCCTCCAGTGATGAAAAAGAGCATTCATTTTGTTTCTGCACTTCCCAATATTCACAATGATAGGTGTATATACTATATTAGATATATACACAATCTAAGTAAAACTTAGTTTGAAGCCTAGCACTACAAGAAACATGTACATATGTTTTCTTTTACTACATTTCAAGCTTTAAACAATGGTTAGAATACCATTGTTTCAGTATTAGAGATGGGCCAGAATTAATTTGGGTCCCTTCACCTGAAATAAACCACACAACACCACAGGTGCTGTGCATACCCTCTTCCCACCCCTTGGGCTGGCTAGCCCACTCACAATTCATCACGTGTCACCAGTGTCTTTCTTCTCAGGTGGTGCTCCAGACAGGAGCTTTGGCTGCCCGTCCCTGCCTTCTCTGGAACCCAACCATTCATTGGATGTGTGTAAAGAATCCCCATCCCACCTCCCCATTAGAGTGGCCAGCTGCTGGAGGAGGTGGGGACAAGCAGCACAAGCTCCTGCCTGAATTGGAGTGCCACTAGAGAAGAAGGACTCTGGCAGCACATGATTAAATGTGAGTGGGCTAGCTAGCCTGGGGGGTGAGAAGAGAGTGCCATGACAACTTACTTTGTATGATTAATTTGGGATTAATTTAGGCCTGTCTCTATTCCGTATTCTAATAATATTGCAGAGAATCAAAAATGTCTTTCAGCATTTTATATTTTACCAAGCCTTGATCTTGCCATATCATCTAGTACAGCTCATCTAGTACTGATTTAATTCTGTTTTTATTCTGTGGACATGATTTTAGTTTTAAAAATACTGTTTTTGATTTTTCGTGTCCTAATTTTTGAACACATAAAACCTAATATAAAATCAGTAGATGTAATTTCTCACTCTTAAGATTGAATGAAGCATTTTGTTTCCTATCTTTTGATAAGACAGTTTGGATAATCATAATCTTTATACAGAAACCATGAAAAAGCAGGACAAAGTAAAACAGCCTCTCTCCTGTGATGAGATGGGTTTTTGAGTTAAAATCTTTTAAAGGCATATGGGTTTTGTAATTAAGAAATAAGCCAGAGAGGTTCCATCTTGTTTCTTTGTATAAAGTATCTTTGCCATGCTGACAATTGTTTTCCAGACGAGCAGAGAGAATGTTATTCTGAAAGCCTGAGAAAGGACTCTGTGTGATTAGATAGATAGATGGGAATTGTTGTGACTCTTTGAGAAACCACCGTAACCCAAATAACATCTGCTGTGTATGAGAAAGAATTCATGTGATGTAACAGGACTGTTTGCCTAGTAACGAACTCTGATTGGATGACATCTTGGGAAGGTGCATTAGGCCCTTGCCAGTTACTCTTGAAAAAGGAACTTTTTGCCTATAGACTTTGTCTTTCCAAGACCGACCTTTCAGTGATTCGTGACCTACACTTCAGCCATTTGGGACTTACCCTGATGTCTTTAGAGAGAGTTTGGAGGCCTATCTACATGGACTGGTTTCTATGATTTGCTGGTTTACTTTTGGACTTATGGGATTTTCCTAAGGACTGTGCATTGACTATTTTCTATGAACTCCTTTTCTTGGAATACTCCATATGGACTATGCTCTTGTAATTTTGTAAGGACTATGGTATATTTACTGGATTTTTCTTTTCTAAGGACTATGGGACATATAATGGATTTTTACTTTTGTTTAGGGGTTTTTATTCTATAGGATCACTGAGGACTATAGCCTTTTTATAATCTACTTGGATTATTTTGATTTTTACTAATGATCTCCTGGACTGGAACTGTTTTGATTCTTTTTAATGTCTTTTTGTATTTTTAATAAGGTTTTTGAACTCTTTTATATTTTTCATGTTTTCTTTGCCTCACTACATCTTAGTAACTTAACAGCACAATGCTAGTTTATTTGTTTTGGTTTAATTTGGCTCTGATACTTAGTAACATGTTTTTTCTTTAATAAAATAAAGATTATAAAACTCAATTGGTTTTCTGAACAGTACACTTGTCATAGGGTCATCTGAGAGTGCTGCCTCGGCCTAGCTTACTTAGAGTCCTGTCAGTGGTGCAAGTTAAGTCTAAGGACTACAAAGCCCACTTGACCTTTTCACAATAATATCTGAGAGTACCAGGGTGTTCTTATGTGGGCAGACCTGCGAGAAGGAGGGTTGTATCATGGCTAGCTGAATTAGGACTCTTCAGCCCATTTTAGCATGTGCAAACTCCTGATTGCTCTCTGTCCAAGCTTACACGTGTGTTTTCGAACCCGTGTTTGCTGAACCCGTGTTTGTTTTTCCCATATCCTTTCTTTCTCCCTCCTTATTTACATTATTCCTGATATGTTGTTGCATCTCAGGAATGTTGCGTTTATTTATGCCTAACACAGATGGTAAATTGTTAGTGTAAATTAGCAGAGTTTTGTCCAGCCCAGGCAGTCCAGTTGAATCACACAGAAAAAGACAGCTTCTTCATGTATTTGTGAGGGGAACTGGAAACTGCAGAAGGGGTGGGGCTCCACCCCAACCCACACTAGTAACTGTAAGGGCTCCCTCTGAGAACAAACACTTGTTTGGGAGAACATAAACTTCCTGGCACCCACTGAGAGCAATTTACAATATATACAGAAGTTTTAGCAGTACAAACTGTCAGCAAAGTCCATTCTCCTAAAAGAATCAGACTGCTCGGAATAGAGAGTTTCCAGAGTTAATGCACTCCTATTGGAGATGGAATGAATCCTTGTCCCATCTCAGGCAGATACACTAAACTCTTTCCACAAGTCTATTCCCATTTAAAATCATTGAGAACCAGAATACAATCATGAGTCTCAGAGTCATTAAGATCTCCCAGTATTCAAGAAAATATTGGACTCAAGGTAGCTAGTTCCGTGGCCTGAAAGAAATCAAATTAAGTATTAAGTATTTGGTAGCTGGATTGTGCCTGTTCAAGAGATCAAACATAATCGCTTTGGCATATTTGTTTTATTAGAAAAAAAATAATTAAAAAGAATTCAGTTTGTTGCAAAAGCAAGGCAATCAGAAACATTTCCATAACTACAGTTAGAACTCTAACAAACTCCAGCTAGAAAAATAAAACAATAAAATCACTATCTAAGAAAAATAAGGAAAGCCATTGGCCTCCCCTCGCTGGAATAACTACATTCTAAATGAATTTCAGGAACCCCATAGTCCATCAAAAAAATCCCAAGTCCATAGAAACCATACCAGTCCTTCTAGTAATTCATAAAGTGAAAAGTCCCTTTAGAAATCCAAGATGCAAAAGTCTCTGTAGGAATCCACGGTGAAAAAAAGTCTTCTTAGAAATCCATAGTGGAAAAAGAACTCTTAGAAATCCATGAGACGAAAAAGAACCCTCTCTCCCTCTGCAAAGCTGCATTTCTCTTCTGTGCTGGAAAAAAACCCTTCTTCCTTTCCCCTGTTGACAACCAATTAGGAAGAAGCAATAGTTATCTCTCTTCTAACCAATATGCCTGGAGTCATAGGAGACCTGTCATCAGGTGCTCTCACACATTCCTCATTTCTCCTTTCAATCCTCTTCCTGACCCTAAAATCAATGGTGGAATCTTGAACCCCTATTGCCTTAGCTTGAAAGGCCAACGTGGACATTTTTTCTGAATCACGTTGGGGGCTAAACCCTTTCTATACAGATAAACTGCAAATTGCTGCAGGTGCTCCACTGGCACCAGCCATACTGATTCCAATCCTTCTACTATCCAGAACAACAGGCCAGACTTCCATGCACCAACACCCATCAGAATAAATGCCAGACCCCAGAGATCCCATAATCTTGGTCTGAACCTAAACTCTGCCCCCAAGACTAATTTTGGATCTCCAAAATGATATGCCATTAAAATCTTCTAAAACTTGGAGCCACATTTCCAGGTCTTGTTTCATTCCCTGAGTCATCCTTGCTTGTGGCAAGGTTAGCAGAGATCCATATGGCCTTGCATAACCTCCTAAAGATCACCCTACCAAGTGCTACTACCCTGCAAGCAAAATTAAGGTGCCCTATTGATTCCTGAAGCTCCTTAAGGGTAACTCTTTTCTGTCCACTTAAGCAATTCAGTCTCACCCTAAGCTTGGTGATCTTCACTGCTGGCAGCCTACAGGCCTGCTGCCACATCTCCCACTCTGTGTCCAAGAAGTTTAAGACTGTATCAGGTCTTTTCATCAACCCATGGAAGCCCCAATGCGCTGGTCATTGACTAAAAGGCATCCAGTAATAACTTACAGTGGCATAAATCCTCCTCCCCACAAATGGAAATTCATCTAACTAATGGACAGAGCTATTTAATCCCATCCTGCATTGCAGCTCTCATTCCAAAAAAGGAGCTGTAATGCTTGAAAGCTGCCCAGGAAACAGAATAGCCGATTGGCAGGGCTCTATCCATAAAGAATGTGCCATCAAAAGCAGAGCTGAACAACTCAAAATAGTTGGGATGAACTGGGAGGAGATGAAACACTGATATGGCATCACACTTTGCCAATTCAGCTCCTGGACTGTATCCTACGGACTGTAGGACTGTATCCTACATGCAGCGGTATCAAATGAGGTATGTCACACTCACCTCTCCCTAAAGAGAATATGAGGTTTGGACAGGGAGTCACTGTGGGTGCAAATGTACCACCTTTATATTTGAGGCTGGTCCTCTAGGCCTCAGAAGTGTGTGGTATAAGCCCCATGGAAAAGCCTAACCTTAAAATAAATTTTAGGTACTTTCAGAGCACTTAAGCATGGGCTTAGTGTTTCCTTAGATAACACAACAGCTCTGCAATGTTGGACCTGTTGTCAAATCACCAGTGGATTTAGATATAAACCTTGCTGTTCAAGAGACCAATCTTCAGTTAAAATTATAATTGTTTTTATTAAGAAAATTAAGTTTCATAGAAACAGTTGTTTGCAAAAGCATTAGCATAAAACATTTCCAAAAGTTACCATGGTTAAATAAAGCTGCTATTTCTTATTAAAATAAAGGTAAAAGGTAAAGATTCCCCTTGACAATTTTTGTCCAGTCGTGTTCGACTCTAGGGGGTGGTGTTCATCCCCGTTTCCAAGCCATAGAGCCAGCGTTTTGTCCAAAGACAATCTTCCATGGTCACATGGCCAGTGCGACTTAGACACGGAATGCTGTTACCTTCCCACCGAGGTGGTCCCTATTTATCTACTTGCATTTGCATGCTTTCGAACCACTAGGTTGGCGGGAGCTGGGACAAAGCAACGGAAGCTCACTCCGTCACGTGGATTTGATCTTATGACTGCTTGGGCTTCTGACCCTGCAGCACAAGGCTTCTGCGGTTTAGCCCGCAGCGCCACCACGTCCCTTTATTAAAATAAGAAACACTAAAATCTCTAGGTAATCATCTTGCTTCTAAGCTGGGCTAATCCCTCCACTTCCTTTTGGTTTTAAAAAGGAACTTTTTTTCCTTTGCTACATCTTGCTAGCATTCCATGACATGTCACAAACCAACAAAGAAAGAACTCCTCCCAATCCCATCATCCATCTTTTCTACATATCTAATACTTCCTTCTTGACACTTCTCAGCAATTAATCAATTAACTCCAAAGAGACTTAACACAACTCCCCACCCAGAATTTTCATGAATCCCAGGTGCATTATCTTGTTTCCAATTAGCTGGTATGCATGTTTGGTCTTCTTGGGCCTCTCTCTGTGGCCTTGCCTTCTTATCTCTGTAACAAGCTCCTCTTGTATCAGACAACTCTGCAAAAACTATCTCATACATTCCATTGCTTTTAACATCAACTTTCACAGAACATGGCAGTCTCCATTTTGTTGTGATTACAATTCCCACTCTCTTTCAAATCATCACAAAGTATACCATACTGAACAAAGTTCCTATGGAATGCTATCATTTACTGATTCACCCTCTGGATAAGACAGGTGGTGAATTAGTTTAAACTTGTCTGGCACTTTTTTGGGAACTAGCTCAATTTCCTAAGAAATTGCTCAGCCACGGGCAGAGAGGTTCCAAAGTAAATCGCTCCTTTACCAGGCAAACTGGGTCCATAAGTTTTGCCTTAGGGTAGCTAAAATTTACTCTGGCACCAAGTCTGACCGATTTCATTGAGAACCAAGCCACACATGTGAGTACCAGGGAATTCCATCCTTCTAGCACTCATAAATCAGTTTGACCCAAATTGGTAGCGTTAAGTTACGTGGCCTTGTAAAATGCATCTGAAAAATTTAGATAAGCCAATTATTTATAACAGCTTGTGTCTATTCAAGAAGCTAACTTACAGATCTGAAACATGTTTACTTTTATTAGAAAAATATAATTCTGAGAGAAAACAAGTTAAGCAAAGCATAGCAAAGCATATTTACAATTTCCAATCCCATCCCCATTGATAGGAGATAGAATTCCTCTGAAACAAACAAAAATAATAAAACGTCTAGCTAACAAAAAAAGAAAAGGGGGGGGCAGACCTCCCCTCCGGCTTCAGGAAAAAACTACATCTTAAAACAAACTACAAGTCTTAATGTCCATCATCAAAACAACATTCCATCAGGCTTCTGAAAAATCCAAAGTAAACTTTCTCAATAGGAAAAACTCAGGCTTACTGTCCTTTGGATTAGATAGTCCATGCCGAGTCCTATATGTTGGCATCCATCTTCCGTCTCCCTCCTGGTAGAATCTCCTCCTTTCTTGTTCCCATGAGGCTCAAGGAAAAGTTGTTTAGTCTTCCTCACTCTGTACTAGCCAGGTTGCTTAGTTACGAGATAAGACTACGCTGGTCAGTACAGATGTACAGCTAGGAAGCAACTTTGGAAATTTCCACTCTCAACTCACACACAGAAATAAGATGAATTCATTTTGGCTAACTTTGTGATTACAAATCCCATCAATAAATCATTTTATGAACTTTCATAACCAAGCTTATCACAGTGACAACCTAAAGTTGGGCAATGGTGGGTGAAGAAAGGAGGGGTGACAACTCTGCTTTCCCACACTTACTTGTCTATTTTAGCCCTAATCATGTCTTCCATCCAATTACAGTGGAACCTCGACTTATGAACTTAATCTGTATTGAAACAGCATTCGTACGGGGAGAGGGTGGAGCAACGGGCAGCAAGAACAGGGGAATCCTCAGGGCTCTGAGAACCCCTGGGTTTATTCCGAGTCAGCGGACCCCCCAAGAAAGGGGGGGCAAGTTTCCACAGGAGAAGTGGGACCGTAGCAGGGGAGCTGGAGATGCTGAAGAAGCCAGACTGCAATCTGCTTTTTCATAGGAGTTTCCTTTCCTCAATTGCAACTGACTCGTGAAATCACCATGATGAATTGGTGTGTAGCTGCTCGGAGAAGGGGGAGAAAGGAAGATTTATGATCTGACTGCATGAACAGAAGTTGATCAGCTATTTTTACGGCAAGTAACAGACCAGATGTTTTATTTCTGTCTGGGAAGTTTGATTGTGGAGATGATCTCTTAAGCAGCAGAGGATCTTGGTAAACTTCAGAGGTTTTTCTTACTATACATAACTTGGTCAGAACTGAGAAAATGAAACTTAACTGTCCTTTCCACCCTAACCCCCTCCTCCTAAGGTTTGGCTTTTTATAAATTAGAAGCTTGAGAATCTTGAATGGCTATGAACAGCTTAAATCTATGGAACTTTACTTTGAGCCATAAAGGAGGATTATATATCAAATAGTCACTTTTATGACCAAAGTGTTTTCCTCAAGTCTCTGAATCAGTTTTGGCCAAGGAGCGAGGAAGGAAAGCTGAGCAACTTCATCTGTCTGACTCTAATGGTTTTTGGATGAAAATTTAAGGGCGAGACTCATCTTTGGGATTTTAAAATGGAAACTGATCTGATATTCTGTCTTCAGGAATTTCAATATAATCTTATCAATCATCTTAAGGCTCAAATTTCAGAACTGAATTAAAGCAATACATCTTGGCTTGGACACTATGATAGAAACAGGGGACAAACAGACAGCATCTTCTGAATCAGCTGAACAACTATCATCACCAGAGAGAGAGGGAGAGACCACTGTTCCTGAGGAGGAGACGGGAGATGAAATGATTGACTGCTCTGAACTAATTGAACAATGGCCTCCGGAGAGGCAGAGAGAGACTTAAAAAAAAAGCAGAATGAAATACATAAAAATGAGGAAAGGAGGGGCGGGGACAAGGTGGGAGAGTACACGGATTTTATCCTGATGGAAAATAATGTTAAAGTTAAATGGGTGAATTTAGAGGTAGAAATTTATGATCAGAGGTCGAATAGATCTCTGTTGCTTGGAAATCAAGATATAGATTATACTGACAGGAAATTAGTAAATCGCATAGAAAATGTCTTAATGAAATTTTATAGATGGCATTTTAAAACTGGTAAAAGGAGAGTAAGAAATTAATCTTGGAAGTTTGCTACTGGAGTCGAGAAGCAAAAGTGAAAAGGGGGAAAGTAACCTGCGGATTAAATGATAAAATTTCTTGGTCCTGAGAGATATATATTCACAGAGAAAGCAATATAAGTAATTACATTATGAGCAATTTTGGCTAGGTGGGAAGCTAAAAGGTAGATAAATATATGTAGCTATAAATTTCATAAAGGTCAATGAAGAATAATAATACTAGATGCTTTGGCTCTTATGGTTTATTTATAGAGCTTAAATATGAGTGAATCACTATATTGATTAGATAGACAAGATTAGACTTACAATATCTTTTTACCTGTAAAAGTGTGGATCTTTCAGAAATATATTGAACTGGCCTAGAGCTTCTATGTGGGGAGGTGTGTATGGCTAAGCTACCTTTATGATGAAATTAGAATTGCTTATGATGAGTACTGGTTAGAGGTGCATGCAGGTGAAAGAATATATAGAGACTTTATAGATAGCATTTTAAAAGCCAGTAAAAAGAATGAAAGAAATTAATTCCTAGATTCACAAGGCTATAAATAATTAAAAGTCCCTGGTTTATTCACGGAGCAAAGAAATATAATAAAAGTGGGGAAGCTACTTGCTGAATGTCTTAAATAGTTGATAAATATAGGTAAGGCTTAAATTAGATTACATATTCTGATCACAACTGTTTAGAAGGTATTGATGATGAGTTAGAAACATGAACATACTAAGTAACTTGTGAACGATAGTTGGTCTTGTGATGAGATGTGTTTTTATGGGTAAGCCTGTCTCAATAGAATCCATTTTAAATTAGGATTTCTGTGTAGTTTCTGAGATGAGCCACCGTGGCTATCTCTTATCTAGTTACTAAGGAGAAACATTCCTGGTAGCCAAAGCATTTCTGTAGCTCTCGTGGGAATATGGGGCGTGACCTGTCCAGAAGTTTCTTGCCTTTGGGAACTCTGGGAAGAAGAAGCGATGGAGGAGAGAAAGTGGAGTGTGTTCCATCATGGATTACAAATAGTTTCTTCTGCCATGGACTGAGGGGAAACACCGGGATTGCATCTACATCAGCTTGTGAACCCAGGACACGTGAGATGGACTATGTTACCCTTTATATTAGTTAGCATAGTTTCATTTCTTTATTTTTCTAGCTGGAGTGGGGGAGGAAGTATCTGTGCCTTGTATTGAAAATGTACCAACTAAATATTTGGTTTCTTTACTTTAACAACTTTTATTAATAAAACAGTAATGATTGATTTCTATCTAAAAGCATTGTTTCTTGTTCAGACTAGCTGAGGAATATTAATTGGCCTTATATGTTTGCTACCAAAGATCTCTAGAGCCCAGAGTAATCTGAGTATATCTCATGGTTATGTCTGTGTTGGCTACTTGGTTTAAAAAAGGAGTGTGGCTTTTGGAGAAGAAGGATTAGACAAGACCCGGCTGAGATCCCCTGGGCTCTACTCAGCAGTACTGTTGTTTGTCTGTTTGTGTTCTCGCATGGTGGCAGCGGTGGGATGGAACGTGTGCTTTAGTGTGATTTATGGATTTATGGTGTTTGCTTTGTAAGTGAAGCTGCAGGCATTCTTCCGGAAGCCTTGGCTGAGGGAGTGCGTGCATGCTGACAGGCTGTAAATTAGCCAAATTGCTTTTCTCTTTCCAGCTAAGGATCTTACGGAAAGACTTAGCTGCAGCAGCAAAGTCTGATAAGAAACAACGCTTAGATTTTAACAGACATTAAAATCTGTTTAATTTGGCTATGAGTGGGCATTTTCAGGCAAGGTAGCGATTGCCTCTTTTGAAGCTCCAGGTAGGGATGTTTTATGGCTTGCCCTCACCCTACAGTTTAGGCTGCAGGGGTGGGGAGAGGATTTTTCCTTTTGGAATTGATTGGCGTCGGCGTTGAATGCGGCTTGTATGGAAGGAGACGACTTTTTGCAGTTGCCTAGTCAGCGGTTTGTGACTCAGAGAACAGTTAAGATTGGAGGGACATCTGCTGGTCAGCCTGGCATTACAGGAAAAAAGGCTTTGCATCAGGAGATTTTGGAGGCGGTTGAGCACAGCATTTTGACTCGGAGAGGACCTAAGCAAAGGGCCAGTTACAGTTCTCCATATCTACGAAGGGAATTGCAAAAGGGCAATTTGATGGCTGAGTTACCACCTGAGGAAGAGGAGCTTGCCTCTGATTCAGATCAGGCTGAGGACATGGAGGATGCCAGCACAGGGGAAGTGCCAGACAAGGGAAGGCCTGATGAAACAACAGGTGCAGCAGCAGCAGGTGCTGCAGGGCAAGACCCTAATCAGAGTTTGTCAGCAGTGGACAAGTTAACCCTGATGTTTACTGATTTTGTTGCATGTCACTCTCAATCTATTCGTAATCAGGACCTGTCTGAGAGATTACTAAAGGAGTACAGACAGATGAAGATTGCAAATTTAGAGGCTGAAAGGAAGGAAAAGGAAGCTTTTAAAAAATCCATAGCTAGTGTTGACAGAAGTAACCTGCCTTATTACCACGATGGCCAAGATGTCTTAGCATTTTTGGAGCTATTCGAAAAATCATGCAGAGACCTTAATATTCCTGAGGACTGGTATGTTAAGTTAATACATACTCAGTGCAGTGGTCAGCTTGCCAACATTGTAGCTAAATTACCTGATGAAAGAGTGGAGTGGGGTGTTTTTAGAGAGGCAGTGAAGAAAAAATATGGTTTTACTCCTGAGATACTTTGTCAGAACTTTAGAAAAATCAAAAAACAACCTAATGAGTGTTATTCTGCATTGGCTGATCGGTTAGAGCAACTAGGAGATCAATGGTTGGACTCATTAGGCGTTAGAACCTTCAAAGATTTGAGAACAGTGATGTACATGGAGCATTTTCTTAGTTTGGTACCTACAGAGATAAGGAGTACTTTGTTGGAGAAAGACTTCAAAGACCTGCAGGCCCTGGCGTTAAGAACTGACGAGATACTTTCCTTTAGGAAGCCTGAACCAGCTGTTAGAGCAAAGACTGCTCCAGTGGTCCCTAAGAGACAAAGTCAGCCTGAAGTTAGAAAGTCTTTTTCCCAAGACCCCAGACAAAGTTCATTTGAACCACGAAGGAGCCTAGCTCCTAGCCAGAGTAAGACACCTCTTAAATGCTATGAGTGTGGTGGCTCACATCTGCGACGTGATTGCCCAAGGTTGAATGTGCCAGCTAGCCAAGATAAGGAGCCAGTTAGAAAAACTCCGGTCCCAACACCACGCAGAAATAAAACAAGTACTCCCAAGATGGCGTATGTTAGTTCTGAGCCAGTGGGAACTATACAAGTGCCAGCCACCAGTACTGCAACTTCTGTGCCTAACCAGTCAAGAATTAGGCCTCCACAGAATCCAGAGGGAGTTAGCACATCTGTAACCCCTTCTCAAACCAGTGGAACACAGGCCAAAGTAAACCACTATGTGCCTAGAATTTTGGACTTACAAATTGCTTCAATTTCCTCAGAAATTGTAAAAGAGACTGCATCAGGAGAGAGGTTTTCTGTTATGGACCCTGAATGCATAGTGCCAGATGCGCAGAGGGACTGGGCGACCCGCTCGTTCACTGAGGTAGTCTTCCTGCACACACCAACAGGCTTTGAGTGCTTTTCGCGACTCGGGTGCCCACATTTCTTCGATAAGTCGACAGTTTCTAGACCCCACCTTGATTCTGAACAATCTGAGGTGTCCAATAAAAACTTATGGGTCTATAGAGACTGAGCAGAAGTTTGTTCCTTTGGCATATTGAAAAATTACTTACAAGTCCTGGTCAGATTCAAAATATATCCTAACCCATGAGGGAAAACCCGATTTTCTGCTTGGAAATGATCTTGCCTTTTTGGATCACAAGCAAAGTCAAAATGCAGCTTCGATGCCGGTAGTCACCCGTTCTCAAAGTAGGGAGATGCATGATCCTGAACTGGAGCAGGAATCCACTGAGGATAGCTCAGATGGAGACCTTACCCAACAGCAGCCTCTTGTGACCGAACCCGATAATGCAGCTACAACTGAAACTAAAATAGAGGAGGTGGTACCAAAGGGATCAGAGGACTTTAGACTGAAGCAACTTAATGATCCCTCTCTAGCTTCTTTGAGGTCACAAGCAGACAACTATGCTGAACGTCCTGCACAGCAGCAAGATAGCTTTTTATGGGGTGAAAATGGACTGTTGTATCGAGAGTACTACCCCAAGTCCAATATGGATGCCCAACCTATTCAGCAGTTAGTAGTGCCTTCTGAGTATAGACTAAGAATTCTAGAAATGGCTCATGACCATCCTTCCAGTGGGCACCAAGGAATACAAAAAACCCTCAAGAGAATTTTTCAACATTTTTACTGGCCTGGTGTTTCTAAAACTGTAAAGGACTATGTCAGTTCCTGTGACTTTTGCCAACGAACAGGCCATCAAACACACCAGGTGAAAGCCGATATGCAAGTTATGGAAGTTCCCGACCAAGTGTTCAAGTATTTGCAAATGGATGTGCTAGGACCATTCGTTCCTACTAAAACCAAGAAGAAGTACATCATTACTTTCATCTGTTCCGCTAGCAGATGGATAGAAGCTTATGCTATTAGCAACCTTACAGCTACCACCATAGCTAGAATCATCGTTGACTTGTGTTCACGTATTGGTGTACCATCCAAGATCACTTGTGATCAAGCAGGAGCTTTCACAAGTGAACTCATGCATAAGATCTGCGAGGTAAGTGGAATAACCCTCAGTTTCAGCACGTCCCATCATCCTCAATCTCATGGTATGGTGGAGAGAGGTCAACAAACTTTGCTTCGGATGATTAAAACGTTGACCCAAGTCTATGGAAACATCTGGGATGAACTCTTGCCTTTTGCTTTGTTTGCCTACCATAGTTCAGCACATTCTTCACTAGGTGGTTTTTCCCCAAGTGAGGTGGTCTTCGGAAGAAATCTACAAGGACCATTGGACCTCCTAAAATCCGAATGGGAGGGCGTGGTTAAAAGTAGTACTGCCCCAGTTGCTGATTTCGTCAGAAATCTTCAAGAGAAACTCTTGGCTGTCCAGGAGTTGGCCAGAGACAATTTGATGGACGCCCAAGCCAGCCAGAAGTTCTACCACGACAAGAGATCCAGACACAGGGAATTTTCTGTGGGTGATTTGGTACTGGTTCTGAACCCACTCAGACCTTCTAAGTTAGAAGTTGTCTGGGAAGGTCCAGGAGAAATTGTTCAAAAAATGGGAAATGTCAACTATCTTGTCAAAATGTTGGGTTCTAACAAGAAACCTGTTCTTTATCATGTCAATAGATTGAAACTTTACAAGGATAGATCTGCAATGGTTTTTCAATATCATGCTGAATATTTTCATGCTGTAAATGAACCCATTGATATGTTGTCTGAATTGCAAGATGCAGGTACTTGGTCTGACAATCTTGTTTTAACAGGTACCGTTGATCAGAAGGAAAGGTTGTTCCAGATCTTAGAAAAACACGGAGATGTGTTCTCAGATAAACCGGGTTACACCAATTTGGTCAGTCATGTGATAACTACTGAGAACAATACCCAGCCCATATGGTCTAGCCCATATAGAGCAATTGGAAATCATGCTACCCAAATTGAACAAGAGATCCAAAAGATATTATCTTTGGGGGTGATTGAACCGTCATTCTCCCCATGGGCTTCTCCGGTGGTTCTGGTGCCAAAACGAAATGCTATGGGTTAAATTCTCGATGAAGTACGATTTTGTGTTGATTACAGAAAGTTAAACAGTGTTACTGTTCCAGATCCTTACCCATTACCTAGAATGGATGATTTAATTGAACATCTTGCTAAAGCTAAGTTTATCAGCATTCTCGATCTAAAGAATGCGTATTGGCAGTTAGATTTGGCCGAAGATTCACGAGATAAGACCGCTTTCATCACGCACGTGGGAACTTTTCGTTTCTGAAGATTACCCTTTGGTTTGAAGAACGCTGGTGCTTCATTTCAAAGGATGATAGACAAACTTTTACAAGGTTTACCTTTTGCAAGTGCTTATCTTGATGATGTTGCTATTTTCAGTTCTGATTTTGATTCTCACATGTCTCACATTGAAACTGTTTTGTCCAGACTTCAGCAAGCAGGACTAACAGTCAAAGCCAGCAAATGTCAATGGATGCAAGGAAAAGTCATGTACTTAGGTCATTTGATTGGGCAAGGAGAAATTCAGACTCTGCAAGTCAAAGTACAATCTATTAATGATTGGCCTATTCCAAAAACTAAGAAACAGGTACGCTCGTTTTTGGGCCTAGTTGGTTACTATAGAAAATTCATTCCTGATTTTAGTCATTTGGCTTCGCCTCTGACAGAGCTTACTAAGAAGAGACAGCCTGTCAAGGTGAAATGGACTCCAGAGTGTCAAGGTGCCTTTGATGCTTTAAAAGCTAAGATTGTGAATGCACCCATATTGAAGTCTCCGGACTTCGACAAACCATTCGTTCTACAAACAGATGCCTCTGAATTAGGACTTGGAGCCGTTTTGTTACAGCAAGGAGAAGATGGGAATCCTTACCTTATTTCCTACTTCTCTAGAAAACTCTTGGATAGAGAGAGAAATTACGCAGTACCTGAAAAAGAGGCTCTTTCTATATTTTGGTCTCTAAATTTACTACGGCCTTATCTATGGGGGCGTAAATTTACTCTTCAGATAGATCACAGAGCTCTAGTTTGGTTGCAGAAGATGAAGTCTCACAACCAAAAATTGTTGAGATGGAGTTTAGCATTGCAAGACTTTGATTTTGAAGTTCAACACATTCCTGGAAAATTGAATGTTGTGGCAGATGGTCTTTCTAGAATGTACGGTGAAGATTCTTATGAACCTGAACGTTGAAACAATGTATTCAACAGTGTGCTATGTTTCAGTATTATCATATTTGCTTTGTAGTTGAATTTTGATATATAACCAGTTAGTTACTTTGCATTACTTTTTAGTTACTTATACTTGATTATGAAAAATTAGATCAGATTAACTTCTCTGAATTTTATTTGTAATCACGGGGGGCATGTGATGAGATGTGTTTTTATGGGTAAGCCTGTCTCAATAGAATCCATTTTAAATTAGGATTTCTGTGTAGTTTCTGAGATGAGCCACCGTGGCTATCTCTTATCTGGTTACTAAGGAGAAACATTCCTGGTAGCCAAAGCATTTCTGTAGCTCTCGTGGGAATATGGGGCGTGACCTGTCCAGAAGTTTCTTGCCTTTGGGAACTCTGGGAAGAAGAAGCGATGGAGGAGAGAAAGTGGAGTGTGTTCCATCATGGATTACAAATAGTTTCTTCTGCCATGGACTGAGGGGAAACACCGGGATTGCATCTACATCAGCTTGTGAACCCAGGACACGTGAGATGGACTATGTTACCCTTTATATTAGTTAGCATAGTTTCATTTCTTTATTTTTCTAGCTGGAGTGGGGGAGGAAGTATCTGTGCCTTGTATTGAAAATGTACCAACTAAATATTTGGTTTCTTTACTTTAACAACTTTTATTAATAAAACAGTAATGATTGATTTCTATCTAAAAGCATTGTTTCTTGTTCAGACTAGCTGAGGAATATTAATTGGCCTTATATGTTTGCTACCAAAGATCTCTAGAGCCCAGAGTAATCTGAGTATATCTCATGGTTATGTCTGTGTTGGCTACTTGGTTTAAAAAAGGAGTGTGGCTTTTGGAGAAGAAGGATTAGACAAGACCCGGCTGAGATCCCCTGGGCTCTACTCAGCAGTACTGTTGTTTGTCTGTCTTTCGTATCCATCCCATTCTCTGGAACCCCCCGAAAGTCTCCTTGAAGATATGGGCGGTGTTCTCGCAGGTCTATGCAACTAAGAATGGCTTGAACATAAGATCAATACAGGCTCAAGTTTATATATTAGACAATTTAAGTATGTTAATCTTTAGGGTTTATGTAGTCAGAATTATATATTAAATGGATATGACCTAAAGATGCTTGGTAGGGCAATATGGTTTATGTAGTCAGGTTTATATGTTAGATGGATATATTCTCCCTGCATATATGTTATGTGTTTGTTTTGTATGTTTGTCTGTGTTTAATTAAAAAAAAGAAACAGCGTTCGTACGTCGAAACGTTCATAAGTCGAGGCAACATTTCCCATAGGAATGCATTGAAAACCATTTGATCCATTCTAGCTGTTTTTCGTTCTTATGTCAAGGCGCTGTTCGCAAGTAGAGGCATTAGTTCCATAGGAACTAATGCAAAGCCAGTTAATCCGTAATTTTTTTCTTTTTTTTCTTCTTTTGATCTAAGATGAACTTAGGTCAAAAAAGGGCAGTAAAGGAGGGAGGGGGAACAGCTTTTAAACAGAAAACTTTTTTTCCGTTTGTAAGTCGAAGCTCCGTTCACAAGTCGAAGCAAAATTTTGCGAATTAAGCAGTTCATAAGTCGAAATGTTCATAGGCAGGGTCGTTCGTAATCGAGGTTCCACTGTACTAACTTCAAATTGTTTGCAAGACAACCTTCTGCTCCCCTATCACTGGGATCTGAAACCCTAACTATATAAGTCCAAAAAAAAAATAACTAAACCCCATCAAACAGATAAGTGGCATCTTCCTTTCTCTGATACTTCACCAACCATTGTTCCAGTACCTTGACTTCAATGGGGCATGGTCCCTTTTGCAGTGGCAGAGGGGTCGTCTGGCCTCTTACCTCCACCTGCCTCCCTGCTGAGTCCTTTTTGCGGTCATCCTTTGAAACGTGCTCACATGATACCTTCCACATATGGTGCATTCATGCTGGTACCAACATGCCTTCCTGGAGCATGAGCCCCTGGAATTGAACTCCCAGTATACCAGGCAGGGATGAACTACCTGCCCTGCTGCAACATAGGGAGGGTTTGTCGGACCTGCCTTTCAGATCAGATGACCCATATCGAACCTGTCACCTTGAGCTGGGCGGGTTGTTACTATTGTCTAAAACCAAAGCCCAGGATGTGGCTTGTCTCATCTCATGTTTGGGTGTATCACAACTCTCATACGAAAATTACAGTCATACAAAAGCCACGTGTGTCCTAGAAAATCAACATAGGTCCTATAAATGAAGTCAAGTGCTGAACCTAGGACTGTGCTCTCCAAGGCTGTGCCTTTGAAATCACTCCAAATCAATGAGAAAAGCAGGTAACCAATTGGTCCAGGTTTGCTCCCCCCATAATGCTTACTGCACAGATCCAAGCTGTTGCAAGGCCAGGTTCCTACACCATGACTATACCACCACTGCACTGTTAGTGTCCGGTGCAACTGTTACCTCACCTGCTACAGCTGGTTTCCTCTCACAATAAGATGAACCATAATCACTCTGTGGCCTGCCATCAATAATCGCATCTTACCTCTGCACCTCAGTTCCCATGGCAGACCCTCCAGACAGCTACACGTCCAGCACAACCAGCTCATCTACAAACAATACTCTCTCTTCAGCCACCAGCTGCATGCCGCTGGCTCTCACCACCTTCAATGTGCCTCGAGGTGCTCATAACATTGCCCTCTAAAGCCTCAAAATGGAACAATAAGTCACCAGCCAACACCCTAAACTTAGCCTGCCTGCGTGCCTTGAACCCAGAACAAGGCCAGCAGCATTCAGGAGCTGAGTCAGAGGCCACTGCCAGGATTTTCCTGGACCCTGTTGAAGAGGTTCAGGACAGAATTGATCTAACTGGGTATGACTAGGTAGCTGGTGGTAGTGGACAACTGTGGCTGTTGACATTAATAGTGGATGAGCAGTTTGGCATCAGGTCAATCATGGATAGATGGGAAATTAGCCCTTGAACGGAGTTCTTGCTGCAGGGATTCATCCCTCTTCAAGGAATCTTACCGTCTCCTGGCTCTGGCGAGTTCTTTGCTCTCTTCCTTCTTGGCTGTCCTCCATGCTGTCCCTTCTTCTAGTTCAGATTCTATAGTAATAGTTTACAAGAGGAACTAAGCAAATCATCCTAGCTTGATCTTCCATTTAAAGTCAGCACCTGGCTTTTGTACAAATGCAAAATTTTGAAAGCACAAGATGCTTTTCAGTTCTATGAATATCCCATGGAATTTGTGAGTATTATGAGAAAATGGTCATTCTAACTTCCAAAACTATGCAGGAGGTAGACAGAGAAGGAGGTAGACAGAGAAGCTGAGTAACTTTTATTTAAGGCTATACTTTTAGGAGTAACTTTTATATTGTAAAATCATATTTTATATCATGTTTAAAAATACCTTTGCAAATAGTCCAAGAATTACTGCCTTTGTACAAACCAATGTTTCCCGAACAAGGAGTTGCAAATGTTTATGGATTTCATTTTATTAAATTTTTATAGTAACTCTCTAGTTTCAGCTCTTAGCCAAATTTATACCCACCCAGGATAGTGAGTAGACATGTCTCAGTACCATTATATGCCGATGATACAGTGCTACTGTTGCAGATACCTATTGGTTTAAAGAAAGCACTGTGCACCCTAACAAATTATAGCCATCAGCAAAGTCTCCAAATAAACTATAACAAAACTAAAGTTATGGTGTTTGCAAAAAAAAAAAAAAAAAGACAAAGCTCTATAAATGGTCAGTAAATGACAACAAGACGTAGCAGACAAGGTCTTGGTCTTTCAAGCAAAGAACACTCGAAAGAGACATGCAGAACATGTGTCAATAACTAATAATGTATAATTAATTAAAATATTGTTAATTTTACTTTGGTGGTAAAGTAAAAACATGATGTGGATTTTTGGTATTTAGACAGACTACAAAAGTAGCAAATCTAATGTTAAGTTTAGAAAATAACACATTATTCCAATAATCACATAACACTGTTTATTTCACTAGAAAGAGCAAAGAGGGAGTTGTAATGTCTTGAGTTTCCATCTCAAGGCACACTTAGAGGATTCTGATAGAACAGGAGTTTATTACTTGTGCCTTTCCAAGTTGAACAGGAAAGCGCCTCTGTTACAGGAAGAAGAATAAGGCTGAAAGACTGAGGGAAATTTATGATGCATTGAGGTTAATTTGTAGGCAGGTGCAATAGGTGTAAATGTAAAACATGATAACCACTTGGATGTGGAAGTTTACAGAGTGATGACAATTTACAAATTCATGCTTTGAGTTAATGTGTAAGTGCTTTAGGTATTTTGATTTGAAGTATTCATTGCTTTGAGGTATTTAAATTCCATCATAGATTACAAACAAGGTCATGGCATCTATTCACAGCTCCAGGGGTTGCAACCTGTAGAAAATGGAGTCCCAATTTATAATCTCATAATTTCTACTCATTTATTCCTTTAAAATTACATGTAATATTATTTTCTCTTTATCTTATGAAGGCATATGTCACAACTTTGTTATATAGCGAAATGAAAAGTATTTTTGTTTACATTTATGGTGAAATAATCATATCTGGAGATGAAATTAGATAATAAAATAAATATATCAAGTGCAAAGTTATAGTTCTGGGGGAAAAAAGCAAATTGTTTGTGAAACATTTGGGAAACTACTTGTAATGTATACTAGACAGTATAACTGTAATACTGAAATGAGAAAAAACTGGATACATTTATTCTCTTTTTATAAAGCCTTTTGACACTTGTGGCTTCGAAAGCTTAACACTTCTTTTTTTTCTCTGAGACGTTATATAACTCAATGCACCTATTCTCCCAGATCTCAAGGGCCAGGATTTATCTAAGGCCCTAATAGAAAACAAAGTTGTTTTCATAAACCAAGGTGTACACTGACTCTTTCATACTATAAATCTTTCTACTCCTGTGGTCAACTATCTTGCAGTTATCATCGCTTATTTGTTCAAGTGGTGAGGAAATATTAAATATCACAAGTTCTCAGCAGAGACCGGACAGTAATTATCAACAGATGGCTAGTAGTGGAATTGAGAGGAGTGAGTGAGAAAACAGAGTCCTTCCTACCAAAGAAACGTGTGGTCTAACCAGCTGTATATCAAGGTATGTTAAGACTGATCCAGTTTGTCTTTCAAACTTTATTTTTTTATTCTGACATTACAAAAAGAGCAATCATACCACTGTTACAAACAAAAACTCTTAAGTGAGCATAATTTATAGAATTTTAACATTTTGAAAAAAGAAGTTGCAAATTGTGCCTAGATAGTGGGAGAAATAATAGTATTTTGCATCAATGTCATCCCTTTCCTGTATTTTAAGAACTTGATATGCATTATTTTAGTAGTGTTTCTAACAGTAAGGCAATTAACATGTGCAGGTCAAGGAGAAGCAAGCTTGAGGCTACCTACCACAGATTAGGCATGAATCATTTTGCCCACCCTGCCTGAAACAAAGAGGCAAGACACAGTAGTTGGGTTAAAACTGGAGCAAAACTTTATTAACTAGTTAACACTAAATTTCCCTTTCACAGGGACGCCTGCTGTAGTGCAAGATTTATCCAAATCTGGTGTACTTTTTACCTCCAGACCATACCTAACGCAGGGTAAGTTACTGGCCCTGAATCACACTCTTTTTTGTACAGCATGTCTTCATCTGCCCCATTACAGGGATTCCCCCACTGCCTCAGCCTACTGAGCCTTCTGCCATTAGGTGAACTACTGCACAGGAGGTCCCATAAAAGCCTTCCACTGACACAGTCTCTCATCCAAACAAGGAGATTTTTGCCCACATTGGGTGTCCTCCAGGAACTCACCCAAGCTCTTGCCCTTGCACTACCCACAGCTGTGACCAATTAAATGTGACATTAACTATCATTACACACTTTAAAAAAAATCAAGCCAACTCTAAGAGTAAGAATGGGGTGTGTGAAAACTCACCTGCTCTCCAGAGCATGCCAGTTGGGGAAGCAGCCCCAAAATTCCCATCTGATTCTGAAGCGACCAGCTACTCTCATTCTTACTTCAATAGATTGGTTGGGAGGGCTGCTTGGCTGAATGAAGAGAAAGACTGGGTGCAGAGGAAGCTGCTTTTAAAGGGTCTACCTGTGACAACCCCAGACCTACTGGGATATGCCACAGTTTCACTAAGCTGCCACCAACCATTCCCTGTAAGGAGTCACACAGACCAGGAATGGATTTTTAACAAACAAAGGAATCAGGTTTATTTAAATAACACACAGGGAAAATAAAATGATCAAGTGAATAAGATACAGTAACGTGGCTTAATCTCAATCATACATACACCAGTTTGGTTCACACAGAACACCTTTAAATAAAGCACAGACCCTGAACCTATCAGTTCTGGCTAACCATACAGACACCTGAACCTATCAGGTTGGTACTGACTGACACACAGTAGTACCCTGTCTGACACACAGACCCCCACACCAGCTTCTTCTTCCCAGCTTCTCTCTCAGCTCTCTTTCTTCTCCACACAAGCTCCACATATATATACAGTACAGCCCCTCCTCCTGATGTCCCGCCTTCCACTCCCCATAGGATGGAACTTTCCCTCCAACCCATGACAGACAGGTAACATCAGTGCCGTATGTAACACCTCCCCTCTTTATAAGTTGTTTTGTAGGGGGAAAGCTAAAGTGCTTTTCTCCAAAAAACAACCTGGTTCCAAAACATACAAAAACAGTTATACAATACCATACAATACCATACTTACTCTAGAATAAACATAGCAATTAGGCATTTAAACATTTACCATTTACAATACATCAAGTTACCTTTATTGATACAAACCAGGCATGTTTAATAAACAACAGGTACATTTAACCTTTGGTCACCAAAATATATACATAGTCCATGTTCCTTCGCCGTCTTCAATCTTCAGGTCTTCTTGACAAGGCGTCAGCAACACAGTTCACTGACCCTCTGACCACCTTCACTTCAAAGTCATAGTCTTGCAGGTTTAAAGCCCACCTCATAAGTTTACTATTGTGGGTTTTCATTGTCTTTAACCATTGCAGTGGTGAATGGTCAGTGCACAGAATAAAATGTCTTCCCCAGATGTAAGGCTTGGCCTTCTGGATCGCGTAGACTATGGCCAGGCACTCCTTTCCCATGGTTGCCAAATGTCTCTCACCTTTCTGGAGTTTCCTACTCAGGTAGGACACTGGATGCTGGTCACCATTTTCATCCTCCTGGCAAAGAACTGCTCCTACCCCGCTGTTAGACGCATCGGTGTAGATGATGAACTCCCGGTCGAAGTCTGGAGCACGCAGCACTGGGTAGTTGATGAGGGCCTCCTTCAACCTCTGGAACGCCTCCTCACAGTCGCTGGTCCACGGGATGCGGTCATCAGTCTTCTTCCGCGTCAGATCGGTCAGCGGAGCCGCTATCTCGCTAAACCTCGGGATGAACTTCCTGTAGTAGCCCACCAACCCAAGAAATGATTTGACCTTTTTCTTGGTGTTGGGTCTAGGCCAATCACGAACTGCTTCTATCTTGGCCTCTAGGGGTTTTATCACTCCTCCCCCTACCATGTGACCCAAATATTTTGTTTCTGGGATACCCAGCTGACACTTGCTCTCTTTGCAGGGCCTAGGCCACAGCACTTCCTCCCCTGGGTTAAAGTGCCTCTCCCTGCCTTCCTGGTCATCCCAAGCTTTCTTTCTGACCTTTTGAGCTTGCAGGGTCTCTGCTGCTAGCTCTAGGTTTCTCTTTAGGTCATTCCTTAAAGAGTCTATATATGTCACAACATCTTGTGGGTCATCCTGGGTGATCTGCTCCCAATTTTGTTTGATCAAATCGAGTGGCCCTTTCACCCTTTTCCCAAACAAAAGTTCAAACGGACTGAACCCGGTACTGGCTTGTGGCACTGATCGATAAGCAAACAAAAGGGATTGCAGCTTCTGGTCCCAATTGTTTGGATTCTCTGCCAAGTAAGCCCTAATCATGCGCATTAGAGTCCCATTGAACTTCTCCGTTAACCCATTACTTTCAGGGTGATAGGCAGTGGTTTCCTTGTGTTTAATTCCACAGATTTGCCATAACCGTTTCATGAGCTTCGATGTAAACGATGTGCCCAAATCTGTGATTATTTCTGAGGCAAATCCCATCCTGGACATATACCCCACCAAGGCATCTGCCACTGTGTTAGTTTCAATGTTAGTCAAGGGAATGGCTTCAGGGTACCTCGTGGCATGGTCCACAATGGTGAGAATGAACCTGTTCCCCCTCTTTGTGGCCTTGGGCAAAGGTCCCACAATATCCACCCCTATACATTTGAACGGAGTGTCAATCACAGGCAAAGGGCACAACTTTGCTTTGGTCCTGTCACGGTTATTCCCCTGCCTCTGACACACATCACACTGTTTACAGAACTCCTTGATCTGCTTCCCTATTTCAGGCCAGTAAAAATTCTGTGTGATTCTCTGCTGTGTTTTGTTCACCCCTAAGTGCGCAGCAAACATGTCAGAGTGCCCCCTTTGTAAGATCATGGGGCGATACTTTTCAGGTACCACTAGCTGACTTCTGATCCCATCTCCCCCTTTTGAGATATTCCTCAGGGTCTCTCTATATAAAATCCCCTTTTTCTCTCGAAATCTCACTGGGGTTTCCGGTGTTAGCTGGGCGTCTGTCACCTGTTCAAAAGACTTTTGGAGAGTGGCGTCTGCCTTTTGCTCTTGGCCGAATCTGCTGTCTGTGGTTAAGGTTTCCACCACAGCTTCTGAACTCCCCTCTGCTTCCGTCTCGGGCTCATCAGTGCCCCCCTGAACTGTCCCCTTGGTAGCTTGTGAACGTGTAATCACTAGCACCCGTTTCACATGTTCAGCCAGGTCATTTCCCACGAGCACGGCTGCTGGCAGAGTCGATGAAATCGCTAGCCGCCAAACTCCCCTCCAGCCTTGAAAGTTCACAGGTACCTCAGCTACTGGCAGCGAGATCACCTGTCCCTCAATCCCTGCCACCTTTATGCTCTCATTTGGGATTATATACTCCCTAGGAATAATATCTGGATGGCACAGGGTCACCTGGGAACAAGTATCCCTTAGCCCCCTATACTGATGGTCAAGTATTCCTACGTCCACCCCTGCGGTTTCAAACAACTGCGAATCTGTTCTCACTAGCAAGCAGCGCTTGACCTCCACAAGAGGACCATTTTCCTCAGCCTGATCAGCAGATGTAACTGTTCCAGATTGAGTAGCCATGGCAACAGGCTCCCTCAGTGACAAGGAGCTTTGCTCTGTCTGGACACAGAACACAGCTTTTGGCTTGGTTCCACTCAAATCATGAGGCACATTTCCTTTTAGCTGCTTTAATTTCTCACACTCTGAGATTCGATGGCCCTTTCCTTGACAGAAATAACATTTTCTGCTGTACTTGGAGTCTTTCTCATCTGGTTTTGGTTTTCCCTCCAAAATCTGAGGTCTTGGTTTCATATCTGAGGGCTTCCCTTCCCCATGGGCCCCTCCCACTTGCTGGTTTTTCCCTGGTCCCTGAGAGTACTTGCTGTAGGTTTCTTTAGGTTTACCTATCGATTTCCCCTCACCTAAGGGCTTTCTTATTTGGGAAATAAAATCTGCGATCTCGGCCGCTTCTGCCACAGATTTCGGTTTCCTCTCCCTCACCTGGAACTTCAGTTCCCCATGCAGGACTGAATAAAACTGTTCCAGCGCTATCAGGTCTTTGAGCTGCTGGTAGGTCTCTGTTCCCTCCTGAGACAGCCATTTCTCTAGCAGCCTCACCAGTTGGGCCCCCACTTGGGTAAAAGTCTGCTCTGGTTTCTTTGTGAGTGACCTGAATCTTTGCCTCAGCTGTTCCGCATTTATCCCATGTCTGGCAAACACCAGTTTTTTAAACTCTGCGAAATCTTTTAGCAGTTCCTCTGGCATCTCTGCATAGACTTCTGCCAGGCTGCCACTGATTAAAGATCGCATAATGGTCATCTTCTCAGTTTCCCTCACTGAGAAGTCCACAAACGCTCTTTCCACTAGGGAAAAGAACACCTCAGGGCAATCTCCCTTGTGGTATACAGGGAATTTCTTCAGGTCAGTTTTAGACAATTGGCCCCCCTCAGAATCTCTATTGTTATTATTATTCTGATTCATCATTTCCAATTTTCTTAACTCAAACGCCATCCTTTCTTTTTCCAGAGCAATTTTCTCTCTCTCTAATCTTTCTTCTTTTTCCATTCTCTCTCTCTCTAATCTTTCCTCCATTTCAAATTGCCTCATTCTCAGTTCATGCTGTTGGGCTAGGCGCATTCTTCTGAGTTCTGAGGTCTGTTCTCCCGTGTTCTCATCCTGCACTGAGCCAAATTCATCCTCAGAACCTTGGTGTACCTGGGGTTCCCTCGCTTCACCCATTTCTGCCATTCGGCTTCGAGTCAAGGGCATAATCCCCCCCCAGAACAGGCTGCTTTCAAAAGTCAAGCCTCAAAATAAAGCGACCACTTTTTTTTTCTTTTGCCTCAGAACCAGCCTTCTATAGATTGCTGCTGTTCTTTCAGCACTAACTTGCAACTGTTGCCAGCCAGAGTCTACCCCCCTCTGCTAGGCCTCTCAGCAGACAGGCTAGATCACTGCTACTTCCCTCAGCTTTGCCTCAGCTTTTTCCCACCAAAACAGGTTGCCTCAGAGCTCCCTAATCTAGTCCCCAATCTGAGGTGGCACGTTCTTCCACTAGCATACCTCCCCGTGAGGTAAGCCTAGAAGATTACCTACGCGCTCTCAGATTGTCCCTGACTAGACCCCCCTTGCTCTGGGCACACTTGCCAAGGCTTTGCTGCACCACTGGACAACTGGACCAGTCGTATCCCACACGCTGGACACCAATCAATGTGACAACCCCAGACCTACTGGGATATGCCACAGTTTCACTAAGCTGCCACCAACCATTCCCTGTAAGGAGTCACACAGACCAGGAATGGATTTTTAACAAACAAAGGAATCAGGTTTATTTAAATAACACACAGGGAAAATAAAATGATCAAGTGAATAAGATACAGTAACGTGGCTTAATCTCAATCATACATACACCAGTTTGGTTCACACAGAACACCTTTAAATAAAGCACAGACCCTGAACCTATCAGTTCTGGCTAACCATACAGACACCTGAACCTATCAGGTTGGTACTGATTGACACACAGTAGTACCCTGTCTGACACACAGACTCCCACACCAGCTTCTTCTTCCCAGCTTCTCTCTCAGCTCTCTTTCTTCTCCACACAAGCTCCACATATATATACAGTACAGCCCCTCCTCCTGATGTCCCGCCTTCCACTCCCCATAGGATGGAACTTTCCCTCCAACCCATGACAGACAGGTAACATCAGTGCTGTATGTAACACTACCACCCAGTCCCCTCCCAGAGTGTGGCACCATCTTCCTGCACCACCACTCTTCGGGTGGGCAGGCAAAGTGTCCTCGCCACGAACACTCCATGCTTTGCTGAGCAAACCTTGCCCACCTTGCCTAGAACAAAGAGGCAAGACACAATATTTGGGTTAAAACTGGGCCACAACTTTATTAACTATTTAATACTAAATTCTCCTTTCACAAAGGGGCATACCGTAATGTGAGATTTATCCAAATCTGGTGTACCTTTAATCTCTGGACCATACCTAACACAAGGCAAATTCCTGGATTTGAATCACACTGTCCTCTGTACAGCATGTCTTCATCCGACTTATTATAGGGATACCCTTGCTACCTCAACCCACTGAGCCTTCTGACCCTAGGTGAACTGCTGCACAGGAGGTCCCATAAAATCTCTTCCCCCTCACAGGCCCTTCTGGCTCATCCAAAAAGGGAGATGGGATGTATTTCACCCACATCGGGCATCCTCCTAGAACTCACCCAAGCTCTTACCCTCGCACTACCTGTCAAGGCATGGGGCTATATATAAGCCACAATCCCACCACCACCACTGAAAAATTTGGCCCTAAGGCCCTCTTGTGGGTCCCATATAAAAAGATCAAGTCCCAAATTGGACTAATGAACTCTGTCAGCTCACAGGGACTCCTTTGGGTCCAGGCAGGTTACCTACTTGGAAAAGAAGTTCGAGCCACCACCCAGGCCATGTGCTGTGTCATGGCCCACAAACTAATGATTTAGGAAAATAGGATATGTATGCTATGAATTGATAAGAACAGTTAACAAGTAGATTATTTTGAACCTTACTGCCCCCAAAGTCCCCATAGTATACTGCCCAATAACAGTATGCAGATATTTAAATCTTTCAATAGGGTCAAATTGTAAAGGTCAGTCCATGGGTTCAGTCCATTTCTTCACTTCGGAGTGATGAATCCAGGGATGAAGGCTTTCTACTTTAACAGCACAATCTGCTACAAGGAGAATCTGCTTTGGTTCCATCCATAATAGCTGAGGTAGTTTCTTATCCCAAACTTTTACTACTACTCAATTTCCAGGTTGCAAGGAATGTACTGGTACATCCACATCAAAAGGCCTTTCTTGGAGAGTGCAGAATGGAAAAAATACAAATAGACCGACAGAGGCTGGATATATTTTTTTTCAAGCATGCATCTCCTAGAAAAACATCTCCCCTCTGGACACCTTGCCCAGCCTGTAGAGGCCATGGATGGCCAAATTCTCAAAAGGGGAGAGGTTGAGTTTTCCCTGAGGCACCACTCTCAATATGGTCAACATGAAGGATAGACATTTTATCCACTTATGATAAATTTCCTGACATTTCTTAGCCAATAGGGTCTTAATTCTGGAATTCATCCTTTCCACCATACCACGAGATTGAGGGTGAGAAGGAGTATGCAACATCCAAATAATTCTTAAATGAGAGGCCACTTGCTGAATGACACATCCGTTTCTCTGTTTGTCCTGACTTGAGTATGTTGGATCTTAAGCTGGGAGTGGCAAAGCCATATTGTTCAGAATGGAGATGCATTTAAGAGCAGCATTCTTGGCTGCCTGGTCCTCCAAATCATTTCCCTCAGCCACTTCCAAGTGCATCTTGGACTGATGGCCAGGACAATGAACAATAGCTAATTCTCTAGGGAGGCATCCAGCATCTAGCAATTGGGCAATCACCTCCCCATTTTTAATTGATGCACCTTTTGGTAGTCAGCAGTCCCCTTTCCTTCCAAAATCATGCAAATGCATGAAGTATTTCCCATAGATATTTATTGTTTGTATACAAAGTCAGTTGGAGGTTTTCGCCTTGAATTCCTGGGGGACGTCACTTCTGCTTGGGAGAATGACCAGCTAGGAGCTGATTCTCCATACCATCCGGATGGTAAAAAGTTTTTTAAAAGCATTTATTCTTCTAGATAGCTGGTTCTTTTTGTATAAAACCTTGAAGAGAAAGATAAGGAACATGTAGAGTAAATTAAACTCTGATTTACATGGAGGATAACCTTAGAAGGTCTAACATTAAAATAATGAATTTCCAATTGTAACATGGACAAGATCTCAAAAAAGAGGTTATAGCTTGGGTTAATTCCATAACGGGCACACAACATCTGCTTGAAACAGACATAGAAAGAGCACATGTTATGGGTAACCCAAAAAGTCTCAGAACAAGACCAGTGGTGGTGTAGTTTTTGAATTACACAAAGAAAGAACAACTCATGAGAATAATTAAACAAAAACAAGACCAGCTGGTCTATCGGGACAATAAGATGCAGATTTTCCAGGATTTATGCAATGAATCAGTGAAATGGAGAAGATCTATGAAGCCTGTGACAGCAGTTCTGAGGAAAAACAACTTCAGATATCAATGAGGTTATCCTTTTTTTTTTTTTTTTTTTGAAAATTTGGAAAGACAAGGTTCTGTTTAAAATCTACTCCTGTGAGGAAGGCTTGGAACTTTTGAAGGCTTGGAAACTCTGGCAAGAAGAAAGTCAGGACTTAACCCCAACTACAAGTAAAGAAATAGAAAGTTGAACCAGAAATGACCTGATGTCTGGAAGAAGATGGATCTACCTTTCTCCCCCTTATTAATTTTTTCTTTATTGCATACATAATATTTCTTATCCCCTTCTTTTCCTTAATCATCTATATTGATTATTTCTTTATTCTTATTCTTTATTTTTCTTTTCTGTTTCTATACAAATCACACTCATATAATCTTATTAAATATGTCATGGTATAGGTTATTAAGGCTAAAATGTGATTTATGAATGGGATTTGTAGTCATGGAATTTTGTAGAAGGAATCCATATTGGTCTGTGTTAGCATGACTGGATGCTTCGAGAAGCTGTTTCTCCTCGAGCGAGCTGGAATTTTCCATGAAGCTGCCTTGGCCAGAGATGATAAGGAGCCAAGACACAACATCAGGACGAGGGACAACAACACCTGCACATCCTGTGGGAAATGGAGGTGGAGTGTGAAGACACAGCCCTTTGCACTGATTGGTTAACATCACAGAAGAGTGGAGAAGAAGGGTGGTCCCAGCAGGGAAGAAAATCGAGAATGGAGTCAGAGAGCTTGATTTTGAGCCTGATTTTTAGTATGGATTTTAGGATGTAGTTTTGAGTTCCAAATGCTAGTTTTTACTGTTATGCTAGGATGTAGTTCAGAGTAAGGTTAGAGAAAGGGGGGCTATGCCTAGCCTACCTTCTAAGCTGTTTTATTTTATTTTTGTAGCTGGAATTTGCTAAGATTCTAACTGCTATGATTTATGGAAATATACTGGGATGCTATGATTTTGCAACAAACGTTTGGTCTCTTGAACAGCAAATCTGCAAGTATTAAGTGACAGGCCACAGAGATGCTACTTGAGTCCATTACTAGCCTGAGTTTTGTTTGTCTTGGCAGACTCAAAAACAAACAAACAAATGATTTCTATCTTTGTTTTTTCTCATTTAATTGCTCATTAGAACAGACTTGGGAAAAGGGTAAGTGGTACTGCCTGGCTGGGTTACCTGGACTCTGCTCAGCTTTTAGGAGTACACTTACACCCAGAACGTCTCTGTTCAAGCACCAGGTGTTCTTTTAGGAGATCCTGGGTGCTCACAAAATATACTAATTTTAGGTAGTAAAAGCAATAACACAATTTAAATTATTAAAAACTTATTTTTTTAAATTTCAGTTTTTAAAGTGATTTATAACTGTGACGTGTGCCATGACGTCACCTGCCTGTCTTGGCTAAGGCTGGAGTTTCCTGGCCTATGGCAGGGCAGGAGGTGGGTCTTAAAGGGGTGGAGTTTGTGTATTTAAGGGGGGTGTGCAAAGAGGGAAGAGGTTGTTGGGGAATTAGAGAGTGGGAGAGTGACAGGGTTAGATATAGGTTAGGTAACTGTGTGTTAAGTAACCAAGAACTGTGCAGGGTTAAGGTCTGAGAAATATAGTTTGATAAGTGATTCATTTACTCATTGATTTCCATCTTAAGTTTGTATTCAATAAAACATCATTTTTATTTTAAAATCCATACAAAGTCTGAAGTGTCAGGTTTATGTGTGGTTGGTGGCAGCGAAGTACTGTGTGTGTGTGAAGGATCGTGGCCTGTCATCTCTTGTGGTGACGTAGGAGGGGGTGGCAGTCGCGACAATAACTAAGGGGAAGGAGGTGGAGAATGGGGTTGTTATTTTATTATTACTTTATTATTATTATTTATTTACTGGCCAGGTATGTAAACCATACCCGGAATTTAATATGGCTACCGGCCACACTTAAAAACAATACACACACACACACACACACACACACACACACACATACACCATAAACAGAAAAATTCACAAGACAATTAAGAACAAATTCTACAAAAGCCAATTGCCTCAACTCCCAGTTGCGTCAGATGGTTACAAATTCAGCAGTTTGATGGCACAGGGAAAAAAGCTATTTTTGTGCCTCGATGTTTTAGTATACAGTGTCTTGTATCGCCGACCAGAGGGGAGAAGATTAAACAAGTTGTGACCAGGATGCCGTGGATCTGCCGCGATCTTTTCCGCTCTCTTTTTAACCCGTGCAATGTACAACTCTTCCAATGATGGCAAATCAGCTCTGATTATTTTTCCAGCAGTTCTGACAGTCCTCTGAAGCCTGTTCTTGTCCAGTTTGGTTGCCGAACCGAACCAAACAGTTATGGAAGAGCAGAGGACAGATTCAATAATGCCTCTGTAAAATTGGACAAGCAGCTCCCGAGGCAGATTGAATTTCCGAAGTTGTCGTAGAAAATACAGACGCTGGTGAGCTTTTTTAATGATGCCATCGATGTTAATTGACCATTTCAGGTCCCGAGAGAGTACAGTGCCCAGGAACCTGAACGACTCTACTACAGAAACCGTGCTGCCTAAGACGGAAAGTGGGAGTATACAAGGGGGGTGTTTTCGAAAGTCCACTACCATCTCCACCGTTTTCTGTGGGTTGAGCACTAAGCTATTACTGTTGCACCATGCGACAAGATGCTCAACTTCCCGTCTGTATGCCGACTCGTCACCATTCTTAATAAGTCCAATGACCGTCGTATCATCTGCAAACTTCAGAATCTTAACAGAGGGATTCGTGGAAATACAATCATTCGTATATAAGGAGAAAAGTAATGGGGAAAGTACACACCCTTGGGGGGTTCCCATACTAACTGTACGGATATTAGATGTTATTTTCCCCAGTCTCACTTGCTGTTTCCTATTTATCAGAAAGCTATGTATCCATTTACAAACAGAAATGGGTACCTTTAGTTGAATCAGTTTAAGATACAATTTAGATGGTACAATTGTATTAAACGCGGAACTGAAGTCGACAAAAAGAACCCGTGCATAAGACCCTGAGGAATCCAGATGTTGTAGGATGTAGTGCATAGCCATATTGACAGCATCATCTACTGATCTGTTAGGCCGATATGCAAACTGGAGAGGGTCCAACAAAGGATCAGTGATGTCCTTCAGATGGGTCAGCACCAATCTCTCAAAGACTTTCATCACTACAGATGTTAAGGCGATGGGTCTGTAGTCGTTCAGTCCGCTAATAGAAGCTTTCTTAGGTACAGGGATAATAGTGGAAGTTTTAAGACATGTAGGGACACTACACAACTCCAACGAGCTGTTAAAAATCCGTGTTAGGATAGGCGCTAATTGTGCAGCGCACACTTTCAAACAGAAGGGAGTCACCCCATCTGCTCCCGGAGCTTTCCTAACCTTTTGTATCTGAAGAAGATCACGCACATCTTTTTCGCAAATCACCAAGGAAGTAGATTCCTGAGATAAAGGAACAACAGTAGGAGAGGCGGTTTTTAATACTTCTGAACACAAATGGTTTACCGCAGGTGTAGATGGTATTATTAAATATTATTAAATATTAAGTAGAAATGCAAAAGTTAAATAAAAAGATTGGAGGTGAAGTTCTGGTTGTAGTTCCGCTGGATGGTGGTGGCATCCTCCCCCCACCTTTTGCTCATGCCAGTGGTTATGGCATGGGATCAAGGTGGAGAGGATGTAAAATTATATGTTCACTAGATTGGTAATGATAAACTACCGGGTGTTATTATGTCTATTTTATCTTTCAGTTTATTTTTGGTAGTTTGGTGGGAGGGAAGGTTACACACGGGGCCTAATGGAAAGAGAAATTTTGAATTTACATGAGTAAAAGACTAAGACTTGAACTTTAAACGTGAAAGGCCTGGGATCAACAGTGAAAAGAAGAAGAATAGAAGCATATTTGAAGAAAAATAGGTTGGATATTGTCTTTTTGCAAAAGACACATCAGTCAGAAAATGGAGTTAATGAATTAAAAATGAACAATATAGACATTTATGAAAATTTTTTGGAACTTCTAAATCTAGAGGTGTGGCAATTACAATTTTTAGAAATTGTGACTTCAAAGTGGAAAAGGTAATAAAAGATTGTAATGGTAGATATATAATAATACAAGGTAAAATGGGGTTGGAAGAATACACTTTGATTGATGTCTATACACCTAATAATAAACAGGGAGAATTTTATGATATGGTTTTTAAAGGATTGGGAAAGGTAAAGAAAGGTTATGTTATTAAGGCAGGAGATTTAAATATGGTTATGGATAAGATAAAAGTTAAAACTTTTTATGGTCGGAATGATATTTATCAAAGAAATACAATATCAAGCAAAAAGGTAAAAAATAACCAACTGAAAGATGTATAGAGAGAACTGAAAGGTGGTTGAAAAAAATACTTATTTTTCAGCGGTACATAACACACTCTAGAACAGATTATATATTTACATCTCAACATCCAACTTCTAAGATAGTTAATACGGAGATTAATTCTATTAAAATAACATTCATGTTAATAGAGATTGAAATAAAAAAGATTATAAAGATTCTAAAATGTGGAGAATGGATAATAATATTTTACAGCACCCAAAGATAATAGAAAATATAAAGAAGGAATGGTTAGAACTATGGACAATAAATGAAACAGGAGGTGCCAAATTAGGCCTGTTGTGGGACACAATAAAAGCAATTTCAAGAGGAATAACAATAAAGGAATCCTGTAAAAAAAAGGAGAGAAATGTGAAAAAAATTGGAAGAAGATTTGAAAAATTTAGAAAACAGATTTTTTAAAGAAAGAGATAGAAGAATTCAGGCTAAGAGAAAGGAATTAGAAAACTTAGAAATAAAGTCCAGAGAGATTTTATGTATTTAAAGAGAGATGTTTTGAACTTACAAATTATTACAGTGGTGCCTCACAAGATAATTACATTGCAAAACGATTAATCTGCAAGATGATTAGTTTTTGTGATTGCTGTTGCGCTTTGCAAAATGGTTTTTCCTATAGGTGATTTTCGCTATATGATGATTGGTTCTGTGCTTCGCAAGATGTTTTTTTTTATAGGGACGCTTTTTTGCAAGACAACGATTTTGACTGCTGGGTTTGATAACTTGCAAGACGATTGTTTTAATGAACAATTTTTTGCAAGACAAATGTCTGCAGGGTTTTCTTGTTGTTTTGGTTCATATCCCAACTCTTAATACCCAGGATGCATTGTGCCTTGTGCCGGGAAGGTTTAAAAAGCCTTCCCAATGCAGCCTGGTTTCACTTTCCCACGTACAGTTCCAAGGTTGACTTCGTGAGGAGCAACTGTGGTATTTGTTGTGGGGCATCCTGTCTTTGAAGAAATTGAAGATTTGCAGAATATTTTGGCCAGCAAAAAGGTAAGTGTGCATTTTTTTCTCCTGTGTTGGTGGGGGAGGGTTTATGCCAAGTTTAATTTTATTTTAATTTTTTGTTAAGTTGCACTGGAAAGTTAGGGGGCTTAGCTTGTGTTGGTGGTGGGTTTGATGCCAAGTTTAATTTTTATTCATATTTTTTGGCAACTTGCAATGGAAAATTAGGGGGCTTAGCTTGTGTTGGTGGTGAGTTTGATGCCAAGTTTAATTTTAATTTTTTTTGTAACTTGCACTGGAAAGTTGATGCCAAGTTTAATTTTTTTTTGTTTCTTTGGTAAGGCATCCTGTCTTTTATGTGGTGTGGTCTTTGGTGGAGTTTTCCAGAACTTTTTGGCCAGCAAACGGTAGGTGTGCATTTGTTCTCCTGTGTTGGTATGTGTGTGTGAGGGGGGGAGGTTCATGCCAAGTTTGATTTTTTTTCCTTAGCTTGTGGTGGTGGTGTGTGTGTTATGCCACTTGTTTGTCCAGGGCAGTTTTGGCCAGGGGTGGGAAAATGTGTGGGAAGGTGAAGCGGATGTAAAGCACTGCCTTTTGTTTTTGTGAATGTAGCAGCTGCTGACATGGCTCCCAAGAAGCCTGGTTCTTCAGAGGCTGGGAAGATGACAAAGGAGAAGATTACCCTTGAGATGAAGAAGGAGATCATCAGTAAGTATGACAGAGGCACACGAATTGCGGACATCGCCAGGGAGTACGGGAGGAATCCATCCACCATTGGGACCATCGTGAAGATGAGGGAGAAAATCCTTTCCACAGATGCAGCCAAGGGAGTTACCAAGATCATGAATAACTGGCCAGCTGTTCTGGAGGAGGTGGAGAAGTTGCTGCTCATCTGGATGCAGGAGAAGCAGCATTCAGGGGACACAGTGACTGAGGCTATTATCTGCAAGAAGGCCAAGGCCTTGTACACAGACCTTGTGCAGCAACAGCCAGGAACCTTAGCTGAGCCTGAAGTCTTCAAGGCAAGCAGAGGCTGGTTTGAATGCTTCAAAATCAGATCTGGAATCCACAGCGTGGTCAGGCATGGGAAGGCTGCCAGTTCCAATGTTCCTGCGGCTGAGGACTTTGCTACGGAGTTCCTGGAGGTCATGATGACACAGGGCTACCTTCCACAGCAGGTCTTCAACTGTGACGAGACCGGGCTGTTTTGGAAGAGGATGCCCAAAAGGACCTTCATCACTCAAGAGGAGAGCAAGCTGACTGGCCACAAGCCCATGAAGGGCCGTCTGACCCTCTTCTTCTGTGCCAACGCCAGCGGGGACTTGAAGATAAAGCCCTTGTTGGTGTACCACTCGGAGAATCCATGCCCTTTCAAGAAGCACGTGAACAAAGGCCAACTGAGCATGATGTGGCGATCCAACTCTAAGGCTTGGGTCACATGTGTCCTGTTTGTGGAGTGGGTCCATCTTGCTTTTGGCCCAGCTGTCAAGAGGTATCTGGTGGACAATGACCTGCCACTGAAGGCCCTGCTCCTCATGGACAATGCCCCAGCTCATCCTCCAGGCCTTGAGGAAGACTTGTTGGAGGAGTTCAGTTTCATTAAAATAATGTTCCTGCCACCTAACACCACCCAGCCAATTGATCAGCACCTAACACCACTCCAACCAATGGATCAGCAGGTCATCACCAACTTCAAGAAAATGTACACCAAGGAGCTTTTCATGCGTGACCGATTCCACCAACCTCTCCCTGCGTGAATTCTGGAGGGAGCACTTTGACATCGTCAGCTGCTTAAAGATGATCACCATGGCCTGGGATGGGATCAGCCAAAGAAACCTTAACTCTACTTGGCATAACCTGAGGCCAGTCTGTGTGGCAACAAGTGACTCCGGTGTTTCTGCACCTGCACCAGAGTCAACAGTGATGGAGGACATTGTTGCCTTGGGGAGGACCATGGGCCTTGAGGTCACAGAGGAGGATATCTGTGAACTGGTGGAGGGCCACAACCAGGAGCTGTCCACCCAGGAGCTGGTTGAGCTGCAGGCAGAGGCTATGGAGGAACAGGCCTCTTTTGCAGATGAAGAAGAGCCAGGGGAGGAATAGCTGTCCACCAGTAAACTTAAAGATTTCTTAGAACATTGGCGACAGGTGCACACTGTAGCACAGCAATACCACCCGGACAATGCTGTGGCACATCACCTTGTGAACACTTTTGATGCAAGGGTCATATCCTCTTTCAGAGGGATGCTCAAAAGGCGGCAGAAGCAGCTGACTATGGAGAGGTTCCTCACGAAGAGGCTGAGACAGAAAGAGGAACCTGCTGCTGCAAGCAGTGGTGCCCAGTTGCCTTCTTCCTCCTCGGCATCCTCCTAGAAGACTGCTGCTGTGATGTGGGGACAGTTCTGTGTGCCTCCAGTTTCCTGAATTGAACACCGGTCCTGGTGGTTTAGAGACTTCAGCCTCACTTGTTCACTTTAAAATGTGAAATGTAAAATGTTTTTGTACTGTTAGTTTCTGTATGTTTATGCACTTTCTGAAGAGTTTCTGTATGTTTATGCACTTTCTTTCTGAAGAGTTTGCACAATCCAATGACTGTTAGTGACTATTTCTGTTCAGTTTCAATAAAGGCAGATGTTCCTGTCTTATGTTTGTTGATTTCTACATGTTTTTCAATGATATTTATCAAGTTAATGTTTTTGATTGAAATTTTTGAAATCACCTGCACAGTATTTATGATATTAAATAGCACTTAACAAACCCTTTGTTAACCAAATTTGACTTTGTTCTGACTTTTTTTTGCCCATAGGAACGCATTGATTAGATTCCAATGCATTTCTATGGGAAACCACATTTTGCAAGACTTTTTTCTCACAAGACGACAATGTTTTTCCCCATTGGAACGCATTAAATAGATTTCAATGCATTCCAATTGGGAACCGAGTTTCGCAAGACGATGTTTTCGCAAGACAGAGATTTTTGCGGAATGAATTAAAATTGTCTTGGAAGGCACCACTGTAGCTGGAATGTGTAAAACTAAAAGATAAAAAATTCAATTGGGATAGTTAAAGATAGAACAGGTAAGATTTGTAATATAATGAAAGATAAATTGAAGATTTTTCATGAATTTTTTCAGATATTATATAAAGGAAATAATATAAAGAAAGAAAATATAGAAAATTATATAAATGTGATTTTTAGTTATCTTTTTATTAACTAAAACATAAACATAAAATGCACAAATCAAAATACAATATAACTGTTCCCCACCACCGTAGACGGGACCTCTTGCAATAATCTTCTTCCTCCATCTATATTCCCTTTGTCCCTCTTCAGTTCTCTCCCTATGTCTCTTAAATCCATAGTTTTTAACATCTTACTCAAGAGGGTACTTCTTTTGTTCAACTCATCTTTTTTACATACCGATTTATCCTTTACCTTATCCAGAACCATACTGAAATCTCCTGCCATAATCACATATCCCTTTCTAACCTTCTCCATCTCTTTAAACACAATTTTATAAAATTCTCCTTGATTCATATTTGGTGCACAGATGTTTACTAATGTATAATCTTCTTCCCCCATTTGACCTTGAATTATCAAATATCTACCATTACTATCTTTTAATACTTCTTTTACCATAAATTTACAGTGTTTAGATATCAATATTGCTACCCCTTTAGATTTGGAAGTCCTAAATCCTTTTTCATAAATACTTATATTTTGTAATTTCAACTCACTAACTCCATCCTTCAATTGATGTGCCTCTTGTAGATAAATAATGTCAACCTTGTTTTTCTTCAATAGTGATTCTATTCTCCTTCTCTTTGTTACAGTCCCTAGGCCTTTCACATTTAAAGTAGCTATCCGTATGTTTTTCCCCATATCTATTCCATATTCTGTCTTTTATTCGGTCCTGTTGTGCATCCCACAAAACAACAAAAAAGACAAAAACACCTTAAAAAACCAAATTCACCTATTCCTCTAACTAATCTCCTATCCCTAACTTCCCTGTCCACATATTAACTCTTTCCCACCCTCCCATTTCCCCGCACTCACTAAAGTTTGATGCAAGCCCTGGGAGGGGGGGATGTCACCCACACCAGTCTGGGTCCCAGCTAAATCCTCATCCTATTTCACCCCACCCCATATATATAATGCCTTCTCTTATTATTATTAATTATTTATCCTTAACCATCATCTTTTCATCTTCTTTCTCCAACCCCCAAAAAGAAAAAAGAAAAAAAGGGAAAAAAACACTGGGAAAACAAATAAAAGAAGGGGGGAAGAAAAAAATCTTTAAAAATAAAAACCACAGACCAATTGCTGTGTTAAAAAAAGGCAAAGAAAAGGAAAAGAAAAACACCACACTGGTGGGGAGGGAAATAAAAGCCTTCCGGGAAAACAAAAAAGGAAAAAAGAAGAAAAAAAATCTTAAAAAGTAAAAACCACAGGCCAATTACCGTGTTAGAAAAGGTGAAAAAGGAAAAAAAAAACCGCACCAGTGGGAAAAAAAGCCCACCGGGAAAACAAGCAAAAGGGAAAAAAATTAAAAAATAAATAAATAAAAAATAAAAACCACGGGCCAATTACCATGTTTAAAAAAGGCCAATAACCTCCATTTGTTTCTTCCATTCAGAATATCTTCTCTTTCAAAGACAAGGTCTACTTGCTTGCATCTTGGTCACTTTCATCTTCTTGCCCCACACCATCATCAGATTCTTGCCGTCTTCCAAAGAGTACATTTTGTGTAAGACTCCATCCTTCCATATTTTTAGAAAGACAGGATGACCCCAGTTGTATCTCTTTCCATTCTTAATTAGGATTGATGTGATAGGTTTCATTGTTTTCCTCCACTGTATGGATTAATTACTTAAATCCTGGTAAATCTGAACTGAATTTGATCTATAGACTAGCAAATCTGGCTTTTCTTTGATGACCTTAAGAAATTGCTCTTTCTTAACATAGTTGAAGAATTTCAGTACTATAGGTGTCGGTCTCTTGCTTCTGGGATTCCCAACAAAATGTATTCTCTCTATATCTTCTTCTGTCAGATGTTGGGAATTCATAGTAGAATTAATTCAGTCCATCACTTCTTGCTTAAGATCTGTTCCTTTTTTATGTTCAAAATTCATTATTATGCAGACATCTTCAAGTTATCTTCAAGGTAAATAACCTTTCTTCTCAAATCATCCATCTTCTGATGTTGTTTTTTGTTTTCCCCTGGACATCTTCCAATTGTTGTACTCTGGCCTCCATTTTCTCTAAGCTTGCCTTAATATCTACCACTTCTCCCTATAGTGTTTTAATGTCCTTTCTCAACTGCTGATTCTCTTTTATCAAAAAGTCCATTTTGGAAAAGACTTGTTCCATTTTTTTTTTGCCCATCTTGCTCTCCAGCCCCTTTATACCCGCAGCTATATCAGAGAGTTGTTTTTCCATGCTAATTTTAGGAAGACTAGTCAGAGAAGTATCCCCTCCCTCCTTTTTTCCAACAGCTTCCTGAGTCTTCTCTCCAGAAGCATCTTTAGGGGAGGGGGCTGTTCCTCTTCCACCCTTCTTAATCACTCGACACTGCGGTCTGATGGTGTTTCTGGTAATTCCCGTGTCCAGCTTTTCACTATCTTATCTCTGCTTTTCCTCATAACAGGACAAAGATTTATAGCAACCCCCCCCCCCCAAAAACAAGCCATCTTTAACAGTTCATTTAGCTCCTTAACTTCTCCAGAGTTCTTTCCGGACGAAAGTGAAAGTACATTCCTCAGATTATCAGGGAGACTTTTACAGTTTAAAAAACACTTCTATCTCTACGTGAAGTTTTCATAAAGAATTTAAACTTCATTTCCATTTCCATTAAGGAAAAAGGCATTTATCACCCTATTTTACATTCCATAGTGTGAGGAGATGAGGTTTAGCTGTGCATCTTGGCTCATGGAAGTGATGTCTGCCATATAAATGAGAATTTAAAAATTAAATTATTGGAAGAGGATAAAAGAATACTAGAAAAAGAGACTAATGAACAAGAAATTGCTGAAGTTATCAATAAGTTGAAAAATGATAGAACACCGGGTTTCCAGTTCCGGCTCAGCCAGGCAAGACGCTCATGGCTATGCAGCAGTGATTTTATCTTTATTTTATGTAATTTTATATGGTTTTTATCGCTTTTGTTTAGTTGAAGTTCCTATTCTACTTCTTGGCTGAAGGCATGATTTTAACCTTGGTAAAAGTAAACACAGAGATAATGACCACTGGAGCTGCCGAGAGATATTAGAAATACCTCTGTACGACAAAATTACACAACTGCAGCCTTGGGAAGAAAACAGAAGAAGATAACACCACTATTGCGGACAGTAAGCACCTGCTTGAATCAAGTCTGCAAGGAAAACATTTACTTTGTTTAAGAAAAGCCATCTGCCTTCAGGGGTTGTTTGGCATACAGCAGGGGCAGATCCACTGACTCCGTCAATCTACAATTGACTCACAGTGAGTAAAAGTCCCCCAAGGAACGGGTGGAATAACCTGCCCTTTAATGGTTTATGTTTGAGTGTTTACCAGAGCTAAGAAGTGTTTTCATACAGCTACTACTGACCGTAACTGTGAAACCCACATTCTTCTCCCTTTGAGTGGTAGTTTGCACCTGCAGAAGTAGAAGGGGACACTAAATAAGCTTAATTTGTGGAGTATAACTATGGTTACTACTAGGACCAAAAAAACCTATGGCAAGTTTAAAAAGGCTCCCAAAAAGCGAAATCAGAAATCTATAGCAGACTTCTGTGTGGTCTCAGATCAACGTGAACATGTACCCTCCTATAATCAAAGGCCACTGAGGGAATTTACATCAAGTACCCCACTTACTATGGACAATGTAGGCATAAGTAATGGAGAGACATACCAGGGGGCTGCAGTCGGAACTCCGCACTCCGGAGGAGAAATCGGCAATTGGTCTCTGGACCCAGAACTCCTAGAGAAGGCTCTCTCTGCCTCTATGGAATCATTCTATAAATACTTAAATCTATCAACACTTGGGCCCAAGGAGAACCATATGGAAGGAACAGTAGGCCCCCAAGATGCTCAAGGGCCCGAGAGTGAACAAACTAGGATTATTTATACCCAACTACATGATCAGTGTCTCCTCTCAGCTAAATCCAACCAGACAATTTTCAATAATCTGCATGATCTAAAGAAAGAAATCGCTGATACTAAAGCAATACTACAATGCATTGCTGTCATGATAAAGTTGGGGATTTTAAAAGCAGCACCCCCCTCAAACCCTCAGAATACTGATCAGAGAGGACTTCAGGCAAAAAAGGAGCTGGGTACAAAAGATCAAACACACAAAGATAACTCCCTAGCCTTTAAAGGTCAGAGTTACCCACAGTTATCAGAAAAAGCAACTCAGGACCGAATGCCCATCTCTGGGAAGACCCCAAAGGCCTGGGCTGACCCATATGAGCGAAGTGAGGACACAGAGGACACAGAGGGACCTGACCTAACATCCTCTAATCTAGAGTTAATAACCATAGATGAATGGTGGGGAAACACCCCAGAAGAACCCTATCCCCAGCATCCACTTGCTGTGACAACATGCAAGGAAAATATACAGATGAAAAAACCCCAATGGCCAGCAACCTCAGACAGTGAAGGGTCCGCCCCTGCTGAAAGCCCATCACTCAAGCCTGTGAACCACATCACCATCTACAACTGGCCACTAAGAAAACCAAATGGCACCTGGGCCTCCAACTCAGAAGTATTGCGGACAATAACAGAAATTCTGGGCAAGGATTGGGATGCTCAAATGAACACAAAATGTTACTGCATCTATCCCAGCAAGCCTGGGCAACTAAGAGGCAGGGTGCACTTGATCTTCACCAACAGTGAACAGGCCCATCATTTTTGGAGCCTGTTAAAGAAGTTTGAAAAAATAGCAGTATCATTCAAATGGGGAATACATACAACTTACTCAAATATCAACCTAAGACCGATCACAAAATTGGACACCTACAAACTAACAAATACATCCAGAGAAATTCAGGTTCCAGAACACAGAGATGGCCCCACAGCCGCCTCCATAAGGAAGATAACAGCCGAAAATCCTAGCTATGACCTGTACAGAGATAGGGCTGAAGCTTCCACCATTTACAACAGATCACCTTCCAAAACCAAATCAGATGGCAGAGGAAAGGAAATGCAGATCAATGTTGCAACCTTTCCAAACAATATCCCAATTAACAAGCCTCGTGATTTTACAAGCAAAATCAAAAAGCAGAGTAATCAGGTGAAAATGCTCTCAAGGCCAAGGCATCTTTCAAAAGGTATTACATCCTCCAGAAAAAATAGAATATACCATCCATACAAAGAGAAGTTACATCCAGCCTGCTCGATGGGAACTATTTCCGACTCCACCTCCGAGTGGCATATGGGCAATAGATATGCCCCCTTAGTAGCTTATCCCCAGAACTGACTATTGGAAGGCAAAAAATATAAACATCTTAAGAAGCCTTTGTCCTGGAATATTGCATGGGGGGAAAAACAAACAAAAAGTCCAATTCCACAAAGATACCACAGTTCCAAATGCAACAACGACTACCTACCTGGGTAGAGCTGAAAGATATTCCTTTAGCAGAGAGACACAAAGAAATCAAAACAACAAAGACTGGGCCCGTAAAGATTATCCTTTTCCCACACCAGTTGCTCCCCACACCTACAGAGGATGTCAGACATCAGATGTATCCCAGCCTGCTCTGGAGAAGCTAAAGTTATACAAGGAAGGGAACCCCATTAAAATTCTCTCTGCCACAAGAGGGGAAATGACCCCAAAGGCAGAACAACTGAACATTCAGGAGCGAAATGAGGCACCAGACACTCAAGAATCGCAGTGTGCTCCAGAAAGCAACCAAACATCTGCATCTAAAATTGAACTTTTATCATGGAATGTGGCAGGTTGGACCAGATGTATCTCCCAAACCCACGATACTCCTTTCTTTCGTAGCAAATATGACATCATTCTTTTGCAAGAAACTTGGTCTGACAAAGATATAAGTCTAGATGGTTTCAACTTTTTCATGGTAAAGGCAATCCCAGGGCGTGGACCGGGGAGACTGAAGGGGGGACTGAGCATCCTGGTATCAACGGCTCTGAAAGTGAAATCTATGATGAAATCCCCCCTGAGACAGCTGGCCATGGCAGTAGTACTTACAGGAAGTATGAAAACCCTATTGATTATTAACATATACTTACCTCCCACATCCAGAAAAGCTGAAACAGAAGGAAACTGGACAGACCTTGAAAACTATGTAAGAGAGCTTATCATGGAATATCCAGATGCTTTGGTCCTGACTGGTGGGGATCTAAACGCCCGTATGGGACCAGATGATGACTATCTGGGAACCAAATTTAAGATGATCGCCAGCATAAGAAATGATAATGTGGGGACCCTGAATCAGGAGAGGGCATATAAGGACCAACATGCAAATTTTGCCGGGGCCTGTCTGTACAAATTTGCCTACAGACTGGGCCTCTCAGTCTTAAATGGCACAATCACAGGTGATACTCCAGGAAAATATACATTTATGGCAGCAACTAAAGCTAGTACAATTGACTACATTCTGGTGTGCAGGGGGCTCCTTTCCATGGTCAAAACTCTCCAAGTACTTCCTTACATGGAGGGGGATCATTTCCCCCTACATCTAAGTTTCCACCTAAACATCAGAAATTTAGACACAGAACCAAGATATCATACTGAAATTACAGCACTAGAAAGAGTGGGTTGCCGAGTAAGATGGTCACCTAAACTGGCACAAAATTTAAAACAACTTTTAACTTCGAAAAATCTGATTGATGCCCTTAATCCAGTAGGAAGCCAGACAGTCCACTGGAATCCCATAGATAAATATGAAATTCTCCTACAACAATTAAAGCCACATCTCGTCCATTCATATAGCAGAAACCTTCAGAATTCATATAACCGATCCAAACCTTGGTTCAACCAAAGCTGTAAGGCAGCAAAACAATTAGTTAATCAGACATACCAGGAATACCTGAGAGCAGAAGACCATGTCAAAAAAGAGGCCCTCCTAAAACTACTGGTACATAAGAAAGAATACAAACAGCAGATACATCACAGTAAAAGAGAACACACGAGAGAACTATGGAGGAAGGTGATTGAAGCAGCAAAAGCCAAAAATCCATCCCTTTTCTGGAAACTAATCTCAGGCAGACTATCAGAGCCCAAACACCCCTTATCCTCTTGTATTCCACCAGATAAATGGGTATCCCACTTTACAAGTATGTATGAGGAGGTCATTGTATCCCCTTCTCCACTAATGCTTGGAAGCACTCCCAAATGGCCCCCGGTGACCCCAGGTGAAATAATAGCTCATATAGATCAGTTAAAAAATGGAAAAGCCCCAGGCCTTGACGGCATCCCACCAGAACTTCTAAAAGAAAACAAGGCATGGTGGGGGTCCTTTCTAGCACCTCTCTTCACCCATATTAATGACACAGGCCAAATCCCAATATCATGGAAAACGGCCACAGTGGTCCCGTTTTATAAGAAAGGGAAAAGGGAAGATCTAGCCAACTACAGGCCAATAAGTTTGCTGAATATTATAAGCAAACTATATGCAAGGCACCTCCTAGACAAACTCCTGGAGTGGCTCTAAGTAGAAAATATCATTGGGGCAGAACAAGCAGGCTTTCAGCCAGGGAGATCCACAATAGAACAATGCCTAATTATACAGCATCTTCTAGAGAAATACTCAGCCAAAGGAGTAACATCACTCTATGCCGCCTTTGTGGACTTTAAATCAGCATTCGATTCTATATCAAGAACACACCTCTGGGACAAACTATCAAACTCATCTATAGACAAAAGACTTCTATATCTAATCAGGGCCCTACATGAAGAAACATACCTGAGAGTCAGGTGCAGCAGACAGGGACACCTCACGGAATCTGTGCAAACGCACAGAGGTGTTAGGCAAGGCTGCCTACTGGCTCCAACATTATTCATATTTTACATAAACGACTTATCAAGCTGGCTTAACACCGGCGATCTCCATTCACCTAAACTTACAGATAGAACAGTGCCAGCCTTACTCTATGTTGATGATACAGTAATTCTATCCAGAACCCCCACAGGTCTGAGGAGGGCACTTAAGAAGTTTGCCTCATACTGTGAATATAAATCCCTAACAATTAACTATCAGAAGACCAAGATAGTCACCTTTGGACAGAGACCCAAGAGTAGGTTATGGCAAATAAATGGACACAGTATCGAGCAGGTGAACAGCTTCAAATATCTGGGGGTAGTATTACAGGCCTCAGGATCTAGGCTTCAGCATAGTAAATTTGTGGCTGATCAGGGAGAAAGATGTGCAAATAGTATAGTAAAATTCCATCTCTCCCAAGGAGGGTCCTTTATACCAGCAGCCCTCAAATTGTATAGAGCAAAGGCATTAGCCCAGCTGCTGTACGGCTCATTCATGGGGCCACCCAGCTCTCACTTCGCACCACAAGAAATAGTCCAATCCAAATTCTTAAGAACTATACTCCAGGTCCCAAGATGCGTGCCAAATGCAAGGATAAGGCTAGAAACAGGATGCCTTAAAGTAGAAGCCTGGATTAGAATTCAATCTATATATATGTGGCTAAAGGGACAGTTAAATCCAAAAGGCCTATTTTCCTTGTTATTTAAAGATAACTATCAATCTAAGTGGGTTAAATCGGTCCAGGGCTACTTGGGGAAAATTGGCCTCTCACGTCAGGCACTTATATCCTCTGGAATAGAGCAGGCAAAACAAATAGTTAAACAAAGAATAGAGGACAATGAATATCAAACAGACCTTTCTAGCATCCAAAATATGGCAGCAAGGACTTACATCAAAATTTGTATGGTACCGGCCAAATACTTAACATCTTTGGAAATTAAAGGAATTAGAAGAGCCTTTATTCTGGCAAGGTGTTTGGCCCTCCCCTCTGCTGTACTAGAAGGGAAGTATAAAAATACCCCTTTTGCTGAAAAGTTATGCTCCTGCCACCTGAGAGAGATTGAGACCATACAGCACATGTTCTTCACCTGCCCATTGTATGAAGCAGTGCGAAAAGAGATTATAGCCCCCTTAATAGATAGATTGCCAGGACGTTCGGAGGGAAAAAGGCTTGAGTTCCTTCTCTCAGATGTTGATGTCCAGATCACCTGTCGGGTTGCGAGGCTCTGTGTAGCAATACTTCGATTGCGGAAGTTAAATACCAATTAGATTGCCGTTCCCAGTTGTATGTATGCCAACATGTTCTAATGGAATACTGAAAGTTAGAAATGTTAAGGTTTTATAAGGTTTTATACTTATGTGACTGGTCTAAGGACTGTAAATAAACTATTGATTGATTGATAGAACACCAGGTCCTGATAGATTGGGTCCAGAATTTTACAAGCATTTTAGTTCCATTTTGATACCTAAACTAAAAATCTTTTATAATAAAATAATGGGAGGATAGACAATACCTACTTCTTGGAAGAATTCATTAACAATTCTTATTTTAATACCCAATAAGGATCAAACAGATCCAGGATCTTATAGACCCATATCTGTAATAAATCAAGATGCTAAGATTTTTACAGCTATATTAGCAAATAGATTAAATAGATTTATAGCAAATTATATTAAAGAAGACCAGTGTGGTTTTATTAAGGGTAGACAAATGGATAATTTAACTGGATGAGTTTTAAACATTATATATGAAAAAGAAAAGGAAAAAGACAAAAGCAATTGTTTTATCATTAGACATATTTAAAGCTTTTGATTGTGTTGAATGGCCAACATAAAACTTCTTATAAGGATTGGGGATTTGGCAAACAATTTAGAGGGGTTATAGAGCAATTATGTTCAGATAATACTTCAGAAGTAATAGTTAATGATGGTTTAACAGAACTGATTTTTCTAGGCTGAGGTACAAGACAAGCCTGTCCACTTTCACCAATATTGTTTTGCATGGTTATAGAATTGTTAGCTAATGCAATAAGAAATGATGAGTCAATTAAAGGATTAGGAAAAAATGATACAATTAAGATTAATTTGTTTGCTGACAATTCATTATTGACTATTAAAAATCCATTAGAGAATATGGACAATATTAAAAAGCATTTAGAAAAATTTGGGGAAATAACAGGATTAATTATTAATTGGCAGAAATCACAAATAATGACATTTAATCATAATATACAGGAACAGGAAATGTTTGTTAATAAATATATTTTTAAAACGTGTAATCATTAAATATTTAGGTATAAATATAGTCAGAACGAATCAAAAATTAAAGGAGAAAAAATTTAATAAATTAAAAAATTATATTAAAGATAAACTGCAAGAGTATTCTAAATTGAAATTATCATGGTTTGGGAAAATTGCTATAATAAAAATGAAAATATTACCAAAGGTTATCTTTTTATTTAGGATGTTCCCAATACAATTAGAAGAAGAAGATTTTAAGTATTGGCAGGGATTAATTAATGGATATTGTAATCAAGGTAAAAAAATCTAGAATAAATAAAAGATATTGGTATAAGGCTCAAAAAAGGAGGTTTAGGTATCCCTAATCAAAAAAATTACTATATAGCAAATCAATTAAGATTTATAGCAGACATTATATGTAATAAAGAAAAATTAATTTGGTGGGAAATGGAATCTTCTGAAATAAATGGGAATGCTGAAAGATACAGTGGTGCCTCGCATAAAGAGCGCACCGTTTAACGACGAATCCGCATAGCGAACTATTTTTTAGATCGCTAATGTGATCGCATTGCGATGTTTTAATAGCCTAAACATCGCATTGCGACGATCGGCAAGCGTTTCGCTTACCCATCTTCGCATTGTGATGATCGGGAAACAGCTGATCGGTGGTTCCAAAATGGCCGCTGGGTGCCCAAAATGGCCACCACAACCATTTTCGTGCACTGCCCTCGCTTACCGAGGCAGTGAAAATGGTGGCGCTATGGAGGATCATCGCATAACGGTGAGTTTTCGCCCCATAGGAACGCATTAAACAAAGTTTAATGTGTTCCTATGGGGTTTTCTTATCCTCATTGTGATGTTTCCGGATAGTGACGATTAATCTGGAATGGTACTTAGGTTTTGGAAAGACAAAAGTGATATTAAATTAGAAGATTGGTATAGTGAAGTATGGGACATTGCATTAAATGATAAATTGATGACTGAACAAGATGAAAAGAGGGGAAATAAGTTCTAATATTTTTTATGTCATTTGGGGTAGATTTGTTGAATTTGTATTAGTGAAAGGAAAGGGGAAATCCTCTAAACAAAAATATATACAATTTCGGAAAGGAAATCTGCAATAAAAATTGTTCAGTGGGGTCCCGTGGGTATGGGATGCACATTAGAATGTAGTCTTAAATAGTACTATTATTTGTATTTTTATATTTTTGTTGTTGCAATTGTTTTTGTTTTAAAATTAATTAAAAATAAAATAAAAGGCTTGAATTACTGTTTCTAATTCTGCTCATTAATCCAAACAACATGGAGACAAGGCTCCTTGAACAACTGCATTGCCCTGTCCATCAACTACAGTCCATCCTGTCTTTTTTATGCTCTCCTCCACAAAACCTGATCCATCAGATAACTAAATGACAGGATTTACTAGAAGTTCTGACTGAAGATCTGGTCTGACTTTGGTCTGGAGGTCTACACCTATGTCTACAGCATATGTCTATCCTCCTGCCTACCTTGTTCTCTGATCCAACCCTCAATCATTTTCCATATGCTGAAATCATATGGAAATCATGATGGATCCGAACATTTCCATATGCTGAAATCATGATGGATCCGAACATCCTTGTACCTTAGCATGAAATGCTAGGGTCGACATCCTACCCTGGATAGAGCTGGGTGCTAACCCTTTTTGGTGAAGGTACACCCCAAATTGTTGCAGGTAGTCAACTGTCATGGGCCATGGTCTCCCGAAGCTTTCTCTACTGTAAAAGGTGAAAAATTATTCCCAAGCAGCTGCGTAGCTGCATCTGGTGCTGGGTGCCATGGCTAAACTGATAGCCCTGTTGGCTTCAGTCCTCCAAGGTTTCATACCTCTTGTGATTATATCTCTGGTTGAACCTGAGCCCCTGGCACCAACGTACTGAACTGGTTGATCTGTTGACAGGACAGTGTGTCAGCCAGAACATTATTTATGCCAGGCACATGGTGTGCCTGGGAAACTATGTTATAGTTTAAGAAACACAACATAACGGCTCATACCAAATGCATTACTCTCCTAGATATTGGAGAAAATGTGTTCACTATGTTTAGCACTGTCAGGCTGTCACACCACAATGTGACAACAGAATTGATTGTCCACCCACAGCCAGAGTGCCCCAACTATCTAGAAGATTCCAAAAAGGTAATATCCTGAGTGACTTCAGAATCATGCCACTTGACTGGCCACACCCCTGCATACCATCTACCCCTAAAATAAATGTCTAATGACATGGCTACATCCTACTGGACCTGAAATTCTGCCCCCAAGCGCACTTCATCCTTCCAAAATAAAACAACTGGAAAAATCGTCAGTAGCTGAACATGCCCTTAAACAAGCTGGACAAGAAATTCTATTTCAAAATACTGAAGTACTGGACAAGACCAACAACCATTATGTTAGACTGCACAGGGAAGCCATTGAAATCCACAAACACCAGCAGAGCTTCAAGAAAAAAGAAGAAAGTTTAAAACTCAACAAAACCTGGCTCCCAGCACTGAATAATACAGTCTGCAAAAGGTCAACAAACTCTACCCAGCCACAAGGACCAGTGATCACTGCACACAAAGACCAGCTAATGATACTTATCAATCACAGTAACAGATAATCTCTCCCCTTTATCACAACAATATACCCACAACAAAAAACATGCCTATCACCATAATCACCCAATCTCCTGGAAAGGACAAAAGCTGATCCCACAACTATAATTAGTCAACTATCCAAACAAACTTCACCAGAGCACAGAGTTCTGACTCATATCCTCTGAAGATGCTGGCCACAGAAACTGGTGACGTTAGGAAGAAAAACCTAGCCCAACAGCCCAGAAAACCCACAACAACCTTTGGATCCCAGCCGTGAAAACCTTCAAGAATACCTAAGGTCTTCCTTCATCCCTGCAGAGAGTCTCTGCCTATGGTGTGGTTGTAATAGCCCCTGCTTGTCTCACACAACTGCCTCAGAAAAGCCCTGCCTGATGCAATTACCTTGCACGCAAAGTTGAGGTGTCCAACAACCTCTTCCAACTCCTTCAATGTGACCTTGGCATGGTGTAATAGCTCCTGGATTTGAATCCTAAGATCTATTAATTTATCATCAGGCAACCTACTGGATTGCTGGATGGTATCTAGCTCAATCCCTAAGCAGGTGATTACCATGCATGCTCTCAACTATTTTTTCTCTGCCAAGGAAACTCCCAGCAACTTGGCCAGCATCTGAAATGCTTGCATGAGGCATTTACAATGGGCAGTTCCCTGCTTGCCAGAGGACAAAATATAATCCAAATAATGCACCACATGGGGAAGTCTCACCCTGCTCTTGAGTGCCCACTCCACGAAGGAACTGAATTGCTCAAACAAGAGGGAGCACCCCATTAGTATTGCCTTATCCATGTAGTATAAACCATTAAACATAAAATCTAGCAAACCAAAACCATGAGGATGCATGGGTAGTAAGCAATATGCAGACTTAAAATCACATTTTGCCAACTCCACACCATGTCAACAGGTCCTGACCATGAGGATGGTGACATCAAAAGATGTGTAGCAGACTGTGCATAGCTTCTGGGGAATCCTGTTATTAACTAAGCTGGGTAAAACGAATGGTAGATTAGCTGAAATTCACCAGGAGCCTTTTGGGCACAACTTCCAATGAGCAATGTGTGGTCATGGGCAATGTGTGGGCACACACCCACCCTTTTGCAACTGCCTTCCTAATTTTCTCCATAACAACCTCCTCCATACCCCTGATTGATTTCAAGTTGCCAGTCAAAGTGGCCACCCTTTCCCCTGTATGGGGATCCTAAAACTGAACTTAAAACCCTCTAAGAAATACCTGATTGCTTCTTTGTCTGTGTAAGGCTCCAGCCACACTACTAGAACCAAAATATTAATAGGGCAGGGCCCCTTTTCCAGCAGTATGTGGTCCCAGGGGTTGCTTCTTGGGGCCTCTTGCCTTCTTCCTACCACTTGTCCCTGGTGATCCCCTGAAACTTGTGGCTGAATTGTGTGGTGATCCATATATGGAGCACTGATGCCAGAATATACAGGTTTTTAGCTACATGACCCGTGAGCATTAAATTTCCAGTAGATCAGCCAAGGTTGAACCACCTGACCAGCCAGCACACAGGGAGTGTTATATGTGGTGGCCTTTTGGATCAGGTGCCCACTGTCTAAGTGATCTCACAAGTTGGGATGCACAGATATCATTCAAAGCAACTACAGTCCTTGGTTATGCACATTCCTACACATTTTGAGGTGAATCATTACTCTCATATGGAGCCCTCATCTTAGAGAAGCCACACATGACCAGGAAAATCTACATACACCCTGTAAATCAGGTCCAAATGTTGTATCAAGGAAAAGGTACATGAAGACTTTGTCGTAAAAGCGAGCTTCCTAAGAAACTGCTTTTACACGGAACAGAGAGGTGTCCGGAATGATCAGTTCCTTATCAGGTAAAACTGGGTCCTTTAATTTTACCCTAGGCAACTGTTTCACCCCTTCTCCCAAGTCTGATCCAATTTTTAAATAAACAACTTCCTCTCTTATAGTTAGGACCCTAAATTGGTAGCATAAACATGGCCTGAATAAACAAATCAGTAGCTAAAGAACTATAGTAGCTAATGGTCTATTGCAAGAAGCCAACGTTCAGACAATCAGCCTTTTTATATTTTATTAGAAAAATAGAGTTTAGCTATAAATGAATTTAAATGAGCAAAACATGATATCTTTACATAAACAATCATTTCCAAAATATCCCACCAGGCATTTTCCTCTATAAAAAAACAAAATAATAAAATAGCTTACTACATTTTCAAACAGAGTTCTATCTTACTGTTAATTTGAAAAATAAGATCCTTTTGTAGTTTTTCTCTAGCGTTCATTCCTCTGGGCAGGAATTCTCTCTTGCTGCGTTCGGGCAGACGTCCGGGCTGTCTCTCTGTCCATCTTCTCTTCCTCGGCTTTTCACCCATTTTTCTTAAATTAACAAGTTATATCCTTGTCCGTCAGAGTTTAGATAAGATAAAGGTCATCTTGCTCTTCTTGACTTTTTTTCTTCTGAAGAAGAAGAACTGACCTTGTACATTTTTTGTCTCTAATTAGCACCTGGACACAAGCAGATTTCTAGCTTTTTCGTTGCTGCTCTGAAATAAATCCTATGATATACATCTCTATTCTATCTTCATAATCAAATTCATGACATGCCCTCCCTTAAAGATACAAAATATAGGACTATTAAAGTTCTTATTTTGTTACTAACTTAACATTTGATTATGCAAGGTTAACAAGACTATATGTGAACTTAAATTTATCTTCAGAAAGTATTAAACTCATAACAGTAATACATCTTTTCTTATGGCTAAATACATTTCTATGCAAATACAGAAAAAGAACAAGTTAGTTAATACAAACAGAAATTCAGTGTTATGTCAGAATACATTTTCTTAACGATCAGTTACATTACATTCAATTTCTCTCACCACATGGTTACAATCAGAATTGTTTGGAAAAATCTCTTGACATTTCTCCAATTTTGTCAACATATCAATAGATTCATTGTCTGGTTGAAAACACCCAACATGACACTGAAACGCCATTGCTGATCTGTCTCTGTACATTTTCAAACTATTTACATGATACATTATTGGTTTTTTGGAATAATTCATCATTTTAACAAGATAATTTACGTTTCCCACTTTTTGCACAATTTCACCTGGACCTTCCCAGACTACTTCCAACTTAGAAGGTCTGAGCGGGTTCAGCACAAGTACCATATCACCCACTGCAAAGTCTCGGTGACAAGCTTTCTTATCATGGTAGTATTTCTGCTTGGTTTGAACATTCAACAGCTTGTCCCTAGCCAATTCTTCTACCGCTAAGAGTTTTTCTTGTAGGTTCCTGACAAAATCAGCGACTGGTATTGTACTGCTTCTGACCACACCTTCCCAATCCGATCTCAATAAATCCAAAAGTCCTTGTAGGTTTTTCCCAAATACTATCTCACTCGGTGAAAAACCTCCAAGAGAAACATGGGGTGCACTGCGGTATGCGAACAAAACAAAGGGTAACAGTTCATCCCAAATGTTCCCGTATTCTTGGACTAAGGTCTTAATCATTCTCAGCAAAGTTTGTTGACCTCTTTCCAGCATTCCATGAGATTCTGGATGATGAGCTACACTATAATTCAGTTTCATTCCGCTTAGTTCACAAATGTGATTCATCAGTTCACTTTTGAAGCACCCGCTTGATCACAGATTATTTGTGTAGGTATTCCTATGCGAGAGCATAAGTCTACTAAAACTCGAGCAATAGTTTGAGTGGAAAGGTTGCTGATTACATAGGCCTCGATCCATCTACTAGCTTGACAGATGAATGAGATTATATATTTTTTTGACTTTGTTGGTACAAAAGGTCCTAATACGTCCATTTGTAGATATTGGAACACCTGATCTGGAATTTCCATCAGCTGCATTTCTGCTTTTGTAGAGTCGGTCTGTTTCCCCGTTCTTTGACAATAATCGCAGGAACTAACATAGTCCTTGATGGTTTTGGTGACACCGGGCCAATAAAAATGCTGAGAAATTCTGCTTAAAGTCTTTTGGTTTCCAAGATGGCCACTACTTGGACTGTCGTGGGCGATTTGTAGAATTTTTTCTCTATACTCCTGTGGAATCACTAGTTGTTGTACTGGTTCTGCCTGTTCGTTAGATTTAGGAAAATATTCTTGGTATAATAGTCCATTTTGTCCCCACAAAAAGTTCACTTTTTGTAGCACCGGTTGTACTGCGTAGCTGTCGGCTTGAGACCTCAAAGAATCCAATGTAGGATCTTCCATCTGTTTCAGTTTGAACTCCTCTGATCCCATTGGTATCGGTAAATCCTCTGGTTCAGTTTTTGACTTGGCTGTACTATCTGGTTCGTCCACAAGGGGTTGCTGCTGCACTAAGTGTCCATCTGAGTACTCCTGAGAGTTATCTTCAGGTGGAACTTGCTGTGTTGCTCTTCTTTGCGAACGTGTTACTGCTTGTATGGAAGCTGATTTTACCGTGTGTTGGTGGTTTAAAAATGCTAGATCATTTCCTAACAAAAAATCAGGTTTCCCCTCATGTACTAAGAGATATTTTGCACCTTTCCAATTTTTGTAACTTAATTGCACATAAACAAGTGGTACATATCGCTCGATTACTTCTCCAGATCCATAGGTTCTCACAGGACATCGCAGGTTATTCAAAATCAGTGCTGGGTCCACAAACCTCTTATTAATTGAAGAAATGTCCGCTGCTGTATCGCGAGAGGCATTTATATTCAAATCTCCTGAAGAAAAATGTAGAGTCACGGGTTCTGAAAAATTTTGCAATGACCAGAAAAACTGCTCCTCTGGTAGAATACAATTTGGGTCTATCACAGAAAATTTCTCCCCTGAGGGTGTCTGTTGATTTACCATTGTTGAAATTTGGGCCACCCGTAAACCCATTATCCTTGGCACAATTCTTGGTATAGTTGCCTGCGTTCCACTTGCTTCAGAAGAAGTATTATTTAAGTTGATTCCTTCTTGTCTTGGAGTTGGCAAATTATTTGGTTGGTAAACTACCTGCTGTTCTTCTGGTATTTCTTGTTTTTCTAGAGGCGTTGCACTGAGGTAATTCACTTTTGGGATCGTTGGTTTGAATTTTCGTGGTGCAGGTATGGGTGTCTTCTCGAATTTCCGTGGTGTAGGTAAAGGTGTTTTGCCAACTGGCTTCTTGTCTTGGCTAGTTGATATGGACAGTCTTGGACAATCCCTCTTTAAATGGCCTCCTCCACATGAGAAACAAGCCAGGGTTGACTTAGTCTGGCTATGGGCTATGCTTCTGCACTCCCCAGCGAAGGACTGTCTTGGTTCTGGAACCACTGTCTTCTTAGCTTCATATAGGCTCTGCCTCCTAGGCACTTCTGGAATAGGCTTAACTCTGGTGGTCGTTTCGCTCCTCTTAAAGGAAATTATTTCATCAGTTTCTTGGTAATCAGACAGGTTTCCACTATCCATGCTCCCTAAAGAGCCTTTGGCCTGCTCTTTCTCAGCAATCTCCATCTGCAAAAGATGCATTTCATCTCGCGGTATTTTCTTGCTTGGAGCTCACTGGCTGTGTGCGCGTTCACCCATTGCTTCTGGCTCTCCATGAAGTCTGACATCATCAGGGTCAATTGCTCCTGCAACATTAAACTTACATCACTTTGTTCTGCGGGACTGCTGCTGGCTTGTGCTACTGCTCCTGCTGACCTCTGGTCATCCACAAGATTTTCCTCTGTTAGCAGGTCCTTCTGAGTTGGAACTTGTTCCGCCCCAGTGTACTGCTGTGCCCTTCTCGCCTTTACTTGAGGCTTAAGTACTTCTGGATTTCCTGACATCAGCCTTTGGGCATCTTCTTCTGTAAATTTTGTAACTGCACTTCTCATATGGAATTCCTTGGGTATTTGTAACGAACTACTAATAGTTCTTGGTCTCGCTCCACTCTGCAGCAAAATACTGTGTTCCATTGCTGCAAAAATCTCTTTATCCACAGATAATTCAGGCAGTGAAGAACTCCTACTAAAAGCCATATTTTTTCTCTGCTCTCTCCCTGCAGCCTTAGCCGAAGCACTTATCTCCGGGAGAAGCTATAAAACAATAAAGCTGTCAGCTTGACAGATACTCCCTTTTCCCCTCAGGAATCTGTCCTTTTGGTTCTGGCTTAGGGCTGGAAATTTTTCTTTTTTTAAACTATATTTAATTTCTTTATCTATCCTGGTTGGCTTCTTATAGACTCTTGCTACTTAAAGCAACCCCCCCCAAAAAATCTTACCACTCTATCACCTTGGTGACTCGGGCTGGCACTTTATCACAACAAAATGCCTGTTCCTACTGAACACTTAAACCACTGGCAGAATCTCTCCTTGCATCAATCAGCCTAAGCCTTTTGCATAGGATTTTTCTCCAGTCAAACAATTACCAACTTTCTCTGCTTTGGCCGGAACCTAACGCCAGGGATGTTTCTTTAGTCATAAATCAATTAACAGCGCTATCAAGCCCTTAAGCAAAGCACGTGTTTCAGATTCCAGCTTCCAGCCTGTTGTAAACACGGAACGTGATTAATATCCCACCGCTGCCACCATGTCGTAAAAGCGAGCTTCCTAAGAAACTGCTTTTACACGGAACAGAGAGGTGTCCGGAATGATCAGTTCCTTATCAGGTAAAACTGGGTCCTTTAATTTTACCCTAGGCAACTGTTTCACCCCTTCTCCCAAGTCTGATCCAATTTTTAAATAAACAACTTCCTCTCTTATAGTTAGGACCCTAAATTGGTAGCATAAACATGGCCTGAATAAACAAATCAGTAGCTAAAGAACTATAGTAGCTAATGGTCTATTGCAAGAAGCCAACGTTCAGACAATCAGCCTTTTTATATTTTATTAGAAAAATAGAGTTTAGCTATAAATGAATTTAAATGAGCAAAACATGATATCTTTACATAAACAATCATTTCCAAAATATCCCACCAGGCATTTTCCTCTATAAAAAAACAAAATAATAAAATAGCTTACTACATTTTCAAACAGAGTTCTATCTTACTGTTAATTTGAAAAATAAGATCCTTTTGTAGTTTTTCTCTAGCGTTCATTCCTCTGGGCAGGAATTCTCTCTTGCTGCGTTCGGGCAGACGTCCGGGCTGTCTCTCTGTCCATCTTCTCTTCCTCGGCTTTTCAACCATCTTTCTTAAATTAACAAGTTATGTCCTTGTCCGTCGGAGTTTAGATAAGATAAAGGTCATCTTGCTCTTCTTGACTTTTTTTCTTCTTCTGAAGAAGAACTGACCTTGTACATTTTTTGTCTCTAATTAGCACCTGGACACAAGCAGATTTCTAGCTTTTTCGTTGCTGCTCTGAAATAAATCCTATGATATACATCTCTATTCTATCTTCATAATCAAATTCATGACAGACTGTGCCTTCACTATGGTCCCAGCATAGATGAAAAAACCCAGGACCCAGTTGGCCCAACGCCTCTCTGGTTTCTTCCTCCTAAATCCCTCCTTATCCCCATTTTCTCTTCTTGTTCTCTGTTTTGAAGTTCAAATACATCCATGTAATTTCCCCTATAAATCTTTTCCACTGTACCTGGGAGAAGGTGATCCCCAAGGGGCAGGGATGGGTCCTCATAACTCTGTGGCACTTGTCATGAATTTGATTATGAAAATAGAATAGAATTGTATTTCATAAGATTTATTTCAGAGCTGCAACGAAAAAGCTAGAAATCTGCTTGTGTCCAGGTGCTAATTAGAGAGAAAAATGTGCAAGGTCAGTTCTTCTCCAGCTAAAGAAAAAAAAAGTTAGGAAGAGCAAGCTGACCCTTATCTCAACTCCGATGGACAAGGACATAACTTCTTTATTTAAGAAAGATGGGCAAGGAGAATAAAAAAGGAGAAGGACGGAGAAGAGTTTGCTTTCACGACAGCCAGAGACAACACACGGAGAGATATGCGTCTGGCAGAACTTTAAACAGAAGACTGTGTAAGAATGCTTATTTAAGATATAGTTAGACAGTTCATTATTTTCACTTTATAGAGGAAATGACTGGTGGCTCAGGCTGGGGGTTATTTTGGAAATACTAAATGACGTTAAACTAAGCTTGTTGAAATGTTATCTTTTGTAATAAAATATAAAAAGACAAATTGTCTGTTCTTAGGAACGCTTTTACCACAAGACAGAGAGGGATTCAGAATGATTAGTCCCTAATGCCAGCAAAATCGGGTCTGGTAATTTTGCTCTAGGCGACTTCACACTCCTTCACCCAAGTCTGTCTCGATTTTAAATAAACAATCCGGAAGGTCTGCTCTTCCTCTTTTATTACTTCAGGACCCTCTTTTGGTAGCGTAATGTGGCCAGATCAAAACAATCTTAGTTCTAAAATATCTAATTTACTACTGTAGGATGGTCTAAACAAGGAGACAGCTTACAGACAATTTGTCTTTTTATATTTTATTACAAAAGATAACATTTCAACAAGCTTAGTTTAACGTCATTTAGTATTTCCAAAATAACCCCCAGCCTCAGCCACCAGTCATTTCCTCTATAAAGTGAAAATAATGAACTGTCTATTATTGAAGTAATAAAAGAGGAAGAGCAGACCTTCCGGATTGTTTATTTAAAATCGAGACAGACTTGGGTGAAGGAGTGTGAAGTCGCCTAGAGCAAAATTACCGGACCCGATTTTGCTGGCATTAGGGACTAATCATTCTGAATCCCTCTCTGTCTCGTGTAAAGGCAGTTCTTAGGAACGCTTTTACCACATGGTGGCATCTTGGGATCTGAGCCTTACGTGCCGTGTTTACAGTATAGTGGCAGATGGGATTTGGTTTGCGCTTTGCTCAAGGGCTGAATTAGCGCTGGTAATTGTTTTATGAAGGCAGATGTGTGAGCAAGCAGATACACACTGCTAAATAAAGGACAGGAGAAACTTCTCTGGCGTGAGCTTCAGAGCAAAGCAGGGAAGGTTGTAAATTATTGTGACTGGAGAAGACTCCTATGCAGAAAGCTCAGGCTAAAGTAATGCAAGGAGAGATTCTGCCAGTGGCTTAAGAGTTCTAAGGAACAAGCATTGTGCTGTTTAAAAAGTGCCAGCTCGTTTCACTCAGGTGACAGAGTGGCAAAATTGTTTTGAGTGTAGCAGGAGTCTATAAGGAGCAGCCAGGATAATAAAAGGAATTTAAAAGTAATTAAATAAAGTTTAAAAAGGAAAATTTCCTACCCCAAGCCAGAGCCAAAAGGATTTCCTGAAGGGAAAGTAGGATTAGTCAAGGCTGACAGTTTAATTGTTTTATTGCTCCTCCCGTGCTTCGGCTAAGGCTGCAGGGAGAGAGAGAGAGAGAGAAAAAAAGGAAAAATGGCTTTTAGCAGTCGGTTTTCACTGCCTGAATTATCAGTGGATAAGGAGATTTTGTCAGCAATGGAGCATAGTTCCTTACTGCAGAGTGGAGCAAGATCAACAACTATTAGTAGATCGCTACAGATACCCAAAGAATTTCATATGAGGAGTGCTGTCACAAGATTTACTGAAGAAGATGCCCAAAGGTTAATGGAAGCAAATCTAGAAGTTGTTAAACCAAAAGTGAAGCCAAGAAGGACACAGCAGTACACTGGGGCAGAACAAGTTCCTATTCAGCAGGATCTGCTAACAGAGAAGATTCTTGTGGATGGCCAGAAGTCAGTCATAGGAAGAGGAATTTTAAAACACACAGATGATCGATTTGGGGCTGAAAGAGCTGCTTCTTTCCAGTTACCAGGTGGATTGCAAATGGACAGATTGTTGACTCACCAAAGAGAAGACGCTGTCCTGAGAGTTTTGGCAAATGATCCAGATGGCACATGGTCCAAATTACGGGAAGCAGGACTTCCAGAGGAGGAAGAAGAAATAGTAGAAGCAGTTCAAACGGGCCTGCCTGCCCAAGAAAAAATTCCTAATGAAGAAATAACCACACAGAGGGGAACAGCTGGAGCAGAGGCTGACATTAGTGGCAATGCTGCAGACCGGTCAACTCTAGAGAATAAGTTAGCTGAAGTGATGGCTCATTTATTAGCTTGCCAGAAACAATGGGTGAATGCACACACAGCTAGTGAACTTCAAGCAAGAAGATACCACGAAATGAAACTACAGATTTTAGAGAAGGAAATTGCTGAGAAACAACAAGCCAGAGACTAAATATCTAACATTGACAGGAGAAACCTACCATATTACCAAGAGGGCGATGACATTTTTTCATTTTTATCACTTTTTGAATTTTCATGTGCTGATCTGAACGTGCCAACACAATTATATTTAAAACTTCTACGATCACAAGTTTCCGGGGAGTTAGCCACCATTTTAGCAAGAAGTTCCAGCCAAAATTTAACTTGGGAACAGTTTAAAATTTTGGTTTACCAAAGAGAAGGTTTTACACCAGAACTGCTAAGGCAACAGTTTAGAAAATTGAGGAAGACCCCTCAAATGAGTTATTCGGCCCTTGCTGATCAAATAGAGGTGTTAGGCGACCGTTGGTTAGAGGCTGCCAAGGTCAATACATTCAAGGACTTAAGAATGCTACTGTATATAGAACATTTTCTAAATTTAGTACCACCAGAGTTAAAGAGTAGCTTATTGGAGAAAAATTGCACAGACCTCCAAACGTTGGCGCTCAAAACCGATGAATTAGTTTCCTTCAAGAAGAGTGAACCTATTACCAGAGGAAGGCCTATTCCAGAAGTGCTTAGAAGGCAGAGTCAATACGAATCCAAGAAGACAGTGGTTCCTGAACCAAGACAGTCTTTTGCTGGAGAGCGAAGAAGCATGGGCCCTAGCCAGACTAGGTCACCCTTGACTTGTTTTCAATGCGGAGGAGCCCATTTAAAAAGGGATTGTCCACAACTGGCGGGATCAACTAATCAAGAGGAGAAGCCAGTTGGCAAAACCCCGTTACCTGCCCCACGGAGATTTCAGCAGACACCCTTACCAGCACCAAGGAGATTCGAGAAGGCACCCATACCGGCTCAACGGAAATACAAATCAACAACCCCGAAGGTCAACTATCTCAGTGCAACATCTCTAGAAATACCAGAAGAGCTACCAGCAGAACCACATGTAGTTAATCAACTAAGGAATGTGCCACCCCAGAGACAAGGAGGAGTCAATCCAAATTTTTCTGAAACTAGTGAAATGCAAGCAACAGAGCCAAGGATTGTGCCAAGAATAATGGGCTTACGGGTAGCTCAAGTTTCAATGGCAGTAAATCAACAGACACCCTCAGGGGAGAAATTTTCGGTTATAGATCCCAGTAGCATCCTACCAGAAGAACAGTTATATTGGTCACTGAAAAGTTTTTCGGAACCGGTAACCCTACATTTTTCTACAGGAGATTTGACCATAAACGCCTCTAGGGATACCGCCGCAGATATCTCATCAATCAATAAACAGTTTGTAGATTCGGAACTAATCTTAAATAACCTGAGATGTCCAGTAAAAACTTATGGATCAGGAGAAATAATCGAGAGATTCGCACCATTAGTCTACGTGCAAATTAGCTACAAAAATTGGAGAGGCGCAAAATATCTATTAGTGCATGAAGGTAAACCCGATTTCTTGCTAGGCAACGACTTGGCATTTCTTGATCACCAACATACGGAAAAATCCACATCAATACAAGCTGTAACAAGGTCTCAAAGCAAAACAATGCAACATGTACCAACTGAAGAAGACTCAGAGGATGACTCAGAGGGACAATTAGCACAGCTGCAGCAGCACCTTGAGGACGAACTAGATAGTACAACCAAAACAAAAACGGAACCAGAGGATCTACCTATAACAATGGGATCCGAAGTATTCAAACAGAAACAGATGGAAGACCCTACTTTGGCTTCTTTGAGGTCACAAGCCGACGATTACGCCAGACAACCGGTACAACAAAAAGTATCCTTTTTGTGGGGGAAAAATGGACTATTGTATCGAGAATATTTTCCCAAATCGAATGAACAGGCGGAACCAGTAGAACAACTAGTCATTCCGAGAGAGTACAGGGAAAAAATTCTACAAATGGCCCACGATAATCCAAGTAGCGGACATCTGGGAATCCAAAAAACATTAAGCCGGATTTCACAACATTTTTATTGGCCCGGAATTTATAAAACCGTCAAGGACTCCGTTAGTACCTGTGATTACTGTCAAAGAACAGGGAAATGGACTGATTGTACAAAACAAAAATACTATCATGACAAGAAGGCCCGTCACCGAGAGTTTGAAGTGGGTGATATGGTATTGGTACTAAACCCGCTCAGACCTTCAAAATTGGAAGTAGTTTGGGAAGGTCCAGGGGAAATCATACAAAAAGTGGGAAATGTGAATTATCTTGTGAAAATGTTAAATTCATCCAAGAAACCAGTTATGTATCATGTGAATAGTTTAAAAATGTATAGAAACAGATCTGCAAACAATTCTAATTGTGATAATGTGGGGAGAAAAATCGAACATAATGTAACAGATCGTTGAAAAATGGTATGCTGATATAATATGGTTACTTTGAATTTCTGTTTAAAATTAATTAACTTGTTTTCTTTTTCTGTATTTTTCATAGAGATGTACTTAGCTATGAGTAAAGAGATATTACTTTTATAAGCTTAATACTTGGTTAAGATAATTGTAAGTTCACATGTAGTCTTGTTAACCTTTCATAATCAAATGTTAAGTTAGTAACAAAGTAAGAACTTTAATAGTCCTGTATTTTGTATCTTTAAGGGGGGGCGTGTCATGAATTTGATTATGAAAATAGAATAGAATTGTATTTCATAAGATTTATTTCAGAGCTGCAACGAAAAAGCTAGAAATCTGCTTGTGTCCAGGTGCTAATTAGAGAGAAAAATGTGCAAGGTCAGTTCTTCTCCAGCTAAAGAAAAAAAAGTTAAGAAGAGCAAGCTGACCCTTATCTCAACTCCGATGGACAAGGACATAACTTCTTTATTTAAGAAAGATGGGCAAGGAGAATAAAAAAGGAGAAGGACGGAGAAGAGTTTGCTTTCACGACAGCCAGAGACAACACACGGAGAGATATGCGTCTGGCAGAACTTTAAACAGAAGACTGTGTAAGAATGCTTATTTAAGATATAGTTAGACAGTTCATTATTTTCACTTTATAGAGGAAATGACTGGTGGCTGAGGCTGGGGGTTATTTTGGAAATACTAAATGACGTTAAACTAAGCTTGTTGAAATGTTATCTTTTGTAATAAAATATAAAAAGACAAATTGTCTGTAAGCTGTCTCCTTGTTTAGACCATGCTACAGTAGTAAATTAAATATTTTAGAACTAAGATTGTTTTGATCTGGCCACATTACGCTACCAAAAGAGGGTCCTGAAGTAATAAAAGAGGAAGAGCAGACCTTCCGGATTGTTTATTTAAAATCGAGACAGACTTGGGTGAAGGAGTGTGAAGTCGCCTAGAGCAAAATTACCGGACCCGATTTTGCTGGCATTAGGGACTAATCATTCTGAATCCCTCTCTGTCTCGTGTAAAGGCAGTTCTTAGGAACGCTTTTACCACAGCACTGAGTTATATAACCATGTCAGGTACGGTGGGGTGCTTGTGATGCCTCAATCCCTCCATAAAGCCAGTGGTATGACAAGGAAGGGACCACTGTGGGTAAGTCACTATCCAGGATTTCAAAGCTGGTCCAAGTGCTGCTGTAGGGGGTGTAACCCTTGCCATTGCTGCCACATGATGGGTGTAATGAATTAAAGCTTACTTAGAATTGTAGTTACATAAAATGGAGTTTATTAGGTTCTGTGAAAGATAGGTTGAAAACAATAGAATGCATGAGACTGTTTTTTTCAGATTTACTGCCTGGTACAGAAGATGCCTGAGAAAAAGAGGTGAGGCCACTGAGAGACTGAAAGAAGACCAAACATGCATACCGCTTAATTGCAAGCGAGATAAGACACCTGTGGACCTGTGTGATTTATGGGTGGAGAGATATATTAAACTTGCTTGTTCTTCTGTCACAAAGGCTCACGTCACATTTTCCTCTCGCTACCACCAGTGGTTTACCTCAATCCACAATATAAATTACATTTGTCAGACCACTTGTCTTATGAACACCAACAGAACTTACTTATTGAAATGAATCAGATTGAATAATAACAGAGGTCCTTCAGATATACACAAGCAAATCATTAACAGTTCTCTCAGTACATACTTCTTTTTTCTTGATATATCATTACCACCTTCTCTACCTATTCATATGTTCAATAAATAATAAATAAATAAATAAATAAATAAATAAATAAATAAATAAATAAATAAATAAATAAATAAATAAATAAATAAATAAATAAATAAATATTGTTGTGGGGAGGGGGGCAATGATAATGGCTCAAGGGGGCATTTCTTTTGAAATGTTTAAGAACCACTGGCCTACAACATGAATAATGCATGACTATTTAACATAAAAACGCCACATATCTCCCCCCTTAAATATGTTTGATTGGGAGGGGAAATACATTTTTCCTCCTAAACAAACAGGCAGAATTGCATGAAATTTTACTTACCACAATACCACATTTAATATAACAATCACAATACCTTTTACACTAAACATTTCACTACAATTCAATAATATACTTTACCTTATCATTTACACTTACTACATTTAACATTTTCAATCATACAAAATATCACAATCAGGAAACTTTTGCAAAAATAATTAACCTGTAAATCATAGTCCATTCCAGTTTCTTTTGTAAGTTCTTGCATCATTTGCCTGGCCTGCTGGAAAGTGTATCTGCAACAATGGGCTCCCTTTACACTTTTTATATTAAAGTCAAAGTCCTGCAGCAAAAGAGTCCATCTCATCAGTTTACTGTTAGTTTTTATTGATCTCATCCACAGTAATGGCGAACGGTCAGTACACAGAGTAAATTTCAGTCCCCAGATGTATGATTTGAGTTTCTGTAAAGACCAAATAATTGCTAAGCACTCTTTTTCAATAATTGCCAGATTTTCTCTCTTGGCTGCAGTTTATTACTGATGTATGTTACTGGGTGTAAAGTTCCTCCTCCATCTGCTTGACAAAGCACTGTTCCCAGTCTGATGTTCGAGGCATCCGTGAAGATGGTGAATTCCCAGCTGTAGTCAGGTGTGCTGAGGACTGGTCCAGTCATTAATGCCTCCTTCAGCTGGTCAAATGAATGCTGGCACTCAGGGGTCCATCTGATGTTCTCTGGATCCTTCTTCCTCGTGAGATTCAACAATGGGGAAGATACCGCACTGAAATGTGGGATGAACCACCGAAAATAGCCCGCCAGTCCTAGGAAACATTGGACTTGCCTTTTGGAAGTGGGGTTTGGACATTTAGAGATAGCCTCAATCTTAGAGTCCAAGGGTTTGATCACTCCCCCACCCACTAAATATCCAAGGTATTTTAATTCCAAATCCCCAGTTTGGCATTTATTTGCTTTTACCATCAAACCAGCTCCCTGGATTCCTTGCAGCACTTGATTTAAATGCTCCTTGTGCTCAGCCCATATTTGACTAAAAATGCCAATGTCATCCATGTAGGGAACAGTAAAATCTCCCAGGCCATGTAAGGTCTTGTCCATTAATTTTTGGAAGGAGGCAGGACAGTTTTTTAACCCAAAGGCCATGACCTGGAATTCAAACAAGCCTAGAGGACTCCAAAAAGCAGTTTTCTCTTGGTTCTCAGGGCGCATCTGAATTTGCTAAAACCCTTTGGTCAGATCAATGCATGTTATGAAATTGCACCCTCCTATTGTCTCAATCAAGTCATGCAGGAGTGGTTTGGGATATGCATCAGCCTTGGTGACATGGTTTAGTTTTTGGTTGTATACACAAGATCTAATGCTACTGTCGGGCTATTCTATGAGTACTGTGGGTACAGCCCAAGGACTCTCAGATGGGGTGCTTATCCCTGCCTTTAGCATCTTCTGAACCTCCCGTCATACTTTCTCAACATAATTCCCAGTGATCCTATATGGGTTGACTGCTATGGGGCTGGCATCCCTGGTGTCAATTAAGTGGACTACCCCCTTGGCTTTCCCAGGATTATTAGAAAAGATGGTCTGGTATTTCTGCATGATCTCATCTGCTTCTTTTCTCTGTTGTGAGGTAAGGGAGTGGCCTAAATGTACCTCCTCTGGTTAAAAGGCAGTTCCCATTTCCCTTCCCAGCACATGAGTTCTTTGTTATCACCTGGGTCCTCTCTAAGAGCATATACTGTAGGGTCCAGAGATTTTTTTGATAATAAGGTTTGAGCATGTTGACATGCATAACCTTACAACCCTCCTCCTCCTTCTGAATCACATCATTCATGTTGTTCATTTTTGACTACTTTATAGGAACCCTCCCAAGCTAATTGTAGCTTGTGACCCTTGGCTGGCCCAAGTAAAAGAACTTCATCTTCAGGCCTAAAAGTTCTTTCCCGGGCTTTCCTGTCATACCAGGTCTTCTGCTTGGTCTGGGCAGCCCTTAGGTTCTCTCCGGCTATGTCTAGAGACTTTGCAGGGTGTTTTGCAACCTATTCATATGTTCAATTACTGACTCTGGGTCACTCTCACTATGGTCTTCCCAGTTCATGCGGAGCAAATCTAAAGGTCTGTGCACCCCCATCCTAGTAACAACTCAAAAGGACTGAATCCAGTGCTTTCTTGTGGAATGCTCCTATAGGCGAATAATAGGGGTTGTATTTTGTAGTCCCAATCATTTGGATTCTCTGCCAAATAGGCCTTAATCATGTGCACTAAAGTGCCATTAAATTCTTCAATTTGTCAATTAGTCTCAGGATGATACAGTGTAGAGTTGATTTGGGTTATTCCACAGGCCTTTCTTCACCTGTTTATCAGTGTGGAGGTGAAGCTAGTTCCCAAATCACTGACTATTTCACTAGCAAATCCCATTCGGTTCATGTAATTGATTAAGGCATCTGCCACTGTATCAGTTTCTATGTTACGTACTGGAATTGCCTCAGGATATCTGGTAGAAAAGTCCCTAATGGTGAAAATAATCACATAATTTCCCTTGTTGAATTTTGACACTACTTTATAGGGACTCTCCCAAGCTAATTGTAGCTTGTGAACCTTGGCTGGATTAAGTAAAAGAACTTCATCCTCTGGCTCAAAAGTTCTTTTCCGGCCTTCTCCAGTGACCTTTGCAGGGTGTTTTGCAACATGCTCATATTACTGACTCTGGGTGACTGCCACTAATTGCCTCAGGATATCTAGTGGCAAAATCCATAATGGTCAGAATGTACTTATTTCCCCTCCTGGTGGATTTAGGCAAAGGACCCACAAGATCGATTCCCAGCCTTTGAAATGGGGTAGAGTTGACTGGCAAAGTACATAATTTGGCTTTAGTCCTGTCCTGCCCTGTCCCTCATCTCTGACAGACATCACAAGTTTTGCAATAATAAGTAATCTGCTTACTCATACTTGGCCAAAAGAAGTTGTGGGCAACCCTTCTTTTGGTACATGTGATCCCCATGTGTGTCCCAAACAAACTACTGTGACCTTGATTTATGATTTTCTCCCTGTATTTACTTGGCTCCAATAGTTGTTTTTGGGGTTCTCCTTTTCCTCTGTATGGAAAAGGTCCCTATACAAAAGGTCTTTATCCATGCAAAATCTCTCAGGGCATTCAGAAGACAATACAGTGGGTGTCCTGGCTGCTTCAAAACAACCCCTCAAGCTAATGTCCTCATTCTGCTCCTGGGCAAAATCATATTTGTTGGGATTCTTCAGAAGCATGAGATCAACTTCAGCACCACTATTAATCTGGTTATTCAAGGAACTCTCTCTCTCCTGGCCTCCCTCTGCTACTGTATCCAATTCTGCTGTAGTGGGTGATGTTTGGCCCCCCTTTGAGTGTGTGAGTACAAAAGCACTCTTGACATGTTCTATTAAGTCCCATCCAATGAGAAAAGCAGCCAGTATTTCATCTGAAATGGCCACCTGCCACTTTCCAGACCAATTCCCATAAGTTAATTGAACCTCTGCCACTTTCAACTCTCCAGTTTCTTTCCCAATTCCTTTTAGGGTCATAGTTTTACCTGGAATTATGTTGTCTTGAGTTATCAGATCTGGATGGGCTATAGAAATTTGAGACCCTCTGTCCCTTAAAGCAATGCACTTCTTTTTACCCTCTAATATCTCTTCACCAGCGTTTTTGAGAAGAGTATTGTCATTTTTGATATAAAAACACTGGACTATAGGGGCTATAGGAATGTCTTCTTGTTCAGTTGCTGTGGTTGCCATGGAGACAGAACTTTGGCAGCAGTTTCCCTCAGAGGCCTCCACAGTTCCCAAGCAGTATACTTTCTTGATCTGGCCATTATTCTCCAGATTTTTAGGTTTATTTTTTGTACAATTAAATTGTAAGTGACCAGGCTCACCACATTTGTAGCATTTGTAATTCCTTCTCCATCCTGAGGAGAGCTATCAAACTTTTCCTCTAGATCCATTTGGTTCTGAGGACTAGGCTGGGCTAATCTAGATGAGGCTCCACCCTGGCCTTCTTTCCCTGTCATTTTACTGTTGTAGTAAGGTTGGTTGAAGGGTTTCTTATTGTGATACCAGGTAGGCCTGTTAAATTTTACCTCAGAGAACCTGTGGTTTCAAATCTCCCCAAGATAATCTGCTGTTTCACCTGCTTCTAGTAGATTTTTGGGATTTTTGTCCTTGACTAAATAATGCAATTCCCCAGACAAAATAGAATAAAATTGTTCCAACCCAATCACATTTTTCATCTGCTCAAGAGAAGTGATATTCTCACGTTCCATCCAATTCTTCACATTGCAGCAGTTTAGCTCCTAGCTGTGAATAGGATTCCTCATGCCTTTTCGTAAAAGAACAAAATTTACTCCTCAGGTGTTCTGCATTAATACCAAATCTAGAATACACCAACTTTCCATAGGCTTCAAAATCTCTAGCCTGATCTGGGGAATTTGAGAATAAATATCAAGTAAATCTCCACTTATTAGGGATCTCAGCACTACCATCCTTTCATCACCCATTATTTTAAAGTCCCGGCAAGTATGTTCAAAGGAAATGAGGAACGATTCTGGGCAGTCACTTTTTCTATATTGGGGAAATTTCTTCAGACCTATCTTTGAGAAATTTCCCTCATTACTGTTCTTATTGTTGCTGTAATTTTGGGAGGCTAATTCTAATTTTTTTCAATTCCATTTGTCTTTTCTCTTGCTCCATTGCCAATTTGCTCTCTTAGTTCAAATTTTATTTCCTTTTGTCTGGCCTCCTGCTCAGCTCTTGCTTTTTCCTTCTCCAATTCTAATTGATTTCTTATAGCTAGCTCCCTTAATTTAAACTCATGTTCCAGCTTCCATTTTTCAATATCTGGTGAGCTTAGAATGCCTTTTCTCCCTGAGGCATCCTCCTCAGTCTCTAACTGTTCCATTGGAGCTAAAGAATCTCAATTTCCCTCCATTTCTTGAGGTAATACTTTCTGCCTCTTGGGGATCATCAGTTTCCACAATTACCTGGCTTTTAGTTCTTTTGGGTGGCATATTTATCTGGGTTACTTAGTCTTGAATGTTTTTATAATGAATCTAAGAAAGGACCGGCCTTTCTTCTTATTTTAATTACTGAAATAAATTTCTAGTTCAAGCCTCTGCTTTTTCTTCTATTCCTTCAGATCTGTTCTGACCCCTGGCTTCTGCTTCTGTCCACCAGCACTCCTTTCATTCAAAGCCTTGGATCTTAAGCTAGCCTCTAGGTCTCTCAAATCCTGAGGTAAAACAGGAATTTTTCCTTCAGAGTCATTCCCTATCTTAGTCCCCCAGATCTGGGTTCAGAAGCTTTTCCCAAAAGCTCTAGTGGGTAACCAACTTCTTCCCCACAGACCTCTGTCTAAAAGGTACCCTTGACTCAAAAAAAATTCTCTTTAAACTCAGGCTTTACTGGATTGCTTTGTATCCCACCACTGGACACCAATTGTGGCATTTGCCCCTTAGTTACCTCTGGTTATCTTCCAACCACAGAGCACCTGAAGGCAAACCAAATTCCTTCTTGTCATGACCCAGTTTCCTGTGAGATCCTATGGAAAGCAAACCCCCCAAAAAGCAACATAACAAGAAAGGAGAGAAATGCCATCAAGTCCTTGAACTCAGACCCGGACATCATCCTCCTGCCAGCAGACAAAGGCAACTCCACAGTAATCATGGAAACAGAAGAATACAAAATCAGGGAACTTCTAGACCCCACCACCTACAGAAAACTGAAACGGGACTCAACCAACAAAATCACAAAACAAACAAACATGCTGATCAGGAGTTCCTCCCTGCACCCCAATGTCCTTCAAGAAATCTGCAAGACAGAAGCTCTCCCACCAAGACTATACGGACTCCCCAAAATCCACAAGGACTCAGTCCCACTCAGGCTCATTGTAAGTGCCATCCGGTACCCAACATATGAATTAGCCAAACACCTAGCAACTCTCCTACAGACCCATATTGGACAAACCTCATCCTACATCAAAGACTCAGGACATTTCATAAGCAAGATCAGCACCCTAAAACTCAACCCTGGGGACAGACTGATCAGCTTTGACGTAGTATCCCTGTTCACTAAGGTACTGATAAAGGACACCCTGACACTCATCCAGCAGATCCTTCCAGAAGACATCAAGGCCCTTTTCCAGCACTGCCTAATGACCAGCTATTTCCAGTGGGATAATGAATTCTATGAACAGACAGATGGAGTGGCCATGGGAAGCCCCCTCAGTCCAGTTATAGCAAACTTCTACATGGAGCATTTTGAAAACTTGCACTGGTTTCGGCACCCCTCGCACCCATGGTCTGGTTCCGATATGTGGATGATACCTTCACAATTTGGAGCCACAGTGAAGAAAAACTGGAAGAATTTCTGAACCATCTCAACAGCATCCACCCAAATATACAATTCACCATGGAAAAAGAAATAGAGGGGCAATTCCCGTTCTTAGATGTCATGGTCGTACACAAATCTGACCTCCAATTGGGACACAAGGTCTACAGAAAACCCACCCACACAGACCGGTACCTACACAAAAACTCCAACCACCACCCACAGTAAAAAAGAGGTATAATCAAAACACTGGTAGACGATGCAAATCGGAACTGTGAAGCTCAGTTTCTCAGCAATGAACTCAATCATCTGAATTGGGCCCTACAGGCAAATGGCTACTCCAAAAATGAAATCACAAGAGCCATCAAACCAAGAAAAGAACACCAAACTGAAGAAGAAAAACAGCCACCCACAAATAAAGTATTTCCACCATACATCAAAGGGGTCACGGACCGCATGGGGAAATTTTTGAAAAAACACAACCTACAAACAGTATTCAAGCCCACCACAAAAATACAACAAATGTTATGGTCATCAAAGGACAGAAGGGACCCCCTCACCACTGCAGGAGTATACCGGATACCTTGCACTTGTGGCCAGGTATATATTGGAACCACAAAACGAAGCAGCCACACCAGAATAAAAGAACATGAGAGACACTGCAGACTAAAACAACCAGAAAAATCAGCAGTAGCTGAACATGCCCTAAAACAAACTGGACATGAAATTCTATTTCAAAATTCTGAAATAATGGACAACACCAGCAATCATTATGTCAGACTGCACAGGGAAGCCATTGAAATCCACAAGCACCAGCAGAACTTCAACAAAAAAAGAGGAAAGTTTGAAACTCAACAAAACTTGGCTCCCAGCTCTGAAAAATACAGTGTGCAAAAGGTCAACGAACTCTATCCAGCCACAAGGACTGGTGATCACTACATACTAAAGACCAGCTAATGACACCCATCAATCCCCGTGACAGATAATCTCTCCTCCTTATCACAACAATACACCCATAACAAGACACACTAATCACCCATCTCCTGAAAAGGACAAAAGCCTATCTCACAGCCATAAATACTCCACTCCCAACCAAACTACAGCAGAGCTCAGCGTGCTGTCCTCTGAAGATGTCAGCCATGGAGACTGGCAAAACGTTAGGAAGAACAACCTTCAGAACACAGCCAAAGAGCCCAAAAAAACCCACAACAACCATTAGATCCCGGCCATGAAAGCCTTTATGAATTCATCCATCTTAACAATTTCTGATTGTGGGATTTCATCTTCTGCAACCAAACCAATGCTCTGTGGTCTGTCTGCAGAGTGAATTTGCGCCCCCAAAGGTATGGGCGTAAAAGTTGAAGTGACCAAATGCCTCTTTTTGAAGTGATAATGCCTCTTTTTCTGGAACAGAGCAATTTTTTTCATGTTCTAAGAGCTTTCTGGAAAAATATGAGATTGGACTAAGAGTCCCATCATCCCCTTCCTGTAACAACACTGCTCTTAATCCAAAATCTGAAGCATCTGTCTGTAAAATGAAAGGTTTGCCAAAATCAGGTGACTTTAATAGAGGTGCAGAACTAATCTTTGCTTTTAAGGCATCAAAAGCACTTTGACACTGAGGTGTCCATTTTACCTTGACAGGCTGTCTTTTCTTAGTTAATTCTTTCAAAGGTGTTGCCAAATGACTGAAGTCAGGAATGAATTTTCTGTAATGGCCAACAAGGCCTAAAAAAGACTGAACTTGCTTCTTGGTTGAAGAGACAGGCCAATCATTTATGGCTTGCACTTTGGCTTGCAAGGGCTGAATTTCTCCCTGTCCAATTAGATGACCCAAATACATAACTTTTCCTTGTATCCACTGACATTTATTTGCTTTGACTGTTAAACCTGCTTGCTGTATTCTGGACAAAACAGTTTCAATGTGAGACATATGCGATTCAAAATCAGAACTGAATATTGCAACATCATTAAGATAAGCACTGGCAAATGTAAGACTATCCAAAAGTCTATCTATCATTCTCTTAAATGAAGCACCTGCATTTTTCAGACCAAAAGCTAAATGCTTGAAATGATAGGTACCCACATGGCTGATAAAACTGGATTTGTCTCATGAATTTTCATCTAAATTTAATTGCCAATAAGCATTTTTTTAAATCTAGGATGCTTATTGGCAATTAAATTTAAGTGAAAATTCACGACTGTACATACTTCTTGACACTTCTCCTCATTTTTGGCCAATAAAAATACTTATTAACCATTTGCAAGGTTTTCTTAAAGCTGTAATGTTGACATTCACCCTCATGAATGAGTTTTAAAACTTGTAATCTGAAAAACTGAGGAACAACTATCTGCACTAAAGAATTTGACTACTTCAGTGAGTGTGTTTGGACCTCATGACAAAGCAATCCATCTGTGCTCCAGTAAAAACACACAGGTTGAGAGAAATCATCTGGCTGTTCAGCCCTTTCTTGAGCTGTACTCAAAGTAACATCATTATGCGAACAGTTCTTACAAAAATCAGAATGGCTCATTTCACAAATAAACTTTTCAGGATAAGTAACAGGTGAAAACTTCCCCTCTGGTTGCTTCAATAAATCAGCTCTATGCCAGAAAACTTTTGAACTGTTGGGGCAATTTCTGAGCTTGGCAAAACATTACTGGGTTCAATCTCTGAGCTGTAAATCAATTTTTCTGCCATAAAAAGCTCTGTCTCTCTGGCCTTGCCTCCTCACGCTGAAACAATTGCAGCATAGTTTCTTTAAACTTCTGCATCTGAGCTTCCAGCTCTGACTGCAATCCTGTTATTTCCGATAAATCCACTGTCTTGAACAAATTTTCATCCCCAGTCTTATACTTCATCTGCAATTTTCTTTCATGCATCATCATGGCTACTAAGTCTGCATCTTAACAGTTAAATTGGATGAGTGTGCTTCATTTGCAAACACTGTCCCTTCAATTCGCTGAAAGGAATTAGAGACGGCAGGTTTGCCCTCTCTGCCCTCTCTCCCCCCCCTCGCCTCCTTCAGCTCGTCTAGCAGCCAGCATCTGTGTAACCCTTCACAGATCTTTTTCTATAGGAATCCCTTTTAATTTTACTGAGTCAATATTAATCAGCTCTCTTTGGTCAGGGATTTGAGACGCAGTGGTTTTAGCTAAAACTTCCTCCGAAGTAACATCTCTCTGGTCAATATCTTCCCATTGAGGGAATCCTGTTAGTTGCATCTCTGGTAAATCTGTCTCTTCAGTCCTCTGTTGACTGCTAAACTTGCAATACTCAGTGGGTAAGTAACCCCACATAGAGGCCACTGTTCCTAAGGTAATCAACCCCTCTTTTGGGTCACTACTTGCTTAACTCTGAAATTCCCTGCAGTCATCTGGACATAATTTCTGCTGTTCCCTGGGCATCTGAGACTTTTTAGGGCCCTGGGGAAAAGAATTCTCCACTCTAGCTTCTTCTAGGATTTCCTTCTGACTAGTCTGCCCATGGTTTCTCACCTGTCAGCCGGAGTAAATATCTTTCGGGCGATCTGCTTGCTCTCTGCAGGCTTCTTGTACAGCATTGCAGGCCTCCATCCTGTCTCTCTGTGGTTCAGCTCTGCAATGTGGAACGTTTTCCTGCATGGGAAAAAGTTCTCTTCACACAGCACCATTCCTTCTGGCTTCATTCTGTACAGAAAAAGAGCCTTGCTGTGCATGTGCGAAAGTGTTATCAGGTTTAGCTGAGATTCCTTGCATATTTGGAATATCTCTGGGATTGCCTAGTGCACCTTTCACAGAAATCCCTATTTTTCTAAAGGTCCACTGAGTTTGACTATTCTCAGAAGCTTCTGTCATCAATGAATGACATTCTGAATATTGTGATGTCTCTTCCTCATAATATGAAAAATCAGAAAATAAGCCTGTCTCCTCATCTTCCTCAAAGTAAAAATCATCAGTGGACGTTTGCATCCAGTCTTGCTCTGATTCTTGAGATGTGTCATCTCTGTCATAACAGGAAATAATGCCTCTTCCTGAAATCTTTTCTCTCTCTCTAACTCCCTCATCAATCTCTCATTAACAGCTGTTTCTGCTTGAATTCTTCTGGTTTCGTCACACATGAAATCAATATATCATCTTAAAAAAGCAAAAAGCGGCAAAAGTGCTGCCTCTGACTACATCTTCCTTATCTGCTAGCCTTTCTCTTGCTTGACCTAGCAAAAAAAGAAGAAAAATCTCCAGCTCCCTTCCTGTCTGTTTCACAGCACAGAAAGTAAATCTTGTGGTCCGCTCAAAGCGCTTCCATGGGTTGCTTGTCTTGCTTAACAGCTCTTCAAGCCTATCTCTGTTCCTGGCCTGTCACTTTGAACAAAAAGTTGTCAGCCCAAAGAAAAGCTTCCCCCTACACTTTTGCTACTCCTTGTGAGCAAAGCTGATAGGTTAAGACACTTGGTCACTCTAGTGACACTTGCTCAACCTGCATTTAGCAGAAACAAGAACAATTCAGAGAAAAATCTTCTCTAACATCTGCCACTTTCTCAGAGTAGAACAGACAAAAACACAGAAATAGCTTTGTGTGAACCTTCCTTCATCTGACGAGTTTCCCTTAGCAATTTCTTATTCGGAAGTTGTCACTCTATTCTGCAAACCTTGAAAATGTCAAACTGAACTTCCAGTTTGGCTCTTAACAGTTTCCAGCTGTTCCTGCAAGGTCTCTTCTCAGAGAGCACCCTCCAGGTTTACTTAACAACCGAAACCAAAAGACGCAGGGCTTCCATAAAAGCTTACTGCTTACAGCAACTGCGTACAAAGCACAGGAGTTCCTAAGAGTCTTTCCTGGTTCACACTTTGTCTCCAGGCAATTCAAAACTGACAAGCACGAGGCATGTAAATCACTTTCCTTAGTGTCCATGTTCCCCTGCTATTTCATCAGCTCCAGGATCAAACAGCAAGACACATGGTTTCTGTTACACTGCTGATCACAGAAAAAGTACCAGAAAAAGTACCAAAGCACATGGAATACTTTCCTGCCTTGTTACTAAAACAACGTTACAAACACCAACAAGGCACTTGAGATCTGTCTTGCTGTGTCTCCAAAAGAACTACCAGCACACAGATCCATCTCACTGTGCCACCAGGACACGACCCAGTTTCCTGTGAGGGAGAACTTGGTCGGTCGGACAGAGAGTAATTGGAAATCTGAGTACCTCTACACAGCTGGGTGAATCCTGGTGACCTCACCCAGGGCGTACAACAAACTTCTTCTTACAAGTCTGCCCTAAAAAGATACTTGCTGACCCTTAAGAAAGCTCAGCAGGAGGTTACACATGAGCTTTGTAGTCCTAAGATCTACCTGGCTCAATTAGGTAGGACTCAGTAGCTTAATGTGGCCTTGCCTCCCCCTCAGGGTATAGCTAAGACAGCTTCACTGTTCAAGAGACGAAAAGATTTTATAATTGATCTTTTTATTGACAAAAAATAAAGATTTACAGAACAAAGTCAGTTTGATGCAAAAGCATAGCAATTAAAGCAAAAGCGTGTTGCTTATATACCACCCCATAGTGCTTCAAGCACTCTCTGGGCAGTTTACAAGTTAATTGTGCAGGCTACACATTCCCCCCCCCAGCGAGCTGGGCACTCATTTTACCAACCTCAGAAGGATAGAAGGCTGAGTCAGCCTTGAGCCGGCTACCTGAGATTGAACCCCAGGTTGTGAGCACAGTTTTGGCTGCAGTGCAGCAGTTTAACCACTGCGCCACGAGGCTCTTCTCTAACATCTGCCACTAAGCGTTTTCAAGGCTTGTTACAAATTAAATTTTAAAATCTCTAAAAGCTTCCTTAGGGTAGGCAAAAGGCATAAAGCGCCCCTTTCTCTCTTCCTTGGCTCCCTACATCTTTCCCAGTCCTTTCCCTGCATGGGACAGCAGGCAAAAAGACCTAGAAAAATCTATGGTTCCATCCAAAAAGGAAAAATAGGAACAAGATGGAACACTGCACATGGCAAAAGTTCCTTTTTTCAATCTTCTTGGCTCCTCCTGTCTTCTTCAGCTCCCACGCTGTTATCCAATCAAGGCGTAAGGTGATAGAAGCAGTCCCCTCCTTCTCTTCTCACGAGAAACAGGTGTTTTTCTCAGTCCATTGTTTTCTCCACCATAACAAGTGTCTGGTCTTCTTATTTTGTATTGGCTTGTACAGGCCTAAAGGAAATACATTCCCATCATACAAAATCATTCATACATAGAACCAATATGGAATCTATTTTACATTGTTTACAACTATATATCCCATCTTCAGTACATGATTTAAGCCACATATTTTGATCCATGACACTTTTTACCTGCTGCCACCAGTTGATCACTAAATCAACATACTTTTCTAAAGATGATCCGCCCCCGGAGACTAATGGATCCGGATGGTTTCCTGAATGCTCTGGGGGAGTATCCGTCTGATATGGTTGGCGCTCCTGTCGAAGCTCAGGTCACCCTATGGAATAGGGAGATGACCCGGGCAGTTGACACGATTGCGCCTAAGCGCCCTCTCCCTGCTCGCCGAGCCCAGACTGCTCCCTGGTATACTTCTGAACTGCGGGCGATGAAGCGAGAGGGGAGACAGCTAGAGCGCAGGTGGAGGAAGTCCCGCTGGGAATCCGATCGAACACGACTTAGAGCCCATTATCGGGCCTATTTCGTGGCAATACGGCTGGCAAAATGGCAATATTTCTCCAGCCGCATTGCTTCCTCAGAATGTCATCCAGCAGAGCTGTTTCGGGTGGTCCGGGATCTTCTTCAACCGGGAAACCCGGTGGAGGTCCCGGACTGCTCATCAGCTCGCTGTGATGAGTTTGCTATTCATTTTGAGGAAAAAATCGCTCAGATTCGCAGTGGGCTGGACGTCACTGTTACTGCAAAATCGGAAGATGTGTCCAGTGTGCCGTGCTTAGGTCAAACTTTAATGGATGAGTTTCAATTGTTGAGACCCGAGGATGTGGACAGGGTGCTTGGATCTGTCCGTTCTACCACCACGCCGCTCGACCCTTGCCCATCTTGGCTAATTGGAAGATCTGCCAGGGGGGTTCGCACTTGGGTCCAGGAGGCCATGAACGCCTCTCTGAGAGAGGGAGTGGTCTCTACCACCTTGAAAGAGGTGGTAATTCAACCACTCCTTAAAAAGCCTAACCTGGATCCAAGGCTGGTGGTCAACTACCGACCAGTGGCGAACCTCCCTTATTTGGGCAAGGTGTTGGAGCGGGTTGTGGCCGGGCAACTCCAGGCGCTGCTGGATGAAACGGATTTTCTGGAACCATTTCAATCGGGTTTCAGGCCGGGTTTTGGTACAGAGACAGCCTTGGTCGCCCTGTACGATGACCTTTGCCGGGAGAGAGACAGGGGGAGTGTGACCCTGTTGATACTCCTGGACCTCTCAGCGGCTTTCGACACCATCGACCATGGTGTCCTTCTGGACAGGCTGGCTGGGTTAGGAGTTGGGGGCACTGTTTTACGGTGGTTCCACTCCTTCCTGGCTGACCGTGTCCAGAGGGTGGTGCTGGGGGACAGTTGCTCTGCCCCATGGCATTTATGTCATGGGGTTCCTCAGGGCTCGATACTGTCCCCCATGCTGTTTAACATCTACATGAAACCGCTGGGAGAGGTCATCAGGAGGTTTGGGCTGAGGAGTCAGCAATATGCTGACGACACTCAGCTCTACCTCTCGTTTTCCACCAATCCAGGTGAGGCGGTTTCTGTGCTGAACTCGTGTCTGGACCTGATAATGGACTGGATGAGGGTTAATAAATTGAAACTCAATCCAGACAAGACGGAAGTGCTGTTAGTGGGTGCTTCGCCGGACAGGTTGGAGGGCCACTTCCCTGTCCTGAATGGGGTTACACTCCCCCTAAGGGACAGGGTCCGCAGCCTGGGGGTGCTCCTGGACCCCAGTCTAACTTTGGAAGCTCAGGTGGACTCGGTGGCCAGAGGCCCCTTCCTTCAGCTGCGGAAATTATACCAGCTACGGCCCTACCAGGACGAGTGGAGTCTCATGACAGTTACACATGCACTGGTAACATCTCGTATTGATTATTGCAATGCGCTCTACGTGGGGCTGCCTTTGAAGACGGTCCGGCGACTGCAACTGGTTCAGAATCAAGCTGGGCGGCTGGTGAGTGGTGGGGCTGCCAGAGAGCACATCAAGCCGATTCTGTATAATTTACACTGGTTACCAGTTGCTGTCCGGGCCCAATTCAAAGTGCTTGTTTTGACATATAAAGCCCTAAACGGCTTGGGCCCTGGATACTTGAAGGACCGCCTCCTTCCATATGAGCCTACCCGGCTGTTAAGATCTAACCAGGGGGCCCTTTTGAAAGAGCCATCCCTCAAGGAGGTAAGAGGGATGGCTTGTAGACAAAGGGCCTTCTCGGCAGCTGCCCCCAGACTATGGCACGCCCTCCCAACTGAAATTCGCCTGGCGCCGACACTGATGATATTTCGGCGCCAAGTCAAAACCTTCCTGTTCCAGAAGGCTTTTAATTGAAATAACATTAACTGTGGGTCTTAATGATGGCAATTTTAATTGTATTTTAATCGTATTTTACTTGTATTTTAATCATTTTACTTTATTGCATTGAATTTTAATTGTTGTAAGCCGCCCAGAGACCTTTGGGTAGAGTGGGCGGCATATAAATTAAATAAATAAATAAATAAATAAATAAATAAAATAAATAAAGAAATATGAAGGTCCATTCATCACTGTCTTTTAAATAAAACTGGTTTATTGATTACAGATGTTTTGAGAATTATGCATACGTATCTTCTTCAGGTTTATAAATCATCAATAACAATATTCTCTTGGCCGAGGTACTAGGCAAGGTTGCCCTCTCTCTCCAGTTCTGTTTTGCCTGGTTATTGAAATGTTGGCAAATGTAATTAGGAATGATGACTTAATTGAAGGTATAGGAAAAAAGAAGACAAAGATTAATTTATTTGCGGATGATTCCTTATTGATAGTGAAAAACCCGTTAGAATGTATAGATAAAATTAAAACACACTTAGAAAAATTTGGAAAAATAACCGGATTAAACATAAACTGGCAAAAATCTGACTTAATGTTGTTTAATTATAGTAGAATAGAACAAGAAAAGTTTGCCGAAAAACACGACTTTAAAATATGTAAAATAATTAAATACTTAGGAATAGATTTAGCAAAAAATATTCAAAAGATAAAGGATTATAATTATAACAAACTAAAGGAAGTAATTAATAAGAAACTACAAGAATATGATAAGTTCAAGTTATCTTGGTTTGGAAAGATTGCATTGGTAAAAATGAAAATTTTACCAAAAATTAATTTTCTATTTAGAATGTTACCAATGCAGTTAACAGAGGATGATTTGAAATATTGGCAAAGAATAGTTAACAAATATTGTAATGAAGGGAAGAAATCTAGAATAAATAAAAAGTATTGGTATAAAACAACAAAAAAAGGTGGTATAGGTTTACCAAATATAAGAAACTATTATTTAGCTAACCAACTGAGGTTTATTGGTGAAATTATATATAATCTGGAAAGGTTAATTTGGTGGGAAATGGAATCGTCAGAATTACAAGGAAATATAGAAAAATATTTATTTGCTAAAGGTAAGAAAGACAAAATAAATAACAATATTCTATTTGATCTTACAGTTACTGTAGACTCTTCTGACTAATCACACCCCAGATCTCCCAAATATCCCTCTATCTCTCACTCCACTCTACTCTCCTGACTCCACACTCTGACTCTGACTGACTTTCACTCTCAGGCTCCACCTTTTTTACCTCTCTCTTGGCTCCACCTCTCAACAACATTAGCCTACAACATGAATAATGCATGACTATTTAACATAATAAGGGTGAACGCCACACTGTCTGTTTGGATTTGGAAATCCCACAAGATCTTGATTTTGTCATTTTCTGAAACCTTCTCTACCTGATGTTCCCATGTTTTTTTGGAGGCCAGCAAGTTATGTTTTTGAATAATGACCAGTTCACTCATTTTGCCACACTATCAAGTCTAACTGTGTAATCTACCTATGCAGTCTTTGGACAGTCACAGACAGGGTGTGACACAGTTTCATCTTTTTCTTAGCAGAGTCGACATTTGCTGTTAGGACTAATTCCTTGGCTCTCAGCTTTCATCAAGTTGGTTTGGAGTGCTTGTTCTTATGCAGCAAAAATCAAGCCTTCAGTTCTTTCTTAATGATCCCCAATTTTAGTCATGCCCATGTTAAATTATCAGCATACTTTCCATCAATAGTTGTCAGGTGTTATTCACGTAGTGGTTTATTTTTCCAGCAGTTTCATTTATTTTCAAAATTTATTTTCAAATGTTCTCATATTGAACCTTTGTTTCTGTTTTCAAAATATTCTTCATTTTCTCTGCTTTCAGTAATTTTTCTCTGCTTGTACTGATATAATGATTTAGACTTCTTTTTTCTACCTCTACTACCTCCTGTATTTGCAGTAATCCATGGCCTCCAATCTTTCATGGTAAATATAGTCTGTCCACATTGCTTTGCCCTCCCACTCCAGAATAATGAGGCAAGACTCAGATAATGGGATGAAAACACGACCATGTTTTCATCAACTGTAACCCATTCAATTCTCAGGCCCTTCATGTAAGCAAATGGAGCCTGCGATAGTGCAGAATGATGCTGGTCTCACAGGACCCCTTCTTGATGACAATGGGCGAGTGTGCACAACACTCTACATACTTTAAAGCCTCCTTTGAGCTTTATTGAGCCAATGAGCAGGCCCTCCACACAGTCCTGAGAAACATTGTGGACCACACAATTCAAGTCTGTGGGTGTGCTGACTTCCATGCATGCAAATCGTTCCGAATATCAAATATTAAAAGTTTGCCAGTCTGTTTGCAAAGGTCATTCCCACTAAGATGTACCACCATGACATCCAGAGGCATGCTCTTCCCAGAGTCCAAAATTACACTATTGCACTCCCTCCATAGCATTCCCCTTCAGCCTTTCCATTCTATAAAAGCAGGAACCCCTAAACCTAAGTTGTGCCCCCAGGATGATTTGCCAGTATAATGCGCTGCCCAGAACACAAACCTATGCCTGACGATCCAAATCCTTGTCCACCTGCTACTGTTCCCCAAACCTGCAAAACAAACACAAAGATGGCCAGCAACCATCCTACACTTCTGGTAGCATACAAATGTACAACTGGAATATTTTCAATTACCAGTGTCCCATCATTTTGATAGCTGCTGAACCATATCCCAATGCAGCGGCCATCTATGCTGCTCCTATCCTAAATGAGTGTATCCTGAAATGCCATCCTTGCAACCCAATCTGTTGGAGCACAATCTCCATCAGTTTCCAGAACTGATATTTAGTAAGCAGGAGGCTATTGCTTTGACAAAATAAATATCTGCTATGCCCCGTTCTCAATTGTAAATAAGCCACTAAAGTTTGAATAGGGTATTTTTTTTTAACTGAACACTGGCCTAAAATGAGATTCGCTCCCTTTCCTCTTTGGTCCATCTTGGAATGCCTAATCTGCATATAAATTTTGTTTTCTATGACTCGCACATCATCTTTCTGTAATGCCACCTGCAATCTATCTGCTTTACTTGCAGCAACCACTTCACTGACTCGCAGGGCCCCAAAAAAGGCTAGCAAAGATGCAGCCCTAAACAGTGCCACTTCAAAATTATCTCTACATATATCCACCCAAATTTTGCTAAACTGCACCAGATTCTCAGGGGTAAATGTTGACATTGTCTGCTTGTCTGGCCCTTTCCCTGCTCCATCCCTCAATCATTTTCTTAATATGATAATCTCCTGTGATGTATTGTGACATTTACCCCATAGCCCCTGCTTGTTTCACCAAACCCAGAGGTCACAAAGGTATCCCAACATGCCTCTTGACTTGCTGCCACCAGTTGATCTCTTTTTCAACTTATATTTCTCATGAAAGACTAAGATGCATCCAGTACTTACTTTTTAACAGAAACAGGTTTATTGATTACATGTGGTTTCAGGAATAATTCTTAAGCACATTCTTGAACTTCCAAAAAGCTTCAATATTTTTCTTTAATCTCTTCTATATTAATTAACACAGGTCACACTGAATAATCACTGCCTAATCATTCCTTAGACACTCTCTGCCTCAAAACCCCCCAAAACTATTCACTTCTCTCACTCTCTCTGACTAACTCCTCTACCAGGCTCAGCTGAACTCAGAAGCAAACTGTAGGAGGGGTGCCAATACAACCCCCCTTCCAATCTGTGAAAACCACCCTTGTGCCCAACCAGAGCTATGCAGTTGAAAAAGGTATCACAATAATAGAACCCTGTCCACCTTCTGATGACAGCAAGGAAGAGGCAGAAGGGAGGGGGGAACATCTCTTAAATACCTAACTCCTTCCTTCCTCCCTTTCCAAGTAACTCTTGTGAGACTTCCAACAGCTGACAATATCCCGGGAAGGACTCACCAGCAGACTGAACAGACTCCCCAGAAGCATGTGGGATCGCAACATGGCAGCCAGTCACCCATAACCAATTTATGTGGTAATTCAGTCAGTCTTGGAAAAAGTTGGGTTTCTGCTGCATGACTTTGCATCACACTTTTGACACTGAGGTGATAACTGAGGTGGCTGCAATAGATTTGTGCCACAATAGATTCAAACTATTGAGAGATGGTGGTCTAAAGCTTACAAGTCTTTAATTATTACATAGATTTCATGCACAATACTGAATGTTACCCTTTTGTTAGTTCCACTCAAAGGTTTCCTGAAACACATTTGATTACTGAGAAACAGTATCACAACATGACAACATGCAAGTACCACTGGCTGGGGGTAGCATCTTGGCCTGAATGATATGGTACACATGACATTGCTGAGATGCAGGGGAATTCGTGGGAGCAGCTCATGCATTTCCTCTGGCATTGTTTGAGAGACCATGCTCCGCCTCATGCACTACTGTTCCAGAAATGACCTTACCAGCTGCAAGGGTTTGGGCTTAGCACTCTTGATGAAGGCAGATTTATAGTTAGTCCATGATTGCTACCCCTACTCTCCAATCTCCTAGAGAGGCAGGCATGGAGAAGAGCCCATGACCCCAGGAATTTCTCAAGCTGGGAGAAGGTAACAAGTGGAGTACAATAAGGCTCAGTCCTCAGCCTGGTGCTTTTTGATATTTTTATTATTAAAAATTATGAAATATTTGATATTTCATCTAATGACTTAGATGAAAGTGTGCAAGGAAAACTCAGATTTTCAGATTACACAAAATTGGGGGCAACAGCTAATACCTTGGAGGACAGGAAACAAATTCAAAAAGATTTTGATGGTCCTTAGCACTGGACTGAAAACAGAATGAAATTTAACAGGGATAAGTGCAAACTTCTACAGCTAGGGGAAAAAACAAATACACAGTTACAAGATGGGGGATACTTGGCTCAGTAATAGAGATGGGGTATTCATATAGGAATACAAATAGCCCCCAGCACAGCTGCCCATTCAGGTGCCCACTGCCACCACTGTCTCCACTCTCCTTCCAATCACTCCAGAACTCCCAGTTGGCTATCCACTCCTGGCTGAAGGAGGGAAGATGAGTCTCCCTGCCAGGCTGATGAGTGGATATCTGACTGGGAGCTCTAGAGCAATTGGAAGGGAGAATGGAGCTGTTGGTGGAAGCAGACACGTGAGTGGACGGTGGAGCCGGACCCTTGTTATGTCCAGCTGTGCCTGGATATACATAACCCTCATCTCTACTCAGTAATACTGCAAGTGAGAAGGATCTTTGAATTGTCCTAGATCACAAGCAGAGTATAAGCCAACAGTGTGACATGGATACTAAAAAGGCAAATGTGATGCATTAACATAAACATGTGATTCATAGGCTCCAAGTCCCATGAGATACTAGTCCCCCTATATTCAGCACTGCTTAGGCCTCATCTAGTTATGGACACCACAATTTAAGAAGGATGTCAACAAACTGGAACAAGATCAGAGGAGGGCAACAAGGGTGATCAGGGGACTGGAAATCAAGCCCTATGAGCGGAGACTGAAAGAACTGGGCAGGTTTGGCCTTCAACAAAGAAGACTGAAGGGAGATCTGATAGCACTTTTCAAATACTTTAATGGTAGTCATACAGTCTACATCCCAATCCCAAAGAAGGGCAGTGCCAAAGAATGCTCCAACTACTGTACAATTGCACTCATTTCACACGCTAGCCAGGTTATTATCAAAATCCTACAAGGTAGGCTTCAGCAGCATGTGAACCGAGAACTCCCAGAAGTACAAGCTGGATTTCGGAGGGGCAGAGGAACTAGAGACCAAATTGCTAAAATGTGCTGGATTGTGGAGAAAGCCAGAGATTTGCAGAAAAACATCTACTTCTGCTTCATTGACTATGCAAAAGCCTTTGACTGTGTGGACCGCAGCAAACTATGGCAAGTTCTTAAAGAAATCAGAGTGCCTGACCACCTTATTTATCTCCTGAGCAATCTATATGTGGGACAGGAAGCAGTAATTAGAACTAGATATGGAACAACCGATTGGTTCAAAATTGGGAAAGGAATACCTCTTTTTTCCCTTTCCCTTTTGTTTTTGCTACAGGGTTTGCTAAAATAGCAGACTGCATTGAATTACTGTGTGTTTTGCTGACATTGGGGAGCCAATATATGTTTACATGTATTTAGTTACTCAGGCAAAACTAGCTGTTTGCCCTGAAGTAGCCTCTAATAGGCCATGCATTGCTATTCAAACTTAGGTGGGTGTTGTTGTTGTTTAGATCACCTTTCACATTTCCAGGGTTACAATTCTTATACCCCCTTCTTTAAGCATTTTATATTTTATTTACATACAATTTACACAAGATTTCAAACTTTGACATTATCCCTTCATCAGGTGAGTGTGGGGATGTCTCACTTGTAGGCTTTTTGGTGCCAGGCAAAAAGATGAGTGTGGGGATGTCTCACTTGTAGATTATGTGTGCAGCTTTCCTATTATCACAGCAAGTAAAAACTGATTTGATCCCACTGAGTCTAGTACATAGAGAAGATAAAGATAATTTATTTATTTATTGTTTATTTACAATATTTTAGCCTCATCATTACCAGTGGCTTCCGGGCAGCGTAAAACAATATTAAAACTTAAAAACATTAAAAACATTAAAATAGACAATATAAGATATCCTATATTAAAACAATTCTTAAAACATTAATATTAATAATTCCTGCTGCTCATGTGGCCTGCTAGAGAATACTGTTTAATTAAAATGCTGGCTAAACAGAAAGATCTTTGTCTGGCACCAAAAAGCCAAAAGTGTTGGGACCCCGGCAGATCTCTATAGGGAGGGCATTTCAAAATTGGGAGGCAACAGCCGAGAAGGCCCTGTTTCGACATGCCATCCCCTCACCTCTTTCAGGGATGGCACCTTCAGAAGGGCCTCCTGGCCTGATCTTAGAGGGCAGGCAGACTCGTATGGAAGAAGGCAGTCCCTTAGGTAACCTGGTCCTAAGCTGTTTAGGGCTTTATATGTCAAAGTAAGCACTTTGAATTGGGCCCGAGCAGCAACCGGCAGCCAGTGTAAATTTTTCAGAACCGGCGTGATATGAGTCCATGCAGTGGCACCACTTACCAGCCTTGCAGCCTGGTTCTGTGCCAGTTGCAGTCACCGGACCATCTTCAAAGGCTGCCCCACATATAGCACATTGCAGTTGTCCAGTCTGGTTGTTACCAGTGCATGAGTGACTGTTGCCAGGCTCCGCTCATCCAGGTAAGGGCGAAGTTGATACATTCTCCGCAGCTGTAAGGCACCCCTGGACACCGAGTCCACCTGGGCTTCCAAGGTCAGACCAGCGTCAAGGAGCACCCCCAAGCTGTGGACTCTGTCCTTTAGAGGAGTGTAATCCCATCTAAGGCAGGGAAATGGCCCTTTAACCTATATGGCGGGGCACCTATCAGCAGCACTTCTGACTTGTCTGGATTGAGCCTCCGTTTATTGACTCTCATCCAGACCATTATCGAGTCCAGGCATGAGTTCAGAACGGTGACTGCCACACCTGGATTGGTAGAGAATGAGAGGTAGAGCTGGGTGTAGTCAGCATATTGCTGACTCCTCAACCCAAACCTGCTAACGACCTCCCCCTGTGGTTTCATGAACAGCATGGGGGACAGTATAGAGCCCTGAGGAACCCCATGATGCAATCGCCATGGATCAGAGCTACTGTCCCCCAGCACCACCTTCTGGACTCGATCAGTCAGATAGGAGCTGAACCACTGTAAAACAGTGCCTCTCATTCCCATCCAAGCCAATCTTTCCAGAAGGACACCATGGTCAATGGTGCCGAAAGCCTCTGAGAGGTCCAGACAAGTGAGACCATTATGACTATTTCATTCTGTTCCTCCTTAACTTTTGAGGAGAAAATTATGCAAGGAAAGGAAATAATTTGTCTTGCTTGTGAAAATTTAGTACTGTGTTTTCCTTCTATTCCCTTATAAATGCTGTTCAAGGTTGGAGAGTCACATCATTTAATAGGGGTACTAGGCAGAAGCCCTCCCATGTAGGTGGAGCTCATCAGCCTTGGAAGGCAGCCCATCAAGGAGAAGGAAAAGTCTGATTTCAAACCTCCACTGCCTTGTGGCTATATCCACTGAAGGAAAAGACTTCAGGAATTAACCTCAAAGCAAAATCCGGAGCCAGAGTCCCAGAGACAGTTTGTGTCATTCTGGCAACTCCTGCAACATCGCTGGAATCAGTTATATTGTCTCTTGCCTTTCCATTGGACTACTTCAGTGACATGGAGAGGGGGGATTTGCTGCTTGGGTAACAGCCTATCCTCCGTATTATTTCACCCAGGCTTCATGCTCTGGAGAGGACATTCCAGCTTCGCATACAGCAAAGCTGGAGTAACAGTTACCGGTTATAAGTCTTTGCTCGATTGTGTAGAGCATGACACCAGGGGCTACTTCTGATGGTGGGAGAGGTCATTGCACCTCAATAGGTAGCTACTACCTGCCTAAAGCTGGGCAGCCCCCAGCCAGTAAGGAGCTGCCTCACCATGGTCTGTTAACCTCAAGAGGTGCATGGGGTTTAGGTTGAAAACTGACAAGCAAATGGATAACCCTGCACCATGCAACAATCATAAGAAAACTTCTGCCCTAAAGTTGGGCACCTGGAATGTTTGGACAATGACCCCTGGCTTTGTTGATGACCTGCAGGAAATAGACAACATGTGCAAGACAGCTGTCATCGACATGGAACTGAGTAGACTGCAGATGGACATTGTTGCTCTGCAAGAGATGAGATTGCCAGACATGGGATCTGTCAAAGAAAATAAATTCTCATTCTTCTGGCAGGGAAAACCATTGAATGAGACCTGGGAATATGGTGTTGGCTTTGCGGTCAGAAATACTCTGCTGAGATCCATTGTTTCACCTACTGTGGGGAGTGAAAGAATCCTGTCTCTGCAGCTCCATCAGCAGGACCAGTCACCCTCCTTAGTGCATATGCACCAACACTACCACAGAAGTGAAAAACAAATTCTATGATGACCTGGCAGCTACTATCAAAAAAATCCCTGAAAGAGAGCCACTGTTCATTCTTGGAGACTTTAATGCTAGAGTTGGTGCTGGTCACAATTTTTGGCCCACTTGTCTAGGCCGTTTTGGCTTGAGAAGATGAATGAAAATGGCCAACGTTTGCTGGAATTTTGCTGTTACTATAGTCTTTGTGTCAGCAACACGTTCTTTAATAGGAAGCTTCAACACAGAGTTTCCTGGGGACAACCAGTATCAAAGCATTGGCATAAGCCCAATTTGATCCTCACTACATGCTGTAGCCTTCCTAGTATTATGATCACGCACAGTCATCAGGTGCTGACTGTGATAATGATCACTCCCTGGTGTGTAGTAGAGTAAAACTGTGAACAAAGAGATTGTATGACACAAAAAAGGAATAAAGGCATCAGCAAGACTCGTGATGAAAGAAAAGTGGAGGAATTTGCCCAAGCACTTGAGGAAACCGTTCCAGATCCAGCTGATGCAAATGTACCTGAACTATGGGAATGTTTCAAGAATGCTGTTAGTAACACTGCCTTGTCCACATTTGGCAAGAAGACCAAAAAGACGGCAGACTGGTTTGAAGCCCATTCGGAGGAGTTGATGCCAGCCATTGAGGAAAAGAGAACTCTAGCAGCATCGAAAGCCTGTCCTAGTGAGTGGAACTTGCAGGCTCTTTGAGTTGCTCTCAGCAAAGGCCAACAGGCTGCCAGATGTTCTAATGATTATTGACTTCAGCTTTGCTCTCAGATACAGACAGCAGCAGACACAGGAAACAAGGGAATGTATGATGGTAACAAGCAGGCTTTAGGACCAATACAGAAGAAAACTGCTCCTTTGAAGTCTGCTTACAGGCGTGATCATCCAGGACCGAGCACAGCAGATGGAATGCTGGGTGCAGCACTACTCTGAGCTATATTCCAGAGAGAATGCAGTAACTGAAGTGGCATTAAAGAACATTGACTGCCTGCCTCTCTTGGAAGATTTGGACAGTGAACCAACTTTAGCAGAATGGTAGCTTTGCCAGCAAGGTCCCCTTCACCGCTCAGAGCTCTTTGCCACACCCTCCATAGTAGCTTGAGACAGCTGGCCCAAGCAAGCACTCTGGGAGAGCAGGGACAGGAGTGAGTTGCATTAAAAGAAAGGCCTGCCCCCGATTCAGTCTCTTTCGAGGCTCTCTGCATGCGTCGAAGTTTGTCGGGTCTAGGAGAGGATCGTGATGCACTTTCAGTGCCTGGGTTGCTGACGGATTTGGGGTTGTGGTGGCACCCCTGCAGTTTGATTGACTGTCCCTGCACAGTCAATAGTGTTATTTTCACTTGGCTTATTTTCCTCAGGGACTTTCAATGTGGCTTTTGCCCCCTCCCCCCAGTGGCTTTTGCTGTGCCTCAGCTAGCAGCCTAGCAGCGGTTCGGCTTGCTTTTATGCTGGACTGCTGAGGTTTCCTCTAACAGCAGCAGGAATAGGTCTGTGTGCAAGACCTTCCTCCTAGAGATCCAGAGGTTGCCCGTTCAAGTCCCCACTGGGGGATCAACTCAGTCTTAATTAGTTTTAGTTCTTTTGTTTATAGGGCTGACAGTGCCCTCTATACAGGAGTGTGTAAACAATTCCTGGGGAAAATTTAGTCTATCCCCTCATTGAAATTTCAGTTCTTCATTGTGGGTCTTTTACTTATATTGGCAATTAATGAAATTAATAATATTTACAGTATTAAGTGGGTTTGTATATTGGGGTTAAATCATTTGCTCAAGATAATAAAGAGTGGTTAATAAAGTGCATAGTGCCTAAATAAATAAATAAATTAGCTGCTAAATAATTAAAACTACTGCAAGCATGCAGGGTTAATTAGCTATTGGTCACTGGGGAGCTGTATATCTGGGGGCCTGTATATTGTCCCCCGGTTTATTTAACTTATATGCAGAATACATCATGCGAAAGGCAGGACTGGAGGAATCCCAAGCCGGAATTAAGACTGCCAGAAGAAATATCAACAACCTCCGATATTCAGATGATACCACTCTGCCCTCAGTGAGGAGGAATTGAAGAACCTCATAATGAGATTGAAAGAGGAGAGCGCAAAAAAATGGTCTGAAGCTCAACATAAAAAGAACTAAGATCATGGCCACTGGTCCCATCAACTCCTGGCAAATAGATATAGAGGCAGTGAAAGCTTTTATTTTCTTGTGCTCCATGATCACTGCAGATGTTGACAGCAAAATTAAAAGATGCCTGCTTCTTAGGAGGAAAGTGATGACAAACCTTGACAGCATCTTAAAAAGCAGAGACATCACCTTGCCAACAAAGGTCCACATAGTCAAAACTATGGTTTTCCTTTAGTGATTTATGGAAGTGAGAGCTGGACCATAAAGAAAGCTGACTGCTGAAGAATTGATGCTTTTGAATTGTGGTGCTGGAGGAGACTCTTGAGAGTCCCCTGGACTGCAAGGAGAACAAAGCTATCAATTCGAAAGGAAATCAACCCTGAGTGCTCACTGGAAGGACAGATCCTGAAGCTGAGGCTCCAATACTTTAGCAATCTCATGAGAAGAGAAGACTCCTTGGAAAAGATCCTGATATTAGAAAAGTGTGAAAGAAAGAGTAGAAGGGGACAACAGAGAATGAGACGGTTGGACAGTGTCATCGAAGCAACCAACATGAATTTGACACAACTCTGGGAAGCAGTGGAAGATAGGAGGGCCTGGTGTGCTCTGGTCCATGGGATCACAACAACTAAACAACTAAACCAGGGGTCCCCAATCCCCGGTCCGTGGCCCGGTGCTGGTCCCTGGGCTTCCTGTAACTGGGCCGCGGACATGGCTCTCTGCCCCCCCGCCCGCCCGCTCCCCTTCCAAAACAAACACACCTGCCTGCCGGATCGCCTGACTTTCCATTCCCTGGCATGGACCCCCTTGCCTCCTTCTCGCCTTACAAAACGTGCGCGCACGCCCCCACCCCCGCCCCAATTGCCTGTCTTCCCCTGCCTTCTTGCCTGCTTGGAAGCACGGACCTCCATTGCCTCCTCCTCCCCTTCCAAAACGCGTGCGCGCTCGTGCAAACCCCCCCGCCCCAGTTGCCTGTCTTCCCCTGCCTTCCAGGTTGCTTGCCTGGAAGCAGGGACCCCATTGCCTCCTCCTCCCCTTCCAAAACGTGCACGCACGCGTGCAAACCCCCTACCCCCACCCCAGTTGCCTGCCTTCCCCTGCCTTCCAGATTGCCTGCAACAAGACAAGGTATTAATTTTTTTCTCTCTTAAATATAGTGTTTCTAGGCTATGAGACAGAAGAAACTGTGAGAAAATAGGGTAGGGTTACAAATGAGAGATCTCAACACTGGCCTCTCCCTGGTAAAACTGAATGTTTGAGGCAGAATGAATTCACAATAAAAATATTTATTTATTTATTTATTTATTTATTTATTTATTTATTTATTTATTTATTTATTTATTTTATATCCCGCCTATCTAGTCGATAGACCACTCTAGGCGGCTCACAACAAAGGGAACAACAACAATAAAAACTATTTTACAAAAAGGAAAACTTTCAACAATTGGATAACACACTAGGAAAGAGAAGGAAAGAGGAATCAGGAAAAACTAATCTGGAAGCATTCTTCCATTCATGTAGAACTTGGCACTGGTGCAGATGGGTGTGCACATTCTGAAAACATGTGGAGGTGTTGGTTTTTTTAATGTAACTTTGATGATTCTCCTCCCAAGGCAAGTCTTTTGTAAAACTAATAGGTCCAGATTGTACCCCAGACAGGATGGCTAATATTTGGGAATGATGGAGATTGTAGTCTGAAATGTCTTTACCACATCTTTCTCCTTGAAAGGAACTAAGGCAGCTTACAACATTAAAAGACAAAATTAAGGCTAACCCAAGTGATTAAGGCTAACCCAAGTGAGCATATAAATACTAAAAAAAGGTCAAACAAATACAGTGGATATAAAAAGTTTACACACCCCTGTTAAAATGTCAATTGTCTGTGATGTAAAAAAATGAGACAAAGATAAATCATTTCAGAACTTTTTCCACCTTTAATGAGACCTATGAACTGTACAACTCAGTTGAACAACAAACTGAAATTTTTTAGGTGGAGGGAAGTAAAAATAAAAAACTGAAATAATATGGTTGCATATGTGTGCACACCCTTAAATAATACTTTGTCGAAGCACCTTTTGATTTTATTACAGCACTCAGCCTTTTTGGGTATGATTCTATCAGTACTGCACAATCTCAGATTGCAAGGGCATCTCCTGTGCACAGCCTTTTTCAGATTACTTCACAGATATTAAGTCAGATTCAGATGTGGGCTCTGGCTGGGCCATTCCAAAAGGTTAATCTTCTTCTATTGAAGCTGTTCCTTTGTTGATTTGGATGTTTGCTTTGGGTGGTTGTCATGCTGAAAGATAAAGTTCCTCCTCATGTTCAGCTTCTAGCAGAAGCCTGAAGGTTTTGTGCCAATATTGTCTGGTATTTGGAACTGTTCAGAATTCCCTCTAGCTTGACTAAGGTCCCTGTCCCAGCTGAAGAAAAAAAGCCCCAAAGCATGATGCTGCCACCACCATGCTTCACTGTGGGTATGGTGTTCTTTTGGTAATGTGTTGTTTTTGCACCAAGCAGATCTTTTGGAATTATGGTTGAAAAGTTCAACCTTGGTTTCATCAGACCATAACACTTTTTCCCACATGCTTTTGGAAGACTTCAGATGTGTTTTTGAAAAATTTAGTCAGGCTTGGATGTTTTTCTTCGTAAGAAAAGGCTTCCATCTTGCAACTTTACCCCATAGCCCGGACATATGAAGAACACGGGAGATGGTTGTCACATGTACCACACAGCCAGTACTTGCCAGATATTCCTGCAGCTCCTTTAATGTTGCTGTAGGCCTCTTGGCAGCCTCCTTGACCTGACCAATTTTCTTCTAGTCTTTTCATTAATTTTGCAGGGACGTCCAGTTCTTGGTAATGTCACTGTTGTGCAATATTTTCTCCACTTGATGATGACTGTCTTCACTGTGTTCCATGGCATATCTAATGCCTTGGAAATTCTTTTATATCCTTCTGACTGGTACCATTTTTAACAATGAGATCCCTCTGATGCTTTGAAAGCTCTCTGTGGACCATGGCTTCTGCTGTAGGATGTGACTAAGAATATGTCAGGATGGACCTACTAGCATAGCTGATCTTTATTTGGGATTCCTCAGAGGCACTTTAAATGATGGCATAACATACTACTGCATAACAAGTACCCCCATGCATGGACGCCCCCCCACACCACCCTCATTCATGGACACTGGCGGCGGCAAGCCCCCCCGGTCCTTGGAAGAATGGTCTTTAACAATACCGGTCCCTGGCATTAAAAACGTTGGGGACCACTGAACTAAACAACAAACAACAACACTGGGGGACTGCAGTTACTAAAGCTGTCAGCCTGCTTAATTTGATCCAGTGGTATTGGGGCCTCTAGGGTTAAACTCCAACATTAATATTAAACAATCACAGCTTATAATAACAAGAATTCATTGGATAAATAAATATAGATACAGGTGTTGCGATGAGACAGCAGCAGGAGGACAGATCTCTGTCCCCTGGGCTGAATTCTAACCCTGTTTGGGACACCTTAGGGTGTCGGAACCACCCTGGAGGGGTGGTGAACTGGCGGTGTAAGCCTATTGATCACGGGGGGCGGCGACGGCCACCCCCATTTCATCCAGGAAACTCCCTAATCAGCCAACGGGCAGAAACAAGCAGCTTCGGCTTGCTTGCAAGTCACCGGCAGCCGGCTATGAGAAGCAACTATCAGCATCTGGCATCGCTGTTTACCATCGGGTGAGATACTTTTTTACAACTAATTGCCTATGTACCCCTGGAGACAATTTCTATATATGGAAAAAAATAATTGCTATCTATCTCACTAACTTATAAAGCGGCAAAAAATCTGCTGAGAGGGATAGCTGAAGAAAATAACCTTTTAAAAATATACTTCAAGAATACTATAATTTGGTGTTATAAGCTTAAGAGATTTTCCTGCAAGCTAAACTGGACATTGTTTTGACTACTTGAACTCATTTGGCATGGGACCCAGGAGAAGTGACCTTGAGCACTCGGCTGTTGCTTAAGTCTGAGAATATGTTTATCTCTTCTTGATTTTTTTTCCTTCTTGGCTGGAGAATTAACCCTAAAGTGGACTTTTTAAAAACTGTTCCTTGGGCATTCCTAAATCTGTGGAATTAGGCCATCAGGCCACGGATACAAATATTGCACCCTGGTATTTGGGGGTTCGAATTTGGTTCAGGCCTACTTAGCCAAAGCGGACCTTTTGAAATGACTCAGGGAACTTTGAATATCTGTTTATAGCAGGAACAGAATGGCACAACAAGGACAATTCTGGAATGAAATAAAATCTACTCTCCAAACAATACTAGGATTAGTGAGATCTCATTATCAAGAAGCAAAACTATCCAATCAACATCAGAAGTATAGTCTGCAAGCAACAGGGAACAACGAAGGAGGAAATGAGAATATTCCAGATGATGTATGCCAATCAAAGCAGGGGCAGGAGAGGAGAGTACTAAGGGAAGAGATAACAACAGCAAAATTAACACACACAAAAAAGCCTGGAAGGTCCATTGAAGATAGACCAAATACATAAAGAATTACTGGACATAAATCAGATGTATAAAATGGTTTCAGAGGATATGAAAGATGGCAGAATGCTTAGAGACACAGAAATACCAAATGATAAAAGAGAAATCAGAGAGGGAATTACATAGAAAGATGAAAAAAAGGGAAAACAAGGAAGGGCCCCTTAATATTGAAAATATGTATATATTTAACATCGGGAACTGTAAAAGGGTATACTCTGTATATTAAAAAGGAGAGTTAAGTTGAAATAAGGGAGCCCTAAGTAGGGTAAAGATGTAATATGGTAGTCTTTTATTTTAAGTAAACTAAACTAGATATAAAGCTGGGTCAGGGATCTGGAACCACTTTCAATAAGAATGATATCAGAGGACCTTGAGAATATTATATAATATGAGAGTAATATTATGATAGTTGTCATACTATATACTAAAATTTGTACATGAAGGGTTTGAATGTTTGAAAGATGTTTGGAACTTGGGGGGACAACCAGGAAGACACTGAGATGTAAAAAACAAATAATTGTAAGCCAGCATGTAACACGATGTTTGACAAGCACAAACAATGTAGATAGATTTAAAAAACTAATAAAATGTTAATAAAAAATATAGATACAGGTGGTGAGTTGGGGTAAACTATTGACAAGCCTGCACCTGTGGAACCATGGTCCCGAAGAAGGGGCCGGCAAAATCCAAAGGAAAACAACCAGCCAACAACCCCTGCAGATTTCCCCTGTGCAGTCATCCTCAGATGAGGAATATTGGCCCATTTGGCAGCATCTGCAGAATAAAATTTCTCTTCTGGAAGCAGAGTGTTCTGCCCAGTTGGGCCCGGTTGCAGGAGGATCCCAGCCTTGCAGGTCTTCTAGGTAGTCCAAAGGCCACAGAAGGGCCAAACTGAAGGCTTGGGTTGATAACCTCTTGTCTCACCTTAATACATTAGATGCCAAATGATCAGCAGTCCAGAGACCATCCACTGGTGCTGAGGCACCGCAAAGGGTAAACCAGCATGCACAGTCCGATGCTACAGGTGATAGTCCCAACCCAGAGTTAGCCATAGCAGCTGCACAGGAGCCAGTGACTTCTGGAATTCCAGGTGATTTAACACCAGCACCAGACACCTTTAGGGATGCTGTAACCTGGCCTTGGCCACGTGCAGGGCAGGTGGGCATGCCGCCATTCACTTCACACCAATTTGCACATGGCATTGGAATGCAGTCTCCTCAGACACCACCAGGTTTGCCAATTGGATGGATCTCACTTTATCCACAGGTGTCATGTCCTGCACCTTTAGGGGTTACACCAGGGATTGGAATATGGCCATACTGCTCCATCCCAGATACAGGTTACAATTCTGTGCCCCTCAAGGCTTTACCCTTTGGCGATTATTCCATGCAATTAGGAGATCACTTGACCCCAGCAACTAAGGGAAAATATAGAGAGGTAACTACATTGATATTTTTGAGCTTTTAAACAGAAAAGTGGACAATAAGGTATTGAAAAAAGAGGATGAAAAAGAAAAAGAAAGACAGCAGAGATGGAAACCTGAGTGCAGTTGGGCTAATTGGCTACCAGATTTTCTGATTTACCAGTTTGTAACAGTAAGGGCCCAGCCTTGGAGGGCTTTATCTTTGGTTCAATATTTGGACCTAATATATAGGGCGTATGTCGATTACCTGGGTCACACATAGTTGCTCTATGATGATTCATTTCATATGAGAGCTGCGATACACCCCAATTTGTGCTGGGATGAGCCCCACCCAGGGCTCTGGCTTAAATATATTACACCTGCACATCCTAACGTGAGCGACAGTTTGACAGTGGCCATTTAATCCATAGAGCAAGCCCTAATCCCACCGCTAGGACCCCCTCCACTCAAACTACTTGGATTTGCTGGGAATATAACTCCTGTGGAGCATATGCTGAGAAAGCTTGTAAATTCAGACACAAATTTTCATTGTGTGGTGTGCAACACACTAGCATTAATTGTTTTCATGCCCCCACACATAAAGAGGCAAGGGATGCTGGAGTGAATAGAAAGCAGGACGTTGGCACAGGGGGCACTGCTAAAGGGTCCCAGCCCAATTAAAGTTGATGTACTGGATAGATGGTTGTTGGCTTACCCCAAGGTGGAGGATGCCAAATACTTGTCAAATGAATTTAAACTTGGTTTTAGGATTCCTTTTGTAGGTGAAAGGAAAGGTAGTTTTGCACAAAACTTGAAATCAATGCAAGGTATGGAAGTAGTTAGGGAGAAGATGGGTAAAGAAGTCAAAGAAAGTTGAGTCTTCAGCCCCTTTCAGGCCCTCCCCATTATCACACTTGCAGGTCTCCCCCCTAGTGGTTGTTCCTAAAAAAGCCAAGGGTGAATACAGACTTATTCACCATTTGTAATACCCAGAGGGTGACTCAGTTAATGATGCCATTTCACAGGAGTTGTGCTCAGTATGATATACTTTGGTGTGCATGGTCAAGTCTTGTGGTTTCGGGGCAGAGATGTCCAAATGCGACATTTAGTCAGTGTTTCATCTTCTTCCCGTGCATCCGTAGGATTTCTATTTGTTAGGTTTTCAGTTCCAAGGGGACTTCTATATATATAGGCCTTTACCTATGGGGTGCTCCATATCCTGTGCTGCATTTGAGTGTTTCAGCTCATTTTTAAAATGGAACCTTAGGAGCAGCGCAGGGCATGGCAGCACTACTCATTATCTAGATCACTATCTTTTTTGTGGTGAACAGGGGTCAGAGATATGCAAATTCATTCTTGAAACATTCCAGAGCATGGTTACCATCAGCCGAGATAAAAACACAAGGTCCATGCATGGTTTTGACCTCTTAGAAATTGAATCAGATACGAAGCTCCAGGCTTACAGGCTACCTGACTCCAAATTGAAAGACTTAGATCAAAGGCTTAGAGAATTAATAAAGAAAAAGAAAATCTCCCTTAAGGAGTTACAGGAGCTGGCAGGGCATCTGAATTTCGCATGCCCGGTGATTGCACCGGACAGACCCTTTTTATGATGACTCTGCAAGGCAATGAGTGGCCTCAGACGGCCATTCCATCAAACAAGAATGATAGTCGGTGTTACGGTAGCTTGGAAGCCACCTGTCTGTCATTGCTGTAGCGGCATGTCATCTGCCAGTAGCGTGAAGGAAGGTGGGACATAAGGGGTGGAGCCAATGTATATAAGGGGAGTGAATGGTTGTGAGTGCTTTAGATAGGGACTGGTTAGGGACCGGTTAGGGTGTTAGGGTTTGTTCCTATTGTGAAGAACTGTGCTATATAGTAAGGGTCTGTGAGAGAGTGTGTGAGTGTGTGGTACTTTATTAGTTATTGCCTTATTATTTGAGTGATTAAAGTGATTTACCATTTCTTTTGTTATTACCAATAAACACAAGTTTTTATTTTCCAAATCATTTATTAGTCTGAAGAGTCTTTTGAGGGAATGGTTGGTGGCAGCGTGAATAAAGTGAGTGTGTGAGAGTAACGTGGCAACTCCTTGGTGATGTGTGAGGAGGCTGTCACAATAAAACTGGTGTCCAGCGGCGGGATACGAGTTGTCCAGTAAAGCCTTGACCAAAGTGACCAGAGCAAAGGTTTCAGTTAGGGGCACCTGAAGTGGAAAGCGTGGGTTACCTTCTAGGATTTGGCTCACGGGGAGCAAATCTAGTAGAGGCACGCTATAACTTCAGTGTGTAAACTGAGTGTGTCCTTGTCCAGCTCTGTGGTGTCCATTCTGTGAGGGAAAGTGACCCAAAAGCAAAGGCTGTGGTGGTTTGGTCAGCGTGTCCAGAGTTAGGGAAACTCTGAGGGGACATAGCGAAGACCAAAGGCAGCTAAAAGCTGAGGGATCTCCATTTAGAACAGCAGAACCTAGGTGTGGGTAGAGCTGTATTAAATTTAGAGTGGTGCCAAAGGCAAAATAATAAAGTATCCTTAGTTTGGCAAGGGGCCCAGTGTAAAAGGGCAGAAGCCAAAGAATCTTAGTTACTGTTGCTGGCTGTGTGCTGGTGAACACTGCAACTAAATATCACAGACCATAGCACAGAAAGGAAAAAAAGTGACTTTAATCAGAGGCTTGAATCTAGAGAGAAGAGCCTTTTGTGTGAATAAAATGCCCTTAACCTGTAGCAAGAAAACTGAACTTGAACCAAGATCTGCTGAGATGGCAGCTAGTTCAGATGAAGAGTTTAATGGATAAGAGGCAAGATTTTCCTCAGCGCAAGAGGAAGAGTCCTCTAGAGAAAATTTATCAGACCTCAGAAAATTTGAGTTAGCACAAGCACATGAATTCAGAATGAGGCAATTAGAACTGGAAAGAGCGAAAATTGCCCTGGAAAAAGAAGAAAGAATAGAGAGGGAAAGGATTGCCCAGAGAGACAGGGAGGCTGAAATAAAAAGAGAGAAAATTGTTCTGGAGAAAGAGCATATGTCTTTTGAAATTAAAAGGCTGGATATGATAAATCAAAATAATAACTGTGATGAGATGGTATTTGTAGTTAAAATCTTGTAAGGAACATGGGTTTTGTAATTAAGAAATGTGCAAGAGAGGGTCCATCTTGGTTCTCTGTATAAAGGATCTGTGCTATGCTGACATGCTATGTTTGCTAGTGAGAGCGAGGCGGGTGCTATTCTGAGAGCATGAGAAAGGACTCTGTGTGATAAGATAGATGGGTATTGTTGTGACTGCTAAACCATGTTACACATGGGAGAGAAAGTCATGTGGTACAACAGGACTGTTTGCCTAGCAACACACTCTGATTGGATGACATCGTGGGAACGAATGATAAGCCCTTACCAGTTACTCTTGAAAAAGGAACTTTTCCACTATGGACATTGTCTTTTGGGACCTACTCTTCAGTCTCTCGTGACTCACTCATGGCCTACACACATTAATTGCCCATACTAAGGGAATTTTCATGGACTATTTCTTATGGAATACCCCTTATGGACTATAATCTTGGATTTTTCTCAGGACAATGGGACATGTGCTTATTCTCTTGGATTTTTCTTTGGTACAGTATTTTTCTTCTACAGGATTATTGAGGACTATGGACTTTTTCTGACTTGATTGAAATATTCTGTTTTTCCTAATGGACTACTCTATTGGAACAGTTTTTGTTATTTTTTCTTGGCTTTTTGTATTCTTGTAATATTTTTTGACACTTGCATATTTTTCATGTTTTCTTTACATCCCTGCAACTTTGTAAATAACCAGCACAATGCTTAATTGCTTGCTTTGGCCTAGATTGGTTTTGATACTTAAGAACATGCTTTTTCTTTAATAAAATAATGATTATAAAAATCAATTGGTTTCCTGAACAGTAAACTTGTCTTAGGGTCATCTGAGAGTGCTGCCTTGGCCTAGCATACTTAAGGAGTCCTGCCTGTGGTGCAAGGGAAGTCTAAGGACTACAAAGCCCACATGGTTTTCTATTAATAACATTCAAAGGTACAAGAGTGTTCTTATTAGGGCAGACTTGTAAGAAGGAGAGTTGTTTCATGGCTAGCTGAGCTCTAGGACTCCCTCAGCACCTTTTAGCATGTTCAGTCTCCTGATTACTCTCTGTCCAGGCATACACACGTGCTCTCGGGTGCCATATTTGCTTACAATAACAACAGAAATTCCAATTCTGAAGAAGGGCAGTTGTCAAAATCAGATTTAAAGAAATTTCCTACATTTAAACAAGGAGACTGTCCAGAAGCATTTCTAACTCTTTTTGAAAGGGCATGTGCAGATTTCTATGTCAGAGAGTCAGCGAAAATGATAATTTTAAGATCTCAAGTTAGTGGGTGTCTGGCCGAAGTCTATGCTGACATGCCAATCGATATGATTAAAAATTATTCAGAATTTAAAAAGATGGTGTTTGCTAGGTTTGGCATAAATGCAGAACAGCTGAGACAGAAATTCAGAACACTGTCAAAGAAAACAGATGAATCTTACACACAGCTTGGTGCCAATGTAGTTAAATGTTTAGATAAGTGGTTAGCGCAAGAGGGTGTGCAGACAATTCAACAATTTAAAAATATTATAGGGTTGGAACAGTTCTATTCCCTTTTACATGGTGAAATTAAATACTTGGTGAAAGACAAATGACCATCAGATGTTAAACAGACAGCTGAGATTGCAGATTTCATTTCCCAAATTAGAAAGCCTATGTATTCTGAGGGAGAAAACATGAAGAAAACATGGGAGGACAACACTAAATATTTCAAAGGGCAAGTTAAGAGCCAGCAGAAATTGGGCGGCCATTTTGTTGGAAAGCCTTCAGAACAGGGCCAAGCCAAGAGCCAGATTTTGGAGGGAAAAGAACAATTAGCTAGAAGAAGCTCATGGAGTGACCGAATTTGCTTCAATTGCCATGAGAAGGGCCATATTGCTTCCCAATGTCATAAAACAAAAGAAAATAAAGAAATTTTACCTCAGAAAATGAATTTAAACAAGGCCAAATCTGTTTACTGTATTCAGAATGATCAGATAGCTTCCCCTAGAGAGGAGCCTGTTGTCATGGAAACGCCAGCAGAGGGCTCTACAATTGATACATTTAGTGGAGAGGTCTCAAGTTATGACGATAATCTTCCTATTACTGAAATAAGACACTGTCTATGTATAAGAACTGATTCCCAATTATTTGAATCAGCTGGTGATAATATAGGAATATTTGAAAACAACTATTTAGCTTTAAGAGACACGTGCTCACAGGTTACCCTTTGTCACCCTGATATTATACCTCAGAGGCACATTATTCCTAATGAACATATGACAATCAAAGGGATTGGAAAAGAGGTGATAGTTTTGCCTGTAGCAGAAGTTTTAATTTGTTATCAAGGATGGCAAGAAAATTGGCGTGTTGGAATTTCCTCACAAATACCTGCAGCAGTACTTATAGGGACAGACCTCCCAAAACACGTTAAGAGTGTGTTAGTAATTACTCAATCACATCAAGAACAAACTGAGGCAGCTGAAAACGTTACTGACTGCCAAGGGGGAGATGAAAATATACCCCAAGCTGAGGCATTTTCACTAGAAATACCACAGAAAAATATATTTTCCCAAGAGCAGCAAGCAGATCCCACTTTAAAATGTTGTTTTGATAAAGTGGCTAGCAGAGAATTATCCCCTGAATTCCCTGAATGATTCCTTATCAAACATGGTTTGCTGTACAGAGAAACTCTGATGAATATTTCTAAAGGGGGACAGGAGATTAGATGCTAATTAGTTGTACCAGACAAATATCGATCAATGATTTTAGAAAGGGGACATTCAGACATATTTGCTGTGCATTTGGGTATAAATAAAACCAAACAGAGAATAACTCAGAACTTTTATTGGCCTGAAATAGGAAAACAAATTAGAAATTTCTGTCAGAGATGTGATGTGTGCCAAAAACAGGGTCATAACCGTGACAGGACTAAAGCTAAGCTGTGCCCTTTACCAGTAATCTCCACACCTTTTAAATGTATTGGAGTAGCCATTATTGGACCATTACCTAAAGTTACAAAAAGGGGAAACAGGTTTATTCTTACCATTATTGATCATGCCACAAGATACCCTGAAGCCATTCCTTTGAGAAACATTGAGACCCATACTGTAGCTGATGCCCTGGTAAACTATATGAGTAGGATGGGTCTTCCTTCAGAGATTATAACAGATTTAGGAACATCATTTACATCCAAACTGATGAAGAGATTGTGGCAGATTTGTGGCATTAAACATTTAGAAACTTCTCCCTATCATCCTCAAAGTAATGGGTTAACAGAGAAATTCAATGGGACCCTTATGAGAATGATTAAAGCATATTTAGCTGAGAACCCTAATAACTGGGACCAGAAATTACAATTACTTTTATATGCGTACAGATCAGTCCCACAAGAGAGTACCGGGTTCAGCCCTTTTGAATTACTATTTGGGAGAAAAATGAGAGGTCCACTTGATCTAATTAAGCAAAATTGGGAACAGGTTGTAGAGGAAGATCCTCAAAATGTAGTCACCTATATAGACTCATTAATGAACAGCCTCAAAAGAAATCTAGAATTGGCTGCTGAAAACTTAAAAGCACAAAAAAATTTGGTATGATAGAAAGGCTCGAGAAAGACAGTTTAACCCTGGAGATGAGGTACTGATGTTGAGACCCATCAAGGGAAATAAGCTACAATTAAATTGGGACGGACCTTATAGGGCCATTTACAAAATGAGTGACCTTAATTACATTATCGAAGGAGATGAACACCTAGGCAGGAGGGTAGTTCATGCAAATGCCCTTAAGCCATATTATAGAGAAGAAAAAATGTGCTTTTTTCAATGAAAGCAGCTGAGAAAGAAGAACATGATTTGCCATTCTGGGAAGGAAGGGGTGAAACTAAGTTTAACCCAGAGGACATGAAGATCAGCCCTGCTCTAACTATAGAACAGCAGAGTGATCTAAAAGCACTGGTTACTAAGTATCAACAGGTTTTCTCAAGCAAACCTGGTGTAGCCAAGGGAGTGTTGCATAGAATAAAGACGGGTAACGCACCCCTGCAAGCTGTAACCCCATATAGAGTAACTGGACCTTATGTAAATAAAGTGCGCCAAAAGTTAGATGCTATGCCAAAAGATAACATTATAGTACCATTGTCTAGCGCTTGGTCAGCTCCAATAGTTCTAGTGGATAAACTGGATGGAAGCATCAGGTTCTGTGTAGACTACCGAAAATTAAATGCAGTGACCAAACCAGATGCTTACCCCATGGCTAGACTTGATAACCTGATTGAGACCATTGGGGGTTGTCGTTACATTTCCTGTTTGGACATAACTAAAGGGTTCTGGCAAGTGAGAATAGACCCTAGGGACCAAGAAAAAACCGCATTCTGTAGCCCTTTCGGCTTGTTTGAGTTTCGGGTCCTCAGTTTTGGCCTTAGAAATCCCCCAGCTACATTCCAAAGGCTGATGGACAAAACTCTACAAGGGCTCAGTGCATTTACAGTGGCTTGTAGACGATATAGGGATCTTTAGCAACACCTGGCAGGATCACCTATGTCACCTGGAAATAGTAGTGCAGCGGTTGAAAGAAGCAGGGTTAACAGTAAAAGCCAGCAAATGTCAACTAGGAAGCCCTAAAATGAAGTACTTGGGTCATATGGTAGGGGGAGGTGTAATCAAACCCCTAGAGGCCAAAGTAGAAGCCATACTTAAGTGGCCTAGACCCAATACTAAAAAGAAGATAAGATCCTTTCTGGGTTTAGGGGGATATTATAGAAAATTTATCCCCAGATTTAGTGAAATTGCAGCGCCTTTAACCGAGCTGACAAAGAGTGATGACTGCATCCCATGGTCCAAGGACTGCGAGGTGGCTTTCGGGAAGCTAAAGGAAGCTTTAACCAACCACCCTGTGTTGCATGCTGCAGACTTCAACAGAGAATTCATCATCTACACCGATGCATCTAATGCTGGGGTAGGAGCCGTGCTGTGCCAGTGTGATGACTACGGAGACCAGCATCCCATGTCCTACCTGAGCAAGAAACTCCAAAAGGGTGAGAAGCACATGTCTACCATCGAAAAAGAATGTTGGGCCATCGTGTACGCGATCCAGAAACTGAAGCCTTACATCTGGGGAAGACGCTTCATTTTGTGTACGGACCACTCACCTCTAATGTGGCTAAAGACAATGAAAGCCCAGAACAGTAAACTAATGAGGTGGGCTCTTCTTTTGCAGGACTATGATTTTGAGGTTAAGGTAGTCAAAGGGACTTTGAACTGTGTCGCTGACGCCTTATCCCGAAGACCAGAAGACGACGGATGATCTAAGTTGGACTCTTGAAATTTATAAATAAGTTTAATATGGTTTTAAAAGCATGTGGTTATTAAAGTAATGTTTTTGTATATGTGTATGCAATTAATTACATAATTGTAAGTATATTTAAAATGATATAGTTGTGTAACCTTGTATAATATTTTATTGGTAAGTGTTATAATATGGGAAATGTATTGTTTAATGCTGTGTTCAGTTGTTTGGGGTGAAAAGCACCTTAGCTTTCCCCCACAAAACAACTTTTATAAGGGGGGAGGTAATGTTATGGTAGCTTGGAAGCCACCTGTCCGTCATTGCTGTAGCATCATGTCATCTGCCAATAGTGTGAAGGAAGGTGGGACATAAGGGGTGGAGCCAATGTATATAAGGGGAGTGAATGGGTGTGAGTGCTTTAGATAGGGACTGGTTAGGGACTGGTTAGGGTGTTAGGGTTTGTTCCTATTGTGAAGAACTGTGCTATATAGTGAGGGTCTGTGAGAGAGTGTGTGAGTGTGTGGTACTTTATTAGTTATTGCCTTATTATTTGAGTGATTAAAGTGATTTACCATTCCTTTTGTTATTACTAATAAACACAAGTTTTTATTTTCCAAATCATTTATTAGTCTGAAGAGTCTTTTGAGGGAATGGTTGGTGGTAGCGTGAATAAAGTGAGTGTGTGAGAGTGACGTGGCAACTCCTTGGTGACGTGTGAGGAGGCTGTCACAGTTGGTATGAGAAATGACTTCCAGGTATGGCTCCAATTCCTAGATGGTTTTAACAGTATTTCTTTTTTGAAATTAGAGATAAACTTGGGAATGCCTTGCAGGTGCACACAGATGTGGCAGGATATAGAGGATATGGAATTTACTTTAGAGGGTGGTAATGCGCAGGAGCCTGTCCAGACAAATGGGTGCAGTCTGACATTTCCTGTGACCTTACTTTCTTGGAGTTTTTTCCCATTTGGGGTGCCTTGTGGCTATGGTCCAGTGAATGGGCAAACTCTGTCATTTGTTTTTGGTGTGACAACCTGGTGGTTGTTCACATAGTTAATAACTAACCTCTTGCTCTGAAAGAATAATGTGCTTAGTTAGGGCATTCATGCTGAGAGCCTTGCAGTTCAGCATTACCATACATGCTATGCATATCCCCAGTGTGGACAACAGTATAGCTGATGCTCTGTCCCGTCAACAGATCAACAGGTTCAGTGAATTGGTGCCAGGAGCCAGCAAGCACCCAGAGTTACTCCCACCAGAGGTTTAGCAAATTGGAGGGAAGACGCTGGCCGAGCGATAGGTTTGCCATTGGCCCCACGGATGCGTAAAGGGTGCGTGGCCATGAGTAGAGAATTTCAGGAATTTGGGGGTCACATAAGCTTGGGCCAAACATGACCAGCTCCAGTCTAACATATTCAGCAATATATGGTCTTCTTGAATAGGAAAGGATTGTCCAGCAGCTCAATCCTGGGCTAATTGGCAGCTTTAGCATTTTACGGTAAGACACAGGGTTACCAAGATTTCACTTCAGATTATCATATAAGGAAGATGTTGAAAGGGTGGGCCAAGGAAAAAGCAAGAATACCTGACAGTAGAGCTCCCATAACACCTGCCATACTGGAAAGACTTAATCAACATTGGGATAACCTATGTTTGAACGCTTACGAGGCGGCCCTGTTCAAGGCTGTGTTCTTAGTAATATTCTTTGGAGCCGTTAGAACAAGTGAGGCAGTTGCAATGAGTAAGTCGGACACATCACTAATGGCCTTGCAGAGACAGGACATCCTCATCGAGAATGGCCCCCTATTGATACATATATGACAGTCGAAGGCTGATCAGAGAAGGAAAGGAGTGCATATTGCGTTAGGCAGGTGTTCTATAAATAGCATATGCCCCAATCTGGCCATGGAGGCATATTTGACCTCTAGGGGTCAACATCCAGGCTATCCTTTCATACTTAGTGATGGATCACCGTTAACCAAATACCAATTTTGGAAATTAACAGACAAGGTGCTATAGCAATCTGGTGTGTTGGTGTTACGCATTGGCACTCATTCATTTAGGAGAGGAGAAGCGTCAGCAACTGCCACTCTTGGTTATGGCTTGGAAGATATTAAACTTCAGATGCTAGAGTTCCGGCTGTTAAAGGTGTTACGTTTGTGTTTTCACTTTGGTTTAGGCTTGTTGCTGGCCTTTTTTCTTTTGTTGCAGGTGCAGAGAGGCTCCAAGTCCTGATAATTGGGCATAGCCATGCTGCGAAATCACCGTGGGGAAGCAACTTAGGACTTGAGGCCTCAGCACAACTGGAATGGTTTGGCAGGAGGGGTATGCGGTGGGATGCGTTCCTACATGCAGTGCCTCATGGTCCTCATAGCTGTCCCCCCCATGTGTTAGTTGTTCATCTTGGTGGTAACAACTTAGCTAAGTGTAGCGAAAAGTCATTAGTATTAGATATTATACACGATTTGCATCTGTTGAAAACCGAGCACCCTGCAATGGCCATTCTGTGGTCCACAATAATACCTAGAGCACAGTAGCATGCAGATTGCCCACCACAGTGCATCAATACAGCTCACAGATGAGTTAACAGGGAAGTTTGCCAGGCTGTCAAAAGTTATTGGACAACACATTATTAGTTTGAATACAGGCATGGAGTTATTCTCAGACCAGGGCATGGAGTTATTCATTCATGATATTCAGAGGGGCCTGGGTTCAGTTATTTATAGTTTAGGCATGCAAGGGACTTAGTCATGTTAGTCCCTTTGCCGTGGCGGGTAGTGTGGAATGAAGTTGGATCGGTGAGTCCTAAGAGCACAGGAAGGTTATAGCTCACCCAACCTCCCAGCACTGCAGATGGTGAGATTACAGCATGGGGGGAGGGTGCACTGGGGCCTCGCACAGACCAAGGACCACCAAACATGTGGGGGCTTGAGGCCCAGGTGAAGTCAGTGCCAAGGTGGCCAGGGTTATGCTGTCTTGACAACTGCACAGGCTTGAGGCAGAGGACTCGCCCATATTGGCAAAGGGTCCCAGGAGACCCAGTTATTACTTTCTGCACTACAGCATCCCCCCTCTTTGTTATAGTTTAATAAAGTGGGGCCCTGGTTTAACCCAACTATCTTGTCTCGGGTCATTATTTCGGATGGGGTGACAAATAAAAGCGACCTTGGATTCCCTTGCCTCCGGCAAGGCACCTGGGAAGGATAACATCCCTGCTGAAATGCTGTAAAGAGATCATCACCACCGAGCTGCATGAAATCTTTTGTCTTTGCTGGAGGGAGGGTGGAGTACCACAGGACATAAAGGATGCAAACATTGTCACATTATATAAGAACAAAGGATACAGGGGTGACTGCAATAACTACCGTGGCATCTCTCTTCTCAGCGATGTAGGGAAGTTGCTTGCCCATGTTGTGCTGAAGAGGCTCTAGGTGCTTGCAGACAGAGTCTATCCAGAATCACAGTGTGGATTTCAAGGTAATAGATCCACCACTGACATATTTTCCTTCAGACAGTTGCAGGAGAAAGGTAGGGAACAACAACAGCCACTCTTTGTGGCCTTCATAGACTTGCAAAGGCCTTTGATTTGGTTAGCAGGGATGGCCTTTTTAAAATACTTTTGAAGATTGGATGTCCACCTCAACTCCTTAGCATCATGAGGAAATGAAGGCCACTGTAGTTTTTGATGGCTCAACATCAGATACTTTTCCCTCCGAAGCAGAGTGAAACAGGGCTGTGTCCTCCCACCAACCCTGTTTGGGATCTTTTTTGCTGTTATGATGAAGCACACTTTTGGAACTGCAACAGAAGGTGTCTATCTCCAGACTAGATCAGATGGAACATTCTTTAATCTCTCTAGATTGAGAGCAAACAGCAAAGTCCAGCTGAAATGCATGCGGGAATTCCTCTTCATCGATGATGCAGCTGCTGTTGCCCATTCTGCTGAAGACCTTCAACAATTTATGAATCATTTTAGCAAGGCCTGCCAAGACTTTGGATTAACAATCGGCCTGAAGAAAACACAAGTCATGGGCCAGGGTGTGGACTCACCTCCTCTATTACCAACGAAGGGGGAAGCGCTAACTTTTTGGGATTACAAAGTGCTGATTTTTCTACAGAGACTGAAATCATGTCTGAGAAACTTGGCTCAGTGCCAAAGTTGATATATCCTGTGATGCTTTTGGAAAAGGAAGGGGATTCTAACCAGCCTAATCTCCAAGTTGTGAATGCTAGTAATGATTCTGGAATGTCTAATATTTGTTTGAATAATAATATGACTTTGGGATCGATGCAGGAATTGACCAAACAAACAGGTGATACCGTTAGGCCTAAAAGCATTCCTGAGGCTATGCAGAGAGCTCCCGAGGGAAATCAGATGCCACAGTGGCCTCTTGAGACCAAACCTGATAGCACAGTTAATTCAGAAAGAACACCAGCAATTCGGGTTTACAAGTGCATTGCATTTCTTGACCCAGAGATTCCTGACATTACACCTGTGGTAACAGAGGTAGACCAAGAGAATAATGAGCAAGGTGGAGGAAGTGGAATTGAAGACATTGATCAATTTAGCCCAGAACAGATATTGGAGTCTGTGTTAAATCATTACCAAGATATTTTTTCGAATTCACCTGGAGAGACTAATATGGTGAAACATTCTATTACAGTTAAAGATGGTTTGACCGCTGTTTCTGTTCCTATGGACCTAGAAGGGACTAAGGGCAATTTAGTGTCTGGAACTGTTGAAAGTCTTATTTCACAAGGAGTGATTGAACCATGTAGAACAGCTGTATTCAATACTATTTCAATGTGTCAAGGCGAACAGGATGATCTCAAAGTGGAATTAGATTTTAGCCAGTTAAATAAGTTCACTGAGACAGAGACTATTCCTACAATCAATGTTGACACGTTGGTAGAAATTGTTGCAAACGCTGAATGCATTTCTGTGGTTGGAATAAAAGGAGGGCTTTATCAAATTTTAATTAAAGAGGAACATCGCCCTTACACGTCATTTACTTGCTCTAAGGGAATTTACCAACTCAGAAAGTTAGCACCTGGAATGAAAAATACCTATGTTACTTTTCAGAAATTGGTTGATGAGTTGCTTGGTGATTTATACTACGTGGTTGGCTATGTAGACAACATTGTAATTCACAGCCCTGATCCAATGTTACATGTAAAACATATAGAAACGGTACTTCGCAGATTGAGGAGTGCAGGATTGAAAGTGCAAATGGATCATTGTGTTTGGTTTGATGGCAGTGTACCCTACCTAAGATATCGGATTGGAACTAATTGTTCTCTACCTGAGTATTTCAGAGTGAAAGCTATTAATGATTGGCCTGTTCCTACAGAAAGAGAACAGATATTGGTATTTTTAAGATTAGTTGACCATTTCCAAGGATGCATTAATGGTTACAGTGATTTGGTGTCACCTCTAAAGAAATTAATAAGAAAAGCAAGATCTGTTGCAATGGAGTGGACACGAAAATGCAACCAATCTTTTGAGTGTTTAAAGATGTTACTTATAACGGAACCAATCTTGCAATCAGCTAATTTTGCTAAACCCATGATAATTCAAACTGCTTTTTCAGAAAGAGGTCTGAGCGCTATCTTATTACAAGAAGATAACAATAAGTTTTTACACCCCTTAGCTTATGTGGCCAGAAAATTAAAGGAGAGAGAGAGGAAGTATAATTGTCAGGAGGGAAATGCTTATTCAATTTTGTGGGCTCTTCACGTTTTCAGAATATATGGATGTACACGGAAAGTGGTTATTCAAGCAGACAAAAATGCTTTGACATTCTTAGAGAGACAGAGGTATCGAAGTCCAATATTAATGCAGTGGCATTTCAGATTGCAAAAATATGATTTTGACATTGAACATCTACCTGGAAAGAAGGCCTTAATTGCTCACTGTTTATCTAGAATGTTCAGTGCAGATGCAAGGGGAGAAAATGGCTAGAATTGTTAAAGCTCTGATGTTTAATTTTCTTGATATTCTGTATGACAATGTTCCTGAGCATACATAGAGTGTTTTATCCATTATCATTTCATGTCAGTATTTTAGTCTACCAAGATATTGTTATGTTAACCATTGTTTCACTATTTTACTGTTTGATGACTAGAGTATTATCTGAGCATATGCAGAGTGATGTATTTGATTAATTATGCTAACTTGTTTATTCTTCTGTTTTTCAGACTAGTAGAAGTGTCTAACGCAATTTTCTCTCATGTATTGCTAATACTGTGATTATAATGATTCGTCTGTATCAATTGTTTTGCTAGTTCATAAGCATATTTGAAATGTATTACCCTAGGTTCAAGTTAATATTTTTCTCTATTTTGTTGATGTTGAATTATGGCATCTCATCTTATTCAGTTATCAAAATTAAAACTTAAATTGTTTGAGAATTTTGTTAATCTTCCAGGGGCTTGTGATGAGATGGGTTTTTGAGTTAAAGTCTTTTAAGGAATATGGGTTTTGTAATTAAGAAATGAGCAAGAGAGGTTCCATCTTGTTTCTTTGTATAAAGTATCTTTGCTATGCTGACAGGTTGTTTTCTAGGCAAGCGGAGAGAATGTTATTCTGATAGCCTGAGAAAAGGACTCGGCGTGATTAGATGGGAATTGTTGTGACTTTTTGTGAAACCACAGTAAACCCAAATAACATCTGGTGTGTATGGGAAAGAAGTCATGTGGTGTAACAGGACTGTTTGCCTAGTAACGAACTCTGATTGGATGACATCGTGGGAAGGTGCGATAAGCCCTTGCCAGTTACTCTTGAAAAAGGAACTTTTTGCCTATGGACATTGTCATTCAAGATCGACTCTTCATTCATTCGTGACACACGGGACTAACCTTTACTATACTGGATTACCCTTGGACTTATGGGCTTTTTCCTAAGGACTATGCATGGACTATTTCCTATGGACTGTTACCTATGGAATACCCTTTATGAACTTCTTTTCTTGAAATACTTCATATGGATTATATTCTTGGACTTTCCTAAGGATAATGGGACTTTTACTGAATTTTTCTTTTTAGTACAGGATTCTTGTTCTACAGGATCACTGAGGACTATAGCCTTTTTATAACCTACTTGGATTATTTTGTTTTTCCTAATGAATTACTGGACTGGAACTGTTTTTATTCTTTTTAATGGCTTTTTGTGTTTTTGTAAGGTTTTTGAACACTTTTCTATTTTTCATGTTTTCTTTGCCTCACTACATCTTTGTAACTATCCAGCACAATGCTAGTTTATTTGCTTTGTTTTAATTTGGCTTTGATACTTAGAAACATGCTTATTCTTTAATAAAATAAAGATTATAAGAATCAATTGGTTTCCTGAACAGTACACTTGTCATAGGGTCATCTGAGAGGGCTACCTCGGCCTAGCATACTTTAGGAGTCCTGTCAGTGGTGCAAGTTAAGTCTAAGGACTACAAAGCCCACTTTATCTTTTCACAGCAATATCTGAGAGTACAAGGGTGTTTTTATGTGGGCAGACTTGTAAGAGGGAGTGTTGTAGCATGGCTAGCTGAGCTTGGACTCACTCAGCCCATTTTAGCATGTGCAAACTCCTGATTGCTCTCTGTCCAGGCTTACACGTGTGTTTTCGAACCCGTGTTTGCTGACACCATCTCCACACAAGAATTGGAGGGTGTTCATGACTTTGTGTACCTTGGCTCAATGATCTCTGACGCTCTCTCCCTAGTTGTCAAGCTGGATAAACGCATTGGCAAAGCAGCTACCATGTTCTCTAGACTCACAAAGAGAGTATGGCTTAATAAGAAGCTGATGGCATATAGAGCCTGTATCCTGAGTACACTTCTGTACTGCAGTGAGACTTGGACCCTTTGTGCATGGCAGGAGAGGAAGCTGAACACCTTCCATATGTGTTGGCATCACCTGGCAGGACAAAGTTCCAAATAGAATAGTCATAGAATGAGCTGGAATTTTTAGCATGAATACATTACTGAAAGAGCGATGTCTATATTGGCTCGGGCATGTCGTGAGAATGACTGATGATCGGATTCCAAAAGATCTCCTGTATGGAGAATTAGTGCAGGGAAATCGCCCCTGAGGGAGACCACAGCTGCGATACAAGGATATCTGCAAGCAGCATCTGAAAGCCTTAGGAATAGACCTTAAGAGGTGGGAAACCTTGACATCTGAGTAATCAACCTAGAGGCAGGTAGTGCCTCATGGCCTCTCGCATTTTGAAGAGACACTTGTCCATCAGGCCGAGGCAAAGAGGCAGTATCGAAATCAGCAAATTCCGGGAGCTGGAAAGGGGACAGATTGTATTTGTCTTCAGTGTGGAAAGGATTGTCACTCTCAAATTGGCCTTCTCAGCCACACTAGATGCTGTTCCAAGTCCTCTATTCAGAGTACGTTACCATAGTCTCTCGAGACTGAAGGATGGCTAATCTAAGTTAGAAGCTAAGACAGTGAGGTGATGGACACACATAAGAACAATATTTTAGGCACAAAACTCATTGAATATGACTCTTTCATTAATTTTCTCCAAACCAGTCAAAATCAGAAAATTATGACCCAGAATGACAACCTCTAATGAATGTAAACCAACCAAATTCACTACACATATGTAACAAAATGAGACTGAAGCAGCAAGCCATGGGACATCTTCATTAACCACATTTCCATTCTCATTAAGGCAGAAAAATTATATTGTGCAAAACTGCCGATAATGGCAATTTCCAAGTAACACAGCCCAATGAAGTTCACCCATTCCATTCTGTTCCAGTTATTACTAGGTTCTACAATTAAATAATGTGACTTGTTATGCTGAAGCCAATGTTCTGTCCCTCTGATAAAGAATGTGCCTAGGGAATAGAGGAAAAGTGCAGTGCTATGTTTTTACAAGAAAGGGGCTTAAGCTGCTGTGTTTCTTTTCTTTTTTTCTTTTAAGTCATCAATCAATGACCTAAGTGCATTAGGTAATTTCATGGACGAATCTTTTCTAATTGACGAAGAAAGGGAGAGAAGAGTACAAACTTGTTTCTTGTTTCCAACACCTTTCGGTCATCTTACAGAGTACTTTTTTTATTACAGGCATAAACATTTTTATATTTTAATACTATACAACAACAACAGAAAAGGAATATAGTTCCTAGAAATTTTATACCCTTAAAGAAATAGTAGACTGGCACAATGTTATTATCATAGCCAAAAAGCATTAATCATTCTATAGGCTAATTGGCTGGAAGAAAAAAAAAAACTAACTGATTACTAGTGTACAGAAAAATAAATACCAGGCATATGAAGTCTGATTTGCCAGGTATTTAACTTAAACTGGCCAAAGAGTCTGTCAAGAGGAGCATTTAAATGGATGCCTGCAGGAATCAGCCATCAAAGGCCTCTTTATTTGTTAAAGTTGGATTATTTTTAAATAAATTACAGAGCACTTCCACTGAATAAAGAGAGCCTCAGTGGTTGTGGCATGCTGTACATTTCTTAATTGAGCCACAGAAATTGTAAATGACTGACTACAGGACTAAGTAATAACCTTTAAATATGCTGATAGGGCCTGATACTTTTATGCAAAACCCAAGCATCTGGGGTTCCTAAAGCTACATTATCAGGAGGAAAATAGAAAGCTGGGATGCAGATTTTTTAAAAACGTCAGACTTTAAAAAGAACTGATGTGCTGTGAGAGATGTATGCAAATTTCACACAACACATTTAGTTTGTGCCTGAGATTTTTCAACAGTCAATCTGTAATAAATTTACAATTTAAGTTACAGAAACTGCTCCTCTTGGAGTTTTTTTGAAACAAAGCTCCTTCAGGAGAAGAATCAATGGCATTTTGCCTTTGTTTCAGATAGATGTGCTACCAAAAAAATCTGCATTTCATGGCATCGAAATGTATTGTAAAATAAATAAATAGAAGAGTGTGGTTTAAAAAATTGAAATGTGAGTTGGCTGGGCTGGGCTAAGGGAGAGGAACCAACAGTGCCAATTTCCCAATTTAATAGCACCACTTAAAATGATAATTTGTCATCTAGGAAATCCAGCAGTGGATTTTTGTCAAACTGGAGCTGGGAAAGATAAATACAGAAAAACAAAGGGAGACGGCCTTATATTCTCAGCCTCAGAAAGTGTCTTATGTTAGTCCAGAGGGCTTTACCTCTCCTGGGTTGTCAGACAAAACAGCCATCTTTACCACCTCCACTAGGAGATGTCAGAATTAGAACCTGGTACCTAGGTACATCACCTTGCCAACAAAAGTCCGAATAGTCAAAGCTATGGTTTTTCCTGTCGTGATGTATGGAAGTGAGAGCTGGACCAAAGAATTGATTCCTTTGAATTGTGGTGCTGGAGGAGACTCTTGAGAGTCCTCTGGACTGCAAGGAGAACAAACCTATCAATTCTAAAGGAAATCAACCGTGAGTGCTCACTGGAAGGACAGATCCTGAAGCTGATGCTCCAGTACTTTGGCCATCTCATGAGAAGAGAAGACTCTTTGGAAAAGACCTTGATGTTAGGAAAGTGTGACGGCAAGAGGAGAGGGGGACGACAGAGGATGAGATGGCTGGACAGTATCTGCGAAGCAACCAACATGAAATTGACACAACTCTGGGAGGCAATGGAAGATAGGAGGGCCTGGCGTGCTCTGGTCTATGGGGTCATGATGAGTTGGACACAACTAAACGACTAAACGATGACGGCCTGGGCCATGGTAGACCACTTCTGAGTATTCTCCCTGAAAAACACTGAAAAAGGATCACCATAATTCAGAGCTGACTTAATGACACATGTTTGATGATGATGATCATCATCATCATTGTTGTTGTTGTTGTTGTTGCTGTTGCTGTTGCTGTTATTTATTACTTCTGGTCCAGAATGCCAATCAAAGCTATGGTTTTTCTAGTAGCAATGTATGGAAATGAGAGCTGGACCGTAAGGAAGGCTGACCACTGAAGAATTGATGCTTTTGAATTGTGGTGCTGGAAGAGACTCTTGAGTCCCCTGGAGTGCAAGGAAAGCAAACCTATCCATTTTGAAAGACATCAACCCTGAGTGCTCACTGGAAGGACAGATCCTGAAGCTGAGGCGCCAATATTTTGGCCATCTGATGAGAAGACTCCCTGGAAAAGCCCCTGATGTTAGGAAAGAGTGAAGGCAAGAGGAGAAGGGGACGACAGAGGATGAGATGGTTGGAAAGCTACCAATATGAATTTGACCAGACTCTGGGAGGCAGTGGAAGACAGGAGGGCCTGGTGTGCTCTGGTCCATGGGGTCACAAATAGTTGGACACAACTTAACAACTAAACAACAACAACAAAATGAAAGCAAGCTTTATATGTTCACTGAATATTTATCTCAACTTGGGTAAAATGTTCTTTTATTTGTAGAATTGAATTTCAGTTACTCTGAACATTTGGGTAGAGGGAAGTAGAGAAGATAGTTTTCTGATATTGGCCCAAACCCTGTTTCTTGGTATACTAAATCAGTGGTTCTTAACCTTGGGTTACTCTGGTGTTTTTGAACTGCAACTACCAGAAACCCCAGCCAGCACAGCTGGTGGTGAAGGCTTCTGGGAGTTGCAGTCCAAAAACTCCTGAGTAACCCAAGGTTAAGAACCACTGTACTAAATCACACTAGCATAGGCCCATTGAATCAATGGGAATTTGGAAAGTCAACTCTTCTATGAGTTCCATTGATTCAAATGGGCCTACTGTAATTGCAGATTACTTTAGCAAAGCAAGTGTGGTGATACCTGTGAACATGCCCTGCTGCCTTGTCACAATCTGTGTTCTGTCTCAGGACCAAATTAACATGAGCCCAAGACAGGCATGGGGTTCAGGCTGCACAGAACCATGTTTGGTAAATGTTCCCTGTTTGTATTTGTGAAGGCTTTCACGGCCGGGATCTAATGGTTGTTGTGGGTTTTTTGGGCTCTTTGGCCGTGTTCTGAAGGTTGTTCTTCCGAACATTTTGTCAGTCTCTGTGGCCAGCATCTTCAGAGGACAGCACTGGCAAAACATTAGGAAGAACAACCTTCAGAACACGCCCAAAGAGCCCAAAAAACCCACAACAACCATGCTGCCTGTTTCTGTGTATGGAGAAACACCTATTTTGGATTCCAGCGGGGGAAAAAACTCAAAAATATTTCCATTTGAATCAATTAGGCTTACGGGTGGTTTGTTCCATCAAATTCCCCTTGACTCAATGAGCCTATTCTAGCACAATTTACTACACTAAGCAACAGAATCTTGACCATCATCAAAGATTTTAGGTGTTTCTAAAACTTTCTGGAGTGCTTCTTATTTTAATAATATAAAGAAACGAAGGCTCCGTTTCTGAGAATTCTAACCTTAGACTCGCCTTAGCTTAATGCATCCCACCTGACATTTTCCTGCCAGTGATTCTGTCCCAGGGCCAGAGGGAGAGACCATTTTGATAAGTTCAACTTCCTTATCTCCAAGTGACTGAGAATTGGACTAGTCACACCCACAGTGGCCTTGACTCCTGTCATTCTGGAGCAGTTGAGCTGCGCTGTTTCTGGGCAACCTGGGAAGATTTCTCCCCAATTTTTCACCCTGAAATTCTCCAGTTACAGAAAAACCACCTCAAATGAATTAAGTTATCCATTTCCATAGCAAATTTCCAACTTAATTCATCACTTAGTTAATGTCAATATGCTAGTGACATAAAAAGGTACATTTTTTCTGTGAGGCTACTGTACTAGATACAGTCCACATCATATATTGATAAACTTGATGGAAAGTCTACCTTAAATAGACATTTATCCCACTCCCATTCTTCCAGATGAAGAGCTGAAACATGTGGATGCATTTCATGTTGGCAGAATTGGGTCTGGATTAAGCTATTTAAGCATGCATCACCTCAAACCAAGGGCTCCTCAATTCTAGTAGCCCTTCCTTCTGCTCCTAAATTCTGTACATTATTAAGTCAGTGTGACAACCCCAGACCTACTGGAGTATACCACACTTTAATTAAGCTGCCACCAACCATTCCCTATAAGGAGTCACACAGACCAGGAATGGATTTTACTAAACAAAAGAACAAGGTTTATTTAAAGAACAAACAGGGTAAATAAAATGATCAAGTAAATAAGATACTGTAACGTGGCGTAGTCTCAGTCATGTACATACAACAGTTTGGTTCCCCTAGAACCCTTTAAAGTACAGCACAGACCCTGAACCTATCAGTTCTGGCTACCTATATAGAAACCTGAACCTATCAGGTAGGTACTAACTGACACACAGTTGTACTCAGTCTGACACACAGACTCCAACTCCTCTTCTCCACATCAGCTCCAAATATATATACAGTACAGCTCCTCCCCCCTGATGTCCCGCCTTCCACTCCCCATAGGATGGAACTTTCCCTCCAAACCCATGACAGACAGGTACCATCAGTGCTGTATGTAACAGTCAGTTATTCTCATAATGGAAGAGTAAGAATTATTGACCCAGTTGCACCTGTATCTTGATGGGTCTTCTTATATTTGGAAGGGATATACAGGGTTAGTAATGAAGAAACACAATTTGGTGAGCATCCAGATGAATTTTATGATAATTTCTATTTTGAAGACTTGCTGCTTATGGTTGTGGGACCTATGTGCAGGGCATGGATGGCCTTTTTGACTAATCAGACCTATTCACCAAGAGCTGTGGAGCACTGGAAGGAGCAGCTATAGAGGGTAATCATCCACAAGAGTGTGGATGCTGCCCTAGGTAGTGGAGAGGATTTCTCATCCCTTTTTTTATGTTCTCTTCCCCCAGGATATTCATCAGGTAGAGCTGATAGGAGGATATGGACTTACTTCTGTTGAAGTAACATTCACCCGGTTCAAACATTCACCCCGTTTTAATTGTCTTGTGGGAAGCTGCAAATTGTTGTTCTGAACTTCATTCAGAAACAGCAAAAACAAAAACTGTAGGAAACAAGAAAATGATCAAATAAAATCCTCTGTCACACAGAAATTCATTAAAATAGCCTAACTTTTTTTTATCAACTAAATAGGTGGAGGATTTTGTCAGGCTATTTACACAAAGCTATAAGAATTCAAAGAGCTTTTGTTCTACCAGGTGATAGGCTGCAAATATACCCAGGATATGGGTCTGTTTCTAGTCTTTGCAAGAAAAAAGATCTTTAACAATGATATTTAACACTGTGCTGCTTACTTCAAAAACATGGGAATCCAGATCACTGTATACATTGATGGTATAATTCATGACTTGAAGAACGAGTGGGCAGATGGGTAGGTGTGCTTGATCACAGACAATGACCCTGCTTTTGGAAATGCCCTTATTTTCCATCCAAGAAATATTATGAGATATGTATGGTTTATGTAATCCAATTGAACAGAGCAGCAAAACTATTTTCACTAGCATAGCTACCCATGCAACCTTTATTAAATTTACAAAAGTATTTGGCTGTTGCATTTTGTGCTAGTAAATATTCTCTCAGGATTTCTGACAACAAACTGTCACCTGACATAAGTTTTCAGAGGGGAAATTAACTCAGTGTCTGGGGAAATCTGAACTTTTGGATTTCCATTCGTAAACTGAAAATTACCTTAACTGAGGCGTTCATAAACTGAGGTACTACTGTATTGGGACCACAAAACGTAGCATCCACACTAAAATCAAAGAACATGAAAGACACTGCAGACTAAAACCGGAAAAATCGCCAGTAGCTGAACATGCCCTGAAACAAGCACAAAATGAAATCCTATTTCAAAATACAGAAGTACTGGACAACACCAGCAATCATTATGTTAGACTACATAAGGAAGCAATTGAAATCCACAAACATCAGCAAAACTTCAACAAAAGAGAAGAAAGTCTAAAACCTAACAAAGCCTGGCTCCCAGCACTGAAAAATACAGCCTGCAAAAAGATCAATGAACTCTACCCAACCACAAGGACTGGTGATCACTGCACACAAAAGACTAGCTAACAACACCTATCAATCACAGTAACAGATTATCACTCCCCTTATAACAAAAACACCCCAATCACCATAATCACGCAATGTCCTGAAAAGGACAAAAAGCTGATCCCAGAGCTACAAATACCCAACTGTCCCACATACTACATCACAACACAGACAGAGTTCTAACTCCTGTCTTCTGAAGATGCTGGCCACAGAGAATGGTGAAACGTTAGGAAGAAAAACCTCCAGAACATCTTGGCCATGAAAGCCTTTGAGAATTCACCAAATATTATTTGACTGCAAGACCCAGAGGCCCTTGCCAGCACAGCTGTGGTGAATTCTGGAATTTGCTGTTCACGAACTTCTGGGACCCAAGGTTTAGAACCACTTTAGAATATTTGGTATGCTTCTAAGGGCAAAGGATACAAGTGGTGCATGTCATGGGAGTCATGGAATGCTGTCCGTGTTTTCTCTTAAAGCTCATCAAATCACAGAAGAGAATTCATCAGGTCCAGGGGCAGAGGAAGAAGTACCAGAAATGGCCGTGTGAGTCAGTAGACACATTTTGACGCACATAGCATGATGCTGTATTTTGAGGCATTCAGCATGGGGTAGGAGTAGTTAAAGGGACAAGGGGGGGAAAGTTGGTTAGAAACTGGTCTGTTATGCAGTGGATGCAATAATGAGATATAGTGGCTTCTTAGATGGGAATGGGTGTGTAGGATGAGGGTTCTGCCCCTAGCTGCAATTCAGACATCTTCAATGGGCAGAAGGGTCCGCTTATGCTGCAGAGTATGTGAAAACCAGAAAATAATGTGCTGTTTTCTTTTGGGGGTTAGTGAAATGTGTGGAGGCAGGAGGGTAGCCCTTGCTGGAGTCTCAAGCACCAAGCTGCTGTAGAGGTCCTTTCAGCCTGGCTGTTCTGTATGTTCTGCATCACTCTTTATCAGTTGTGCTTGTGACTGCCATCTTATGTGTTCGTGGAGATATATCACCTCTGAAATGGAAGGTGGAAATACTGTGGCACAGGGGTTCCTGCAGAGGGAGCGAAAGGACAGCTGTGTCTAGGAGGTCATCTTTGACTGGGTGGCTTTATTTTTAGGTTTATGTGAGTAAGTTTGTTTCTGACTGTGTCCTCTCTGAGCACATGGTCTGAGAAGGCGGGGTTTCTTCTGAGTCCCTGGGGGTGAAGTCAGCAGCTTAGCTCCATACAAGTGCTTCCAGCAGCTTTCAAGGTCAGTTCCTGCAGAGGGAGCAGAAGGAGAGCTGTGTCTGGGAGGCCATCCTCAGGTGTGTGTGTGTGTGTGTGTGTTTAGGTTTCTGTGAGTAAGTTTGTTTCTGACCATGTGCTCTCAATGCTTGGCAAACAGGCAAGGCAAACAGGGGTGCTTACACAGTGTTTAACAAGGGTTTTTAGGGACAGTATCAGACTTCCTTTCTTTCTCTCTCTTTTTTAATTGACTGACCTTATTGTTCAATACGGAGAGTGATGGAGTCACTCCAGTCACCTGCAACAGCTGTGATATGTTTGCCAAAGGATTGCCTGGCTACAAATGCATCAAGTGCAAGTTGGTGTCCCACTTGGAAGATAAGGTCCGGCAGCTGGAGGCCCATGTTTATAATCTTCGGATTACTAGGGAGCATGAGGATTTCTTGGATGGGACAGGGAAGACCATCTTCAATACAGTACATATAGAAAACATCATTGAGGAGGAAGGCAGTTCACAAATACAGGAGGCAGACACGTGGAGGAATGTCACACACAGAAGTAGAAGGCCCAGGAACCATACAGAGAGTTTGGAGCTACAAAATAGATTCCAACCTCTCTCCCTTATTAATCAGGAAATGGAACAGCAGCCAGAGCAGCAATATCAGTCTGCAGAGAATATCCAGAGGACCCAGGAACAATCTGTACATCAAGTGTCCCCTACCAAGCTTCAGAGGAGACAAGTTGTGGTGGTTGGGGACTCCTTGCTCAGAGGAACAGAAGCCACAACGTGCAAGCCTGTCAAGATGAATCGTGATGTGTGCTGTCTCCCTGGAGCCCAAATTCGTGATGTAACAGAGAGACTGTCAAGACTCATTAAGCCCACTGACACCCTTTCCTTTTAGTTCATATGGGAACAAAAGACACTGCGAGGCATAGCTTTCAGGACATCACAAAGGATTATGAGGATATGGGTAGGAAGCTGAAGGACCTGGGTGTGCAGGTTGTAATCTCATCTCTCCTCCCTGTTGAAGGACATGGCTCACGAAGGGAGAGAAGAATATTGGAGTTGAACAACTGGCTCCACAGATGGTGCTGTTAGGAACAATTTTGCTTCATATCAGTAAATGTAAATGGCCTAAATTCACCCCAAAAAAGAAAAAGGGCCTTTCTACAACTACAAAAACAAAAATGTGATGTTATTTGTATCCAGGAAACCCATATGAAAAGAAAGGACTTGAAATTATTAGAATGCCCAAGATTAGGAAAACTATTTGCAGCTTCAGAAGTGAGTACGAAGAAGAAAGGAGTTGCTATATACATCAGGAAGGAATGGGAACCTCACCTGACTTTTGCCTCAGAGGATGGAAGGATAGTAATGGTGGAAATTCAAAGAGAATCCAAGAAATTGTTAATAGTCAATGTCTACGCACCAAATGGAAACCAGGAAAATTTCTACAAACAACTGCAACGGGAATTGGAAAATAAAGACTATGATCATTACTGTATAATTGGAGATTTTAATGCCGTCTTCGACAGAGAACTAGATACAAAATCAGGAAAAATAAGCAAAAAGAGGAGAAACATCATCCCCAGAAAGTTTTTACAACTAGCAGAAGAATTGAGTATGGTGGATGCATGGAGAACATGTAATCCAAAGACAAGAGACGATACCTTTTACTCTAACAGGCATAAATCATGGTCAAGGATTGATGCATGTTGGATCTCAACAAACCTGATGAGAGAATTAGAACTAATAGATATTCTCCCCAGCACATTCGCAGATCATAATCCAATTAGGTTACAAATTGGCAGCAGACCAAGAGAATTCAACTGGAAACTTAATATATTACATTTAAAAATGAAGAATTCAAGAAACAAGCAAAAGAAGAAATGGATCTCTTTTTTAAACAGAATATAATGCCGGATATTTCAATGCGCACAGTCTGGGAGGCAAGTAAGGCTTTCTTTAGAGGAATTGCTATAAGATTTGGAGCAAAATTAAAAAGAGAAAGACGGAAGAAATATGAAATTCTAGAAAACAGTTTAGCTCCGAAAGAGAAGCAGTTAAAACAAAATCCAACAAATAAAGATTTGATAGAAAAGATAAAACATATACAACACCAAATAAATATATTGCTCACTGAAGAGACCGCAAAGAAGCTCAAATTTGCAAAGCAAAATTTTTTTGAGAACGCAAACAAACAAGGAAGATGGTTAGCATACAAATTAAGGAAAGAGAAGGAGAAGACAATAATCCGAACTTTGAAGGATGAAAAGGGAATAGATAGATTTAAACAGGAAGAAATTAAAAAAAATTGCTGAAGATTTCTACCAGAAATTATATGAAAAAAAAGAAGTAGACAGAGAAGCCCAGGAAGAATATATACTGAAACACAACGATATGAAATTGAGCAAAGAACAAATCCAGGCCTTAAACAAGCCCATAACGTATGCTGAAATTATGGAAGCCCTTAAAAAACAAAAAAATGGGAAAGCACCAGGTCCGGATGGCCTACCAGCAGAATATTATAAAGAACTGGAAGAGGTGCTACTTCAGCCGTTTAAGAAGTTAATAGAATGCGTTGAGGAAGAAGGAGAAATACCAGCAACATGGGCCGAGGCAACAATTTCTCTTATACATAAGGAAAACACGGAAGGCAAAGAAATACAAAATTATAGGCCGATTTCACTACTGAATGTAGACTATAAAATCTATGCCACTATTTTAGCAACTAGAATGAAAAGAATTTTAACCCACTTGATCCGTCAAGATCAGTCTGGGTTTCTCCCCAAAAGACAGATGAAGAATAACATAAGAATAGTTTTAAATGCCATGGAATATTACGAAGCACACCCGGAGAAACAGATGGCCATGATATTTTTAGATGCGGAAAAAGCCTTTGACAATCTTGACTGGAACTTTATGATACACATGTTAGAAACACTGCAGATTGGAGAAAGATTTATGAAATTAATCAGAGCAATATATACTGAACAAAAGGCAAAAGTAAGAATCAACGGCGAATTATCAAAAGAAATTCAAATACAGAAAGGTACTAGGCAGGGGTGTCCACTCTCTCCACTTCTATTTATTCTGACTCTGGAAATACTTAACGAACAAATTAGAAATAAAAAGGAATTGAAAGGATTAAAAGTGAAAGGTCAAGTTTACAAACTCCAGGCCTTTGCGGATGATCTAGTTATTATACTGGAAGAACCATTGGATTCAATCGAAGACTTAATGATAACACTAAAAAACTTTGGGGACATGGCAGGAATGAAAATAAACCAAAAGAAGACTAACCTACTTACCAAGAACATGACAGAACAGGAACGACAAAAGTTAATAGAGAAGACGAACTTCCAAGAGGAGAAGAAAATTCGATATTTAGGAATACAAATCACAAAGAAGACAAGCACATTATTCAAGGATAACTATATGAAACCAATGAAGGAGATACAGAACAATTTGGAGAAATGGGATAAATTACAATTATCGTTGTTGGGAAGAATTGCGGCGATTAAAATGACTATCTTGCCAAAAATCTTATTTTCATTTCAGTCAATTCCTATCATGTTAAAGCAGTCATTTTTTAAAGAATTCAATAAGATAATTATGAGATTTATATGGCAAGGGAAAAAACCAAGAATTAAAATTAAGGCTATGCAAGATGCTAAGCAGAGGGGTGGCTTTGGTCTTCCTGACTGGGAATTGTATTACAGAGCTTGTATTCTAGATTGGATAAAAGAATGGATAACTTTAGAAAATGATAGATTACTTAGCTTGGAAGGACATGATTTACAACTAGGCTGGCATGCTTATTTATGGTATAAAAAGGACAAAGAACAAAAAAATTTTAATTCACATATGATAAGGAAAGCTTTGTTGGTAACGTGGAGAAAAATTACACAAGTTTATTATAAAATACCTGCATGGGTGTCACCCATAGAAGCCTTCACACAATCCAATCTTATGACAAAAGCAAACCTTCTAAGATATCAAGAGCTATTGAAAAAGGATGGTGAGTTAAGATCTAAAGAGGAATTAGAGTCGCAGAATGTTTATTTAGACTGGTGGCCTAGAATTCAGCTAGAATCCAGATATACAAAAGATAAAATAGAGGGTTTCTACTTCGAACAAACTATCTTTGATAAACTGTTATTGGGTTCAAAAGAACAAATTGTTAAGAAAATGTATAATTATATGTTGGAAATTCAAATGCAAGAGGAAATGGTTAAAGAACCTATGATTAAGTGGGCACAAAATATAGAGCACAACATTGATATTGATCAATGGCTGAAAATATGGCAAAATAACATAAAGCTCACAAGATCGGTTAATTTTAAGGAGAATATATATAAGATGTTCTATAGGTGGCATATGACCCCTGAAAAACTGTCAAAGATGTATACTGATGTATCAAATAAGTGTTGGAAATGTGAAACACAAATGGGAAGTTATTATCATATGTGGTGGTCGTGTGGGGTAGTGAAAAAATACTGGAAAAGAGTGCATGTTATGTTACAACAAATTCTGCTTTGTAAAGTACCACTAACCCCAGAATTGTTTCTATTAAGCATGATACCCGATAACATAGATAGGTCAAAGGAACATATAGTTATATATATTATTACAGCAGCCAGAATTATGTATGCTAGAAATTGGAAAAGTACAGCAGTGCCGGAACAAGAAGATCTGATGGAAAAGATACGGGAAATAGCCGAAATGGACATCTTATCGGAAATTATGAAGGACCAATCCTTGCAAAGGGCAACAGAAAGATGGGACTTATTTTATAAATGGACTGAATTAACAGGTAGTAGCTGAATATATATAGTGAAATGTGAACCTTATACATAAGGCAGAAAAGAGTAAATAGAATGATTTTGGATTTGATATGGCAATAGGTATAGATTGGATATTAGTATGCTATGATTTCCCCTCTCCCTCACAAATCCCCTTCCCTCACAAACCCTAACCCCCATGTCCCTATGTCACCCTTTATGTAAAAAATAAAATAAAATTATATATAAAAAAGGAACAATTTTGCTTCTTGGACCACAGTCTGCTATTTCACAAAGATCGTCTTTTGGCAAGGGATGGGGTGCACCTCACAGCTGTTGGCAGTAATGTTATTGCTAAGAGGTTCACAAATCTAATCAGGAGAGTTTCAAACTGAATTCGGGGAGGGGAGGGAGACAATAGTTTTCAGGACAGAAATTCAGCAAGTGCTGGTGAGAAAAGCCCATCAGGGCAAGTAGTACTAAACAACAACAAGGGGGAGAAAAACACACTAAATGTCTCTATACTAATGCACAGAGCATCGGAAATAAACAAGATGAACTGGAACTCTTAATACAGCAAAATAAGTATGATATAAAGGTATCACTAAAACCTGGTGGGATGAAACCCATGACTAGAATGTAGTTATTGGGGGATATAAACTATTTCTGAGAAATAGACCTAGCAAGAAAGGAGGAGGAGGAGCTTTATATGTTAATGATGTTTATACTCACGAAGAGATCCAGGACTTAAATCCAGGAACCTAGGTTGAGAGTATCTGGGTAAAAATTAAGGGGGAGAGAGACAAGAGGGATGTCATTGTGGGGGTATACTACAGACCCCCAAGCCAGCCAGAGGAGTTGGATGATGCCTTCCTGGAGTAGATGGTCACACATTCAAAAGGGAGAGATGCAGTAGTAATGGGAGATTTCAAGTATCCCGATATATGTCAGCAGTCAAATTTTGCCAAGAACATAAGGTCCAGTAAATTCCTTACTTGCCTTGCAGACAATTTCATGGTCCAAAAGTTGGAAGAGGCAACAAGGGGATCAGCTATTTTAGATCTGATCTTAACCAACAGGGATGACCTTGTTAATGGGGTACAAGTGGTGGGATCCTTAGGCGGGAGTCACTACGCTGTCTTGGAATTTGTTATACAGTGGGAAGGGGAAGCCAAGTGCAGCCAGACATGCATTCTAGACTTTAAGAAGACCAATTTCAGTATATTAAGGGAATTACTGGCTGTAATTCCATGGGCAAAGATATTGAAAGAGAAGGGAGTTCAGGATGGATGAGAATTTCTTAAAAGGGAGATACTAAAGGCACAATCTGAAACTGTTCTAATAAGAAGGAAAAATGGGAGATGTCTAAAGAAACCAGAATGATTGACTAAAGAACTTTCAGCTGAGCTAAGTGTTAAAAAAACATGTTCAAGAAATGGAAAAATAGGGAAAACACCAAAGAGGAATACAAGTAAATAGCCAGTATTTGTAGGGGGAAGGTAAGAAAAGCAAAAGTGCAGAATGAACTCAGGCTTGCCAGACAGATTAAAAACAATAAAAAGGGCTTTGCTAGTTACAGTATGCATGCAGCAAAAGGAAAAACAAGGAAATGATAGGTTCTCTGTATGGAGAAGATGGCCAACTACTAGTAGAGGACAGGGAACTTCTCAACACCTTCTTTGCCTCAGTGTTCTCCAAAAAGGAAAATAGTGCTCAACCTGAGGGACAAAGAGCAGGTGATGTAGTGGGGGAAATGCAGCACAGAATAGATAGAGAAGTAGTACAGGAATACCTGGCTACTCTAAATGAATTCAAGTTTCCAGGGCCAGACAAATTACATCCAAGGATATTAAAAGAACTGGCAGAAGTAATTTCAGAACCATCTTTGAGAATTCTTGGAGAACAAGAGAAGTCCCCACAGATTGGAGGAGGGCAAATATTGTCCCTATTTTCAAAAAAGGAAAAAAAGAAGACCCAAATGATTATCGCTCAGTCAGCCTGACATCAATTCCCAGAAAAATTCTAGAGTAGAACATTAAACAGACAGTTTGTTATTATTTAGGAAGCAATGCTGTCATCACTAAAAGTCAACATGGGGTTCTCAAAAACAAGTCATGACTAATCTGATCTCTTTTTTTGATAGAGTTACAGGCTTTATAGTTGAAGGGAACACTGTGGATGTAGCATATCTTGATTTCAGTAAGGCCTTTGACAAGGTTCTGCATGATATTCTTGCAAGGAAGCTAGCAAAATGAGGGCTAGACAGTGCTACTGTTTGGTGGATATGTAATTGGTTGTCTGACCAAACCCAAAGGGTGCTCACCAATGGCTTCTCCTCATCCTGGAGAGAGATAACTAGTGGGGTGCCTCCGGGTTTTGTTCTGGGCCCTGTGCAAGTCTTTATCAATGACTTGGATGAAGGAATAGAGAGTATGCTGATTAAATTTGCAGGTGATACCAAAGTGGGAGATGTTGCTAATTCCCCAGAGGACAGGATTAAAATTCAAAATGACTTTGATAGTCCTGGGCCAAAACTAACAAAATGAATTTCAACAGGAAGAAATGTAAGGTCCTACACCTAGGCAGAAAAAAATGAGCTGCACAGATATAGGATGGAAGACACCTGGCTAGACAACAGTACCTGTGAAAGGGATCTAGGAGTCTTGGTAGACCACAAACTGAACAAGAGTCAGCAGTGTGATGTGGCTGCCAAGAAAGCCAGTGCAATTCTTGGTTGCTTTAATAGTAATATAGTCTCTAGATCAAGGGAAGTGATAGTATCACTCTATTCTGCTTTGGTCAGACCTAACCTGGAGTATTGCGTCCAGTTCTGAGCACCTTAATTCAAAAAGGATGTTGAAAACCTGGAACATGTCCAGAGGGCGGTGATCAAAATGGTCAGATGTCTGGAAGCCATGTCCTATGAGGAGTGGCTTAGAGAGCTGGGAATATTTAGCCTTACAAAAAGAAGGTTAAGAGGGGACATGATAGCCATGTTTAAATATTTGAAGGGATTTCATGTCGTGGAAGGGACAGGTTTGTTTTCCATGGCTCCAGACACTAGGACAAGGAGTAATGGCTTCAAAGTACAGGAAAAGAGATTCCACCTGAATCTCAGGGAGAACTTCCTGACAGTCAGAGCTGGTCGGCTGTCATGAGTGCAGCTGAAGACCTGGAACCAGAAAGGTTAACTGAGGCTGAGGAGAATGCTGAGCAATTGATGGCCGCTTGGAGAGCCGACGCTTAGCACAGGGCAGTTCCCGTATCCTGCAGTCACCCTTGACAGCCCCTAATACCAGACCAGAGGATTCTGAACCTATGCAATTGGGAGCAGCTCGGCCTCGCCTCAGCCCTGAGGAAAAAACGCCGCTCCCAGAATTTTTGTCTGTACTGTGGGGGAGCAAGACACTTTGCTTCTGGCTGTTTGATTAAGCGGCGTAACCTCGGCTCTGTGAAACCATTGCCAGTAAAAGAATTGCCCCATGTCTGAATGGACCCTCAGACGTGGAGCACTTAGCTGGATCTCCTGAACCATACCTTAACATCCCGGGACCATTCCTTGTACCAGTTAAAATCTGCCTGCCGGATGGACGTTGTTTGTTTGTTCATGCCATGGTCAACTCTGGGGCGGATCGCTGTTTCATCGACACAACTTTTGTGAAACAGCACTGGATCCCTGTACAAGATAAAGAGATCCCGACCCTAGTCGAATCCATAGATGGACGTCTCCTCCACTCCAGTCCTGTGATCCAAGAAACCCAACCGGTCATCCTCCAGGTTCAACAGCATCAGGAACAACTACAGTTCAACATCGCCCGCATGCCCCATTTTCCACTTATTTTGGGACTTTCCTGGCTCCGAACCCATAACCCCCTAATGGACTGGACACGAGGATAGTTAAGTTTCAGGGGTCCGTGTTCGCATCTGGGTCCACCAGCTACCTTGGCCGCAGCAGGGTCAACAGACAAGTCCGTAATTCCCTCAGATTATGAGGACTTTGCTGATGTCTTCGAGGAGAAGGGGGCTGACCAACTACCTCCGCACCGACCCTTTGACTGTGCTAATAATTTGGTGCCTGGGGCACCCCTTCCTGTGGCACAGATTTACCCCATGTCGGAACCCGAACTCGCAGCCTTGAGGGCCTTTCTTGATAAAAATCTGAAACGGGGATTCATCCGGCTATCCACGTCACCTCTGTCTGCACCTGTCATCTTTGTTAACAATAAGGATGGGGAGCTCCACCGCTGATTACAGAACCTTGAATAAGATAACTATTAGAGACCACTACCCTCTACCATTGTTCAGCGAACTTCTGGATCGCCTTAAAGGGGCACAAATTTACACCAAGTTGGATCTCTGTGGTGCCTATAATTTGGTGCAAACTGGTGCTGGCGACTAGTGGAAAACGGTTTTTGAACACGTTATGGCCAGCAGGAATATCTGGTCATGCCTTTCAGATTAACCAACGCTCCAGCGGTGTTCCAGCGATTCATGAATGTCATCTTTCAGGGCTTGCTTGATCGCTTTGTAATCATTTACCTGGATGACAATCTGATTTATTCCCGAGACCCCGCTTGGCATATGGAACATATTCACCAGGTTTTACAACGGTTATGAGAACCTCGACTCTATGCCAAGCTGGAGAAATGTGAATTTAACCTGCAAGAAGTCGAGTTCCTGGGTCACATTGTATGTCCCCAAGGAATCCAGATGGACCCAAAGAAGATAGTGATGGTACTGAACTGGCAGAAACCTCGGAACCGTAAAGACGTACAACAGTTTCTCAGCTTCGCGAATTATTACCGTCAGTTCATACCATCTTACGCGGATGTAACCACGCCACTGACCCGCCTCCTCCAGCCCAAAGAGCCATTTCTTTGCACTCCGGAGGCAGACCATGGCTTTACCACACTAAAAACCCACTTTACCACTGAGCCCATTCTACGCTATCCGGATTCCCGGCTACCGTTTACCGTAGAAACAGATGCCTCCAGTGTCGCCCTGGGTGCAATACTGTCCCAGCGGGAGGACCCCTCACAATCCCTGCAGCCCTGTGCGTTCTACTCCCGGCAGTTCACACCCTTGGAGCACAACTACGCCATCTGGGAGCGAGAACTTTTGGCCATCAAAGCTGCTTTTGAGGTTTGGAGGCATTACCTCGAAGGGGCCCATCACCCAGTCCAAGTTTTGACGGATCATCGAAACCTGGAACACTTACAAACAGCCCGACACCTTAATCAATGCCAAATCCGATGGAGTCTCTTTTTCTCCCGGTTCGACTTCTGTATCACCTATGTCCCACATACCTAGAATCGGAAAGCTGATGTATTGTCCCGTAAACCAGAATACGTCGTTCTAACCTCTGAAGAACCTCCAATCACACCTATCCTGCCTCCTTCAGTCTTTGCAGCTGTAACCACTCACTCATCCCTGGTTGAAGAAATTTGAGCCAGTCAAGCTCGAGATCCCTGGGCCAAGCAACATCTGCAGGAACTTCAAGAGGGCTCTGTCAATAACTTTACCAACCACCAGGGCCTCCTATTACATTGTGGATGCTTATTATTCCTCCGGGGCCCCTCCGAACCAATGTCCTCCATCTGACTCATGATTCCCCTCCTGCAGGACATTTTGCTCAGTACAAAACTCTGTACTTGCTCACACGAGAGTTTTGGTGGCCCCAGGTTCGAGCTGATGTCACCCAATATGTTGGTTCCTGTGAGGTTTGTTGTCGAGCCAAGGACATACCAGCCAAACCTTCAGGTCTGCTACAACCATTACCTGTACCAGCCAGCCCTTGGGACCCAGTATCCTTGGATCTTATCACAGATCTCCCGCAGTCACAAGGGTATACTTGTATCTTAGTAATAGTGGACCTGTTTACTAAGATGGCTCATTTTGTTCCATGTTCCAAACCTCCCACAGCTCCTGACACTGCCCAACTCTACCTCCATCATGTTTTCCGTCTACATGGGCTCCCAACGCACCTAATTTCTGATCATGGTTCCCAATTCACTTCCCGGTTCTGGCAAGCCTTACACACCAGTTTGGGTACCCAGGTGCACTTGTTGTTGGCATATCACCCCCAAACAGATGGACAGACCGAGCGTACCAATGCCACCCTAGAACAATATCTCTGCTGCTACATCTGATACCAGCAAGATAATTGGGCTACCCTGTTACCCCTGGCGGAATTTGCTTACAATAACACTGTACCCACATCTACAGAACAGACACCATTTGAAGCCAACTATGGGTACCATCCTCGCTTTTTCCCAGCTACTCTACCATCAACCATGGTTCCTCCTGCCGATGCCCATATATGTGAGTTGCAGGCCCTCCAAGACTTACTCCGAGAGCAGCTTCAGCAGGCTAAAGAAGCTTATAAAACAGCGGCCGACCGAAACCAGGAGATCAGGTCTGGCTTTCCACCCGTTACCTACGCCGACCTGGCCGATCCCGTAAGATGGACCCTTGGTTTATAGGGCCCTATGTAATCCTGGAACAAATCAACCCTGTGGCCTTCCGGCTACAACTTCCAGATACTCTCCGTATCCACCCGGTTTTCCATGATCTCTCCTTGTTCCTGTCTCAGCACTGGACCCTGCCCAACCTTCGCCCCCGGCTCCACCTCCACCTATTCTGATCAATGGCAAAGAGGAATATGAGGTCCGTCAGATCCTGGATTCCCGAATCCACCGAGGAGGTCTTCAGTATTTTGTGGATTGGGAACGTTATGGTTCTGAGGATCAATCGTGGGAACCCACCAGTAATCTACACGCCCCTGATTTGATACCTATCCCAATTAACCCGGCCCATCTGAAGGGTGGAGACCTGGGGAGGGGGATAGTGTCATGAGTGCAGCTGAAGACCTGGAACCAGAAGGGTTAACTGAGGCTGAGGAGAATGCTGAGGAATCAGAGACACCTGAATTGCCTCCAGATTCTCCTTCCCCAGCAGACAGGCTTCGGGCCAGGCTTCGGGGAAGACTTATGGCAAGGAGGTCGGAGGATTGCTCGAGGGCTGTCCACAGAAATATCCGGTCAACTAGCCCTGAGTATTGACAGGATGAAAAGGTTTCCAGCAGCTCAAGGGGCTGCTTTGCTATAAAAACAGCTCCTAGTCAGCTAAGAATTCTGTGGAAGCAACAAGTCAAAACCTCTGACTTGCATCCACACTCCTACAACCTTGAACCGTGTTCCTGACTCTGGACTCTGACCTTGGACTACGTTGTGTGTTTGCCTCTGGACTCTGACCTTGGATTACGTTCTGTGAGTTGGTTTGGTAATTGGATATCGGCTTTGCATTCTTGTTATTCCTGACCTTGGACTGGTTTATCGGACTTCAGCTGTTGTAACCCCTGGGAACATGACATCGGCAGTGGAATATGCTGCCTCAGAATGTGGTGGAGTCTCCTTCTTTGGAGGTTTTTAAGCAGAGGCTGGATGGCCATTTGTCGGGAGTGCTTTGATGGAGTTCCATCAAATTTGATGGGGTTGGACTTGATGGCCCCTGTGGTCTCTTCCAACTCTGTGTTTCTATGATTCTATGAGGATGCCACCTTGGCTGTGTGAATGTATTGCTGTTTGAGACTGCCAAAAGCCATCCCTGAAAACAGATGGGGATAAAAATCACAGAATAAAAATTACTGGAAAGCATATTATGCAGAACCCCATCTATTTTATTTTATTTGTTTAAAATATTTTACTCCACCTTTCTCCTTTAAATAAGGACCCAACATTAAAAACACAAAAGCTAAAAACAGTAAGGTATATAAATTTTTAAAAAGAATTAAACATTATTTAATTCCTCAGGCAGGCAACCACTCTGATGATGAGGCAGGGCAGGGAGTCTCCTTGCACAGCCAATTAGTGTCTGGCTGCCTAGGAGGTGGGAAAAGTCTGGCTGGTTCCTGCCTGTTGGAGCACTGCTGCCAAAGGACCCCAGCAGCTTACAGAGGCTGGAAAATGGACTAGGTGGCCTGGATAAAGGAAGATGGAACTCAGCCCCACCTGTGGTGCCATGCTTCATGCCTTATACAAAGCCCAAAGCCCGCATCTCTAAATATGAATTCACTACAAGGCAAGGTTGAGGGAGTTAATTTGCCTGCTGCAGCCAGGCCAGGGAAGGTACTATCTCAGTTTCTCTGTGTGTCTTGACAGACTCAGTGAGAATATTCTCAACACCAAAAATTACTGCTCCTTTTCAGATTGTATGTTCTAAAGGAATCTCAGTTGTTTGAACACCTAAAAGAGATGAGTATGCCCTACATTACTAGACTTCAGACTTTGAGATTTGGTGCCTACATTTAATCCTTCTTAAAAGACAAATGATATCAAATGTAATTTTAAGTACATGTCTATTTTTTATTTACCCATGTCTTTTTTGTACCTTATCTGCTTCACCTGAATGCTGACACCACCAATGTCAAAGGAAAGGTAGTCTACAAGATCCCCACTTGTGCTCACCAGCATTCGAGCAGGGGAGATGCCACACAAACAAAAATCACAGAACCTGACTATCTTTTTTATCAATTTACCACTTCTCACCCAATTGTGCAAAAGATTTTCAATTTGTTTTTCAACCAGTCTTCTGGTATCTATTGCTTGAAAACATGTTATGATAACCATAATGTGCTGTGATAAATGTCTGTTTGTGGAGGACTAATTGACTGTGGCTCATTCACCCATATGATCATAAGCGATTGATCATGCTTACATGTGAACTTACCTTAATTTGATACCCTTGAAGACAGAAACAAAATTCAAAATGATCTTCATAGGCTGGAGCACTGGGCTGAAAACAACAATGAAATTCAACAGGAATAAGTACAAAGTACTGCACCTCAGAAAAAGAAACCAAATGCACAGTTACAAGATGGGGAATACCTGGCTCAGCAAAGCTACAAGTGAGAAGGACCTTGGAAGTATCGTAGATCACAAGCTGGATATGAGCCAACAGTATGATGTGGCTACAAATTGGAACAAGTTCAGAGGAGGGTGACAAGGGTGGCCAGGGGGCTGGAAACCAAGCCCTAGGAGGAAAAACTGAAAGAATTGGGCATGTTTAACCTTGAGAAAAGAAGACAGACGGGTGATATGATAGCACTTTTCAAATACTTGATCGGCTGTCATATGGAGGAGGGGTGGACCTGTTCTCAATCATCCCAGAGTGCAGGACATGCAACAATGGCCTCAAGTTACAGGAAGCCAGGTTTCGATTGAGTATCAGGAAAAACTTCCTAACTGTTAGAGTACTAAGACAGTGGAACCAATTACCTTGAGAGGTGGTGAGTCCTCCAACACTGGAGGCATTCAAGAAAAACTTGGATAATCACCTCGCACATATCCTTTGACTTGTATTCCTGCATCGAGCAGGATATTGGTCTTGATGGCCTTATAGGCCCCTTTGAACATCACTATTCTATGATTCTATGATTGCAGCTGTGTACTCAGACTTCACATTCTAGTGTTTTGGTGGATTCAGAAAATGGAGATCTTAATTTTTTCTTTCCATTTGCATCACTTTGTTTGCCCTTGATACCAGCTGAACATGATCTTTGTTCCTGCTACTGCTCTCATTTTTGAATATGGAGGATGCTAGTAGAATAGTTGATATTATTTGCTTCTTCATTCTTCTTGCTTCTTCATCTTATTTGTTTTTTTAAAATACATTTCTATCCAGCCTTTCTCCACAAGAGGGCCCAGAACACAGAACAGCAAATTAGCAAAATCAGGAATCTCATTTTTTAATGTAAAAGTTACAGCCAATTAAATGCCTTAATTCAAGTAATGTTATCCTCCCGCTCCCAAGAAATAGTCAAATAAATCCCCAGTAGTGATAGAACTTTCAGTGCTGCAATAAATGCATTGCTTTTTACATCATATTCATCTTCCTGTATCATGTGGGAAATGGTCCTCATCACCCCATGCCAATTCTACTACATGCTATTTCTCTAGCCAAAAATTTAAAAATGAAGAGAGTGAGTTGTGTTGACAGAGGGAAGGGAAGGGAAGGGAAGGGAAGGGAAGGGAAGGGAAGGGAAGGGAAGAAAGAAAGAAAGAAAGAAAGAAAGAAAGAAAGAAAGAAAGAAAGAAAGAAAGAAAGAAAGAAAGAAAGAAAGAAAGAAAGAAAGAAAGAAAGAAAGAAAGAAAGAAAGAAAGAAAGAAAGAAAGAAAGAAAGAAAGAAAGAAAGAAAGAAAGAAAGAAAGAAAGAAAGAAAGAAAGAAAGAAAGAAAGAAAGCTTTATTTTCTAAGCAGACATCCTACCTAAGTGTAAGTTACTGAAACATAAAACTGCAAGACAGGAGTGCAGGATGAAATATGATGTAACTGGTTGATTTTCCTACATCAGGAAACAGGCTTAGACATTAAAATTCTGGGACAATGTTTATGGAAAATAAAGATTCAAGAAGACACGGGGGAATATACAGCTCTATGGGCATAGAAGCATAATATTTTCAGGGATAATATGGATAAGGCTATCTAACTGCTACAGAAAGGCAACCAATTATACAGGGAAGGAATCTATGAAACAGTTATAAGATACTTATTGCCCCCAAAGGACAAGGACAAAAGGAAATCAGAAAACAGATAAGGAAGGCCTGTAGAAATAGTTATATTAAATGATTGGGAGACAGGGGAGTATCCATTTACCACTCGACATAAAAAACATCTGTAAGATTGCAGCAGAACATTGTGTGTTACCACAAGGCCAATCCTGAGTTGTCACCTTCCTTTCTTTTTTCAGTTGCAGATAAATAGAACAGGCAGAATCCAGTGCTGAATGTCTAGTTGTATCAAACACATTCCTCAAGGCAAGCACAAGGACAAAAATGTTACAGTTTATGCCTGTTATAATAAACCAACAGAATACTATATTTTGTCACCAGATATTTGTGTTGTGTATGTTCCAGAAAAACATCTACTTCTGCTTCATTGACTACACAAAAGCCTTTGAATGTGTGGACCACAGCAAACTATGGCAAGTCCTTAAAGAAATGGGAGTGTCTGATCACCTTATCTATCTCCTGAGAAATCTATATGTGGGACAGGAAGGAACAGTTAGAACTGGATATGGAACAACTGATTGGTTCAAAATTGGGAAAGGAGTACAACAAGGCTGTATATTGTCTCCCTGCTTATTTAATTTATATGAAGAATACATCATGCGAAAGGCTGGACTGGATGAATCCCAAGCCGGAATTAAGATTGCCGGAAGAAATATCAATAACCTCAAATATGCAGATAATACCACTCTGATGGCAGAAAGTGAGGAACAATTAAAGAACCTTTTAATGAGGGTAAAAGAGGAGAGCCCGATAAATGGCCTGAAGCTCAACATCAAAAACAAAAACAAAAACAAAAAAACTAGGTCCCATCACCTCCTGGCAAATAGAAGGGGAAGATATGGAGGCAGTGACAGATTTTACTTTCTTTTCTTTCACTGAAGATATTGACAGCAGCCACGAAATTAAAAGACGTCTGATTCTTGGGAGGAAAGCGATGACAAACCTAGGCATCTTAAAAAGCACAAACACGAAGTCGGATATGACTTAACAACAACAACTACAATGTTGTGCAGCTAACACAAAGTTTGCACTTGGCAGCAGACAAGATGATGATGGAAGCCAGAGCTTGGGTGGTAGCTGCATTTGCTCTTCTGCTGACACTGTGTTGGCATCCATAAATTAAATGAATGAGGTGTTTAGTGCAATATGGTGAAAGTGGCTCTGATTCTTTTTGCAACATAGTAAGGTGCCATAATTAGACTATTACCTAGTTAGCACCATTTAACCTAGATTTTAAGTATGTCACACCTGGTGCCCAGTATTTTTTTTTCCTGATCAAATGTTTCAAAACCAATTTGAATTGATCCTACTGTTTTTGCTCTTAATGTATTTTATTTTTTGCTCTGCCCCTAGGAGCCTCCACTTTTTTCAAGCCAGAATAGTTAGAGCAGAACTTTCCCACATGTGATCAGTTGATTCATTCTTTTAAAGATGGGACGTATGTCTGTGGATGGTGTTTCAGTGACATAGGTAGTTAGGACACAATGTTCATCTGATCACCTTATCACTACTATTGATATACTAGCTTAGCACTAAATCACCTCTAGACAAGGGGGTTTTATTTAAAAAAAATGACCAAATATGAAATAAAAAACTTACTTGCAGTATGTGGTGTTTCTGTAAACATTAAGAACTTTGGAATGCTGCCACCTTTTCCAGAAGACTGTACAATGCATTCAAAACTAAGCAGATTGACAGCAGACCATTAAAAGATTGGCAGAGGTGGGAGCAGAGGAAGGGAGGTGTCATGATCCTCACATGGTCCCTGCTTGTTTCACCAAACTAGGAGCTCAAGCTACGTGCCCCTCAGCTGCCACCAGTTGATTACATGAACATAACCTATTATTAATAAACGAGGTCCAGGCCATATGTCATTTTAAAAGAACCAAATAGAAATTGTTTATTGTTATAGATGTAGATAATTCAAGCAATGTTGTTAACTCTTAACAAACATCCTACTTCACCCCACTCTCAACCACCACTTTCCTGCCCAAACTCCAAAACCTTCTCTCAACTCCCTCTCAAAACTCCCCATCTCTCTATTTCCTAACTCAAATAAAACTCTCTATCTCCCTCTGTCTCCTGTTCAGTCTTTTATATCTTGTGACTCCACTCCTCCAGCACTCCCATTGGTCTATGCAGATAGCATATGAATATTCATGACCTGGGCAGATGCCACAGGAGGAAAGAAAGGGAATAGTGCTCTGAAATACAAATTATATTACATCAAGTATGAACATTGAACTCCCAAATCAATCCACAGCACCTACAGTATATGGTCACTGGCTGCAAATTCAGTTGTAATGCAGGCTGCAAATGAAATCACAGCAAAACTGAATCAGAGAGCTTCAACTTGCCAGTGTAATCACAATAAAAAGTTACTTTCTTGGACTACTACATCCCCTCCAATCCAATTTCTAATATGACTCCAATTACCTGCTATAATATAACCTATAGTAGTGACAGGAAACAGCAAGTAGTGGAGTGAGAATTTTAAGGAAAAAAAGCAAAACATTGGAGATGCTAAACTGGATTGGCTTTTGCTTTGAGAGAGAGAGAGAGAGAGAGAAATGAAATATCAAATATGGCAAATTAAAAATAAAATTAGTGATTTTTTTGTCTGTAATAATCCAGCTAGCTTGCTGGATCTCTCATTGATTTAGGTATTTGGCTGCAGGGCCAGAGGCTAGGAGTTCCCCACTGTGCCTCCTAGGAGAAGAGCCAGACCTGTGTGGCTTTGGACAAGCCACACAGTCCTAGGATGCCCCCCCTCCCAAGAAGGGAAGGGTAAAATACCTCTTAGTACTCCTTACTTAGAAAACCCTGAAAACAGTTGCCATAAATGAGAATCAACTTGACAGCAATAATCAAGCTATCTCTCAAAATAAAAAAACATGGTTTCCCCAAATTTCTGCATGAGCCCCTTTCTCCTGCATTTCCTCTTGCAAATCATATGGCAATATGCCACACATGGGGGATTCCTGTGCTCATAGATCTGTAGGGCTTTTGCCATCATTGAAACAGATGACAAAAAACCCTAAACAACTGCTGTCTCATGAACAGTGGAGTAGTCATGGCATCCCATGGGGGTTGAAGCACTAACCCTCCCAGATCACTCCCTAGTGGTTCTGTCAGATCACATTTCTATTCCCCTCCCTCACGTAGCCACGATCTCATGTCTCTTCAGACTGGCCCCTTCTTTAAAATTACCCTGTATTCACATCTCATAGAGAGAGATATAAATATCTGTCTCACTTGAGACACCCCTTCATGGATATATACCTTAATGTGGCAAGGGGGTTTGAGTGTATCAGTGAAGCTGAAATAAATGTTGTCAGGAGCCTACACTACATTACACACCTGGATCCCTAGCAAAGTCACCCAATGTTAGGGTTGCCAGACGCCCGGCAAAGAGAGGACATGTCCTCCTTTTGAAGCTAAAGTCCTCTGTCCCGCAGGCAAAGCTAAAAAGCTTTAAAATGTCCAGCTTTTCTATCTTCACCCCCTTCCCATGCAGCCAAACCTCAAAATGTAAATCACCTCTCCCTCCTTCCTTGGTTGTAAGGCACTTGTAAATCCTCCATTCTGATTGGAGATAAGCCAATTTAACTGGTCACCACTGTGCAACAAAGCCTGGAGCAATCATTGATTGCTTCCGGGGGAGGTGAGTGAGAGCACAAGGTAAAACTTCAATTAAGAAGGGAAGAAAGGTGCGAGAGAGTGACTGGTGGCTTGACAGAGCTTGTTTATAAGATTGTAGAAAATTTAGGGAGGGAGGGAGGGTGGGTGGGTGTATGTGAGTGAGAAAGAGACTTACTTTTATAAAACCATGAAAAAAGGTTGTTACTGCAAGGGAGAGAAGGCTCATAGGTATGAGGGAGGGATGGGTGGAAATGGACATGAGAGGAAATGGACATAGTGAACTGAAGCAACTGATTGAACATTGAGGAAGGGTTTGTGTGTCTGAGGGAGAGGGAGAGAGAGACACACACAGAGAGACTTGATTTTTCCATAAAACCATGAAAAAAGGAACATTGCAAAATTTAATCTCCATTGCATTTAGCTCTGCTGAGAACAGCAAGTATTTCAAGATTCTTTTTAGACTCTAAATCGAACTGGGTAGAACTGGAATATTTAGCAGACACCTAGTAAAAGACAACTGACACACCTGGGACTAAATTTCTGAAGTGTGTAGCAATCATGTTTCTCTGTTTCTCATGCCCATAGCAGGCAAAAGTATCATAGCTTATTCCCAAATCTGAATCCCAGTCTCTCTGCTCCTGGTCCTGCTTTGACTGCTACACCAAACAAAAGGTCTTACAAACAAAAGACTGTGACTTTCTTTATTGAGTCAATCCATCTCATGTGCTGGAAAACAGTTCTCCCAGATTTGGGGGGGGGGAGTCCTGCAGAAATCGAATCCACACACCAATACTGCAATCTTAAATCATTTGTGCAAGACAAGAATGAACAGTTTTTTTGAAAGACTCTTGCATGAACAGTGGAGTTTATTTTTCCAAAGTTGCCCAAATGCAAGTTGCTTTTCAGAGTTACTTAAAATTTGTGAATTATTCTTCTGTATTCCTGGACACAATGGCAATGTGGAAAGAGTATTCTCCTTGATTAATGCTCAGTGGACAGAGGAAAGGAACAGACTCTTACTTGACTCTGTAAAAGGAATCATTTTCACAAAGTACAATTTGAAGAATATTACTTGTGAACAGTTTTATGCATATGTGTGTAACAGCCACCCTCAAACCTCAAAGACTGGTTGCTACTTCACTTTAAACTCTGCTGCCACCAACTTATCCTTGAAAATCAAGCGAAGGACAAGTGTAACTTTGAAAAACAAAAACTGGTTTATTGATTACAGGAAATAAAAATAGTAAATCACTGGTAAAGAATCAATAAGTCAATCACTGTAAATAAATCACTGGCTTACACAGACTATTTCACACTGACAGGCTCTCTGACTCACTATAACTAACAATCACTTTAAACCCTCAGCTCAAACTCTCATCTCTAATCTATCTCTCAAAACTGATCTCTCAAACAGCATACACCCCTTTATATCCCAGCTCCTCCCCCTTTAGCACCACCTTCTGTCCCCTCATTGGCTGCTGTTCCACTGCCCAGCTGTGACAGACAGGTGAGGGCAGGGCTGAATGTTACAATGTGATTTCTAATGAAGATCTTCTGCGAAAAGTTGGCTCCTCTGAGAAATATGCCGTGTAATTAATAAAAATTAAAAGGTAGTAATTGTACAATTAGCTGTTTAAATAATGTTCTTTGGTATTTTGAAAAAAGCCTCCATTGAATTTATTTTTATTTTTTTAACATGACTGTTTCTTGGTCCAGTTCACTAAGAGACGTTTATTGGCAGGAATTGTAATAAAATTGTATTTATTGTGGGTTTAATGTGGATTCAAATGAAACATTCAATATGTCCTCCTTTGTCCTCCTTTTTGTCTTTCTATGTCCTCCTTTTGGTACCAATGTATCTGGCAACCCTACCCAAGTTGGAATAGTCACAGCTGAGACCCCAGATTAAGATACATCTTCAAGGCTAACAGTCACATCATCAGAAAAGGATGGATAGTTCTGGAGGTGATGGGGCAGCAGCTACTGGAAGAGATAATGGCAGTGTCACTCAAACTAATTTTTTTAGTACTCCACAGAAAGTGGCAAAGAGAACCATTACAGAACCTCTTTGTCATGCAAACCATATGATAAGACAGTCTAAAATGAAACAAGAGATAGTGCTGGAAGATGAGACCCCCAGACCAGAAATTGTTCAATCAGTTACTGGAGAAGAGTAAAGGACAAGTACAATTACTGCTATTGCTAAAAATGCAAGATTAAAGGCAAAAAGACATTTAGTGGTTGATTGGCACAGAAGTGAAAGGTAGGTCCAATGTTGCACAACACATACAGTTGGAATGTGGAATGTGAGAAGTATGAATCATGGTAAATTGGAAAGTGTAAAGCAAGAAATGTAACATTTAAACACTGCAGTGCTTGGTGTCAATGAACTAAGGTGGGTTGTAGTGGGATATTTTCAGTCACACAACTACAAAGGGTTTCCCCCTAGAAGTGGCAAACTCAGAAGAAAAGGAGTGGCTCTAATACTGAAGCAAGATGTAGGTTTGCGGAAAACGTATCAACATAACCATCTTTCAAATCTATGCTTTAACTTCAGACAATGAAGAAAATGAAATTGAAAGTTTTGTACTTACATCCAGGAGGAAACCAATCATACATCAAAACAAGACACACTTATGTAACTGGAACACAAAAGTGAGAAACAAAGCAGAACTAAATTTTGTTGGAAAATTTAATCTAGAGGAGAGAAACAAAGCAGAACAACTCACAGAGTTCTGTGAAGCCAACGATCTGTTTAGTACAGATGCATGCTTCAAGAAACCAGACAGATGACTCCACATAGACATCATGAGATGGTCAATACAGACATCAAGTAGACTGCATAATTGAAAGCAGGACGTGAAGAAGCTATATTGTTTCTGCCGAAACAAGGCCAGTAGCAGATTGTAGTACTGATGATGAACGATCAATAACCAACATTAAAGTAGAACTGAAGAACAGTAAAAGAATCTAGTGCCAAATTATAGTTATAGTATATTCCTGATGGATATAAAGTCTACATAAGGAACAGATTTGTATTACTAAATTCAGTTGACTGAGAACAAAGAACTGTGGGTTGAAACCAAAGTTATTATTAGAGAAGAATGCAAAAAGATAATTCCTGTAATAAATGAAAAGAGAAAATAGTAAAGGTCAGGTGTAAAGCAAACGTTTATGAGACAAACACGGCACCCGAAAGCACGCATGAATGCTCGGACAGAGAGTAATTTGGAGATTGGACACACTAACACGTGCTGAGTGAGTCCCAGAACTCAGCTAGCCGTGAACAACTCCCCATCTTACAAGTCTGCCCTAATAAGAAAACCCTTGTACCTTTGAATCTTTCTGATAGAAAATCATGTGGGCTTTGTAGTCCTTAGACTTATCATGCACCACAGGCAGGACTCCTTAAGTATGCTAGGCCGACGCAGCACTCTCAGATGACCCTAAGACAAGTTTACTGTTCAGGAAACCAACTGATTTTTATAATCATTATTTTATTAAAGAATAAGCATGTTCTTAGGTATCAAAACCAATCTAGGCCAAAGCAAGTAAATAAGCATTGTGCTGGTTATTTACAAAGTTGCAGTGATGCAAAGAAAACATGAACAATAGACAAGTATTCAAAAATATTACAAGAATACAAAAAGCCATTAAAAAAAAAAACAGTTCCAATAAGGTAATCCATTAGAAAAATAAAATAGTCCAATTATGTAAGAAAAAGTTCATAATCCTCAATAATCCTGTAGATGAAAAATACTGTACAAAAGTAAAAATCCAGTATAGGAAAATGTCCCATTGTCCTGAGAAAAATCCAAGATAATAGTCCATAAGGAGCATTTCATAAGAAATAGTCCATGAAAATTCCTTCAGTGCAGGTATGGGCAATCCATGTGTGTAGGCCATGAGTGAGTCACGAGAGACTGAAGAGTAGGTCCCGAAAGACAATGTCCATAGGCAAAAAGCTCCTTTTTCAAGAGTAACTGGTAAGGTCTTATCGCTCCTTCCCACGATGTCTTCCAATCACAAGCTGTTGCTAGGCAAACAGTCCTGTTGTACCACATGACTTTCTCTCCCATGGGTAACAGATGTTATTTGAGTTTCTGTGGTTTTCAAAGAGTCACAACAATACCCATCTATCTTATTACACAGAGTCCTTTCTCATGCTCTCAGAATAGCATTCCCTTGGCTCTCACTAGCAAACAACCTGTCAGCATAGCAAAGATCCTTTATATAGAGAATCAAGATGGAACCTCTCTTGCACATTTCTCAATTACAAAACCCATGTTCCTTACAAGATTTCAACTACAAATTCCATCTCATCACAATGGTGACAGAAATTGTGGTGACAGAAAGAATGCAAAATCAATTTGCACTGGTTATTATAATGTTTTATGTCTCTACATGTGGTTGAACCTTGAATACAGTTGTTCAACCACTATCATGTAGAGAAAATAAATCATTATAATAACCAGTGCAAAGAAATAGAGGAGAACAGCAAAAACGGGAAAACAAGAGATCTCTTCCAGAAGATCCAAAAAATCAAAGGGAAATTTAAGCCTAGATTAGGAATGCTGAAAGACTAATAGAAAAGCACGCTATCTGATGGGGAGGAAATAAACAGGAAGTGGAAGCAGTATATTGAAGACTTATACAGAAGAGATGGCAGACTACTTTGAAGAGGAACCATATTATTAAGAACCTGTGGTTCTAGAAATTGAAGTGGAAGTTTCTCTGAAAGCACTAGGAAGAATTAAATCATCAGGGTAGATGGGGCACCATTAGAACTATTTCAAGCCACAGAGATGAATCTGTCAAACTCCTAAAAAGAATATGTCAACAAAGAGGGAAAACAAAACTATGGCCCATGGACTGGAAACATTCAATATAAATTCCAAGGAGTGTAGTAAGTATAGAACCATTGCTCTAATTTCCCATGCAAGCAAAGTGATGCTGAAAGTGTTAGCTTAAAAGCTTTTACCTTATATGGAGTGAACGATGCCTGATGATCAAGCTTCATTTTGAGAAGGAAGAGACATTCAAGATCAGATTACAAATATCTACTAGCTACTCATGCACACCAGAGAACTTTAAAAGAAAATCAATCTATGCTTTATAGACGACATCAATACCTTTGACTGTGTAGATTGTGAGAAGCTATGGATTGTTCTGAAAGATGTGGGTGTACCTCAGCACTTGATTGTCCTGATGCTTAACCTGTATTGTGGACAAGAAGCTATCATTAGAACAGAATATGGAGAGACAGAATGGTTTCCTATATGCAAAGGTATCAGACAAAGGTATATTTTATCCAGAGGTGGGATCCAGCAGGTTCGCACCGGTTCCATGGAACCGTTTCCTAAATCTGATAATAGTTCGCCGAACCGTTTCCTAAAGGCCAGGTGACCAGCGAGGAGCGGGGGGGGGAGGGGGGCTATGTGTTTTTTCCCAAGTTAAACGTAACTAAGGCTGTTGCTCTGACAATTTGTGGAGACAAATGGCACACATTGATCGTTCACTCAAAAACAGGAAGACAGCTATCAGCTTTTTAACACTAGTAAGATTTACCACCAGGCCAGGGTTAAAGCAGAGCAGATCAACATATCAAAGGAACTATCCAGACCTTCAGGCTGGGGGTGGGGGTGGGGGCTGGAGGGACTGAGAGGAAGAGGAGGAAGAAAGGGCACACAGAGCATGTTAATTCAAGCATGCATGCTGCATTTGTCTCTGTGACCAGCATCTTCAGTGGACTGTTCAAACTGGCTTTCACAAGCTTTCATTTTTAAGATTATTCAAGTAAGTAGGTAAGTATAATACATAAAGCAGACTATGTCTGAGCAAAAAGCCGCTTTTTATTAAATATTTCCCTGCCTTAGCTGTTTGCCATGCAGTCTTGAGAAATGGAAGGAGGAAAATGAAATGATATTTTATCATGTAAAATATATTTTGAAAATTATTTCAACAGGATTCCCTTTAGGACCTTTTAGCATTTATGTAATTGTTATTGTGTTTGAGTTTAGAAAATTTGATACTTCTATTTTTTGAAATAAAGAAATACCTGAACTTTGGAGAAAAAAGGTCAGAAGCCTGTTGGTGATTAATTAGTTATGCAAAATTAACTTACAGCAACTAGGTTTTCAAAGAAAGTATATGTTTTTAAAGAGTGATTTTACAATTTCCACTCCTAGTGAATTTCCATGGCTGAGTGAGGATTTGAACCCTGGTCTCCAGAGTCCTAATATGCCAGACTATTCCTGTATTTGTGATTAACACATGCTTAAGTTTAATTGTGTTCATCAGGTGCCCCAAGAAACATAACCACATTTTGCCACCATGAGTTAATGCTTTTTAACATGAAGTTAATTTGCCTCCCTCCAGTGATGTCCTTTCAAGGGAAAATGAACATTTATGATATAGGCCACTATGTTTAGATTTTCAGGGAGGGAGGGCATAACATGCCACTTTTTTCATTGGTATGCAGAAATCTAGTATTTAGGATCTATGGAAAAACTAATGGGGAACCAGGCTTGGTCAGGAGGAGGGGATGGTATTATATTTTATTATGATGATGATTAAAAAATTTAAAAGCTGGTAAGGGCATTTATTTGCAAAGGCTTTCATGGCCGGGATCTGATGGTTGTTGTGGGTTTTTCGGGAAGAGCAACCTTCAGAACATGGCCAAAGAGCCCGAAAAACTCACAACAACCAATTAAGGGAATAACCTTTCAACTTTTTTGGAATTGGCAGTTAGATGCAGGGAATCCATACAAAGCCTGTGGTTTCTACTTAGGGTGACCCCAGGAATGAGCAATCTCCAACATGGCCTGGCCTCAACAGCCCTGCCCATCTGTTGCAAACTCAAGCTTGTGGTTTCCTTAGGGAGTAGGTCTATCTTGCATTTAGCCTTCCTCTTTTCCTGCTGCCTTCCACCTTTCCAAATATTATGGTCTTTTTCAATCTATGCCTGCCTTCTCATGATGTGCCCGAAGTAGGACAGCCTCAGGTTTGTTTGTTTGTGTGTTTTTTTCTTTTTGCCTCTGGAGATAATTTAGGCTTAATTGGATCGAGAACCCACTTACTCATCTTTTTTGGCAGTCCAGAGTATCTGCCATACGATCTGATCAGGCCAAGGGTGTCTGCAAAGATGATCATAATTTTGTTAATTGGGACAGTCCTCTGTGTGTCAGCAAGCTGTTTTAAGCTTCTGTTGTTGTTACATGCTATCAACATTGCCCCTTTGTGCTGTCCTCAACAGCCCTGCACAGCTACTGCAAACTCAACCCTGTGGGTTCTCTGATGGTGTCAATCCATCTCACATTTGGTTTTCCTCTTTTCCTGTTGCCTCCAGCTTTTCTGCAGAACCTGGAATGGGGAGGGATTAAATGATTGTGACGTTGTTCAGAGACCAGTTCCAAATCCCAGGGTGGCAGCCCTCTCTTGCTTGTGCTACAGAAAAAGCTTTGTTACTGTTGCTTTGTGGTAAGAACTTTTTCTTCAGAAGGGGTCAGAGAATTTGAGAGTTATTCTCAAGTTCATCTTTGCTTTACATGTGTGTTATGTGCCATTCAAGATGACCCTAATGGGCCTTTCAAGGCAAGTGAGATATTTAAAGATATTTGAGATATCTAAGGAGTGGCTTTACGTTTTACCAGTTCCACGCCCTCAGTGAGTTTCCACGCCTGAATGGGAATTCGAATGCAGGACTCTGGAGTCCCAGTCTGTCCCTCTCTGAATTGCATTACTTAATGTTAAGGGTTGTTGTGAAAGGCAGGATGTTATTATTTGCAAGCATATAAGCATGTCCTATTTTGTCTCTGTGAAAAATTTGATTTCTCTTGAAAAATTTCTCTGGAGAGAATTCTACTTCACTGTCATCATTAATACTACCAGCCTACAATTTCGTTACAAATGTGGTAGCTTTGGGGCATGAAATAGGAGCAGTCTAGAGGTAGCTTCCAGTAAACATTTATGGAAACAAGTCATTGATAATGTTAAACTGCAGTTAAGAGAACAAAAGCCAGAGGAACTTCGACAACCACATTGTTGGTGAATTGGGGGGTGGGGGGCGGGGGGAGGAAGTGTCTGGCAGCCTACTGCTGAGTCAACATGTTTTTACATCCCTGTCTTGTTCCTTGTTCAATCTGTATATTTCCATAACTAGATAGTGCTGTAGTAGATAATAATGTACTGATGAAGGTATGTGAAATCATTCAGGGCCACCCAAAGACAATTCGTGAAGTAGTGTGAAGCAGAAAATCCTGCAAGCACCTCTCCCCAATATTGTCAGTAAAAATACAACAAGTAACCCTAAATTACTAATAATTTCCTGCCATTTCATGACATGAGGTAGTTGTCACACTCTGCATAACTACAGGCTTGACCCTGAGGCAGTGGTTGCTGAGGTCTCCAGGCTTAAAAGGAAGGTCCCTTCAAATTCCAGATGCAGGGAAGGGGGATCAGGAGACAGGCGTCTAGTTGTCTCTTTGCTCCCAGAGGCATCTGATGGGGCCACTGAGAGATCCAGGATGCTGGACTGAGATGGGCCCTTGGCCTAATCCAGCAGGGCTCCTCTTAGGTTCTTATGCGGTTTTACTATTTTCCCATGTGTGCAGATATGGGGAGAAAAATGTGTCTAATTTTCTATATTTTAGACACAGACTGGGTTTTAGCAAATTAAAGTTTTGTGTAGCACAACAGCAGTTTAAGGAAACTTATGAGAAGCATAATTCTCTTGAATAATTTAAATATAATATCTATGTACAGCAGGGGTGAGCAACGTCTGTTGCCCCTGGTCTCAATTTTTGCCGCAAAGTCTGTAAGTTGCAAAGTCCACCTCCTTCTTCTTCCCAAAGCGGCTAGAATTCTAATTCTGGTTTTCAAAAAGAGTTATTTTGTGTGTGTGTGTGTGCGCGCGCGCATGCTCAGTAATGCCAAAGGGCCCTGTAGATATTTTGTAAGGTAATGTTTGTAAGCCGCCCCGAGTAGACGTTGTCTAGAGGGGCGGGGTAGAAATTGAATAAATAAATAAATAAATAAATAAATAAAATAAAAGTAAATCCCTACACCTGGAAGAGCAGTTGTTCACATTCTTTTCACCAGGAATCTTCTGAAGTTTTAAATTTCTGGTCAAATTTCTTTGTGTGTTGCAGTAGAAGTACAGAGATCCACAGAGCAGATGTGACAGGGTTCGTCACTAGGGTATGACAGTTCCTTGATTTTTGATATGGGGAGAAATGGAGAGGTCGAGTTCTTTGGAATAGAAATTTGATTAACAGCTTTAATGGATTTGTCAGCAACAACTTCTGCAGGTGTGCAAAGCTGGCCTCCAGTTAACAACAAACTGAGCTATCAGTCATTTCAGGAGCAGGAAAGGGGAGGGAAGCAATTTTTACTGGTGAGCTATAGGGCGAAATTGGAGGTAAAGGAAAGATGTGTCAGTTCTCTGTCAAACTTGGTCATAAGCACTCACTGTGAGGGGTGTGTGTGTGTTTGTGTGTGCGTTTTTGGCACAAGCCCATGGTGAGGGTAACAGCAGTGGTATGCCCAAAGAGATACAGTACAGTTATCCAGATGTCTTAATCATGTGAGAGGTAGTTGTGATAATAGGCAGTAGGGAGACCACTATGGAAGAAACCCTCATCAGATCCCACTGTCCTGGGCATTTATTTATTTATTTATTTATTTATTTATTTATTTATTTATTTATTTATTTATTTATTTATTTATTTATTTATTTATTTATCAATCAATCAATCATTAGGACATAGAACCGGTTGTTAATTTATTTGAATCCCACCACTGATTTTATCCCCTCATCTGTTCAATCTATATGGAGAACATATCATACAGAAAGCCAGACTAGATTTACATGAAGGAGGAGTGAAAATTGTTAAAAGAATCATCAATAATGTAAGATATGCAGACAACACCATCATACGGGCAGAAAGCAGCAAAGATTTGAGATTACTTTTTAGGGAAAATGTAGAAAGAAAGTGTCAAAGGCAGACTGCAGTTGTACATTAAGACCAAAATCATTACTACAGAAGAACCACAAAACTTAAATTTTGATCATTTGACTTAATATCAGATCATATTAAGCTAAGACTCTGCAAAGCATTCCAACATTTGTATTAAGGGGTTAAAGGAAGCTGGAGCTGGAGAAGAAGATTTATGAAAAACTATTCTATCCTAGCTGAAAGAAGTTGCCCTAGAACAGGACTGGGGTGTTTGGGACATGGAAAGAGCTCATAGAGTGGTTGTAAAAAGAATTCAAAGTGATCTGAGACACATCCTTGTGAGGTTTTGGAGTTATAAAAAGGAAATTTTTATGCAGACCTTTATGGATCGCCCAGGACTCTTGAAGATAAATGGGAAAGCCATAAAAGTTTATAATAACGTCAAAATGGACAGAAAAAACTGAATATAGTTGGGGATACCCTGTGTTTTGGAGGGTTTTATACGATGGAAGATTTCATTGTATGGTCCCTGTTGAAATGGCTCTGGCAAAATTGAGAATGGTGAGAACATGCTGAGTGGCTGAGATACAGCAGGTGACATTTCTTGCTACTACACAGACAATTGGAAGCCATGAGAAAAGAGAGTCAGTGTCAGTGTGAGTGACTGTTCAGACAGATTTCATGACTGTGTCTCTTTGTTTTCTGCTAATAAAATCATTTGGTTATTGTTGGTAAAGATACTTTTTGATATTATTGCAGTGAATTTTGTAATAATATATTTTGACTGAGCCTCAGAATGGATTGCTGGCTGAATTTGAAATATACAGTAAAATAACTGATGCTGTTGATGAGAGTGCATCCTATACAAAGCAAAATAAAGCTTCTTCCAGTCATTTAAAATATTGCTGTTATAGCAAAGAATATCTGTCGAGATTCTCCGCAAGAAACTTTAAATAAACATTTGATGCACTTTAGGGTTTTAAATATTGGGTTAAATCTTGGCCTACAGCAACAAAAGATATTTAAAGGGGGTATGTGGTAAAGAAAAGGTAAGAATCACTACCTTAAAGGAAACCAAAGGCTTGACTTTGCAATTGTTGAGCTGTTGAGGAGAGCACATTTTGGAAAATGTGCATCTATAGGATCACTAACTTAACAGCATGCAATATCAATAACAGCAATTGAGACAAATTTCACTTTTGGCTGGGGGAGGAACCATGTGCATGGGAAAGGGAGATATTTCATCCACTCTTTGCCTGTCTACCTGCTTTTCTGCTTAGGATGGCTCATTTGCTGTGTGGTTTTTAGAGACCCACTCTTTGTCTGCGCATGCACACAAGTTGTCAGGTAATACACATCTGCTCCCCCACCATAGTTGCAAATAAGTCACAAAGTTGAATATGTTAATGTGTGTGTATGCACGCCCTGAAAGAAAAGATAATGTTTCTAGGTGTATAAGTCTTTTTGGAGGACTCTGCACTTCTGAATTTGTGACTATCAACCAGACTATCAATAGTTGTGCATGACAAAATGTCATGATTTATTAGTTCTCTCTCCCCATTTCACACCTCAAACAATGCTGTAATATAGGTTTCGTGGAGAAGTACTGATTGGGCCAAGGGCACCAAGTAAGCTAGGTGACTAAGCAGATGCAATTCTAATCATACTTTTGTGACACTTACTCCTGAATAAATGTGGCTAGGATGAAATGGTAAACATTTATTTAGGCAATCCTTTTTTTATTAGATTGCTATCAGTATCAACAAATAGCAAAGCTCAGAAAAGTTACTTTTTTGATACCAACTTCAAATGTCTCCTAGTCAGCTAGCCATGCTGGGTGAGGATTTCTCAAAATTATAATCTAAAAATTAACTTTCCCCATTGTTTCATAATTACAAAACTGTGGAAAAATGTGCAAATAAATTTAACTGACAACATTATATAGATTTTAATTTGCCTTAATTAAAATTAATTTCTCTTTCATATTCCCAAAATATTGCCTCAGTTGGTACATGAAATCTTTATGTGTAAAGATTCTGTTAAACCTTTAAAAAAAAAAAGTTAAAACCATAATTGTAGCAAAAAATGAGGTGTGGGGGAAGAGGGGCAAGAGAAGAGGGGAATTATCCCAGCAGGCCAATTGACTGAAAAGTCTGGGACACTACTGAATGTGGCATTATTTCTGCTAGTCATGTTTCTTTCCTACCTGAGTTCCAAAGTAAGCTAACTATGTAAGCAGGATTGAAATACACAATCCCCTTGTGACTAGAAAGAGCAAAGCATTCTCCACTTGTGGTTTTCTTGAAATGACCCTGCATGGAATATGTGTTTAAAAACACTGAAACTCTTTATTAATCAAGTACTTCAGTTGACAGTGCCAGCATGAAGTTTCGTTTATGATTCAAAAAAGGAACGCTTAGAAAATGGCATGAGCTAGCATCTTTCTACACAAAGAAAACCAGAATATTTTTTTAAAAAAATCAGTAGCATAGTTGAAACAAATATCTGGGCAGTTAGTGGAGGGGGGGGCAGAATTAATTCATCTGTTATAAATGTGAGTGGGAACCACAGAATTTGGTTGTTTTGACAATCTACGGTAAAATGTAGCAAAGCCATAGAGATGTGAATTCCAGTAATACAGTAAGCAGTTGGTCAGCAAAATAACCCTAAAGCATTTATCTCCTTCCACAATTTCTGCTGATTTCAGCATTGGTGCCCCTCACCCTTTGTTATGCCAATGACCCATATCATAGATGTATTTGAGGGAGACCAAAGTTAAGCTACTTGCAAATATGAGATTTGAGCAAATTTCACCCAGCTGTAAATTACTGGGAGTTTAAACTTTAAAGGGTATGATTTTGTTCATGACAAAGAGAAGGACATCCGTTTTTAAAATTTGGTGGCTTTCTCAAATGAAATTAAACCGTTCAACTGAGATACAATATGCTCACTATGAGTTTATGAAAAACACATTTTCCCCAAAAAAAATTTTCAAGAATTACACACTTATAATTAAGGCAAGGGTTTCTATGACCTTAAAATATCAGAAATATCCAAGCATTAATGACCTTAAAATCCTTTAAATAAGACAAATTAAACCAAATATATGAGTTTGCAATTTTTCTGAAATTTGCACCTAAGTTTTAAAAATCTGTGATCATGCACACAAAAACATTAAAAGGTTTATTCTTTTTACTTCCAGTCCAGAAGTGCTAGTATTGAAGGAATCAAATGAATGAATGAAAGTAAAATGGTCATATCTGGATTAGTTTTTGTCAATGGCAGAATTGCACTGGATGATCATATGCATCTTGAGGTTATCAAACTCAGAACTTTTGTTGTCTCTTAGTATGTATCTGGAGAAACTCTGTTTATGGTCACTTGATGTTATAAGGACAAATTTGAAAAAATCCAACTCATCTGGAGACAATTCTGGCTCAAAGTCAAAGTTTGCTTCATGTCCATTTAGAATGCTCCTTATTCTGCAAAGTATTGAATAACTCACATTAGAATGCAGCACTCTTTGCAGTTTGCCACTAGTTTCTTTCAGCCACTTTGCTCACTTTAAATCACCCTCAGTTTTTTTAAAAAAATTCAGTGCATCACTAATTCCTACAGTTTCAAGGCAAGTCATTGCTCTTGATAATCAACTGAAGATTATTTTATATAAGTTAAGTTTTCAACCAAGGTTTCAGAAAAGGAATATTGTACCATCTTGATGGAGGAAGATTCAGAAGAGTCAAATTCTTTAACTATCTGATGCAAGGAATTATAATTTGTTGTCAACTTGTTAATGTTTTCTGGACATAAGCAGAGTTAGGAGATATCAAGATGCAAAGATACTATAACACTGAGAGTGTAAAATTCAACTTAGTCTATTTACAAATACTGTATACAGAGACCATAGATTTCAGATATTCAACTGGCAGCATGACATGAGAAGACACAATATTTAGCATAGAAATAAATGATCTGACTTACAGCAGATAACATATCCCCTTTACACATGTCCTTTTATACATTCTTGGAACCAATCACAAAATACATCACTTAATTTTACTCTTATATAAGGTTAAATCATTTTCTCCAGCTGCACAACCTTAAATCTTCAGCCCTGGTACACACCTGAATCCACTTAGTAGATGACTCAGATTATTTCAGCCATTTTACTTTCACTATACAACATTATATTTAATACATGTTTAGATCAAAAAAATCTCAACACCCCTCCTTAAATTAATTGTTGTATAGACCAATTTAATTACAGTGGTGCCTCGCTTAACGGGTGCTCCGTTTAACGAACAATCCACATAGCGACGAAGATTTTGCGATCGCAAAAGCGATCGCAAAACGATGTTTTCAATGGGGGAAAATCGCTTTGCGATTTTCCCCCTATGCCCCATTTTCGCGCAGCTGATAGGCGGGGCTTCGAGCCGATGGGGGAAGGGATTCCCCTCCCCATCCTCCGGAGCTGTGCTGAAATGCCGGCTTCAGCGTCAGCTTCAGGAGAGGAGGGGGAAGGGATTCCCCCCTCCGGAGCTGGGCTGAAATGCCGGCTTCAGCCTCAGCTTCAGGAGGGGAGGGGGAAGGGATTCCCCCCTCCGGAGCTGGGCTGAAATGCCGGCTTCAGCCTCAGCTTCAGGAGGGGAGGGGGAAGGGATTCCCCCCTCCGGAGCTGGGCTGAAATGCCGGCTTCAGCCTCAGCTTCAGGAGGGGAGGGGGAAGGGATTCCCCCCTCCGGAGCTGGGCTGAAATGCCGGCTTCAGCCTCAGCTTCAGGAGGGGAGGGGGAAGGGATTCCCCCCTCCGGAGCTGGGCTGAAATGCCGGCTTCAGCCTCAACTTCAGGAGGGGAGGGGGAAGGGATTCCCCCCTCCGGAGCTGGGCTGAAATGCCAGCTTCGGCTTCCCCCAGCTGACCGGCGGCGGCGGAGACGGGGGTGAGGGGTGCTTCGGGGAGAGCGGGGAGGCAGGGCAAGGCCCGGGTGTTCCGGCGGCCCTCCTCCCAGCGCTGCGGCGGCGGCAGCGGCGGAGATGGGGGTGAGGGGTGCTTCGGGGAGAGCGGGGAGGCAGGGCAAGGCCCGGGTGTTCCGGCGGCCCTCCTCCCAGCGCTGCGGCGGCGGCAGCGGCGGAGATGGGGGTGAGGGGTGCTTCGGAGAGAGCCAGGAGGAGGGCAAGGCTCGGGTGTTCTGGCGGCCTTCCTCCCGAGCCCTCGCTCGCCCACTGCCCAAGGACGCCTGGTGTCTCCCGGGCTGGCTAGCTGGCAGTGCTTTGCTATGATCGGTTCCCTGCTTGGGGAACTGATCATAGCAAAGCAATGCTTTTTTAACAGCTGATGGCCAGTTCCAAAATGGCCGCCTGTTTTCTGGAGGTATTCCTCGCTCACCGAGGCGGTGAAAATGGCCGCCCCTATGGAGGATCTTCGCTGAACGGTGAGTTTTTGCCCCATAGGAACGCATTAAACAGGATTTAATGCGTTTCTATGGGGTTTTTTGTTCCGTTTAGCGGCGATTTCACATAGCGACGTTAATCCTGGAATGGATTAACGTCGCTATGCGGGGCACCACTGTACTTAGATAAACATGTTTCTAAATGGTCAATGGCTTTGTGAAAATATCAGCAATATTATTTTCACTTGGACAATAATGTCATCTATCAGTTTTTGATCCACAGCACGCTTCACATTGCAAAACTTTATGCAAATGTATTTACTTCTACTTTTCATTCAACTTCTACTTTTCATTCTACTTGGGTAGAAGTGCACTGTGTAACACTCACTTCTTACCTAAAGAGAGGATAATGTTTGGATAGGGAGTCACTGTGGGCAGAAATCTACCACCTTTCTCTGAGGTAGGTCCTCTAAGCCTCAGAGGTGCATAGCATATGCCCCATGGACATGCCTGACCATTAAAGAAAACTTTTGCTTACTCTTAAAGCATTTAAGCATGGGCTCTGTTTCCTCAGAACACACAGACAGCTCTGCTAGGAAGGACCTCCCAATAGTAGAAAGTTAGTGACCTATTCCATTCCACTGGATTTAAGTGTAACCTTGCTGTTCAAGAGACTAGTTCTCAATGAGTTTTATACTTTTTATTAAGAAAATACAGATTCTTAGAAACAGTTTGTCTGCAAAAGCATTAGCACATACCCAAAGATTGCAAAGCTTAAATAAAGCTGCTATTTCTTATCAAAATAAGAAACACTAAAATCTAAGCTAAAATGGGCTATTCCCACCTCCTCCTTTCTCTTTTCTACGCTACATTCTGTAAGCATTCCCTCACATACCATAATCCATTCAAAAAACTCCAAAAAGCTCAAAAAGCTAGAAAAAGGTTAAAGAAAAACTTAGAACACATTGCATCATCCATCTTTTTCTTACATCTCTCAGACCTCCCACTTTTTACACTCAGTAGTTGTAAATCAATTAACTTCAAAGAGGCATAACACAATTCTCTACCAAGAACTCTCATGAAGACCCAGGTGCGTTATCTTCTCCCAATTAGGGATGGTGTGCCTGTTTTCCTCTTCACTGGGCCTCTTCATCCTTGCATGCTATCTGATTCCTCTCTGTACCAGACAAACGGTAAACTGAAAAATGATCTCATGGCCTAACACATTTCCAATGCCTTAAAATCATTTCACTTCGAACCTAACAGTCTCCATTTTCTCTGACTACAAATCCCACTCTCTTTCAGATAATCACACACTGTGACAGGTAAATCAACTTTAATGTTCACATCTTTAAGTAACTGAACAAACCATGTGATTTCTCCACATAAATCACTTAATGATGCATATTCTGCTTTAGCTGTGCTAGTGGAAACTAAATTTTGTTTTCTAGATTTCCAGCTTATTAAACCCTACCTAGATTTATTGCCATTCCTGAAATTGATTTCTTGTCAATCTCATATGAACCCCAATCTGAATCAGCATAACATTCTAAGTTTAGATCATTAGATACATTTAACTTCAGTTTACAATTTATTGTTCCCTTTAAATATCTCAACACCCTTTTTACAACATTCCAGTGCTTCTGCAAAGGTTTTGCAGCATTCTGACTTAAAATGTTTACTGTTGCTGCAATGTAAAACCTCAAGCCACCAAATGTGTCTTATATTGCAGGGTATTATCTGGCAATGTTTTCAATTTGTAAACCCATCTGCAACCTACTACATTTTCATCTTCTGGCAATTTTACTGGTGAAAAAACATCATGCTCCTGTAAAAACTTATACTCAGTTAACATTGCTTCTCTCCATTTTTCTTGTTGCACATGAGGCAATTTTAACATCTGCTCATAACTCTTAGGTTCAGAAATTGCCATGTTTACATATGTTGCTGTAAATCTCTCAGGTGGAACATCAAAATTAGACCTTTGTGAGCATCTTGGAACAAGTTCCTCAGCTTCATTGTTCCCCTCCTACAACTTCATTCTCTTTTTTTTCCTCAAACTTTTCTTGTCTGTTTCTAGACAGTGGCAAAACTATTTCACTGTTCGCATGTATTTGTGATCAATTTTCATTCTCACAAAAATTAGCTAATCTGCTAATTATTATATTTCCAAATTGATCACTGTCAGTTATTGGTCTCATAAATGAGATCAAAAACCACGAAACAGGAAAATCCAGGCTTCCTTCACTCCCGATTGAAGTTAACTGCTTGAGTCAAACACAGTTCCGGGACATGAACTCTTGGAGAACCTGCATTTAAGGCTGTTTCGATTTTACTAAAAAGAAACCACTTAATACCGTATCTTTACTGTTCAATGACTCAATCTTGGTAACGTAAGGCCAAATTCATTATCTATAGGGAAACTGTTCTGTTCAAAGGACTAGAAAGGCCAATTATTAAACAACATGAGTTTATTTAAGTGAACAAAGAAAACATTTCTCTACAGTTTCATTTCTAAGCAACAGCATAACGTTTCAGCACCTTCTATAAAAATTAACTATTAAACAAAACAAAATCTAAACTATAAACTAAGGTAAACAAACGATATTCTTACGCAGTCCATATTGTTAAATCAGGTTCCTTCGCCATGTTTTCAGATACCCAAAACTCTCTTCTTCCTTCTCTCTCTCTCTTCCTGAGTTCCTTTTTTCCAACCTCTTGGAAATTTCTCCAACCTGCCCCTTCCTGACATGTTCGACCAATCAAGAAGGAAAGAATTAGCATAGGGTACGCCCTACTTTCCCACCAACACCAAAGAATTGTTTATACTTCAGGTTAGAGATATTTTGACTCTGCTGTGTTTTTCACTCCAGCTGCAGCGATAAGGTTAGCGACATGAAGCTGAAAATAACTACTAGTAATTTTCCAGAACTTAGCCTGTGTCAGACTCAAAATGGATTTCTCTATGGTTAAGACATAACTACATAACCCATCTCTAATTAGAAAAATACACTTCATCACACCCCCCCGCTAAATTTCTTCTAAATTCAGAACAGTTATTCTGAGCTAATTTGAAGTAAATTGATAAAACAACTAAAAGTAAGTGATTATATATGGATTATAACAAACAATAACAGCAATACAATCTTTTGGCACACCATTCAGATATACAAAAAGGAAACAAGCATGTTAGTTTATTAACCACAGTAACTACTCCAACCACCTTTCATCTTCTTTAGCGGTCAGGAACATCTGGATCTTCGCAGTACATCCTGGAAAGTCCATCTGCCACCACATTTAGCTTCCCAGGTATATGTTGAACTTCAAAATCAAAATCCTGTAATGCTAAACTCCATCTTAACAATTTTTGGTTCTGAGACTTCATCTTTTGCAACCAGACTAAGGCTCTATGATCAGTTTGGAGTGTAAATTTACGCCCCCATAAATAAGGTCTTAAAAGATTAAGAGACCAATATATAGAAAGAGCCTCTTTTTCAAGGATTGCATAATGTCTCTCTCTTTCCAAGAGCTTTCTAGAGAAGTATGAGATAGGATATAGGTTCCCATCCTCCCCTTGCTGTAACAAAATATCTCCTAATCCAAATTTTGAAGCATCGGTTTGCAAAATGAAAGGCTTATCAAAATCAGGTGATTTCAGTGTAGGGGCATTAATAATCTTCGCTTTTAAGGTTTCAAAAGCCCCTTGGCACTCGGGGGTCCAATTAACTTTGACAGGCTGTCTCTTCTTAGTTAGCTCTGTCAGAGGTGTAGCCAATTCACTGAAATCAGGGATGAATTTCCTATAATAGCCAACTACACCTAAAAATGAACACACTTGCTTCTTAGTTTTTGGAATAGGCCAATCGTTGATAGCTTGAACTTTGGCTTGCAGAGTATGAATCTCACCTTGACCAACCAAATGACCCAAATACGTGACCTTCCCTTTCATCCATTGACATTTGCTAGCTTTGACAGTAAGTCCAGCTTGATGAATTCTAGACAACACAGTTTCAACATGAGACATATGAGAGTCAAAATCAGAACTGAAAATAGCAACATCATCAAGATAAGCACTAGCAAAAGGTAGACCTTTTAAAACTTTATCTATCATTCTCTGAAATGATGCTCCTGCATTTTTCAATCCAGATGGTAGCCTTTTGAATCTAAAAGTGCCTACATGAGTGATAAAAGCGGTTTTATCTCGTGAATTTTCGGCTAAATCCAGCTGCCAGTAAGCATTCTTTAAGTCAATTATGCTGATAAAATTTGCCTTGGCTAATTTTTCAATTAAATGATCCATTCTAGGCAATGGATAAGGATCTGAAACAGTAACACTGTTTAACTTTCTGTAATCAACACAGAACCTTATCTCATCAAGGATCTTACCAGTAGAATCTTTTTTCGAAACCAGTACCACTGGAGATGAGTATGGGGATGATGACTCCTCAATTACATCCAGAGATAACATCTTTTGTATCTCCTGTTCAATCCGTAGAGCATGATCGCTAACTGCTCTGTATGGACTAGACCGAATTGGTTGATTATCAGTAGTGATAATTTCATGACTGACCAAATTTGTGTAACCTGGCTTATCTGAAAAAACATCTTGATACTTTTCTAGGATTTGGTACAGCTTTTCCTTCTGGAGTGAAGTACCTGTCAAAACAAGATTGTCAGACCAAGTACCAGCATCTTCTAATTCAGCTAGCATATCTACAGGCTCATATTCAGACTGGTAACAAGCAACATTATATTGCAAAACCATTGCAGTTCTGTCTTTATACAATTTCAACCTATTGACATGGTAACTTACAGGCTTTTTATCAGAATTCAACATTTTTACTAAATAATTGTTATTCCCCAGTTTCTGTACCACTTCCCCTGGACCTTCCCAGCCAACTTCTAATTTAGAAGGTCTGAGGGGGTTTAAAACAAGAACCAAATCTCCCACAGCAAATTCCCTGTGCCTGGAATGTCTGTCATGGTAGAGCTTCTGGGTTGATTCAGCATTTAGCAAATTGTCTTTAGCCAATTTTTGCACAGCTAACAGTTTCTCTTGCAGATTTCTGACAAAATCAGCAACTGGAACTGTGCTGCTTTTCACCACACCTTCCCAATCAGATTTCAGGAAATCCAAAGGTCCTTGTAGATTCCTCCCAAATACCACTTCACTTGGAGAGAAACCACCAAGAGAAGTATGAGCAGAACTTCAATAAGCAAATAAAGCAAATGGTAACAGATCATCCCAAATGTTACCAGACACCTGTACCATGGTCTTGATCATCCTCAGTAAGGTTTGTTGACCTCTCTCGATTAACCCATGACTTTCAGGATGACAGGCAGAGCTAAATTTTATTTCTATTCCACTAAGTTCACAAATTTTGTCCATTAAGGAGCTACGAAATGCCCCCGCCTGATCGCAAATTATCTGAGATGGTACTCCAATACGTGAGCACAAGTCTATGATGATGCGTGCGATGGTGGAAGCTCTTAGATTGCTCAACGCATAGGCCTCAATCCAACGACTAGCTTGGCAGATGAAAGAGATGATGTATTTCTTCTTAGACTTAGTTGGAACAAAAGGTCCCATGACATCCATTTGCAAACACTGGAAAACTTGATCAGGTATTTCCATCAAGTGCATTTCAGACTTTGTTATATCTGTCTGATAACCAGTCTTTTGGCAATAGTCACAAGAGCTGACATAGTCCTTCACATTTTTGTTAATACCAGGCCAATAAAAATGCTGAGAAATTCTTTTTAAAGTTTTTTGCACACCTTGGTGACCACTAGATGGATTGTCATGAGCTAACACAAGAATCCTCAGTCTGTATTCCTGTGGTACTACAAGCTGTTGTGTGGGTTGCATGTTCAAGTGTGATTTGGGATGATATTCTCTATACAAAAGTCCATTTTGGCCCCACACAAAGTTAACTTGCTGTGGTATTGGGTTTTGAGCATAGTCATCTGCTTGTGCTCTCAAGGAAGCTAGTGAAGGATCAGTCATTTACTTCACTTTAAACTCAGCTGACCCCATAGGCACTGATTCCTCTATTTCTGCTTCTGTATTAGCTGCATTCCCTTGTTCTGCCACTAGATGTTGCTGCTGTTCTAAGTTTGTAGTAGGGACAGCTTCATCAGAACCACCCCCCAGTCTCTGCTTTTTGGCTTTGGGAACGGGTGACCACTTTAACAGTAAGACCTTCTTGGCTCTGCTTGAAACTCAAATAGGTGAGGTCATTTCCCAGCAAGAAGTCAGGTTTCCCCTCATGAGTGAGGCAAAGTTTAGTACCACGCCAATTTTTGAACGATAATTCCACAAACGCGAGAGGAATATGTTGTTCTCCCGCCTCACCTGAACCATAGGTCCTAATGGGTAACCTTAAATTGTCCAAAATCAGCTCTGGGTGCAAAAATTTTCGGGATATGGAAGAAAGTTCAGCACCAGAATCACTATAAGCATTTAAAACCACCTGTCCTTCATCAGTATGCAAAATCACCTCCTCAGAATAAGTCTTCATAGCCCATTCTTTCTGAGATTCAGGGATCACACAACCTGGGTCCATTAGGGTATACTTTTTCCCCTGTGGAGACTGTCTCATAGTTCCTAATTCTTCTCCTGCACGAACATCTAATATTTGAGACACATAGTAGTTTACCGCTGCCTGTCTATCACTGGCTAGTGAAGCGGTAGTACTCACGCTGGGTTGATTCTGTCTAGGCACTGTACCCATAACAGATTGGCTTTGAGTTGGTACTTGTTGGCTCTCTGGGGTGTTAGGGCTTACCAGAGATACTTTGGGTGTGCCTCCCTTAGATTTGCGTGGCGCAGGTACCGGTTCCTAACATCTGACTTCCTAGCTTGACTAGGGGGTCCTTGAGATAGTCCACAGTCCTTTTGTAGATGAGGCCCACCGCATTTAAAACAAGCAAAAGTGGGTCTGCTTTGATTTGGAGCTAAACTCCTGCACTGATCAGTTGAAGTCTGCCTATACTCTTGATAGTAAGGCTTTTTAAAATCAGGCTGGCTTTGTCTCTTAGGTGCCTCTGCTCTAGGCGCCTCTGCTCTGGCTCTAGGCGCTGGTTCAGGCTTCCTAAACGATAACATTTCGTCAGTCCTCAGCGCAAGGGATTGGAGGTCTTTAAATTCTCTTTCAAGCAAAGAACTCCTCAACTCTAAAGGGACCAAGTTCATAAATTGCTCCATGAATAATGCCTTTCTCATATCTGCTACAGATCTGATTTTCAGAGTCCAGCCATTGGTCTCCTAAAAATTCCAGCCTGTCAGCTAAAGCTGCATAACTCTCATTAGGCAGTTTTTTGATTTTTCTAAAATTCTGCCTCAGTAGCTCTTTTGTATAACCAAATCGTTGTTTAATAACCCAAACTAATTCAGACCAATCATAATCTTCCTCAGCCACTTTGGCTATGATTGTGGCCAACTGTCCACAAATTTGGGTACGGAGTAACTTAACATACCAGTCCCTAGGTATCTCCAAATCTTGGCAAGATTGCTCGAAATTCTTAAGGAAGCTTAACACACAATCACCCTCCTGGTATCTAGGTAGACTTCCCCTATCCACACTGGCTATAGAGTCTTTAATTGCCTGTTTAGCCTTTCTCTGTTCTTGCACCTTCTGCTCTCTGCACTTAGTCTTTACTTTCTCAGCCTGATTCAAAGTGTTAACAAACTCCTTTTGGGTCCTCACTAGATCTGCAACCAGCTGGGTTAACTTCTCAGACGCATGCATCGGTGTGGGTGGATTACGCCCCCCCGCACCAGACGGATTCTCACCAACGGCTTCCTCTGTAGGTCGGGGTTGGGGATGTTGCTCCTGCACTCGCCCTCTGGAATTTCTCCGGCTTGGAATAGGCAGTGGGTCAAACTCCTGGGGGTACCCACCCTTTTGTAAATCCAATTGGTCTTCTTCTTCAACCGAATCTTCAACAATCGATTGCTCCTCGTCAACCTCCGATTCCTCCATCAGCAAACGCAATTCGCTGGATGTTTTCCTCCGGCCAGTTTTCCTCTCAGTAACATGCTGAGCCATGCTGACTGCTTGCAGCCGCTGAGCTGTAAACCTCCCACTGTTTCGGCAATCAATTACCGCCAGCCATAAAACTGCCCTGAAAACCCTGATAAGGTGCCGTGACCTAGCTGTGCCTAGCAACGAAAAAGCTCACTTCAGAAATTTACACTTAGTCCTTTAACAGAATTCGCCCCCACAACTGACCCTTCTCAGCCAGGGCTTCAGTTGAAAAAAAAATAGAGCAGAAAAAAAATATTTAAACAGTTAGCAGGACAACCCACGCTGTGTTGCTGCCCTGTTTCAAACTGAACCCAGGCCGTGCCTGACCCTCAGCTTCAATTTACCACAGCATCTGGATAAATCCAAAGCAAACTGTGTGTAAAAAGAAAGCACGGGTGTAACACTACTGAAATCAGGTTGTAAATCAGGCCCGTGGATCATCCCACCGCGGCCACCATGTCAGTTATTGGTCTCAAAATGAGATCAAAAACCATGAAACAGGAAAATCCAGGCTTCCTTCACTCCCGATTGAAGTTAACTGCTTGAGTCAAACACAGTTCCGGGACATGAACTCTTGGAGAACCTGCATTTAAGGCTGTTTCGATTTTACTAAAAAGAAACCACTTAATACCGTATCTTTACTGTTCAATGACTCAATCTTGGTAACGTAAGGCCAAATTCATTATCTATAGGGAAACTGTTCTGTTCAAAGGACTAGAAAGGCCAATTATTAAACAACATGAGTTTATTTAAGTGAACAAAGAAAACATTTCTCTACAGTTTCATTTCTAAGCAACAGCATAACGTTTCAGCACCTTCTATAAAAATTAACTATTAAACAAAACAAAATCTAAACTATAAACTAAGGTAAACAAACGATATTCTTACGCAGTCCATATTGTTAAATCAGGTTCCTTCGCCATGTTTTCAGATACCCAAAACTCTCTTCTTCCTTCTCTCTCTCTCCCTGAGTTCCTTTTCTCCAACCTCTTGGAAATTTCTCCAACCTGCCCCTTCCTCACATGTTCGACCAATCAAGAAGGAAAGAATTAGCATAGGGTACGCCCTACTTTCCCACCAACACCAAAGAATTGTTTATACTTCAGGTTAGAGATATTTTGACTCTGCTGTGTTTTTCACTCCAGCTGCAGCGATAAGGTTAGCGACATGAAGCTGAAAATAACTACTAGTAATTTTCCAGAACTTAGCCTGTGTCAGACTCAAAATGGATTTCTCTATGGTTAAGACATAACTACATAACCCATCTCTAATTAGAAAAATACACTTCATCACAATCACAAAACCTGTAGCTTTTACTTCCTGTTTGATAGCCTAAGAAAATTAATTTTCTTGCTTTTAGGGCTACCTTTCTTTCTAAATGTTTTTGATACATGAACCCAAGCATGACAACCAAAAATTTTGGTTGCACATTTCACGGCTTCACCCCAATAACCTCTGGGTAAATTTGCATCAGCAAGTAAGAAATCTAACACAGTTTGAAAAACACAATTTCTCCTTTCTGCCAATCTATTTTCAGCAAGTGTGGCTACACTTGAGCACCTATAACAAATTCCTTTCTTATTAAGCCAAATAATAAAATGTTGTGCTAAAAACTCTCCCCCTTTAATGTTTGAATAGCAGCTATGAAAGTACAAAATCTTCATTCTACTATGGCAACAAACTCCTTAAATCTCTGGATGTGCTTTTATGTTTCATTATATTCACATAGCTGTAACATGAATAATCATTTGTTATTGTCAAATAACCAACCTTTTGTGGGTTGAAGTGGCCACAGAACATCAAAATGAACCAGCTGAAATATATTTTCATTGATCCTAAGAGATAGGAAGGAAACCAAGGAGTCAAAGTGAGAGAGATAAGTGGATTTTTCTCTAGAGTAACATCAAGAAAGGGCATGAAGTAACTCATAGGAATTGCCCAGACAGAAGCACCATGTACTCTACTTAAAGAACTGTGTGCTTAGTAGAACAGGAAGTAGACAGGGTCTAGAGGGGTGGGGTAAAAATCAAATAAATAAATAAATAAATAAAATAAACAGGAAGGGGTGTGTCCTTAACAGGAAGAGCTGTGTGATTGGCCTAAAAGAAAGGGGAGTGTCCTGATTACTGCTGAGGTCTATAACTAGCAGCTGTGAGTTCTGGGAGGGACCTTTGATTCCTGACTCCAGGCAGAGCACAGCTGACAAATAAAGCTAAAGGCAGACCCAGGGAGCTTGCCACAGGAGTTCACTGGGGGAGGCCAAGGGGGAGACCACAAACATTTTTTTTCTTTCTTTGGGTTTATGTACAACTACATTTAAACTAACAAAACAAAAGGGACAGGTATCCTAAACAAACAGCTGAAAGTAAAAAAGCTAGAAGGGATTACGGAGGGTGGAGATAATTCAGTATTGGTTACCTGCAAAGTTTGTGCTATGTTTGTCTTTGTTCCTGAGTGCAAAATGCAGTATACATGTAAAAAGTATAAACTGCTGGCACTGTTAAAAGATAAAGTCAGAGACCTGGAGCAGCTATAACAAGACTATAAGGGAAAATGATACAACCTGAGCAGCAGCAGCTGTCAGAGGGGGCATACTAGACATACTATGCTCCACAGGCAGGACTCATTAAGTAAGCTAGGCCGAGGCAATACCATCAGGTGACCTACGACAAGCTTACTGTTCAAGAAACCAATTGATTTTTATAATCATTATTTTATTTTTAAAAAAGTAAATTCCATAAAGAAAAATCAGTTTATGCAAAAGCATGCAAACAATCATTTTGCAGGTTAATTACAAAATTGTAGTGAAGTAAAGAAATCATGAAAAATATACAAGCATCCAAAAATAGTAAAAAGAATTCAAAAATCCAAGAAAACAAATAAAAGCTGGGTTAGAAGGCAAATAGGAAGATGCCTCCCCTTTAGTCCAATCACGTAATCCACTAGGAAAAACAAAATGAAGAAAATAATCCAAATGAGTAAGATAGTCCAAAGTCCATCATTATCCTGTAAAAAGAAAAATACTGTACAAAAGAAAAATCCTGTAAAAGAAATATCCTATTCTATTAATTCTACTACTGCTATAACCTAAGCCATCTTGTTCCCAACTTCCTCTTCTTCAAAAACCATGAATCATGAATGAATCAATCCTTGTCCATAGGTAAAAGTTCCTATTCCAAGCGTAGCTGGCATATCCTTTTCTTCCTCTTCTCATGCTGACATCCAATCACGGTACGAGGTTGGGGCAAACAGTCCTTCTGTACCTCCTGACTTTCTTCCCATGGGTAACAGTTGTTATTTGGGTTTCAGTGGTTTGCAATGAGTCACAACAAAGTCCATCTATCTTATCATGGAATGTCCTTCTCATGTCCACAGAAAAGCGTTATCCCATCTCTCACTAGCAGATACTTTGTCAGCATTGCAAAAATCATTTAGGCAGAGAATCAAAATGGAATTCCTCTTGCATTATTTACCTACTACACAACCCATCTTCAGTACAAGATCTCAACCAAATATCCCATCTCATGACATTGCTATCCTTGACTTGATTCTCAGCAACAAAGAGGACTTGGTGGGGGAGGTGGCAGTAAGAAGAATTCTAGGTGAGAGTGACCATGTCCTTCTAGAATTCTTGATTTCAAAGGAAAGGAAAAGAAAGTGTAGTCACACAGGTCTGTAGGATTTTTAAAAAGCCAATTTTAATAATCTCAGAACAAGGATAAGTAAGGTTCCACAGCAGGAGATCCCGACAAGAAAAGGAGTCCAAGAAGGGTGGGAGCTTCTTTTTTTTAAAAAATCTAAAGGCAGCACTACAAACAATTCCAAGAAGTAAAAAAGATGGGAGGCATTAAAAAAAGCCAGAGTGGATTTGCATAAAGCTCAGGGAGGACCTAAAAACAAAACAAAACATGTACAGGTAATGGAAAAAGGCCATGCCACCAAGAATGAGTACAAACAAGTAAACACAGGGATGACATTAGGAGGGCAAAAGCTGAGAATGAGCTGAGGTTAGCTAGAGACACTAAAAGCAATAAAAAGGCATGTGAGTAGCAAAAGACAAACAAAAAACATAGTGGCACAGCTCCGCAATGGAGATGGGAAAAAATGATAATAGAGGAAAAAGAAAAGGCAGAGGTGCTCAATTCCTATTTTAGTTCAATCTTTTCCCAAAAGACAGACTATGAACTTCTAAAGAAATTGGAAGTGCAATTGGGGGCGCAGGATTGCATCTGGAGATAGATAAACAAATAGTCAAGGAATACCTTACCACCTTGAATGAGTTCAACTCCCCATGGCTGGGTGAACTGCATCTGAGCGTACTGAAGGAACTGGCTGAAGAACTCTCAGAACTGCTCTCCATTATTTTCTTGAAATCATGGGAAACGGAGGAAGTGCCAGAGATGATAAGATGAAAGCAGGAGGGTAATCAAACTGTGAAAAAGGAAAAAGGTGATTTATATATATAATATATATATAAGGACAGGGTAAGGAATACAAAAAGTAAAGGGAAAAGGGTTAAGGGGATAGGAGAACACAAAATATACCATCATCCGATCAATTCATATTATAATAACAAATCAACTTTTTGCTTTTTCACAGTTTGATTACCCTCCTGCTTTCATCTTATCATTTAATTTTAGTTTAATTCTATGTTACTCCAACACTATCTGGTAACTGCAGCCATTTATACAATACATCCCATCGTTCAGTTTCCTTTAGAATTGAACAATCTTTCAGCCCATCTGACAGAATATCCATTTTTATCACTTCCCATATTTTCACAATGAGATTCTCTTGTTTCCGTATCTCTGCTTTCTTATTTTTAACATAATGCCTTTTAATTTTGGAAGCTGCATAGGTCACTGGATAACTCTCTATCCCATCTATGTTACCTGGTGTCATGCCCAATAAAGACGGTTCTAAAGTTTGTGCAGCTTCATTTAAGTTTTGTTTGGCATCTAATGTCCCCTCTTTCGTCACTTTCATCAAATCTTCTATTTTGCTAAGACCTTCATTCACTTGCTGAAATCCTGTTATTATTATCTTTTGCATAGTAATCTGCCATTTCTTTCTATTTCTTGTACCACTGTTCCAAAACTTTGGGATTGAACAGACCAAGTCTCCATTTGATGTCTTAAATTTTTGGAGGTCATCTCAGGCTTTCCAATGAACGGGGTTTGTATAGATTCTTGTGTGGAGATGGTAACAGACGGAGGTGAGTCCATGCCCTGGCCCATGACTTGTGTTTTTTTCAGGCTGATTGTTAATCCAAAATCTTGGCAGGCGTTACTAAAATAATTCATAAGTTGTTGGAGCTCTTCAGCAGAATGGGCTGGATCATCAGTGAAGAGGAAGTCCCGCATGCATTTCAGCTGGACTTTGGTCTTCACTCTTAATCTAGAGAGATTAAAGAGCTTTCCATCTAATCTAGTTTGGAGATAGATGACTTCTTTTGCAGTTCCAAAAGCGTGCTTCAGCATGACAGCAAAAAAGATCCCAAACAGAGTCAGCGTGAAGACACAGCCTTGTTTCACTCTGCTTCAGATGTCAAAGGGAACTGATTTTGAGCCATCAAAAACTACAGTGCCCTTCATTTCCTCATGGAAGAACCTGATGATGTTAAGGAGTCGAGGTGGCCATCCAATCTTGGGAAGTATCAAAGGCCTTTGTAAGATCTATGAAGGTGGCTATCATTGTTCCCTACATTTCTCCTGCAACTGTCTGAGGGTGAACACTGTATCAATGGTGGATCTACTAGTTCGAAATCCACACTGTGATTCTGGATAGACTGTCTGCAAGCACCTGGAGCCTCTTCAACACAACACAGGCAAGCAGCTTCCCTACAATGCTGAGAAGAGAGATGCCATGGTAGTTATTGCAGTTGCTTCTATTGCCTTTGTTCTTGTACAATGTGACAATGTTTGCATCCCTCATGTCCTGTGGTGCTCTACCTTCCCTCCAGCAAAGATGAAAGATTTTATACAAAGTTTGGAAAGGGTGGAGCTGGAAAGGAAGAGGGAAGGAGTTTGGAAGAGGTGGAGATGGAAAGGGGGAGGAGAGGAGGGGGTGGAGATGGAAAGGGGGAGGAGAGGAGTTTGGAAATGGTGGAGCTGGAAAGGGGAAAGGTTGGAGATGGAAGGGGGAGGAGATTTGTTTGGAAGGGGTGGAGATGGAAAGGAAGAGGAAAGGAGTTTGGAAAACAAAGAGCCCGGAAGGGAGAGGGAAGGAGTCTGTGCATGCCTTGCAAAGATCCCTAGAGGATGCAGGGGAGAATTTGAAGGGTGCCCAGAATTAACAGAAAAGTTGGTATAACAGAAATGCTAGAGAAAGAACTTTCAGTCCTGGAGAGGAAGTATTAATGATAATACTAATAAAAGGGAATAAGCTTCAGTTAGCTGAAAGACATTTAGTGGGAGAGGGAAGATAAAGCCCCTAGATGGAAAGATAGAGACTATTGACACATGGCCCATCCCAAATCCCCAAAAGAAAATCAGAGCTTTCCTTAGGACTAGCTGGATATTATAGGCGGTTTGTACCCAATTTCAGTGAAATAGCCACACCATTGTCCAATTTAACCAAAAAGAAGCCAGTGGAGAACTTTTTGTGGACTCCAGAGTTCCAGGAAGCCTTCAACCATCTTAAGACACTGCTGACCTTGAAGCCTGTTCTTGTTGCACCAGACTTCACCAAGGAATTCACCTACACTGCTCTACACTACATATACACCATCTACACTACAACATCGGACTTGGAGCCAATCAGATGACAGCAGAAATTTACATCTGGTAACGTATGTGAGCAAAAATCTCCAATCTAGTGAAAGACATTTATCGACCATCAAGAGGGAATGTTTAGCCATCATTTGGACACTGCAGAAACTAAAGCCCAACATGTGAGGAGAGATGTTCATTCTTTGCAATGACCATTCTCCATTAAAATGGATGAGGACTATGCAATCTAAAAGTAATAAATTGACTAGATGGGCCCTGATGCTTTTTTTGCTTTGATTCTACATGACTTTGATTTTGAAATCAGAAGTGTCAAAGAGTTCCTGAATGTGGTTGTGGATGCTTTGTCCTGAAAACCTAATGATTAGAAAAAAAATTATGTTATATACAAATGTTTTAACTGTATGCCGTTGCTGATTAGTCGTTAAGTCATGTCCAACTCTTTGTGACCCCATGGCCCTTCTGTCTTCTACTGCCTCCCGGAGTTTGAGCAAATTCATGTTGGTTGCTTCAATGACACTGTCCAACCATCTCGTCCTCTGTTACCCCCTTCTCCTCTTGTGTTCACATTTTCCCAACATCAGGGTCTTTTCCAGGGAGTCTTCTCTTCTCATGAGATGGCCAAACTATTGGAGCATCAGCTTCAGGATCTGTCCTGTATGGTAGTTGGAGTATTCTTTGGCACTACCCTTCTTTGGGATTTGGATGTAGACTGATCTTTTCCAATCCTCTGCCCACTGATGAGTTTTCCAAACTTGCTGGCATATTAAGTATAGCACCTTTACAGCATCATCTTTTAAGATTTTAAATAGTTCCACTGGAAGGCCATCACCTCCACTGGACTTGTTGTTAGCCATGCTTTAGGAACAAGATGCCGCCGATGGCGGACGGCTAGCGCGTCTCTCCGCCGCCTTGGTTCGCCTCTTGGCTTTTATTTTTATTTTTCGCTTTCCTTTACACTTTTTCCTTCCCTTTTTCTTTTTTCTCTCTTTTCTCTTTTGCCCCCATCCGCCACCCCTCCTTCTTCCTTGATACCTGTGGCCGGAGTGAACCAGGGCTGCGTGGCTGGAGCGGGAGCTCGCAAGCTGGGGCTGGGTAAGAAGCAGAAGTTCAAGTGCGATCTCCTCCGGTTTCCTGGCTGAGTTCAGAGGCTCTGGAGCTTTTTTGGTCATCAGAGGAGTCGTTCTCCCCCTCCCATCCCAAGGCGCTGGTGGCTGAGCTCGGAGAGAGCTCTGAATCCTGGGCTGTGGGGAGCTGAGCTGGAGCAGACGGACGCGGCCGAACGGGGCCGGAGTTGGAGCTCCGGACGCGAGGGCTCCCCTGCCTGTTCCTTCCCTGATCTCCAGAGGCACCCCAGCGGAGGCTCCTGGTGGAGAGACCCAGCAGTGGAGAGTTCAGTGGCTGGCACTCGGAGACTGGTTAGATCCCCGGCGGAGTGGGTGGACGGAGTCAGAGCTCTGAGACCGGAGGCAGCCATGAGGTGCAGGGTCTTCGCGGGAGCCAGAGGGAGCCTGTGGGGTTGTCGGAGCATCAGCGCCATGTTAGAAGATCTCTCCCCAGGTCTCCCTATCTCTGCTTGTTCTTCATCTGTTAAGGATGTCCCCCTAATTGCTTTTTTAGGTTGGGAAATGGCAGGGTCTGAGCCTTCTCCAACCTGATACTTGGTGTCTCTGACCCTGTTGATTTATAACATCGTGGACCCCGGGCCCATTGCTAAAAACTGTTACTCCTGGCCCTTTAAAGAATTCTGTAAACCAGCGCTGCCATTAACATCACTAACTCTAGTTACATCAGATAGAACAAGGACACGTGGGGGAGAAGGACTGCTCTGGGTGCCATGTGGGGGATAATTAAATAATTAAATAGTTTTTTCTCTATTTTAATTGTTACTTTCATTTTGATATTATTATTTTTGTATTTAATTTATGTTTGCCTATTTTATGTATATTATTTACATGATCACTTATACTGTATATGGTTAATTTTCTTTCTCTTTGTTACTTGATTTATTTGTATTAGGTTAATTTTGCTTTTTATTTCCTTTCCCCCCTTTCTTCCCTCCTCCCCCTTTTTTCCCCAACATGTCAACAGCCCCACCCACATGGGCGGCCACACACTTGACCTGGTCTTTTCCTCCAATTGGAGCGAGAGTGGTCCGATAGTGACTGACCTCGAGTCAGTTCCTTTGTCATGGTCGGATCACCACCTAATAAAATGTAACCTCAACATGGCCCTCCCCCCCTCGCAGGGAGCAGGGACCAATTGTTATGGTCCACCCTCGAAGGCTACTGGATCTGATTGGATTCCAGGATGCCATGAGAGGTGTCACGGCTGACCTGGCTGGCACTCCTGTCGAGGCTCTGACCAGCAGCTGGTTTGCTGCGGTGGCTAGGGCTGTAGACATGATCGCACCTAAACGCCCTCTCCAACGCAGACCCCGCCCAGCGCCCTGGTTTAACCAGGGCCTCAGGGTGTGGAAGCGGATTAGGAGACGGCTAGAGCGCAAATGGAGAAAGGACCCGACGGACTATAATTGGATAGCTGTTAAGGTCGCCACTAACCTTTACCTGGCCAAGGTAAAGGCTTCCAGTCGAGCATACTTCGCTAACCGGATAAGCGAAGCATCCAACCAGCAGGCGGAATTATTCCGTATCGTGTGCGACCTATCCGGAATTGGTCCGGGTGATGCGCCTCCCCCTAGTTTTTAACCGGACCAATTTGCAGCATTTTTAAAATCTAAAGTGGAGGCCATCCGCTGGGACCTCTCTCCTTTTTTGAATACAGTGAGTTGAGCTGAGATGTCCAGCGCTCCGTCTTGCCTGGAAATTTTTGATTCCTTTCAGCCAGTCACGCCTGATACTGTGGCCAGGGTGCTTGATCACTGTCGTGCCACCACCTCCTCCCTTGACCCTTGCCCAGCCTGGCTAATCAAAGCGGCCAGGCCTACAACAACGGAATGGGCCACTGTAATAATTAATGGGTCTTTCCTGGAGGGCAGATTCCCATCTGCCCTCAAGGAGACACTCATTAGGCCCATTAGGAAGAAACCAAGTTTGGCGGCGGACGAAATTGGCAACTACAGGCCCATCGCCAATGTTTCTTTCCTAAGTAAGGTAGTTGAGAAGGTGGTGGCCGACCAGCTTCAAGCGCACCTGGATGAAACAGATGCCCTGGATCCATTTCAGTCAGGCTTCAGGCCATGCCATGGTACAGAAACGGCATTGGTCGCCCTGTGTGATGACCTACTGAGGGAGGCTGACAGGGGAAATGTGTCACTGCTGGTCCTCCTCAATATCTCAGCGGCCTTTGATACCATTGACCACGGTATCCTCCTGGGGAGGCTCTCTGAGTTAGGAATTGGGGGCCTTGCCCTGGCCTGGCTTCATTCCTTCTTGGAGGACCGCCTCCAGAGAGTACAGCTTGGGGAGAGTGTCTCGGCCCCGTGGAGTCTCAATTGTGGGGTTCCACAGGGGTCGATTATCTCCCCAATGCTGTTTAACATCTATATGAGGTCGTTGGGAGGGGTCATTCGGGGATGTGGAGCTCGGTGTCATCAGTATGCCGATGATACACAGCTCTACATCTCCTTTCCACCTACCACAGGAGATGCCGTTCTGTCCCTTCAGCGCTGCCTGGAGACCGTACTGCAATGGATGCAGGAGAACGGGCTGAGGCTGAACCCAGACAAGATGGAGGTACTAAGGGTGGGTGTCCCCACAGTGGGGGGTTTAGGAAACTCCCTCTCTTTCGGGGGGGTGACCCTCCCTGCCAAGGATGGGGTCCACAGTTTGGGGATCCACCTGGACCCGGCGCTTACTATGGAATCCCATGTGGCGTCCGTGGTCCGAACCGCCTTCTATCATCTTAGGCGGATAGCCCAGCTGCGGTCCTATCTGGATGTGGGGGCCCTCACTACCTTGGTGCATGCGCTCGTAATCTCAAGATTGGACCACTGTAATGCACTCTAATTGGGGCTGCCTTTGAGGCTGATGCGGAAACTTCAGGTGGTGCAGAATGCTGCGTCCAGACCTCTCAGAGGTGTGAAAAAATACCAACACATTTCACACACTCTGGCCGCATTGCATTGGCTGCCCATCTGATTCCGCATCGACTTCAAAGTGTTGACGCTTACGTATAAAGCCCTAAACGGCTTAGGGCCTCGATACTTGGCGGAACGCCTACTTCCACCAAGATCTACCCGTGTCACTCGTGTGAGTCAGGGGATGAGGCTGAGGAGCCTAATGCCGAGGGAGGCCCGGAAAGAAAAGACAAGAAATCGGGCCTTCTCGGCGGTGGCTCCTCGCCTCTGGAATAACCTACCCCCTGATATCCACGCAGCTCCCTCACTGGGTATTTTTAAAAACCAACTAAAAACACTGATGTTTCGGCAGGCCTTCCCCTCAGCCAATTCCTGACTTTCACTTTCTTACCTTTTTCTAGTGTCTGTCCCATTTGCCCAAAGTTTTCCCCTTATTTAAAACTGCTTTTAATTACATTGTTATATTATTGTTGTAAACCGCCTAGAGTGGTCTTAACTGACTAGGCGGGATTAGCTAGGCATCCTTCAGTCTCGGAAGACAATGGTAACGTGCTCTGTATGGAGGACTTGGAACAGCGTCTAGTGTGGCTGAGGAGGCCAATTCGAGAGTAACAATCCCTTCCACACTGAATCCAATCTGTCCCCTGTCCAGCTCCCTGGTTTTGCTGCTTTTGTGACTTCCTCTTTGCCTCAGCCTGCTGGACAAGGGTCTCTTCAAATTGGGAGAGGCCGTGATGCAGTGCCTGCCTCCAGGCTGAACGCTTAGATGTCAAGGTTTCCCATCTGTTGAGGTCTATTCCTAAGGCCTTCAGATCTCGCTTGCAGATGTCCTTGTATCGCAGCTGTGGTCTCCCTCTGGGCCATTTCCCTGCACTAATTCTCCATACAGGAGATCCTTTGGAATCCGACCATCAGCCATTTTCACGACGTGCCCAAGCCAACGTAGACGTCGCTGTTTCATTAATGTATTCATGCTGAAAATTCCAGTTCGTTCTAGGACTACTCTGTTTGGGACTTTGTCCTGCCAGGTGATACCAAAAATCCGTTGGAGGCAACGCATATGGAAGGTGTTCAGCTTCCTCTCCTGCCATGCACAAAGGGTCCAGGACTCACTGCAGTACAGGAGTGTGCTTAGGACACAGGCTCTATAGACCTGGATCTTTGTATGTGTCATCAGCTTCTTATTGAGCCATACTCTCTTTGTGAGTCTAGAGAACATGGTGGCTGCTTTGCCAATGCGTTTATCCAGCTTGACATCCAGAGAGAGGGTGTCAGAGATGGTTGAGCCAAGATACACATAGTCATGAACAACCTCCAATTCTTGTGTAGAGATGGTAATAGAAGGAGGTGAGTCCACGCCCTGGCCCATGACTTGTGTTTTCTTCAGGCTGATTGTTAGTCCAAAGTCTTGGCAGGCCTTGCTGAAACGATTCATGAGTTGTTGGAGGTCTTCAGCAGAGTGGGCAACAATGGCTGCATCATCTGCGAAGAGGAAGTCCCGCATGCATTTCATTTGGATTTTGGTCTTCGCTGTCAATCTAGAGAGATTGAAGAGCTTTCCGTCTGATCTAGTCCGGAGATAGACACCCTCGGTTGCAGTTCCAAAGGCATGCTCCAGCATGACAGCAAAAAAGATCCCAAAAAGTGTTGGTGCGAGGATAGGCGGGATATTATTATTATTATTATTATTATTATTATTATTATTATTATTATTATTATTATTATTATTATTATTATTATTATTATTATTATTATTATTATTATTATTATTATTATTATTATTATTATTATTATTATTATTCTAAGGCCCACTTGACTTCACTCTCCAGGATGTCTGGCTTAAGGTCAGCAGCCACACTATCTGGGTTGTCTGGGACATCTTTTTGGTGTAATTCCTCTGTATATTCTTGCCAGCTCTTCTTGATGCCTTCTGCTGTGGTGAGGTCTCTACTATTCTTGTCCTTTATCATGTCCATCTTTGCACAAAATGTTCCTTTAATATCTCCAATTTTCTTGAACAGATCTCTGGTTTTTCCCTTTCTATTATTTACCTCTATTTCTTTGCATTGTTTGTTTAAGAAGTCCCTCTTGTCTCTCCTTGCTATACTTTGGAAGTCTGCATTCCATTTTCTGTAACTTTCCCCAACTCCCTTGCATTTTGTTTCCCTTCTCTTCTCTGCTATTTTAGGGCTTTGGTGGTCAGCCACTTTGCTTTCTTGCATTTCCTTTTCTTTGGGATGGTTTTTGTTGCTGCCTCCTGTACAATGTTACGAGCCTCTGTCCATAGTTCTTCAGGCACTCTGTCCACCAAATCGAGTTCCTTAAATCTGTTCTTTACTTCCACTGTGTATTCATAAGGGATTTGGTTTAGATTATACCTGAGGAGCCCAGTAGTTTTTCCTACTCTCTTCAGTTTAAGCTTGAATTTTGCTATGAGAACCTGATGATCAGAGCCACAATCAGCTCCAGGTCTTGTTTTTGCTGACTGTATAGAGTTTCTCCATCTTTGGCTGCAGAGAATATAATCAATCTGATTTCGATATTGCCCATCTGCTGATTTCCATGTATAGAGTCGCCTCTTGTGTTGTTGGAAAAGAGTGTTTGTGATGACCAGCTTGTTCTCTTGACCAAACTCTATTAGCTTCATTTTGAACTCCAAGGCCAAACTTTCCTGTTCTTTTTATCTCTTGATACTCCGCACTTGGAGTATTGCATACAGTTCTGGTCGCTGCACCTCAAAAAAGACATAGTGGAACTGGAAAAGGTGCAGAAGAGAGTGACTAAAATAATGACTCGGCTGGGGCATCTCCCTTATGAGGAAAATCTACAGTGTTTGGGACTTCAGAGAAAAGGCACTTGAAGGGGGACAGGATTGATATGTATACAATTACACACCTAGTTAGATTGCTAATGAAGAGATCATGAAGCACTTTGTCGAAACCTTTTCTGAAGTCAAGATATACTATGTTTACAGCATTCCCTCTGTTTGTCAGGGAGGTTACCTGATCAAAAAAATGAGATCAAATTAGTTTGGCAGGATTTGTTCTTGACAAATCCGTGTTGGCTTCTAGTTATTACTGCCTTGTTTTCTAGGTGCTTGCACAACGACTGCTTTACAATCTGTTCCAGGACTTTGGCTGGGATTGATGTCAGGCTGACAGGCCTGTAGTTCCCAGGTTCCTCTTTTTTGCCCTTTGTGAAGATAGGAACATTAGCCCTCCTCCAATCCTCTGGTGCCTTACCTGTTTCCCATGATTTTCAAGAAAATAACGGAGAATGGTTCTGAGAGTTCATTAGCCAGTTTCTTCAGTACTCTTGGATGTTGTTCATTCAGCCCTGGAGATTTGACCTTCTTCAAGCTGGTATGATATTCCTCGACTATCTGTTTATCAATCTCCAGCTGCAGTTCTGTACCCCCCCACCACCACTTGCACTTCCAATTTGTTTGGAAGTTCATAGTCTGTCTTATTGGAAAAGACTGAACTAAAATAGGAATTGAGCACCTTTGCCTTTTCTTTGTCCTCTGTTATCATTTTTCCATCTCTATTGAGGAGCTGTGTCACTGTGTCTTTTGTTTATCTTTTGCTACTCATACCTGAAAAAAATTTTTATTGCTTTTAGCTAACCTCAGTTTATTCTCAGTTTTGGCCCTCCTAATGCCATCCCTGCATTTCCTTGCTACCTGTCTGTAGTCATCCTTGGTGGCCTGGCCTTCTTTCCACTTCCTGTACATGTCTTTTTTGGTTTTTAGGTACTCCCTGAGCGTTTGTGAAGCCAGGCTGGCCTTTTTTGCTGCCTCCCATCTTTTTTTCTTGTTGGAATTGTTTGTAGTTGTGCCTTTAGAATTTCTTTTTTTTAGAAGCTCCCATCCTTCTTGAACTCCTTTTCTTGTTAAGATCTCCTGCCATGGGACCTTACTTATCCTTGTTCTGAGATTATTAAAATTAGCTTTTTTAAAATTCAGCAGAAGTGTGTGGCTGCACTCTGCTTTCATTTCTTTTGAAATCAAGAATTCTAGAAGGACATAGTCACTCTCGCCTAGAGTTCCCCTTACTGCCACTTCCCCCACCAAGTCATTTTTGTTGGTCAGAATCAAGTCAAGGATAGCAAATCCTCTAGTTTCTTTCTCCCCTTTTTGTAGGAGAAAATTATCAGCCACACAAGCCAGGAATTTCTTGGAAGGGCCATACTTGGCAGAATTTGCCTCACAACATATATCTGGATAATTACAATCTCCCATCACTACTATGTCGTCGTGTCTCTGAAAGCCCTGCAATTTCTTTTTCAAAAGTTTCATCCGCTTCCTCTCTTTGATTGGGTGGTTGGTAGTAGACTCCAGCTACCAAGTTCCTTTTGTTTTCTGCCCCAACTAGATTGATCCAGATGCTCTCGATGGGACAGCCAATCTCCTCCTCCTGTATTTCTGTGCAAGAATGCTTGTTTTTGACATATACTGCAACTCCACCTCCTTTTTAATTATCTCTGTTCTTTTTGATTAGTTTATATCCCTCAATTGCTGTATTCCAGTCATGGGTGTCATCCCAACAAGTTTCAGTTATTCCTATCAACCCATACTTACCCTCTCCCATCAATACAACATTGTGTGTCTTTGAAAACCCTGCAATTTGTTTTCCTAAAGTCTCCTCCATTTTCTCTCTTTGACTGGGTGGTCAGTAGTAGATTCCAACTAACAAGTTCCTTTTGGGTTTTTTCCCCAATTTGATTGATCCATATGCTCTTGATGGGACAACCAATTTGCTTCTTGTGTGTTTCTCTGCAGGAATGAATATTTTTGACATATACTGCAACTCCACTGCCTTTTTTTTATTCTCTCTGTTCTTTTTGATCAGTTTATATCCCTCAATTGCTGTATTCCAGTCATGGGAGTCATACCACCAAGTTTCAGTTATTCCTATCAACCCATACTTACCCTCTCCCATCAATACAACATAGTATGTCTTTGAAAACCCTGCAATTTGTTTTCCTAAAGTCTCCTCCATTTCCTCTCTTTGACTGGGTGGTCAGTAGTAGATTCCAACTAACAAGTTCCTTTTGGGTTTTTTCCCCAATTTGATTGATCCATATGCTCTTGATGGGACAACCAATTTGCTTCTCGTGTGTTTCTCTGCAGGAATGAATATTTTTGACATATACTGCAACTCCACTGCCTTTTTTTTATTCTCTCTGTTCTTTTTGATCAGTTTATATCCCTCAATTGCTGTATTCCAGTCATGGGAGTCATACCGCCAAGTTTCCGTTATTCCTATCAAGTCATACTTACACTCTGGAATTAAAATTTCCAATTCTTCTTGTTTGTTTCTCATACTCCTGGTACAGTGGAACCCTGACTTAAGAACTTAATCCGTATTGGAATGGTTTTCGTACATCAAAACGTTTGTAAGTCGAAGCAAAATTCCCCATAGGAATGCATTGAAAACCATTTAATACATTCTGGCTATTTTTCGTTCTTATCTAGAGGTGCCATTTGCAAGTAGAGGCATTAGTTCCCTTAGGAACCGGTTAATCCATACTCTACCACTAGGGGGAGAATTTTTTTCTTTGTTCTTCTTTTGACGTAAGATGAACTTAGGTTAAAAAAAAGGGCAGGAAAGGAGGAAGGAGGGAGAGGGAACACCTTTTAAACACAACACATTTTTTCCCGTTCACAAGTCGAAGCAAAATTTTGCGAACGGAGCGGTTCATAAGTCAAAATGTCCGTAGGTAGGGACGTTCATAAATTGAGGTTCCACTGTATTCATATACAGACACTGTAGGTTTTGTGATTTGTGGCCTGCCTGCATTCTACATTTTTATCATTTTTATGATTATGGTTATGATTTTTTTGTTGCTGTGATTATTATTGTTAATTTTATTATTTTTGCTCTTTTGATCAGTTTGTTATATTTCTCTTATTGTGTATAAGGCTTCATTTACCCTTAAATGTGTGCTTGCATCTCCCTCCCCATTCCCATTAAGTTTAAAGCCCTCCTGATGAGGTTCTTCATGCTGTGGCCATACACATTCTTCCCAGTCCTTGTTAGATGCAAGCCATCTCTTGCTAGCAGTCCTTCTTCCTGGAAGCTTAGCCCATGGTCCCAAAAACCAAACCCCTCTCATTGAGAGCACCTTTAACTGACCTTTTCCCAACCTCTTTTTTTGCCAAAAGCAGGCCAGACATCTCCTGTACCCACCCACTCAGCTCTTTTCTCCTCCTTACACAAATATATAGTCTTCAACATGGTAATGCATGGCAAGGGGAAGTGGAAAAGCTGAGTGGTATGGGTATTTGAGCTCTGCTATGAATGGCCAAAACACTAGTATGGAGGGTCAGATCAAGAGAGGTGTGACAGAAGAAACCATGCAGACATGAAGAAACAATGTCATTATTGTATTTTTTGTAAGAAAGGGACAGGAAAAACAGCAGTAGATGGTGCCACTTGAGGCAGGGAGAACAGTGTGGGTCCGAGGAAAAATGCCTTGAGGGTGATAGTAGTAAAGAAGCTGGTTGGAGTGTTGCACAAAAAATGCTTGGGGACTGGATGTGGCTCACAGGCTGCAGGTTGGGGACCCCTGCTTTAAAGGAATTTTTTTCACTGTTTAAACAAAACCTATATTTTCAGTCTGTTCCTCTAAATATCTCTCTGTTTATGAATGTATACAATGTATCATTTTGCAAAGCTCCTGCTGGCAAGCCTGTACTATGCATACTCGGTCTTATAACAAAGTGGCTGCTTTTCCCTTTTGAAAGCTCTTCTTTAAGGATCAGTATTTCAGCCTCTGCAGCCTGGATTCTTTTCAAATAGAAAAGCAGATCAACCAACTATTCTGTTTTAAGATAAACAAGATTGATGTTTTCGATGCATGCAATCTGTTTTACATATAGGAACATTAACAGTCACCTTTATCTGCATGCGGGAGGCATTTTTAGTTTTAAAAATTCTAAATCAAAAACTCTTTACTCAAATCTCCCCAAATTTAACCTTATAAAATATTGATTTGCTCTGCCAGCACAAGATCATTGCTGCACTCTCATGCAGCAGTGACATGTACTGACAAATATATTAGTAAGAATCCCAGTTCTAGTTAATGAAGGTAGTTATGCCATGGCTGCCCCTTCATTTCTTGAGATCAAAGGCAAAGATTTTAAAAAATTAGAAAAATAACATGGAAAGATTTTTACTGTCTAAGAGTACAGAACACTACAAATTTGAACAGTATTTTTTCAAAATACATCATAATTCACATGTCAGAATGATTCTGTAAGAGGGATTGCCACCTTCACACCATTACTCTTTCCCCTTACTTTTAAGTAATCCATGAAGGAATTAACTCATCTCTGGTTACATATATGGTTTTAAATTATTGGCATAATAAACTCTACGTATTGTGCTTCTTCATAAAATGTAAATTTTTATCCAGGTCCACTTTGCTCTCATGCTTTAACATAGTACTTGCACTGTGCAAACTGGCCTTAGCACTAGTAGCTATTACTGCTCTGGTTTCTGATTCCAAGTATTATCTGATGGTGCCTCAGAAATCATCCTAGTGCTTTTCAGCTTTCAATGGTTATCATTCTGTAAATTTGACTCTGTCTTGGAGCATGAGAGAGTGCAATTCCTGGTAGCAGTCAGAAAAATAGAAAAGTGCCTGCATGATCCAAGCCCATTTCACCAATAAGCCATAAAGATTTTTTTTTAATTGCCAAATGTTCTTTCAATTCTAGGCCAAAGACAACCTAGACAATCCATATTCCTAAGTCTGTCTGCCCGAGGATATGGCTTATTTGCTCTTTAATTGGCAGGTATAGACAACATTTCAGCTATAGAGTGAACCAAAGCTTAGTGTGAAGGCAACTTCTATTTCAGTTAACATTTTTTCTCATTTTAAGTCCTCTAGGAGATGAATAATAAGCTTCAGAAATCTAAACTACTAACACTTCTGAAATAGGTAGCAGAAGAGATTTATGAGATCTCTTTAAATGGACTAGTGTGGTCTGACTGTCCACTAAGGCTGTCAATCTCAAAGAAGCAATGCATAAATGTTAGAGCCTCTCCTACAGGGTATGAGAGGAAACATTATCCAGAATGTTGCTGTGATTGATGGGGTGAATGGCAAAGCAAACATTTAACTTTTCATTCCATCGCTTCTAGATTTTGGCAAATATCACTTGAATATGGAATATTTATCAGACAAACAATGGCAGTAATATTTTCAGGGCAGAGAAAGATGGGAAAGAAACTTTCATATTTCTGGTTTTCATGCATACTTGTAAGAGTGCTCAACTGTAAGATTGTAGAAAAATGTGGGTTTTCTTTTTCTTTTGCTGCCACTGGAAATGCTCCTGCTTAGAATTGTTCTGGGTTCAAAGGGCATAACTGTTGGCTATTTAGTAATCTTGATGTAAATTTCAAAACATGGGTGGAGGCATCTCCATCACAGACTAATTTGTTTGCTTGTTTGCATGCTAACTAATCGGAGGATCTTGTTTTTCCCAAGCTACAAAATCTCTGCCCTTGTTCTTCCCTTCTCCTCCACACGTCTTTCAGAGACTCCATTCTTGGGTCAGATCCTTCTTCATCTTGGAAGATGCTAAGTCTCCAGGCTGCATCTCTGCACCCTGGAGATCCTCCCAGTTGCATGAGCTGAGAAAACAAACCTTACCTTTGCTACTTTTTCTTCTATCAACTTTAAGCCTAATGAGTGCCTGTTTCAGAAATGAACTTTAAGTGAGTAAAGTATACAAAATCTTTTTATACTTAAAGTTTGCCTCCTGAGTCTTATTTCCTAAATGCTAGGCTTTGGTGAGGGTGGATACCAAGAACAATTGGGTAAAAGGTAGGGTTGCCAGATACATGTGTATGAAAAGGAGGACATAGAAAGCCAAAAAGGAGGACAAAGGAGGACATATCGGGGGGGGGGGCGCTCTGTGCACAGGGTGGGCGGGGGGGCATGTCACTTTTGGAATTAGGTATTGGGTAGAATAGCTCTTTGATCATGGGACAATACCATAACCATTCAACCTACTCAATCATGAAAGGTCAAGACTGGGAAAGTTACATTTTTTTGGACTACAAAACTCAGAATCTACTGGCTACTGTGTTTTTGTGTTTTAATTTTTTTTAAAAAAATAAAAACAAAACAAATCTACATATACACTTACTGGGCTCCCAGGACCAATGGAGACAATTATTCTTTCCTTTAATGGAGACCCATCCCCCTTGTTTTACTTATTGATTTTTTAAATTTTAATAAAAGCATAATAAAGTGAAATAAAAAGTTTTAAAAGTTGTGTGACAGACTTGAAACACTTTATAAAAACCAGAAAAAAACAGAAGGTATGGATTTCTCTCAGCTTGAGAAATGCAAAGGGTGGAGAAAATGGATTTGCAGACACACAAACACACACACAAAGCCATTTTCTCCACCTTTTGCAATTTCTCAAGCTGAGAGAAATCTGCTTTTGTGTGCAGCATGAGGGATAACTCTGCATATCCTCCTGGACCTGGAAATGCACTCTATACATGCCCCACAGTCTCAGAGCAGAAGGGGGGATAAAAGTGCCTCCTGTTTCCCGGCTTTAGGAGGAAGGAGGGACCGGACTGGCCCCTATGTCCCTGGCTTTGAATCGTCATCCCCTCTAAACCCCAGAACAGCCTCCCCTCTAGCAGAAAAGCAAGTGCATTCACTTCACTCCTGTCCATTTCCATCCATTTCTCTCGCACCTTCCTGCCTTATTCAGCTCCCAGGCAGAAGCAGCCATCCATAAGCTGGGGATTGATTGCTCGGGGCTGTCAATCAGGGCAGAAGCAGCCATCCACAAGCCAGGGATTGATTGCCCGGGGCTGTAGCCCTAAACAATCAAGCCCCCTTATCTCCCTCCGATCTCTGAAAGAACCGGATGATTTACAAGGGCCTCAACCAAAGAAGTAATGGGGAGAGGTTTGGCTGCAGGGGGTGGGGTGGGGGTGGAGATACAAAAGCCAGACATTTTGGAGTTTTTTAGTTTTGCCTGCCAGATGGAGGACATGCTCCTCAAAAGGAGGACATGTCCTCCTTTTGCCAGACGTCTGGCAACCCTAGTAAAAGGGGTCTTCTACAGCTAATTCTAACCTTAAGGAGCAGGCCTTCCACTGTGCATTTTTACTGGAACTTAAGCAAGTTTCCAGAACTCTCAACAATAACAAAGAGGGCTCTTGTGGTCCTAGCCTGTAGAATTACTCCCCATTTTCCTTCATTTTTTCTATTCTAGATGTATTCTGGAATGGCGATGCAAATTCTAAATAAATTACAGAGCACTACTTAAATGCCCCAAAATACAAATTCCAACTTGGGTGGAGGGGTAGGCTTAAGGCAAGTTCTTAGTAACCCCCTTTTTATATAGTCTATGTGGTGCTGGAGGATCATAGAGGCAGAAAATTGGATTCCAGACCTACTACAGTTGCTCACCCCAAACTAGACTCTTAATTGTTATGGTGTTTTGGTTAAATCATGTCCTCATTGGGGGAAATCCTGTTTGCATAACTTTGAGCCAATGTAACCTTGATTGGGCACCAGAAACATTTAATTAAAATTAAGTAAAAATATCCCATCCCCCTGTTTCATGTTCCATGGCCACCCTGAAGTACCCTTTGCCCTGGGGAAGCCATGGGACATGGTAATGGAAGACATTAATTGCCACCAAACCACCACCAGTGGACCTGATCCCATTAGTGATTATAAGCAGTTATTATTTACCATTAAAGAAAATAGCCCTGTCTCCCTGTGTCCTGAGGCAAAAATGTAGCCCTAGGGAGCCTTGAAGAGGGAATAAGACATTTTTAATAAATTTAATTTAAATGTTTCTAGAACCCAGTCCAGATTACACTGGGGCAAAGTTGTGCAACAGGATTTTGCCCTTTGTGTCATTATAGAATCATAGAAAAGTGAAGTTGGAAGGGGCCTACAAAGCCAACCCCCTGCTCAATGCAGGAATACAATCAAAGCATATCTGCCAGGTGATAATCTAAGTTTCTCTTGAATGCCTCCAGTGTTGGAGCACTCACCAACTTCCGAGGTAACTGGTTCCACGATCATACTGCTCTAACAGTTAGGAAGTATACCTCTGTTTATTCATGACTATAAATTGTTTTTATTTTGGAAAAGTAATTAGAACATTTTAATTTGAAAAGCATGATCTATTGTACTGAGCATGTGACAGGTTGATGCAGCAGCAGCAGCTGTGGGGATTGCTGCTTTAAACCACAAGTATCGAAACCTACTACACTCCATTTGGACCTGTGAAAAATAATAATAGCCAATAGGGCCTTTTAATTGCCATATTCAAATTGCCTAAGAGGAAACAGCAAAATACAATTCCATTGTGTAGAAGTGGGGCAATCAGGACTTGGAAAGAATTAGTTAGAGGTTAAATGTTAATGTTAGAGAGCAGGCGGCATAGGTGGGGCTCGTCAGCCTTGGAAGGCAGCCCATCTAGGAGAAGGAAAACTCTCAATTCAAACCTCCACTGCCTTGTGGCTATTTCCACTGATGGAAAAGGCTTCAGGAGTTAACCTCGAGACAAAATCCGGAGCTGGAGTTCTGGAGCCAATTTGTGTCATTCTGGCAACTCCTGCGACGTTACTGGAACCAGTTGTATTGGCTCTTGCCTTTCCACTGGACTATTTCAGTGACGTGGAGAGGGGGGATTTGCTGCTTGGATAACAGCCTATCCTCCATATTATTTTACCCACGCGTCATGCTCTGGAGAGGACGCTCCAGCTTCACATACAGCGTCAAAACAACACGGGAAGTAGCAATTGTTTAAGGTATTGTCACTCTCGAATTGGCCTTCTCAGCCACACTAGATGCTGTTCCAAGTCCTCCATACAGAGCACATTACCATAGTCTTTCAAGACTGAAGGATGCCTAACTAAATTCTGTACTTTTTTGGATCAACATCAGAGAAAGGCTCTGTAGCGTTCTCTTAAAACCTAATGCTTAAAAATCATTTGAAAGGTAACACTAAAACAGTTTTGCATGTAAAAAAATTTAGGTGGCATGATGTCTGCAGACAGCATATGTCAGTTCACTTTTCCAAATGTAAAAGTACCAATTGATTGATTGATTGATTGATTGATTGATTGATTGATTGATTGATTGATTGATTGATTGATTGATTGATTGATTGATTGATTGATTGATTGATTGATTGATTGATTGATTGATTGATTGATTGATTTGGCTGGATGGTTCCATGAGTTAAGTACCTGACTGCAGAGTCAGAGATTGGGAGTTTGATTTCCCAGTGTTCATTCCAAGAGAAGAACCAGCCTGTGTAAATTTGGGAGAGCTAAACAGTCCAAAAATGCCCCTAGAAGAAGGGAATGGTAGACCACGTCTGAGTACTCTGCTTTGAGTACTCTCTTTAAACTGTGGAAAGTCAGAATTGAGTTGATGCCACTATTATTTATTTAATTAAAATATATTTCCTCAAGATGATCCAAAGTAGCTTACAGTATTCAAACAGATAACATCAAAAGCTAAAAAAAATAAAATTGATTTACATGGATCTGAGCAGCACAATTCTGGTTATACTGTACACAGATTTTTTTCCAAATAACTAAATAAATATTTGAATAAATAAATATTCAATAAATACTGTGCTGATATTCATCACCAGCATGTGCCTTGAGAAAGGTGGGTCTTAGACCTCTTATGTTGTTGGTGGTGGTGTGGCAGCTCCTGGTCTGATTCCAGAGGCCTGACCAGTCCCTTCCCTTGGTATAGCTGCTCCACATGGTGGCTGGAGAGAGTGCTGGGGATTTCCAAGAGGCTGACACAGGTCGGGTTAGAGGTTGGTGAGTGGGTTTGGTTGTGTTAATCAACTGTTTATGCTTTGTAGTTACTTTTTGGGGGAGCAAAAGAATTATACATGGATTTTGAACTACATGTGGGCTTGGTGCCCCGAACTCCAGTGTTGTTGAAGGGAGAAGTATAAATTATTACAATATCAAAAAACAGTTAAACAGATTTTAAGTTTAAAAAATAATGGATGTCATGGTATAGATTATTAATGTCAAAATGTGATTTATGATTGGGATTTGTAGTCATGGAACATTGTAGAAGGAATTCATATTGGTTCTGTGTTGGCATGACTGTATGCTTCGAGAAGCTTTTCTCCTCGAGCTGAATGGAAAATTCCATGTAGCAGCCTTGCCCTGAGATGATAAGGAGCCACGACACAACACCGAGACGAGGAACAACACCTGTGCATCTCGTGGGAATCAGAGGTGTGGTGAGAAAAGACAGCCCTTTATGCTGATTGGTTAACATCGCAGAAGAGTGAAGAAGAAGGGTGGTCCCATAAGAAAGAAAATAAAGAATGGAGTGAGAGATAGGTGTTGATTGATTTTAGGACTGAGAATAGTTTTGAGTCCCAAATGCTAGTTTTTAGAGTTATGCTAAGATGTAGTTCAGAGAAAGCATAGAAGAAGGGGGGCTATGCCTGTCCTGCCTTCTAAGCTATTTTTTAGTTTTTTATTTTATTTTGCTAGCTGGAATTTGTTAAGATTCTAACTGCAATGCCTTATGGAAATGTACCTTATGCTATGCTTTTGCAACAAACTGAATATCTCTAAATACTTTATTTTTTCTAATAAAACAATAATTCTTAAAATCTTAAGTTTGGTCTCTTGAACAGCAAATCTGCAGAGTCTCATAGTAGAGGGCCACAGAGTGTGCTACCAGACTCCTTGGCAGACTCTTGGCAGACCCAAAACTCATGATTCCTATCTTTGTTTTTTCTCCTTTAATTGCTAATTAGAACAGACTTGTGGAAAAGGGTAAATTGTACTGCCTTGCTCGGTTATCCGGACTTGGCTCAGCTTTTTTAGAAGTGCACTTACACCCGGACCCTCTCTGTTCGACCATCAAGTATCTCTAAGGAGAACTTGGTGATGACAATGGATAAAAACAATTTCCAGTGGTCCCCAATCTTTTTGGGACCATGGACCAGCTGAGCCTCTGAGGAAGGTGGGGGCCCCCCCACAGGTGCACACAAGTGTGTACACACTCTTGGGTGCATGCATGAAGCAGTGGGGGAGCGCCCACCCACCTGCCAGTGCTGGCATGAGTGTTCTCCCACCCTTTCGCAGGGGGGCCTGCATGCCCCCCATGTGCACACCCATCCCTTCAAGTGGGTGCTCAGGCACTCGGATGCATGCATGAAGGGGTGGGGGAGCACTCACGCCAGCGCTGGCATGCGCACACATGCACAAAGCAGCTGTGGGGAGGGGAGTGCATGTAGGGGGAGGTCTATTTTCGCGGCCTGGTCCAGCTCAGGCCACGGACCAGCAGCAGGCCGCGAACTGTCGGTTGCAACCTCTGGTTTAAAGTATTCTGAAAACACTTTTTTAAAAACAGCAGGTCATTTTTAAAGAACCACCTCTTAGGCAACAGTTACTGAGAAAAAGTCTGCTTGAAAAGAAAAGTTTTTCCTGCTTATGTGGAAGGATAGCAAAAAAGGGGCCAGCCTGCATACCTTTCTGACAAAGTTTCACAGCCTGGGAGAAGCAAATACAGTGGTGCCTCGCAAGACGATGTTAATTCGTTCCACAAAAATCATCGTTAAGCTAAAACATCGTCAAGTGAAACACAGTTTCCCATTGAAATGCATTGAAAACCGGATAATCCATTCCAATAGGAATGAATTGTTGTCGTCAAGCGAAAATCGCCATAGGAAACATCATTAAGCGAAACGCAGTTCCCCCATTGAAATGCATTGAAACCTATTCAATGCATCTCAATGGGGAAAAAATTACAACAACAAATTAAAAAAGAGTCAAAACAAAGTCAAATTTGGTTAACAAAGGGTTTATTAAGCACACTTTAACATCATAAATACTGTGCAGGTGATTTCAAACATTTTAAACAGTAAACTTTAACTTTATAAAACAGAAAAACATTTAAAAAACAGCAAACATGAGGCAGGAACTTTAAGTTTTTTAATTTTAACTTTATAAATAACATAGAAAAACATTTTAAAAACAGCAAACATGAGGCAGGAACATTGGTTTGTACAAAACTCTTTAGAAAGTGCATCAACATACAGAAAGTCTTCATAAAGTGCACAAACATAAAGAAACATTACAGAAATTTTTAAGGACATTACAGAAACTTAACATTTTAACATTGCACCATAAACATTAAATAACAGTAACTTTTAACATTTTTAAACTGAACAAGTGAGGCTGAAGTCTCTAAACCATCTGGACCAGTGTTCAATGCAGGGACCTGGAGGCACACAGAACTGTCCCCAAGTCACAGCAGCAGTCTTCTAGGAGGATGAGGGGGAGGAAGAAGGCAACTGGGCACCAATGGTGGAAGGAGCAGGTTCCTCTTCCTGTCTTGGCCTCTTCATGAGGAACCTCTCCATGGTCAGCTGCTTCTGTCGTCTTTAGAGCATCCCTCTGAAAGGGGACACGATCCTTTCATCATAGGAGTTTGAAAAGTTATGTGCCAGAGCCGTGTCCAAGTGGTGCCACTGCGCTACAGTCTGCACAAACTGCCAGCAGTGCAAGAACTTCTTCAGGTCGCTGGTGGACAGCTGTTCCTCCTCTGGCTCTTCTTCCTGCTCCTCCATATCCTGTGCCTGCATCTCGACCAGCTCCTGGGTGGACAGTTCCTGGTCATGTCCCTCCACCAGTTCAGAAATATCCTCCTCTGTGACCTCGAGGCCCATGTTCCTCCCCAAGGTCACAATATCCTGCATCACTGTGGACTCTGGTGCAGGCGCAGAAACACCAGTAGCAACACAGTCTGGCCAGAGCATGCGCCACGCAGAGTTCAAGTTCCTCTGGCTGATGTCATCCCAGGCCATGGCAATCAACTTCAAGCAGGTGACGATATCAAAGTGCTCCTTCCAAAATTCACGGAGGGTGAGGTGGGTGGCCTTGGTCACCTTGAAGCACTGCCGGAAAAGCTCCTTCGTGTACCTCTTCTTGAAGTTCGCTATCACCTGCTGGCCCATTGGCTGGAGTACTGGGGTGGTGTTAGGTGGCAGAAACGTTATTTTAATGAAACTGAACTCCTGCAACAAGTCGTCCTAAAGGCCTGGAGGATGGGCAGGAGCATTGTCCATCAGGAGCAAAGCCTTCAGTGGCAGGTCCTTCTCCACAAGGTAACGCTTTACAGCTGGGCCAAAAGCATGATTGACCCAGTCCACAAAGAGGACGCGGGTGACCCAAGCCACTTCACCCTCAGCCGGGCTTTGTCCACCTTGTGCTTCTTGAAAGCCCATGGATTCTTGGACTGATACACCAGCAAGGGCTTAATCTTCAGGTCCCCGCTGGTATTGGCACAGAAGAGGAGGGTGAGACAGTCCTTCATGGGCTTGTGTCCAGGCAGCTTGCTCTCCTCTTGCATCAGGAAGGTCCTTTTGGGTATCCTCTTCCAAAACAGTCTCATCGCAGTTGAAGACCTTCTCTGGATGGCACCCCTCTGTCATCACGACCTCCAGGAACTCCGTAGCAAACTCCTCAGCCGCAGTAACATCGGAGGTGGCAGCCTCTCCGTGCCTCACCTTGCTGTGGATGCTGGATCTGGTTTTGAAGCATTCAAACCATCCTCTGCTTGCCTTGAACTCTTCTGGCTCGGCTGAGGTTCCGGGCTGTTGCTCCACAAGGTCCTCATACAAGGCCCTGGCCTTCTCACAGATGACGGCCTCAGTCACTGTGTCCCCTGCAAGCTGCTTCTCCTGCATCCAGATGACAAGGAGCTTCTCCACCTCCTCCAGGACAGCTGGCCGGTTCTTTGCGATCCTGGTGACACCCTTCGCTGCATCCGTGGCAAGGATCTTCTCCCTCATCGCTACAATGGTGCCGATGGTGGATGGATTCCTGTCGTACTCCCTGCTGATGTCCATGATGCACTTGCCTCCATCGTACTTCCGAAGGATCTCTTTTTTCATCTCCAGGGTAATCTTCTCCTTGGTCGGCTTGCCGACCTCGGCAGAAGCAGGCTTCTTGGGACCAATGTCAGCTGTTGCTATGTTAAAAAAAATGTCAGTGCTTTACATCCACTTCACCTACCTTTTGCTGTCCCAGAAGCTATGGAGAACTAGACTGCAGACCACACCACGCCACACCACAGGCGGATGCCTGACCAAAGAAATTTAGAAAGAAATTAGACTTAGCATAACAAACCCCCCCCCCCAGCACAAGGTAAAAAGAAGAAAATACAGGAGAAGAAATGTAGACCTACCTCTTCCTGTCCCTGAAGCAGCAAACTCCACGCAGGCCACACCACAGGAGAGGAGGCTGTCTTAACAAAGAAATTTTTAAAAAATTAAACTTAGCATAACAACACCCCCCCCAGCACAAGGCAAGAAGAGGAAAACACAGGAGAAGAAATGTAGACCTACCTCTGGCTGTCCCTGAAGCAGCCAACTCCACTGCAGGCCACACCACGCCACAGGAGGATGCCTGACCAAAGAAATTTTGAAAAAAATTAGACTTAGCATAACAACACCCCCCCCCCCAGCACAAGGTAAGAAGAGGAAAACACAGAAGAAATGTAGACCTACCTCTTCTTGTCCCTGAAGCAGCAAACTCCACGCAGGCCACACCACAGGAGAGGAGGCTGTCTTAACAAAGAAATTTTTAAAAAATTAAACTTAGCATAACAAACACCACCCCAGCACAAAGTAAGAAAAAAACAGCATAACTCCCCCACCCCAAACAGGAGAACAAATGTAGACCTACCTCTGGCTGTCCCTGAAGCAGCAAACTCCACTGCAGGCCACACCACACAAATGCCACATGAACCGCAGGAGGGTGCCTTACCAAAGAAAAAGAAATTAAACTTGGCCTAACCTCCCCCCCCCCAAAAAAAACAGGAGAACAAATGCAGACCTACCTACCTTTTGCTCTCCAAAAAGTTCTGGAAAATGCCAACATCACTGAAGACCACACCGCACTAACCTCACCAAAAGGATGATGCCTAAAATAAAACTTGGCATTACCTTCCCCCCCAACACAGGAGAAGAAATGCAGACCTACCTTTTGCTATCCCAGATGTTCTGGAAAAGTCCACCCACTGAAGGCCGCACACCACCACAGAAAGGATGCCTACAGTTAAAAAAAAATCAAACTTGGCATCAGACTTTTGCATTCAAACCCCCACAACAGAAGCTACTGTATCCCCTAAGTTTCCCCTGCAGGGTACCCAAAATTTTAAATCACATTTCTGCACTTTTCTCCCACACCGAACCAATGCAATAGCAGATCCAAATTCTCCCAGGAAAATTTTTTAAAAAGGCAGTCCCCCCCCCCAAAAAATAAGAATGAAACTTCTGCAGAACTCTCTCACACCCAAGGAAAGCAATCCAAGGGAAAAAAATTCAAAAAGGCAGTTTTAAACTTTAAATGCCAATGCAAGACTCTAGCCATCCCAAAAACACCCTGCAGTTCCCCCTCAAAAAATAAGAATGAGACTTCTGCAGAACTCTCTCACACCCAAGAAAAGCAATCCAAGGGAAAAAAAATTAAAAGGCAGTTTTAAACTTTTAATCCCAATGCAAGACTCTAGCCATCCCAAAAACACCATGCAGCCCCCCCAATAAGAATGAGACTTCTGCAGAACTCTCTCACACCCAAGGAAAGCAATCCAAGGAAAAAATTAAAAACACAGTTTTAAACTTTAAAATCCCAAAGCAAGACCCATCCAGACAAAAAGAACCCCTGCAGTTCCAAAAAAAAAATAAAATAAAATAAAAATGAGACTTTTGCAGGATTATCTCCCACCCAAGGAAAGCAATAGCAAGGCAGAGCAAGGAAAAAATTTAAAAAACACTTTTAAAATTTAAAATCCCAAAGCAAGACCTAGCCAGACAAAGAAAACCACTGCAGTTCCCCCAAAAGTAAAAATAAAATTAAAAATGAGATTTATGCAAATGTAAACTTACTTTTTGCTGGCTGGCCAAGAAGTTCTGCAGATCTCCAGAACAGACTAAGGTTGCTCCTCACGAAGTCAGCCTTGGAACTCCACATGCAAAAGTAAAGCCAGGCTGCATGGGGAAGGGTTTTTAAACCTTCCCGGCACAAGGCACAATGCATCCTGGGTATTAACAGTTGAGATTTGAACCCAAACAACAAAAACAAAAACAAAAACCCTGCAGACTGGCACAAGGCACAATGCATCCTGGGTATTGACGGTTGAGATTTGAACGAAAACAACAGAAAAAGAAATACCCTGGCCAAAGTTGTCTTGCAAAACAGTGACTTTTAAAACAATTGTATTCCGAAGCGCGGAACCCAAGCTGTCAAAAACATTGTAAAGCAAAACAGGGACTCAAAAATTAATCGTTGTGCGAAGCAAGGCCCCGAACATCGTTAAGCGAAAATTGCCCATAGGAACCATTGTAAAGCGAAGTGTAAAATCGCTCCAAAAAGTCATCGTTAAGCGAAGCAATCGTCTAGTGAGGCACCACTGTACTTCTTATGTTTCCTTTTCAAATTTAGATTTATACCAGATAACCCAATGTAGGCTAGCCTACTAAAATCCATATTTGACACAGTCAAGAATCTATTGTATTTCTTAAGGCTTCTGAGAGTTATAATCCAAGACAAGGCTCTGGTTCAGCTTATTGCCATCCCCAGTGTTTCTAATATTTCCACAGCTCAAACTTTGGTCATGTCGTAAAAGCGTTCCTTAGAACTGCCTTTACACGAAACAGAGAGGGATTCAGAATGATCCATCCCTATTGCCAGCAAAATCGGGTCCTGTAATTTTGCTCTAGGCGACTTCTCACTCCTTCGCCCACGTCTGTCTCGATTTTAAATAAACAATCTGGAAGATCTGCTCTTCCTTTTTTTATTACTTTAGGACCCTAATTTGGTAGCGTAAATGCGGCCAGATCAAATAATATATTTTTAAAGTAGCTAATTTTACCATAGTAGCTGTGGTCTAAACAAGGAGCCAACTTACAGACAAATTGTCTTTTTATCTTTTATTAAAACAAGATAGCATTCAAACAAACATACTAAAGCATAAGTCATTAATTATTTCCAATACCCCAGCCTTCACCACCAGATATTTCCTCTATAAAACGAAAACAATAGACAGTCTAGCTATATCTTAAATTAACATTCTTACGCAGTCTCCAAATTAAAGTCCTGCCAGATGCATCTCTCTCCGTGTGTCGTCTCTGGCTGTCGTGCAAGCAAACTCTCCCCCATCTCTCTTCTTCATCCTTCTCCTTCTCTCTTCGTCCATCTTTCTTAAATTAAGCCATTGTGTCCTTGCCCGTTGGAGTTTTGATAAGATAAGGGTCATCTTGTTCTTCTTGATTTTTTTTTCTGCTGGAAAAAGAACTGACCTTGTACATTTTTTTCTTCCTAATTAACACCTGGACATCAGTCAGCTTCTAGTTGTTTTGTTGCTGTTATGAAACAAAATCCATCTCTATTCTACTTTTACAATTTTCATAATCAAATTCATGACAGGTCATACCTCAGATTCCAAAATGGCGCAGGGGCCATGCTAATCTTCTCTGTATCATTCCAATTTTAGTATATGTGCTGTGGAAATTCAAAGAGAATCTAAGAAATTCCTAAGAGTCAATATTTATGCACCAAATGGAAATCAAGAAAATTTTTATAAACAATTGCAGTGAGAATTGGCAGATAAAGGGTATGATCATTACTGCGTAATTGGAGATTATAATGCTGTCTTTGACAGAGAACTAGACATAAAAACAGAAAAACCAAGTAGAAAGAAGAGAAGCACGATTCCAAGAAATTTCTTACAATTAGCAGAAGAATTAAATGTTGTGGATGCATGGAGAACATGTAATCAAAAGACAAGGGATTATACTTTCTACTCTAACAGGCATAAATCGTGGTCAAGGATTGATACATGTTGGATATCAACAAACCTAATGAAAGAATTGGAACAAATACATATTCTACCCAACACATTTGCAGACCATAACCCAATTTTGCTACAAATAGGAAGTAGAACAAGAGAATTCACTTATACTACATCTAAAAAATGAAAAATTTAAGAAACAAGTAAAAGAAGAAATGGACTTTTTCTTTAAACAGAATATGAGACCAGACATCTCAATGTTTATGGTATGGGAGGCAAGTAAGGCCATTTTTTTAGAGGAATAGCCATAAGATTTGCAGCAAAACAAAAAAGAGAAAGACAGAAAAAATACGAGACTCTGGAAAGTAGACTAGCCACAGAGGAGAGGCAGCTGAAACAAAACCCAACCAACAAAGAACTGATAGAGAAGATAAAATTTATACAACACCAGATAAATATATTGCTCACCGAAGAAACCGCAAAGAAGTTTAAATTTGCAAAGCAAAATGTTTTCGAGAATGCAAATAAACCGGGAAGATGGTTAACATACAAATTAAGGAAAGAGAGGAGAAGATAATAATCCGAACTTTCAAAGATGAAAAGGGAATAGAAAAATTCAAACAGGAAGAAATAAAAAAAAATTGTTGAAGATTTTTATAGAAAGTTATATGAGAAAAAAGAAGTGGATAGAGGAGCCCAGGAAGAATATATATTAAAGCACAACAAAATGAAATTGACTAAAGAACAAATTCAGTCCTTAAATGAGCCTATAACATATGCAGAAATTGTAGAAGCCCTTAAAAAAACAAAAAAAAATGGGAAAGCACCAGGCCCAGATGGGCTACCAGCGGAATACTACAAAGAACTGGAAGAGGTGCTACTCCAGCCATTCAAAAAGCTGCTAGAATGTGTTGAAGAAGAAGGGAAAATACCAGCAACATGGACTGAAGCGTCAATTTCTCTTATACATAAGGAAAACACGGAAGGTAAAGAAATACAAAATTATAGGCCGATTTCATTGTTGAATGTGGACTATAAAATATATGCGACTATCTTTGCAACTAGATTGAAAAGAATTTTAATCCACTTGATACATCAAGATCAATCTGGGTTCCTACCAAAAAGGCAGATGAAGAATAATATAAGAATAGTTCTAAATTCCTTGGAATACTACGAAGCACACCCGGAGAAACAGATGGCCATGATATTCTTGGATGCAGAGAAAGCCTTTGACAATCTTGATTGGAATTTTCTGATATATACGTTGGAAACACTGCAGGTTGGAGAAAGATTTATGAAATTAATTAAAGCAATATATACTGAACAAAAGGCAAAAGTGAGAATTAACGGCGAGTTATCAAAAGAAATCCAAATACAGAAAGGTACTAGACAGGGGTGTCCACTGTCCCCACTCCTATTTATTTTGACTCTAGAAATACTAAATGAACAAATTAGAGATAAAAAGGAATTGAAAGGATTAAAAGTAAAAGGCCAAGTCTATAAACTGCAGGCTTTTGCGGATGATTTAGTCATTATACTGGAAGAACCACTGTATTCAATAGAAGCCTTGATGGCAACGTTAACAATTTTTGGTGACATGGCAGATATGAGAATAAATCAAAAGAAGACCAAAATACTTACTAAAAACATGAGAGAACAAGAACGACAGGAGTTAATAGAGAAGACGAACTTCCAAGAAGAAAAGAAAATTCAATATCTAGGAATACAAATTACAAAGAAGACAAGCACATTGTTTAAAGATAACTACATGAAACTAATGAAGGAAATACAGAACAACTTGGAAAAATGGGACAAACTACAATTATTGTTGCTGGGGAGAATTGCCACGATCAAAATGAGCATCCTGCCAAAAATCTTATTCTTATTTCAGTCAATTCCTATTATACTGAAACAGTGCTTTTTTAAAGAATTTAATAGGATAATCATGAAATTTATATGGCAAGGAAAAAAACCAAGAATCAAAATTAAGACAATGCAAGATGATAAGCAGAGGGGCGACTTTGGTCTTCCAGATTGGGTTCTGTATTATAGATCTTGTATTTTAGATTGGATAAAAGAATGGATAACTCTAGAAAATGATAGATTACTTAGCTTGGAAGGACATGATTTGCAACTAGTCTGGCATGCTTATTTATGGTATAAAATGATAAAGAACAAAAGAATTTCAATTCACATATTATAAAATACCTGTATGGGTGTCACCGATAGAGGCCTTTACTCAACCCAGCCTTATGACAAAAGCAAACTCTTTAAGATATCAAGATCTATTAAAAAAGGATGGTGAACTAAAATCTAAAGAAGAGCTAGAGTCACAGAACATATATATTGATTGGTGGCCTAGAGCACAGTTAGAATCTAGATATACAAAAGATAAAATAGAAGGCTTCTACTTAAAGCAAATGATTTTTGATAAACTTTTATTAGGTTCAAAAGAACAAATTGTTAAGAAAATGTATAATTATATGTTGGAAATTAAGATGCAAGATGAAATGGTCAAGGAATGTATGATTAAGTGGGCACAAAATATAGGGCATAATATTGATATTGATCAATGGCTGAAAATATGGCAAAATAGCATAAAGCTTACAAGATCGGTGAACTTTAAAGAGAATATATATAAGATGTTTTATAGGTGGCACATGACCCCAGAAAAATTGTCAAAGATGTACACAAATGTATCAAATAAGTGTTGGAAATGTGAAACACAAGTGGGAAGCTATTATCATATGTGGTGGTCATGTGGAGTAGCGAAACAATATTGGAAAAGAGTGCATGCTATGTTGGAACAAATATTGCTCTGTAAGGTGCCATTAACCCCAGAATTGTTTCTATTGAATATGATACCTGAAAATATAGATAGGTCAAAGGATTATATAGTTATATACAGTACATAGTTATGGCAGCCAGAATTCTATATGCTAAAAATTGGAAAAGACCAATGGTACCGAAACAAGAAGATATTATTGAAAAGATATGGGAAATAGCTGAAATAGACATTCTATCAGAAGTCATGAAGGACTATCCCTTGCAAAAGACAACAGAAAGATGGGATCTATTTAACATGTGGACTGAATCAACAGGCAGCTTGTGAATAGCATATATTGAAAAGAGAACTCAATCTAGAAAGCAGAAAAGAGTAAATAGAATAACTTAAAATCTTGATATGGCAATAGGTACAGAATGGATGGAAGTATGTTATTGTCTCCCCTCTTCCTCATCAATTCCAATTCCCTTTTCCTTTCTGTCATCCCTTATATTAAAATTTTTTTAAAAAAGATTCCAAAATGGCCACCAGGTAAATAAAATGGCCGCCCACAGTGTTTTCACGCCCTTTCCTCGCTTACCAGGCAGCAAAAATGGCGGCCGCATGGAGGATTTTTGCAGAACACTGAGTTTTTTGCCCATAGGAATGCATTAAACATGTTTTAATGCATTCCTATGGGCTTCTTTGTTCCGCATAGCGACGAGTCCGTATAGCAATGATTTTTTGGAACGGATTATCGTCACTAGGCGGGGCACCGCTGTATTATGTAATCCTTACCAAGTACCAAATCCTTAACAAGGACACCTCAAGCAGGAGAAATACATCCAATATATTTAAAATTTATAGCAGAGCAAAGCATTTTGAGCTGTAAAGTCTGAATTGTCACATATTAAGTATTATTTTCTTTGCTAATGGGGACCACCCACAGTACTTTATCCTTGATACAGACCATATTTCCTATTATCATGGGATTCTTTCAAACAGGAGGCATTTGTACTGCCTATTTCTTGACCTCTTTATTCTGTTTTTTCCTGCAAACTCTTCATCTCCTCTGAAGACCTCTACTTCATTTTTAAAAATGAAAGACTAGAACAGGTTGCTGACACAGTACATATCTTGTTCATTGCTGTGCCTCATGTGTAGCTCTTATGCTTTTTACACAAAGGCAACAGAGCATTCCTTCCAGATGCCTGCTTACTGTCTTCTCTCCCTTACACCCCCTCAATTCCTGCTGAGAGACAGAAGTGGGGAATCTATAAGTAGGCTGCCACCTCAGCCTGTGACTGACCCAGGAAATGGCAGAGTACTAACCAGCTTGGAAGAAGGAGGGCAGTGCTGAAATTCCTCTGAAAATCCTCAGCTAAATTTCAGACAGGAAGAGCTATATGACAATGAAAACAATTACTTTGAGAGGTGGGTGGGCTACAATGCTGAAGTCATTTAAGAGAAAATTAGACAACCACCTGTCATTACTTTGATTTGGTTTCCTGTATTGAGTGGGGAATTGGATTGAATGGCCTTATAGGCCCTTCCAACTCCATTACTCTATGATTCTATACCATAAACTCCACCTTCTGGGACAAATATGTATGAGAAATGAATCAGAGGGTTGAAAACAGACAGAAAGGTCCAAGAAAAGAGGCAAGAAGCAGTAAGAAGTGTGATAAGGAAAATATCATCTGGCTCTTAGGAGAAATTCTAGTATGCTCAATCCCAGAATAGGAATATTTTTGTTATTCGGTACTGTCAAGTTGCATCTGACTTTTGGTGACCCTGGTAGGGTTTTCAAGGTATACAAAATATTTAAGGAGTGGATTTTCCATTGACATACACATGTCCAGTGAGTTTTTATGGCCAAGTAGGGATTTGAGCCCAGGTCTCCTAATCTGACACTCTGTCACTACAAGAGAACCTAAAAGGTTCAGGTGCCCTGTTTGGAAGATCCCATGGAGAATACTGTTTTTGTGTGTATAAGACACCCCCATGTATAAGACGGCCACACTTTTCTAACCCAAAAGAAATCTAAGTGGGGCTTAGCAAGTGGAGGGGAAAACAGGGATCAAAGCCCTGCAGGATCACTTTGATCCCTGCTTTCCCCTCCACTTGTTTTTCTCTCTCCTCTGGTTACTTTTGTTTATAAGATGACCCTTAATTTTTAGTCTAAAGATTTAAGACAAAAGTATAGTCTTATACATGGAAAAATACGGTATTTTCGCTTTCCTATTTATGATACACATACTTACAGAACATGCAGAAGAATGAGGGAGGGGAGGGTCGAGAGATGCAGATTTTCTTTCTAGTTCAATAGTTGGATAATTTTACTTAGTATAATAATGTTGCTCAGGAAAAAATCCTAATCAGTAAAGGGGAAAATTCTCTCAGTGTTTAACCAATGCATTTTTACATCTACTATAATAACACAATGCAACTTAATGAAAAATCTACATAATGATAAAGTTTCACAAGATTTAGGGTTTGTGAAGCTCAACATCATGTGCCATAAAATCTACAACATTTAAGTAGGTATTAAGAAGTGCTTTACAATTGTAACTTCTTTCTCATTACAAGCACTCTTAAATAATTTACTTTTCAGAGAGAGAAAAGCTGCTTAGAATACCAAACAAATATGTACAGTCATATTTCATTCATTCCATATAAAACCATGAAAAAAATGTTTTCTTAACAGTACAATAGTTCCCTCTAGTGGCGCTAAGAAGACAACAGCTTCTGAGGGCCATATAAGGGACCTGAAGATGCATGCTGTTCAAAGGAGATTTTTAAAGTACTACTCCACCAGTGTCCATAACTGTCCTGAATGAACAGGATATAGAAATATGATCAGAAATAATATCTGCACTGGACTTTATCAGTGATTCTGCTGCTTGTGCACTTTATCTATGGACTGTCAGGAATTAAAATGGGGAGTGGGAATCATACCTTATGGAAGAAATTTCTGCAGGGTGGAAGAAAATTCTGCAGAGTGCTACAGTAAGAAGAAACCAATAAAAATGAGAATTATTTCTATCATGTAACTACTCAGGATATTCATTACTTTTGGAGAAAAGTGTTGAAATGAGATGGACCAGGGATATTTGTGTATTTGTGACATAGCCAAACAGCAATGAATATACACATGGTACACATAATACCACCAATGTATGTTGTTCATCAGGAATAATGCTGCATCAATAGGAAAATATATATTTAAAATATAAAACTGTAGAGTAGATGGAAGTAGAGGAGAGTGGTTCTCTGTCATCTCCTTCAATGTTACAACAATCCACCAAATATATCACAGGATTGTCATCTCAGATAACACTGCCCATACCTTTATTTTGGTGCAGACTAACCATCTGCACAGGCTACAGAATGGCTAATTAGTAGCACTCCAGATCATGCCCCCAAAACACACAGTAGCATTACCTCTGTGCCAAAAATGAACAGGATAGTGCTAAATATTCGAGCCACTGCTGAGCCACGCTTTGGCAGCACGGGTTGCCTTTGCCTCCTTCCCAGAATATCACAAGACCTTTGAGTCTCATGTGAGTGACCTGAGAGGAGAAGAGGGAACAATAGGCGATTTAAGGACTGTTCACTCCTCTCTCCACCCTCTTCCTTTGCTGTCACCCCCCCCCCTATATTCTAGTGTGATTTTTTCTGTTTGCCTTGGGGGCTGAATAGGAATGTTTGACCCGTATCCTGATTAGCATTTGGATGCGGAGATTTTTTGCCTGCCCCACACTGGAAAAGGTGTGCTGGCAAATTTAAAGGTGGAATTCTTTGGTCACACAGGCGGGTAGTGTGGATAGAACAGGTTTTGGTGAGTCCCATAGCAATCTCAGTAATGTATAGTTCATCTGACCTCCCAGCGCTGTGGATCATGTGATTACTGTGCTATGGGGGAAAGATGTGCTGAGGTCACACCCAGACCAACTGTCAACAAGGCTTGAGGTCCAGCGGTGGTCAAATCTGGGGCGTCCAAGTTCCTGCTGTCTTTATGACCATGAAAACTTGGGGCTAGGGACTTGCCCATTTGTCTGTTAAGGGGTCTCTCTCTCAGGGATTTTTTTATATTAGTTGCCAGATTGTCATAGAATTTGTCTTTCACTTCTTTTGTGGAGGAAAGTATTAGTGCATATGCACTAAGGAGGATGACCGTTCCCACTGGTGAGTGGAGCTGCAGAGACAGGATTCTTTCACTCCCCACAGTAGGTGGAGCAATGGATCTCAGCAGAGTATTTCTGACCTCAAAGCAAACACCATGTTCCCTGGTCTCATTCAATGGTTTTCCCTGCCAGAAGAATGAGAATTTATTTTCTTTGACAGATCCCATGTCTGGCAATCTCGTCTCTTGCAGAGCAACAATGTCCATCTGCAGTCTACTCAGTTCCATGTCAATGACAGCTGTCTTGCACATGTTGTCTATTTCCTGCAGGTCATCAGCAAAGCAACGGGTCATTGTCCAAACATTCCAGGTGCCCAACTTTAGGGAAGATGTTTCCTTGTAATTGTTGCATGGTGCAGGGTTATGTGAGGGTTCAGTCTTTGGGGCTGTCTGTTCTTCAAATAAAGGACAAGTCGGTTTAGGTAAATCAAAAGGTTCAGTATTTATTGCAACGTCAACTCCAACAGGGTTCACCCCTAAAAAGGGGTTCAAAGATTCCTGCAACATATTACTCGCCTTCAATGGGGTCCATAAACCATTTATAAAAGGGTTTGTCGTCTCTGGGTTCCAAGGTCCTGTTAATAACGGCACAGTCCCCTGCCCAGGGTGCAATTCTTCGTCCAGCGATATCAGCGGTAAAGTCTCTTCATCCCCGCTCCACTCACCCCAGGACGACCCATCTCCTCCATCGACTCCCCAGGGACCGGGTAACCCCCCAGGTTCCTCAATTGTTTTTTCCTTTCTAGCTCACGGGCTACTGCTTCCCTTTCTTCCCGGAGCTTCCTCCTCCACTCCTTGGCCTCTGTCTCACCCCAATACGAAGGCTGAGGCTTTAGACCAAGCTGACGGCATTTCTCCACCTCTTCATGGGGGACACGGACCTGCTCCCACTTATGGGTCCAGGGATCCTCCATCCAGATCCACTCCCACCCCCCCGGTATCTCTGCCGGCTTCCCTCTTATATCTCCCGCCGCTGCCTCAATCTCCTCCCTCCGTCTTCCCGCCAAAGATCCCCCGGGTTCCGGGGTAAGGGTGAACCCTTTCATAGTCACCTCCAAATCTCCCGTATCTACCCCCTTATTTAGGGTAAGGGGTTCGGCGACCTCTTGTTCCCAATCTGGGGTCTCCACGCCTTTCTCTTCCCGACGCGTTGGGGACGGAGGTGGGGATGTTTGAGTGTGAAGGGTTCTCTTCGAGAGCGATGGCATTCCCACTAAGGCCTCCATTTTGGGGGCCTCACATACCCCCCCATCCAAGAGTGCCGCTCGCTCCTCCTCGCTCCGCGCCCACGGACCCTGCCGGGAAAAATAATCAACATTGGCATGTTCTAGACCCTTACGGTACTTTACATGAAAGGAGAAAGGCTGTAGAGCCAAGTACCAGCGGGTGAGCCTGGGGTTAGTTTCTTTCATATGGTTCAACCACTGTAAGGGGCATGATCCGTTATCAACGTGAATGGGGCTCCTTGCAAATAATATCTTAAAGCAGGGGTGTCAAACTCAAATTCATAGGGGGCCGCATCAGCAGTTTGGTCCCCATCAAAGGGCCGGTCTGGCTCCTCTCCGCGGCGTCCGGTTCTGCAAAAGCCTTGGCCCTAGCAAAACAGCAACCTATACTTATCTGTAAGTAAGCTCCATTTGATTCAATGGAATTTCCACCTGAGCAGACAGGTACAGAAATGCACTGCAAAACACAGGACCTTCTCTAATTTTTAATTCTCCCTCTGCGTGCAACCAAAAAGTCTTTCCTTTTAATGCTGCTACCAAGGGGAAGAAAGAAAAGAAAAGAAAGAGAGAGAGAGAGAGAGAGAGAAATAGAAAGAAAGAAAGAAAGAAAGAAAGAAAGAAAGAAAGAAAGAAAGAAAGAAAGAAAGAAAAAGAAAGAAAGAAAAAGTGTTTTGGGGGGAAACGAACCTCATTGAAAGGACAGGAATGTAATTTTATGTTTCTTTGCGTCCTCTCGTTAAAAAAGAAAAGTACTGGAGTGTATCCTGGGTTGCTACACACACACCCCTCTCTCTCTCTCCCCGGGGCCGTTTCCAACCAGCACGTTACAGGCAGCCCGAAGAGGAAACGTTGCTTGGGATCTTTCTGCCTGCTCGAGAAAGATCCTGCTGTTCAGCCTGAAAGGCACCGAGCAATTCTTGCTGGCCTCATTTCTAATGAAGAGGCGCGGGGTCGAGAGCGGGGGGGCAGAGAGAGAGGCATAACTGTTGTGGCGGCGGGGCTGTGTGTGTGTGTGCAAAACCAAAGTGAGGACAGCAACCCCTTTTTCGGATGCAAAGAGACTGCAGTGGGGGGGCTTGGCACCCAATGGCCGGAGAGAGAGAGGGAGCAAGCGAGGAGAGGAGACCGACTCTCCGCGGCCCCTTTCCAGCTCCCTCCAACCCTTCGGGGAGAACACAAAAGAAGCCTCCTGAAGGGGCGGCTGGACGGCCACTTCTCTCTCTCTCTCTCTCACACACACACACACACACACACACACACACACACACAGGCCCCTTGAGGGGCCGCGAACTCGCCTCCCTGAAGCCAAGTCAGGGAGGGCAGGCGGCCGGCCGGCGAAGCCCTCCTCCTCCTCCTCCTCACCTCGTTCCCTCAGACTCACCAAGAAGGAGCAGGAGCTGAAGCGCCATCGCCACCGTGGCCATCTCGCGCTCTCTCGCTCTCCCCCCTTCCGCGGCCAGCCACCACCTCAAACCCGCCTTCACTCCATGCCCCTCAGGAACCGCCACCCGACTCCCTGCACCCGGGGCTGCTGCCGGCAGCCACCACACTGCACTCTACTCCACCCTTCACACACACCACACTACACACCCACACCCGGGATGAGGAGGAGCTTCCGGCCGGGAGGAGCATCCCGCTCCCTGCCAGGCAGGCCGGAACCCACTCCTTTTTACCCGCCCGTCTCCTTAACAGTTAAGGAGGCACGGAGTAAATTCATTGAAAAAAAAGGGGAGGCTGCAAGGCTGGTGGCGGCTCCGCGGGCCATCCGACGAGGTCTGGCTGGCCGGATTTGGCCCGCGGGCCTTGTGTTTGACACCCCTGTTTTAAAGCATGGGTTGCCCATCTGATGGCCAGGGCTTCTTTCTCAATCACTGCATATTTCTCTTCCCTTGGCTTGAGTTTTATACTTAGATATAATATAGGATACTCAACCCCCTCTCTGATTTGAGATAAAACAGCCCCTAACCCACATTCGGAGGCATCAGTGAACAGCACAAAGGGTAGGTTGAAATCAGGAGAGAATTGTATGGGTAATTCACAAATGATTCCCTTTAGGGTCTCAAATGCCCTTTCATGGGCATCAGCCCACTTAACCTTTACTGGGGCTCTCTTTCTTGTGAGATCCGTAAGCGGGGCAGCGATCTAGGCAAACTGTGGAATGAATTGACGGTAGTATCCAATTAATCTCAAAAATTGCTGAACTTCCCGTTTAGTCTTGGGGCGGTACCAATTTGATATCTTGGTGACCTTCTCTTCTTGAGGCTGAATTTCCCCCTGCCCTACTTTAAACCCCAGGTACTCCACTTTGTCCAGTCCAATTCGACACTTCTTGGGGTTTACAGTTAACCCAGCTTTCTGAAGCTCCCTTAGCATCTTCCTCAGGTGCAAGAGATGTTCCTCCCAACTAGAAATAAACACAATGATGTCATCAATGTAAGCGGCCGCCCAACCTCTGCGATTCTAACAACCTATCCATGAGTCTTTGGAAGGTCGCGGCCGCCCCATGGAGACCGAAAGGCATTTTTACAAATTGGAAAAGCCCCTTTGGGGTACAGAAAGCCGTTTTCTCCCTATCCTGGGGTCTTACTGGGATTTGCCAGTACCCCTTCATGAAATCAATCAAACTCAAGTATAGTGCACTCCCCAGCTTCTCCAATAGATCCCCCACCTTGGGCATAGGGTACGCATCGAATTTCGACACTGAATTCACCTTCCGGAAATCTACACAAAACCTCAAGGAGCCATCGGGTTTGGGCACTATCACAGGGAAGCTTCTCCATGGCCCCTTAGCCGGTTCTATGACTCCTATGTGCAACATTTCATCTATCTCCCTCTCCATAACTGATACTACATGGTGAGGCCATGTTCTCCCATTTTCCCTAACTACAACACCTGGTGACGTCTCTGTCGTATGTTCCACCAGTGATGTTTGTCCAGGGACTTTAGAGAACACTTGGGGAAACTCCTTCTTTAATGCGAGGGCCTGTCTCCTCTGGGTTTGAGTAAGCACATTTCCCACCGTAATGTCCTCCTCCTTTTCCATTTCATCCACCTCCTGTCCCAAATCATCATCAGCTTCCCCATCGAAGAAGCATTCACGGTCTACCCAGGCTTTTAGTAGATTTACATGGAAAATCTGTAGTTTCTTTTTCCTATCAGGGGTCTCTACTTCATAATCTACCTCACTAACTCTTCGGGTTACCTCATATGGCCCGTGCCATTTCGCCAAAAATTTAGAGGTTTCCATTGGTAGCAACACCAGCACCTTCTGCCCCCTTTCAAATTCGCGGGGCTTGACCTTTTTATCATACCGCTCTTTCTGTTTCCCTTGAGCTTTGGCCAAATTAACGTGAGCCACCTCCCAAGCTACCTTCAGATTGTTCCTCATCTCCACTATTTGCTGCAAGGCAGTCCGTGATGCATCTTCTCCTTCCTCCCACTTTTCCCTTACCAAGTCCAAAATACCCCTGGGCTATCGCCCATACAATAACTCAAAAGGTGAAAAGCCTGTCGAGGATTGAGGGGCTTCTCTCACCGAAAACATCAAAGGATTTATAAACACATGCCATTTTTTGGGGTGTTCCAGTGATACCTTCCTCAACATCCCCTTTAGGGTGCGGTTGAACTGTTCTACCAAGCCGTTGGCCTGCGGGTGGTAAATTGAGGTTCGCAGGGGCTTGACCCCCAACATATCCCACATTTGTTTAAAAGTTACACTCATAAAATTGGACCCCTGATCCGTCAACCCCTCCCTAGGGAGCCCCACCCTTGAGAAAACCCCCAGAAGTTCCTTTGCCAGCACTTTAGCTGTAATTGACCTCAGGGGAATGGCCTCGGGGTATCGGGTTGCATAGTCAATGATTACCAGTATATACTGGTGGCCGCCTTCAGATTTAGTCAGGGGGCCCACTATGTCCATGGCACTTCTGTTGAACGGTCTGTCGACTAAGGGCATAGGCACCAACCCTGCCCCTGGACCAGTCTTGGGTTGTGTCAACTGGCACTCCGGGCACGATTTGCAGTATTCCTCTATTTGTTTCACCATGTTAGGCCAGGAAAATCTCTGTCGAATTCTTGCCAGGGTTTTCTGCATTGCCAGATGTCCGGCTACCAGTAGGTCGTGAGCCCAATGCATCACCCAGCCCCTTAAATGTTCAGGGACCACCAAGGTAGCTTCTTCGCTCTGTTCCTTTTTTTTTTTTGTATTTTGTATTTTTTATAAGGGATAACAAAAAGGAAAAGGGAATTGGGAATAATGAGGAAGAGGGGAGACAATAACATACTTTCATCCATTCTGTACCTATTGCCATATCAAGATTTTAAATTATTCTATTTACTCTTTTCTGCCTTCTAGATTCAGTTCTCCTTTCAATATGTACTGTTCACAAGCTGCCTGTTGATTCTGTCCACTTGTTAAATAGATCCCATCTTTCTGTTGCCTTTTGCAAGGGATAGTCCTTCATAACTTCTGATAAAATGTCCATTTCGGCTATTTCCCGTATCTTTTCAATAAGATCTTCTTGTTTCGGTACCGTTGATCTTTTCCAATTTTTAGCATATAAAATTCTAGCTGCCGTAACTATGTATATAACTATATAATTCTTTGACTTATCTATATTTTCAGGTATCATACTCAATAAAAACAGTTCTGGGGTTAATGGCACTTTACAGAGCAATATTTGTTCCAACATTACATGTACTCTTTTCCAATATTGTTTCGCTACTCCACATGACCACCACATATGATAATAGCTTCCCACTTGTGATTCACATTTCCAACACTTATTTGATACATCTGTATACATCTTTGACAATTTTTCTGGGGTCATGTGCCATCTATAAAACATCTTATATATATTCTCTTTAAAGTTCACCGATCTTGTAAGCTTTATATTATTTTGCCATATTTTCAGCCATTGATCAATATCAATGTTATACCCTATATTTTGTGCCCACTTACCACATCTCTTGAATTGTCCACCAAGTCCTTCTGTGAGGATCCAGGCTCCGTAGAACCCCAAAAGCCCAAGAGTTAATATCGTGGAGAGTTCTAGTGTCCCAGGGGTTTTTAACCAAACAGTTGGATGCGCTAACACAGCAGGGAATTCAAACCATATGCAGCCTCACCCAGATAAAAGGCAATCTTCCGGTATTTCCAACTTCTACTGTTTTTTTCCAGAACCAGATTAGTAGAAAAGGATAAGAAGAAGAAACAAAGAAAGGAAGAAAAGAGATCTTGCCTTTCCCACCTCAATATTTCCACAGTTCAGTTTCGTTCTTGCTGCAAAATCTCTGAAGAAAAGGGAAAAAAGCTCCAAAGTCAATTAGATATATAAAATCTGCCAATAATATTCTGCTTTCCTCCAGTAGGTGTCTTCCTCTCCTCACGCACAGTCTATCCAGTTCAATACATTGTGCATCCACTTAACAACGGCTTCTCCTTTCAGCAGACAAAGCAAGAGGGGGGGGAGTTTTCTCTCCGTAGAAATAAACCTGGCAATGATATTCTGCTTCCCTCCAGTAGGTGTCGTCTGCTCCCCATACACAGTCTATCTAGCAGAGTCGATTGTACATTGTAAATCCACTTAACAAAGTATGTGGCGGGGGGGAAATTTTCCCCCCACAAAGATAACATGTCGTCTCAAAGCTTCGGTACTCGATCTGTTATTAAAAGTTCTGTCAAGTACTTTGCCACAGTCAAACAGGATCAGTCCACAATTATTTAGTTCATCAGCAATTCCCAGGCACAGTCTTATTTTTCTGACCTTGGCACGGTCCGGCCAGAGTTAGTTTCGCTTTTAGGCTAGTTCATTAAAATAGGACCGTGCTTCAAAAGATTTGCCGCTTCTAAGCTTTCTTTCGGTCTTATCTCTTTTATCAGTTCGTTAGCTTAAAAGGCTCCAAGTTTTATTTATTATTGTCCATTTTTAACTGCAATCATCAGCTCTCCTCTTTCCTTGGACATTCCGGAGTACTCACTGCTTTTTGTCACCAAAATGGCGCTTCCGTTCCAGCTTGTGCCTCGTGGATCTCTTCAGAGGGAAAAAAGACAGGCCGCCGCCCCTCGATTCTTCCTCCGATGCCCACGTTCGGTCCAGAAGAACTTCTCCTAGCTCTTCCTCCACCCTTTTGGTCTCCTAAGGGTGCCAAGCTGGTCGGTTTTCGGCATTCCTCAGGAGCTTCACCCGAGTGCAGCCAAACAGTGCAGTGACAAGCTCCGCCTCCCGCTCTGTTCCTTCTTGTATACATGGTATAACAAACCCTGGCGCAATTCGAACCCCTCTCCATTGACCAGGATTTCACCCCCCCGCCGTGGCCTTTTGTAACGACGGTCCGAAGGAAGGGTCGTCTTGCTGCAATCCCCTTAATTGATCTTGGGATAGCTGCAATACTTCGTACTCCCCCTTTTCCCTGTCCTTTTCGCTAAGGTATCCATCTTCTACTTTTCGGGCTAGGTCTTCTAGGCCAGGCCAGTCTCTGCCTAGCAACATCTCTCTGGACAAGCCTGGGACCACTCCAACCTCCAGCACTGCTTTCTGGGTTCCGATGGTCACATCCACCCGAGCGGTTTCGTATTCCTTTGCATCCCTGTGGATGCATTTTACCACTACAGTCTCTCCTAGCCGAGGGCCCTCTAACTCCCTCACCAGTGACCGGGTGCATCCTGTGTCTATTAAGGCCCGTTTTCTTAATCCACTGACCTCGGCCGTTATGACCCGCCGGGGATGATGTTGGTCACCCACCTTGGCCAGGTTCGCGTATATATTCGTCCATGCGCATTCCTCCGCTGGGCAGAATTTCTTTATATGGCCGAACTGGCCACACACGAAACAGGCCGCCATTTTCTCCTTACCCTGGTTCCAGGTTGGGGCCAGCTTGCTCTTTGCCGGGTCCGTCATGATCGTCGGGCGGGGAATCCTTGATCCGGTCGGGTTAACGAACTCGATCCAGTCTGGGCCTTGCTTCTTGGGGACCACGGCCTGGTTTCCACGTGTAGCTCCTACGCTCGCCATCTCTGCCACTCTCTCTCTGCCATGGGGTTTTTCTCCCCCTACTGAGGGGCGGTTCGACCATGGTTCCTCAGCTCCTAGATAGTCCTCCAGGAGGGTGACAGCGCCCTCTACTGAGGTGGGTTTATGTTTCACTACCCAGTTCCTGGGTCTTGTACTCAATGTCGATATCAACTGTTCTAATATCATCAACTCAAGCACCTGTTCCGCCGTTTTCCCTTTTGGCTGTATCCATCTCGTGGCGTTTGTGATGAGATAGGTTTTTGAGTTAAAATCTTTTAAGGCATATGGGTTTTGTAATTAAGAAATGAGCCAGAAAGGTTCCATCTTCTTTCCTTGTATAAAGTATCTTTACTATGCTGACAGGTTATTTTCTAGGCGAGCAGAGAGAATGTTATTCTGACAGCCTGAGAAAAGAACTCGGTGTGATTAGATGGGAATTGTTGTGACTCTTTGATAAACTACAGTAACCCAAATAACATCTGGTGCGTATGGGAAAGAAGTCATGTGGTGCGACAGGACTGTTTGCCTAGTAACGAACTCTGATTGGATGACATCGTGGGAAGGTGCGATAAGCCCTTGCCAGTTACTCTTGAAAAAGGAACTTTTTCCCTATGGACATTGTCATCCAAGACCGACTCTTCATTCATTCGTGACACATGGGACTAACCTTTACTATACTGGATTACCCTTGGACTTATGGGCTTTTTCCTAAGGACTATGCATGGACTGTTTTCTATGGACTGTTACCTATGGAATATTCTTTATGGACGTCTTTCTTGGGATACTCCATATGGACTATACTCTTGGACTTTTCTAAGGGTAATGGGACTTTTACTGGATTTTTCTTTTTAGTACAGGATTCTTGTTCTACAGGATCACTGAGGACTATAGCCTTTTTATAACCTACTTGGATTATTTTGTTTTTACTAAAGAATTACTGGACTGGAACTGTTTTTATTCTTTTTAATGGCTTTTTGTGTTTTTGTAAGGTTTTTGAACACTTTCCTATTTTTCATGTTTTCTTTGCCTCACTACATCTTTGTAACTAACCAGCACAATGCTAGTTTATTTGCTTTGGTTTAATTTGGCTTTGATACCTAGTAACATGCTTATTCTTTAATAAAATAAAGATTATAAAACTCAATTGGTTTTCTGAACAGTACACTTGTCATAGGGTCATCTGAGAGTACTGCCTCGGCCTAGCTTACTTAGAGTCCTGTCAGTGGTGCTAGTTAAGTCTAAGGACTACAAAGCCCACTTGACCTTTTCATAATAATATCTAAGAGTACCAGGATGTTCTTATGTGGGCAGACCTGTGAGAAGGAGTGTTGTATCATGGCTAGCTGAGTTTGGACTCACTCAGCCCATTTTAGCATGTGCAAACTCCTGATTGCTCTCTGTCCAGGCTTACACGTGTGTTTTTGGACCCGTGTTTGCTGACAGCGTTTACCCTCATCTTTTGGGTTATGGTTCGGGGGTGGGTGCCTGGTTTCAGTCGTAACTCTCTGAAGCGCTTGCAATAAGCTTCTTCATTCAAGTTCAACGTGTTCAGTATTGCGGTTGTCACCTTCTCATAGTCTCCTGCTTCCTCTGGGTCCAGTGTGTCCACTATCTCCTGAGGCAATCCCGTTAGGTATGGGGTTATAATTAGTGCCCATTGCTCTTTCGGCCATCGTGCCGATACTGCTACTCTTTCAAACGTATTCAAAAATGCCGCCGGGTCATCCTTGTCAGCAAACACGGGTTCAAAAACACATGTGTAAGCCTGGACAGAGAGCAATCAGGAGTTTGTACACGCTAAAATGGGCTGAGTGAGTCCAAACTCAGCTAGCCATGCTACAACACTCCCTCTTACAAGTCTGCCCACATAAGATGCCCTTGTGCCCTTTCTCTATTGCTGAAATAAAACCATGTGGGCTTTGTAGTCCTGAGACTTATCTTGCACCACAGGCAGGACTCTAAGTAAGCTAGGCCGAGGCAGTACTCTCATGATGACCCTATGACAAGTGTACTGTTCAGGAAACCAATAGTCCATATGAAGTTTTATAAGAGTTTTATAATAGTCCATATGAAGTATTTCAAGAAAAGAAGTTCATAAAGGATATTCCATAGGTAACAGTCCATAGGAAATAGTCCATGCATAGTCCTTAGGAAAAAGCCCATAAGTCCAAGGGTATCCATAGCTATGGTTGCAAGATGGCGCCGATGGCGGACGGCTAGCGCGTCTTTCCTCTCCGCGTTTTTCCGCTGCCTTGGTCCGCCTCGGTTTGCCTCTTGGTTTTCTTCTTTTTTCTTTTCTTTTTTTTTCCTTTTTCTTTCCTCCCAACACTTCTTCACTTTCTCATTTTTATTTTTTATTTTTTATTTTTTCTTTCATTTACTCCCTCCTGCTCTCCCCCACACATACCCTGCTGATGTGAAGCAGGAGCCTGCGTTTCTGGCCGGGAGCTCGCAAGCAGGGAACGGAGTTGGAGCAGGAGCAGGAGAGGGCTCCTCCGGTTTCCCGCTAGGCTCGGAGGCTTGGGAAAGCGGCGGGCGTCGGTCTGGTGTGGAGGCGATTGTTGGAGGGGAGAAGATCCATGGGCTGGTGACGGACGCCCTGCCCCCCTCCCTGGAGACGAGCCTCGCCGCCCTGGACGCTGGACGCGCCGGGGAGATCTTGCCACGGGGCTCTGGCGTTGTGGATGGACGCCGCTACCAGCGAGCGCGGAGCATAGGACGCCGGGTTCGCCTGCGGAGCGGTGGTGAGCGGCTGCCTGAAGGAGCTTGGGGGACCCTTGTTTGCCTGGGAGGTGCCTTGCCCCGGTGGAGTTGGTGGAGGAACGGGGCATCTCTTGCAGACTGGGACCTTGGAGGCGCGCCTGGACGGACTGCTGGACCTGGGGGTAGTCGAGAGGGTCCAGGATCCTGCAAGCATCAGCGGGAGCTGGGAGGTCGCCGGAGCGTGGGAACGCCGGCGCCATGTTGGAGATTCCCCCCCAGCTCCTTCTTCCCTCGCCTGCTTCTTTGCCTCAGCCTGCTTGCTGCCATTTGATCTCCCCCCAATTGGATTCTTAAGGGGGGAAATGGCAGGGTCCAAGCTTTTTCCAGCTTGCTTACTAGCGCTTGTGACCCTGCCCTGTGTCCATACTGAGACCTCTGAGCCCGTTATTGTGACCTGGGACTCCGGCCTTGTTAATGAAACGCTATTGACTCCAGTACTATCTAAAGGGTCAAAATCAACTATCAGAGAAAAACAACTTTTGGCTATATGTGGGGGATAACCTTTGGGGGAATTCTGTAGTTATACTGTGAACTTTTTTTTTTTTAAATGTTGTTTATTGATATTGTTAATATTTTTTTTTGTCAGATTACTTTTGTTTATTTTATAATTGTATATGTTATTTATTTTGGGTTAATTGATTGTTTGCACTTAGTTGTCTTTTCCCTTTTTTTTCCCCTTAAATGTTGTTTAATTGATATTGTTAATATTTTTTTTGTTTTGTTTTTGTTAGATTACTTTTGTTTATTTTATAATTGTATATGTAATTTATTTTGGGTTAATTGATTGTTTGCACTTAGCTGTCTTCTCTCTCTCTCTCTCTCTCTTTTTTTTTTTTATATGGCTTGGAAGGCCTGCCTTCCCAGCGAGGGGCCCCAGAATATTTCTGTGATTACGGGTAGGGGGAGATATGGCGTTGGCTCCGTCCCTGCTCGTGTTAGAAGAACTAGGGACAGATGTTCAAAGGCTGTTCCTTGTTCTGAGACGGAGACCAGCCCCCAGTATCGAGGTAGCCAGACCAGCCTGCCTTCCACTCTACGCCTGGTGTTGTTGAACGCCAGGTCTGTATCCAATAAGGCCCAGGTAATTCAAGACCTTATTCTGGAGGAGGATACAGACCTGGCTTGCATAACCGAAACTTGGATCGGCGGAGAGGGGGGTCCCCCTCTAGCTCTCATCTGTCCGCCCGGTTATGCTGTCCAACACCAGGGCAGACTGGAGGGTCGGGGGGGGAGTAGCCATTGTCCATAAGTCCAGCTTGGAGGTCACTAGGCGCTCCTCGGTGATAAAGCCGGGTCTTGAGGCCCTCCACGTGTCTATTGGGGCCAGGGATGGTATTGGGATCTTGCTGGGCTACCGTGCTCCCCGCGACCCAGCCACCTCCCTACCGGAGCTGGTGGACTTCGTCTCCGCGACACTGTTGGGTTCCCCGAACCTATTGGTGCTGGGGGATTTCAACGTGCGCGCGGGGGCGGAGACCTCTGGTCCAGCTCTTGAGTTCTTGGAGACCATGGCCTTCTTGAACATGTCCCAACATGTCAACGGCCCCACACACGTGGGGGGTCATACACTTGACCTGGTTTTTTCTACCAATGGGAGTGAGAGTGGTCTGATGGTGACTGACCTTGAGTCGGTACCCTTGTCATGGTCGGATCACCACCTAATAAAGTGTACCATTAAAATGGCTCTCCCCCCCTGCAGGGAGCAGGGATCTATTGTTATGGTCCGCCCTCGAAGGCTACTGGATCCTGTTGGATTCCAGGATGCCATGAGAGGTGTTACGGCTGACCTGGCTGGCGCTCCTGTCGAGGCTCTGGTGGATGGCTGGTTTGCTGCCGCGACTAGGGCTGCTGACATGATCGCACCTAAACGCCCTCTCCGCCGCAGAGACCGTCCGGCACCCTGGTTTAACCGGGACCTCCGGGCGAGGAAGCGGGTCAGGAGACGGCTAGAGCGCAGATGGAGAGGGGCCCCGACGGATTTTAATAGGATAGCTGTCAGGGTCGCTACTAACCTTTATCTTGCTAAGGTAAAGGCTGCTAGTAGATCATACCTCGCTAACCGGATAAGCGAGGCGTCCAACCAGCAGGCGGAGTTATTCCGTATAGTACGCGACCTCTCCGGAGTTGGTCCGGGTGATGGGCCTCCCCCTAGTTTTTCGCCGGACCAATTTGCAGCATTTTTTAAATCAAAAGTGGAGGCCATCCGCCGGGACCTCTCTCCTTTTTTGAGTACAGTGAGTCGAGCTGAGATGTCCAGCGCTCCGTCTTGCCCGGTGATTTTGGACACCTTTCAGCCTGTTACGCCTGATACTGTCTCCAGGGCGCTTGATCGCTGTCGTGCCACCACCTCCTCTTTGGACCCTTGCCCGGCCTGGCTAATCAAAGCAGCCAGGCCGTTAACAACGGAATGGGCCACGGCTATTATAAATGGGTCTCTCCTTGAGGGCAGATTTCCATCTGCCCTGAAGGACACACTCATTAGGCCCATTAGGAAGAAACCTAGTTTGGCGGCGGACGAAATTGGCAACTACAGGCCCGTCGCCAATGTTTCCTTCCTTAGCAAGGTAGTCGAGAGGGTGGTGGCCGACCAGCTTCAGGCGCTCTTGGAAGAAACAGATGCCCTGGATCCATTCCAGTCGGGCTTCAGGCCGCGCCACGGCACAGAAACGGCTTTGGTCGCCCTGTGTGATGACCTACTGAGGGAGGCCGATAGGGGCAAAGTGTCCCTGTTGGTCCTCCTCGACATCTCAGCGGCCTTTGATACCACTGACCACGGTATCCTCCTGGGGAGGCTCTCCGAGTTGGGAATAGGTGGCCTGGCATTGTCCTGGCTCCGTTCCTTCTTGGAGGACCGTCCCCAGAGAGTTCAGCTTGGGGAGAGCGTCTCGGCCCCGTGGAGCCTCAATTGTGGGGTTCCACAGGGGTCGATTATCTCCCCAATGCTATTCAACATCTATATGAGGCCGCTGGGTGGGGTCATCAGGGGGTGTGGTGCTTCGTGTCACCAGTATGCGGACGACACGCAGCTCTACATCTCCTTTTTGCCAACCGCAGGAGAAGCCGTCCTGTGCCTCCAGCGCTGCCTGGGGACTATACTGGAATGGATGCAGGAGAACGGGCTTAGGCTGAACCCGGACAAGACGGAAGTGCTGAGGGTGGGCCCCCCCACAGTCGGGGATTTGGGAAACTCCCTCTCTTTTGGGGGGGTGACTCTCCCTGCTAGGGATGGGGTACGCAGCTTGGGGATCCATCTGGACCCGGTGCTCTCCATGGAGTCACAGGTGGCATCGGTGGTCCGTACCGCCTTTTTTCACCTTAGGCGGATAGCCCAGCTGCGGCCCTACCTGGAAGTGGGGGCGCTCACCATCTTAGTACACGCGCTCGTAATCTCAAGATTAGACCACTGTAATGCGCTCTACGTGGGGCTTCCTTTGAGGCTGCTGCGGAAATTACAGGTGGTGCAGAATGCGGCGGCCAGATTACTTAGTGGAGTGAAAAAATTCCAACATATTTCGCCCACTCTGGCCGCATTGCATTGGCTGCCCACCAGGTTCCGCATCGACTTCAAAGTGCTAATGCTTACGTATAAAGCCCTAAACGGTTTAGGGCCTCGATACCTGGCGGAGCGCCTTCTCCCACCAAGTTCTACCCGGGTCACACGGGCGAGCCAGGAGGTGAGGCTGAGGAGCCTAACGCCGAGGGAGGCCCGGAAAGAGAAAACAAGAAATAGGGCCTTCTCGGCGGTGGCTCCTCGCCTGTGGAATAACTTACCTCCTGACATTCGCGGAGCTCCCTCGCTGGGCACTTTCAAGAATCTATTAAAGACCTGGATGTTTCGGCAGGCCTTCTCATAAGATTATTTTTGATTTTCTTATTTCTTTACTGTCTTTTCACTTTTACCTGTTTTGTAATTTGTTGTTTTATTTTTATTGTATTTTAACTTTGTTGTAAGCCGCCTAGAGTAGTCTTCGCGACTAGATAGGCGGGATATAAATAAAATAAATAATAATAATAATAATAATAATCCAGTACAGTAAATGTTAGTCCCATGTGTCACGAATGAATGAAGAGTCGGTCTTGGATGACAATGTCCATAGGGAAAAAGTTCCTTTTTCAAGAGTAATTGGCAAGGGCTTATCGCACCTTCCCACGATGTCATCCAATCAGAGTTCGTTACTAGGCAAACAGTCCTGTCGCACCACATGACTTCTTTCCCATAAACACCAGATGTTATTTGGGTTACTGTAGTTTATCAAAGAGTCACAACAATTCCCATCTAATCACACCGAGTCCTTTTCTCAGGCTATCAGAATAACATTCTCTCCGCTCGCCAAGAAAACAACCTGTCAGCATAGCAAAGATACTTTATACAAAGAAACAAGATGGAACCTCTCTTGCTCATTTCTTAATTACAAAACCCCATATTCCTTACAAGGCTTTAACTCAAAAACCCATCTCATTACAGTCCTGAGGGCCCATCTTTTGTATTTTGATTGGTGGACACTGCACAATGGGGTTTCTCCCTTCCGTTGATACCGGTTGGGGGGACAGTCCTAGTTGCGTTCGGCCTAATTGTTCTATGATTAGCTTTTGCTGGTCCGCCAACTGTTGCATGAGGGATTCTTGCCCCTCGGTTATTTGTCTTATCCAACGGTCCTTTTCCTTTTGGTGTTGTGACAGCCCCCCGCATTGGGCGCCAATATGTGAGGGTTCAGTTTTTGGGGCTGTCTGTTCTTCAAATAAAGGACGAGTCGGTTTATGTAAATCAAAAGGTTCAGTATTTATTGCAACGTCAACTCCAACAGGGTTCACCCCTAAAAAGGGGTTCAGAGATTCTTGCAACATATTACTCGCCTTCAACAGGGTCCATAAACCATTCATAAAAGTGTTTGTCGTCTCTGGGTTCCAAGGTCCTGTTAATAACGGCACAGTCCCCTGCCCAGTGTGCAATTCTTCGTCCAGCGATATCAGCGGTAAAGTCTCTTCATCCCTGCTCCACTCACCCAGGACGACCCTTCTCCTCCATCGACTCCCCAGGGACCGGGTAACTCCCCAGCTTCCTCACTTCAGCTATATGCCATTGTTTTTTCCTTTCTAGCTCACGGGCTACCGCTTCCCTTTCTTCCTGGATCTTCCTCCTCCACTCCTTGGCCTCTGTCTCGCCCCAATACGAAGGCTGAGGCTTTAGACCAAGCTGACGGTATTTCTCCACCTCTTCATGGGGGACACGGACCTGCTCCCACTTATGGGTCCAGGGATCCTCCATCCAGATCCACTCCCACCCCCCGGTATCTCTGCCGGCTTCCCTCTTATATCTCCCACCACTGCCTCAATCTCCTCCCTCCGTCTTCCCGCCAAAGATCCCCTGGGTTCCGGGGTAAGGGTTAATCCTTTCATAGTCACCTCCAAATCTCCTGTATCTACCCCCTTATTTAGGGTAAGGGGTTCGGCGACCTCTTGTTCCCAATCTGGGGTCTCCACGCCTTTCTCTTCCCGACGCATTGGGGACGGAGGTGGGGATGTTTGAGTGTGAAGAGTTCTCTTCGAGAGTGACAGCACTCCCACTAAGGCCTCCATTTTGGTGGCCTCACAGGTTATACATCTGCTTGTCAGCTTTCACCTTAAACCCCATGCACCCCATAAGCTTAACAAACAATGGTGAGGTAGCACCTTAGTGGCTGGGAGCTGCCCAGCTTAAGGCAGGCGGTAGCTAGCTAGTGAGGTGCAATGCCCTCTCCCACTGTGAGAAGTAGCCCCCTGGCGTCATGCTCTATGCCAATTGAGCAAAGACATAACCGGTAACTGTTACATCCTGTGTTATTTTGAGACTATATGCGAAGCTGGAGTGTCCTCTCCATAGCATGAAGCCTGGGTAAAATAATATGGAGGATAGGTTGTTACCCAACCAGCAAATCCCCCCTCTCCACTTCACTGAAGTAGTCCAATGGAAAGGCCAAAGACAATACAACTGGTTCCAGTGACATTGCAGGAGTTGCCAGAACAGCTTGAACTGCCTCTGGGACTCTGGCTCCGGATTTTGCCTTGATTTTAACTCCTGAAGTGTTTTCCATCAGTGGATAGAGTGGATATAGCCACAAGGCAGTGGAGGTTTGAAATCAGAGTTTTCCTTCTCCTAGATGGACTGCCTTCCAAGGCTGATGAGTCTCATCTACCTGGGCTGCTCTCTAATAGTGCTTCCTAAGAGAACTCCCAGAGTCCAAATTATCACTTTCCACCAGAAGATTTTGTAAGCTGCAAGGGAAATATGACTCCTTGTCACAGAAAATGTCCCTGCATGTCAAGTTTGATGCTGTAGTTGACAAGCAATCAGGAAAGTGACCTTGTTACTCTATCAATGTAAGCTTAGCCACTAAGGCACTTATTTTCTGCTTCTTCCAGTGGTATACACACTTGAGAGGCATGTAGTCCAGATAGAAAAGTGGATGCTTCAAGTGGAAGAAGGTGGAAGCCAATGAAGAAGTCCCAGAAAAGGACATTAAAATTTTATATTCTCAAAGACTTCCACAGCCAGGATTCAATGGTTGTTGCAGGTTTTTGGGCTGTTTGGCTGTGTTCTTGAGGTTTTTCTTCCTAACGTTTCACCAGTCTCTGTGACTGGCATCTTCAGAGGACAGGAGTTAGAACTCTGTCTGTGTTCTGGTGTAGTATGTGGGATCAGCTTTTTAGCTGTGGAATCAGCTGTTTGTTCTTTTCAGGAGATTGTGTGATTATAATGATCAGGGTGTTTTTTTGTAATGGATGTATTGTTGTGATAAGGGGGAGATGATTTGTCATTGTGATTGATGGGTGTTGTTAGCTAGTCTTTTGTATGCAGTGATCACTGGTCCTTGTGGCTGGGTAGAGTTCATTGACCTTTTTGCAGGCTGTATTTTTCAGTGCTGGGAGCCAGGTTTTGTTGAAAGTCTAAAAGTCAATGAAGAAATTGAAATACCTACATATTTTGTATGTTTTGGTTCAATCATCAATTCTAATGGAGATTGCAGCCAAGAGATCAGGAGCCTCAGAAGAGCAGCAATGAAGGAATTAGAGCAGATAATCAAATATAAGGCTGTCTAACTGGAGACCATGGCCAAGATACTCCACACTTTTGTATTTCTGATCGCCATGTATGGGTGTGAAAGCTGGACAGTATAGAAAACTGAGAGGGAAAAAGTTGATTCCAATGAAACACTGTGCTAGAGGACTGTTTTGTGGATACCTTGGACTGCCAGAAATATGGATGCTAGAAGAAACCAACCTTGAAATATCTCTGGAGGCAAAAATGACAAAACTGAGGCTGTCCTACTTTGGGCACATCATGAGAAGGCAAGATTCCCTAGAAAAGACAATAATTCTGGAAAAAGTTGAAGGCAGTGGGAAAAGAAAAAGACCAAATATGAAATAAATTGACTTCCTAAAGGAAAAACAGGTTTGACTTTTCAGGAACTGATTAGGATTGTCAAGGACAGGAGAGATTTTGGAGATTGTTCATTCAAAAGGGTTGTCATGGGTTGAGGGTGAATTGATAGCACATAAAAACAACAACAGCATGAAGTGCCCCTTGCATTTCAATTAGAGTTTGCATATGATAGCGTGCTCATTTGCGAGAAGACATTAACATATGTCCCAGGGTTCCATGAGCAATGTTTTTCCTACCTGGGCATCTGGGGGCACCAGCTAGATAAGATGCTACGTCTGGAAATATGGAGTCTTAATGAGTACATTCTGAACTCTTTTGGAGCAGCTGTTGTTTTCTCTAGTACTGTAGCCCATAATTCACTGAGCAATTTTTTTGTCAGCCTTCTTCAGTTTCTTAGCCCTTTGAAGCATGATCCTCCTTGTTGGGGACAATGTGGCTACCTCATTGAATATTACTGTTTTAGGGAAGAACTGCAGGAGAACACATGCCCAGTAATGGTCTCAGTTCTGTGAGGCATGGAATGGAGGTATGGAGAGGTGGTGGAGAGGTGGTTGCTGTTTTGTTAAAAGGAATGTATCTACAAAGAGCAGGAAGCATCAATACCACACAAGGGGAATCACACTAAAAATGACCCTTTGCATGTGTCCTGCAGCACTAACAAGCACAGGCATCTGGGCCTGGCAGCAGTGTTGCATTAACAAAATTTTGCTGCAGAGCATGTAATAAGGGAGTCTTGATCGGAAAGAAGTAGCTTGATATAAAATTCATCAGGTCACCCTGAATATCTGAGAATAATTGGGCTCAGGAGGTTGGTGCATAGACCTCTACTAGAAAGACAGTATAGTAAGATATGACCTACAGTTTCCACTTGGCCATTGTTACACTGACACAGGCAGTCCAAAACAGGTATATGTTGAAATCTTCCCTCCATGAGCTTAGAGGATAAAACGTTAAGTCTTGCTAATGTGAAAGCTCTTCTGGTCTTTGTTTTCATTGTGCTAGTCAGATATAAGGATATCGTGAAGGCATTATTAGTAACAACATTGTATTTGCCTGACTGGCTCATATGATCTTGAAGTTCTATGTCCCATGTTCTTTGTTTGAGTGCTGCTTTAGCACCAACATGCCCCATTGCCAAAAGAATGCTGGTGGAAAAACCCATTGCCTTATTTCTTTTGTGAGTTGGAGTTTCCAGTCTTATTGAAAGGAGTCAAAAAGTGACATCTGTGCCAAGCCTTCTGAAGAGAAGCTTTAGCCAGTAATTAAACAGAAGGACTTTGGGAGAGGTGGGGCTTCATTGCGGTGCTGAACAGATCATAGAGGATGATCCCCAGGATGTAGTTACCTACATAGACACGCTGATGAATGACCTGAAAAGGAACTTAGAGCTAGCTTCAGAAAATCTACATACTCAGAAAGCTAGACAGAAAGCCTGGTACGACAAAAAGGCGAGAGAAAGACACTTTAGCCCTGGAGAGGAGGTGTTGTGGTTAAAGCCTCTCAAAGGGAACAAGTTACAATTAAATTGGGCAGGACCATATAGGGTCATCTCAAAAATGAATGACCTGAACTACATTATAGAGAATGAGGAACACCAAGGCAGGAGGGTGGTGCATGTTAACTCTTTGAAACCTTACTATAGGGAGAAACAGAGAGTTTTATTTGCCATGAAAGCAGCTGATAGGGAGGAGCATGAGTTGCCTTTCTGGGAAGGGAGGGGTGAAGTTAAATACAACCCAGAAGAGGTGAAGATCAGCCCTGCACTCACCCTGGATCAGCAGAGAGAACTGAGATCGTTAATCACCAAATACTATAAAGTCTTTTCAAATAAACCTGGGGAGGCTAAGGGAGTGATGCATAGGATTGATACTGGAAATGCACCCCCGCAGGCAGTATCCCCATACAGGGTGACGGGACCCTATAGGGACAAAGTGTGTAAGGAGCTGGATGAGATGCTCAAAGAGAAGATTATAGTTCCATCTTCAAGCCCTTGGTCCGCTCCAATAGTTTTGGTAGATAAACCGGATGGGAGTGTCAGGTTTTGTGTTGACTATAGGAAGCTGAACCTGGTGACCAAACCTGATGTAACAACCTCCTTCTCTATTTCACCAAGGAGGCCTGTTACACTACATCAACACTCTCTCACACTTCAGGTAGACTGCCACCAACCATTCCCTATAATGAGTCACACAGACCGGAATGGATTTCAAAAACAAAAGAACTAAAATTTATTGATTGGTACACACTTGGATTGGTAAACAAATAAAACAAGAGACTATTTAAATCAAGGCACTAGCATAAACAGACTCTAAATGTTTGTTCCTACAGAACACAGAGCTCACACAGAACTCCACAAAACTCAATACAGAACTGCTCCAGCAGAACTTAAAACAGAACCCCCTCATGACACACTTTCCCCAATATATATATCCATCCCAGCTCCACCCCCTGATGTCCCGCCTTCCTCCCACTATTGGATGTTAAACTCCCTCCAAAACCTTGAAGGACAGGAGACATCATAGCTGGCTGTAACATCAAGCAAAACAGAACTGGAGAAAGAGGGCAGCCTTGTCTAGTGCCTCGGCCTAGAGCTATTTGTTCTGTCATCCCGTCATTAACTATTACTACAGAGGTATTCTCCAAATATAATTGGTCCATTATCCCCCTAAATTTCTTTCCAAAACCCCAACCCTTTAACAAGATCTTTAATGTTGGCCATTCCACACAATCAAAAGACTTGAATATATCTAATGATAAAATACCTGCCTTCAGTTTATCTTTTTCTATATTGTATATAATATTCAAGACCCTCCTAGTTAAGTTCTCCATTTGCCTACCCTTTAAAAACCATTCTGATCCTCGTTAACATACTTTGTAATAAACTTATAAATTCTATTTGAAAGTGTTGCAGTAAAAATCTTTGCATCTTGATTTAATACTGAAATAGGTCTGTATGAACTTGGGCCTGCTAGATCTTTATTAAACTTTGGGATAAGAGTTATTAATGAATGTTTCCAAGAATCTGGTATTCTCTCTCCTTCCAATATTTCATTATAGAGCACTTTTAGCCTAGGGATCAATATTGGTTTAAAAGTTTTATAATATTTTGATCCTAATCCATCAAAACCTGGAGTTTTACCATTTTTTTAGTTTATTAATAATCTCTATAATCTCTTCCTCTTTTATCTCTTTATCTAAACCTTTTTTAATCGTTCTCTGATAATTTACTTTTAACATTATTTAACATTAAATCCTGCCTGCACATCGGTCAATATATTTTCTGCTTGAAGCCAGTCTGAAAGCCTCCCCAGTGGATATCTTGCATACAATTTACTGATAGTACTAAGCAGGCTTATCAGACAGTAATTAGCAGGGTCTCCTCTCTTGCCTTGTTTAAATATTAGTACTATAATGAATACACATTTTATAATTAATCCAGGAAAATAGGGAGGCCAGGACTGGGGCCCACAAGTCCACGTTTGCCTTCAATAAGTCTATTGGGATATAATCAGCAGCAGGAGCTTTACCTGATATTGTTTGGCAAATTAAGGAGGAGATTTCACCTGGGGATACCGGGGGGCAATTTGGTAAATTTTCATAAATTGTGAACAAACCTGAAGCACTCTCCAGATGCATAGCATTAATCCTTTGGAAATACCATCCCTAGACCATAAGGAAGGGTGCAGCAGTTGGGTTTGGAGAGTTGTCCTGCATACGCCCTGCCACAATCTTCCAGAGTCCTTACGTTTGGATGCTAATATCAGCCCTTCCCATCTCTCTCTCTGAGCTTGATATTTTTTCCTCCTAATCAAGGCTTTGTAGTTTTTTAGAGTATGAACCAGTCTGGAGGAATCTTAGCCAGCTTCTGTGTTTTGTACCACCCGTATAGGGCTATTAGACCATGCTTTGCTGTTTTACATTCTTCATCATAGTTTTAGAATGGACGGCTTGGGAGGGTCCAGGCTTTAACTTTCAGATAAAGTTTGTCAGATAAGATTGCAGATGATTTATCGACCCTTTATAGGCCTCTAGGGCAGCTGAGATTGAGTCAGCTGGTACAATGGAATTACCGAATGAGGAAAGGAACTCAGTTAATAGTAACTGTCTTGTAAGGGTGACCATTTCTGTGGACCACTTTACTCAGGCAGCTCTTATTTCAGCTGTCCACGTGAGGGCCAATTTGCTATCTGCAAATACTTTAGTCACTCTGCAATTGATTGATACGGACAAAGGGAAGTGATCACCATCAGGGTGGCGTTCCACCCCGAAGTCTCATATTAAGTCTACCAGATCCTTGGAGACCATAATGTAATTAATGGTTGAAGCTCCCATTGGTGAGATGAATGTATAGTCCCCTGGCCTGTCCCTCTCAATGCACCCATTTAGTAGGGCTCAATCCAGGTTGTTTGCCATCTGCATTAAGCATAAACCTGCATAATTACAACCTAGATCCTTAGATTGTCTTGGGTATAGATACCAGGAGGGGATACAGTCTGGGGGGATCATATGAAATCGAGCATAGATAGCCTCATCATTTTCTCCATTCCTAGCATTAAAATCCCCTAGCACCATTAAAGAAGCTATTGGATATAATAAAACCAGGCTATCAATATATTCTGTTAGTTTTGCCCAGTGGTCTTTGGACTGGGTACAAGCTGGCTGCGGGGGGATATAGACACTGTTAAGCAACAAGGGCTATATAGTAAAATTCAAAATGGCCACCAGTGCTAGGTTACAGGTGGGCTACAGGTTTATAACTGATATCTGCAGCTTCGTTGTTGTAAGAATGGCCATGCCACCTTTTAACCGGCTACCTTTTTCACTGAGAGCTGATTTAAGGGTGTGAGTTGCAAAACCAATATTCCCTCTTGTAGTAATAAAATGTCAGAATTAGAGACACTCTATAAAGGCAATATCCCCAACCTTGGCTTGCCACCCTGCAATATTCCAAGACAATTTTTACAACCATCTTCCTGTGATAAATTATACCAAGTTAGTGGGTTAAGTGCTGAGGAGTCTCCTTATCTATACCACACATTGCAGTTGACTCCTGACCAAGCGCTGATTGCATAATCCCGCTTCATCTGTAGCACTTAAATCCACGGTGGTTAAAGGAAGTAGAAAGCTATCAATCCTGTGTCAGATCATTTTGTTTTGAACATAATTGCCACTACTAAATTGGCACTTCCAAGCCTCATTAAAATTTGGAACTGCTTCAAAGTTTTGCTGATCTGTCCTCATCTGATTGGCAGTGGATTTCCTCCTCATCTCATTGTTTCCTCTAATCTTTCTTCCTTTATTTCTTGTATACCTGCCTCTGCTCTCAATAAGGACAGGGATAGAGATGCCCACTATAGAGTCAGAATTCTGAGGCCATTGGCTAACATGTTGTTCTTTTGAGCACTTAGTGTGTGGGCTCTGAGTGCACCAGCTAGAAGGGACAGGGTCAGCAGACATTCAGTGTATGTCGTCATGGGGTGTATACTTGAGCTGGTTGATGTTTCCATCTTGCTGTCTTGTGTTGTTCTTTCCTTTCAGGGTTGTGTTGTTGACTCTCTGGTCCCTTTTTGATCACTTATCATTTAGATGTAAATTATTGACATCATGCTTCTTCTTTGGACTGGTTGTGGTAGAGTCTAATAATTTGAATAGGGGATTGAATTTCAAGCCTTTGACTTTCTTGCCCATATGTTTATGATCCACTTTGAACGTTACCATCTTGCACTTGGTTTTCCTTTCCTCTGTTATTTCAGTGGGTAAAGTCAACCTGGGGAGGTTAGTTTTTACCAACTGAATGAAGGTTCCTTCGCTGTGTAAGCATCAACACCCCCTATGAGAGGCCCTGTGTAGACTAACAGGTCCTGATTTAAGGAGTCAGTTTTAGTACTGACAGCTTTGGGGGCAATGGAGTTTTTACAAGCTTCTGCCAAAGGGCCTACACAGAGGAGCAACTCCTCCAGGGACAGGCTGACAATTCTATTTATAGTTTCTGGAGATAGATTGTAATAGTCCATGTGCCCTGGGCCTTTTTCTCTGGAAGCTGGGCTGAGGGCGAAGGCCAGGTATGTTTGAATGGATGTTTTGCTGAGGTTTTCTTTCTGGGCTTTCTTTTTGTCTCCCGACCATATGGCCTAGGGGTGGGACTTCCTGCTTTAAAAGAGCGTTTGTATCTGGCCTTAATATGGTAAATAGGAAAGCCAATTAGATTTGCATAAGCCTGGGAGTCAGGAAAGTTTTAAGGATCAGATCATACTTTTGCACTATTAAAGAGCAGGCCGGGTAGGTGGGGCTCGTCAGCCATGGAAGGCAGCCCATATAGGAGAAGGAAAACTCCGACTTCAAACCTCCACTGCCTTGTGGCTATATCCACTCATGGAAAAGGCTTCAGGAGTTAACCTCGAGGCAAAATCCGGAGCTGGAGTCCCGAAGGCAGCATGTGTCGTCTGCCAACTCCTGCGACATTGCTGGAACCAGTTGTATTGGCTCTTGCCTTTCCATTGGATCATTTCAGCAATGTGGAGAGGGGGGATCTGCTGCTTGGGTAACAGCCTATCCTCCATATTACCTTACCCAGGCTTCATGCTCTGGAGAGGGCACTCCTCGATTCAGAGCATGTTACCATAGTCTCTTGAGACTGAAGGATGCCTATATGTGCCCTGGGTCATAAGTGGAGTTGTCCTCCTTTTTTTGCCTTGCAGGACCTTCTGGGGTCATTGAGGGATGTTCACTTTTTGTCACATGGCCCAAGATAACAGTCATAAGTTGTTAATTTCTTGAAGAGTATTTCTGATTTCCACTAGGAATGTCTGCATTGACCTGACATTGTTGGTTTATCTAACTTATCTTGATGTGCTTGAATGACTGCGGGAGTGGCTATAAAGGAAATTAAAAGACTATGAACCTTTGATTCTAATGTAGTAGTTTCATAAATAGGTGCTTCTGTAATGGACGGCTTTAACAGGGTGTTATTGGGCTCCCTTTGAGGTTAACACCTGGGCCCTTCATCGGGCTCTCTGATAATGTGATGGGGGCACATAAAAAATCAGATGTCCTTAAATTGCCGAAGTCCATATACACCGTGCTACTAAGCTGGCTGCTGTTTGAAAGCTCACCTCCCAGAGTCTGCTCATTCTAGTAAATCTATTTGTGGTGTTTGAGATGTTTCCCCATATGTTGGGAGGCGATTACCTTCATTCTCGGATACAGGAACTGATAAGGGAACTACCCTGGATTTGGAGGGCTCTATATAAGCAGCACACTTTGCTTTGCTCTTTGGATATCAAAAAGTCTGTAAATTTGGGTTGTCATGCCTTCCCTGTTGCTGAGTTATATTCACTCCTATCAATTTGGTTAGGGAAGTTCCAGAGGGACTGGAATGACTGTTTAGGATTGTCATCGCTTTCCTCCCAAGAAGCTGGTGTCTTTTAATTTCGTGGCTGCTCTCACACCATCTGCAGTCATCACAGAGCCCAAGAAAGTAAAATCTGTCACTGCCTCCCCTTCTGTTTGCCAGGAGGTGATGGGACAGGGGCCATGATCTTAGTTTTTTGGATGTTTAGCTTCTGACCATTTTTTGCACTCTCCTCTTTCACCCTCATTAAGAGGTTCTTTAATTCCTCCTCACTTTCTGCCATCAGAGTGGAGTCATCTGCATATCTGAGGCTGTTGATATTTCTTCCAGCAATTTTAATTCTGGCTTGGGATTCATCCAGTCCTGCCTTTTGCATGACGTATTCTGCATATAGGTTAAGCAGGGGGACAATATACAGCCTTGTCGTACTTCTTTCCCAATTTTGAACCAATCAGTTGTTCCATATCCACTTTTAATGGTTGTTTCCTGTCCTACGTATAGATTTCTCAAGAATATATAAGGTGGTCAGGCACTCCCATTTCTTTAAGGAATTGCTATAGTTTGCTGCAGTCCGCACACTCAAAGGCTTTTGCATAGTCAATGAAGCAGAAGTAGATGTTTTTCTGGAACTCTCTGGCTTTCTCCATAATGCAGTGCATGTTAGCAATTTGGTCTCTAGTTCCTCTGCCCCTTCGAAATCCAGCTTGTACTTCTGGGAGTTCTCGGTCCACATACTGCTGAAGCCTACCTTGGAGGATTTTGAGCATAACCTTGCTAGCGTGTGAGATGAGTGCAAAATTGTATGGTAGTTGGAGCATTCTTTGGCACTGCCCTTCTTTCGGATTGGGATATAGACTGATCTTTTCCAATCCTCTGGCCACTGCTGAGTTTTCCAAACTTGCTGGCATATTGAGTGTAGCACCTTGACATTGTCATCTTTTAAGATTTTAAATAGTTCAGCTGGGATGCCATCACCTCCACTGGCCTTATTGTTAGCCATGCTTTTAAGGCCCACTTGACTTCACTCTTCAGGATGTCTGACTCAAGGTCAGCAACCACACTATGTGGGTTGTCTGGGACCTCCAGATCTTTCTGGTATAATTCCTCTGTGTATTTTTGACACCTCTTCTTGATGTCTTCTGCTTCTGTTAGGTCCCTACCATTCTTGTTCTTTATCATGTCCATATATGCGCAGAAGGTTCCTTTAATATCTCCAATTTTCTTGAACAGATCTCTGGTTTTTCCCTTTCTATTATTTTCCTCTATTTCTTTGCACTGTTTATTTAAGAAGGCACTCTTGTATCTCCTTGCTATTCCTCGGATGTCTGTATTCAGTTTTCTGTAACTTTCCCTTTCCCTTTTCTTTGGGATGGTTTTTGTTGCTGCCTCCTGTACAATGCTACCAGCCTCCATCCATAGTTCTTCAGGCACTCTGTCCGCCAAATCTAGTCCATTTTAGTTCACTGATGCCCAGGATAATGTTTATTCTTGCCGTGTCCTGTTTGACCATATCCAACTTACCAAGGTTCATAGATCTTACATTCCAAGTTCCTATGCTGTATTTTTCTTTGCAGCATCAGACTTTCCTTTCACTTCTTTGTGCATCCGCAGCTGAGCATCCTATCAGCTTTGGCCCAACCACTTCATTAGCTCTGGAGCTACTTGTACTTGTCCTCCACTCTTCTTCAGTAGCATGTTGGACACCTTCCGACCTGAGGGGCCTATCTTCCAGCGTCATATCTTTTAGCCTTTTGTTTCTATTTATGGGGGTTTCTTGGCAAGGATACTGGAGTGGCTTGTTAGTTCCTGCTCCAGGTGGATCATGTCTAGTCAGAACTCTCCACTATGACCAGTCTGTCTTGAGTGTCCCTGCATGGCATAGCCCATAGCTTCTCTGAATTACTCAAGCCCCTTTGCCATGACAAGGCAGCAATCCATGAAGGGGCCTATTTCTAAGTGCCTATTGTGATGAGATGGGTTTTAGAGTTAAAATCTTTTTAAGGCATATGGGTTTTGTGATTAAGAAATGAGCCAGAGAGGTTCCATTTTGTTTCTTTGTATAAAGTATCTTTGCTATGCTGACAAGTTGTTTTCTAGGCGAGCAGAGAGAATGTTATTCTGAAAGCCTGAGAAAGGACTCTGTGTGATTAGATAGATGGGAATTGTTGTGATTCTTTGATAAACCACCGTAACCCAAATAACATCTGGTGTGTATGAGAAAGAAGTCATGTGGTGCAACAGGACTGTTTGCCTAGTAACATACTCTGATTGGATGACATCGTGGGAAGGTGCATTAAGCCCTTGCCAGTCACTCTTGAAAAAGGAACTTTTTACCTATGGACATTGTCTTTCCAAGACCGACCTTTCAGTGATTCGTGACCTACTCTTCAGCCATTTGGGACTCACCCTAATGTCTTTCGAGACAGGCTGGTGGCCTACCTACATGGACTGGTTCCTATGCTTTGCTGGATTACTTTTGGACTTATGGGATTCTTCCTAAGGGCTGTGCATGGACTATTTTCTATGGACTGTTCTATGGAATATTCTTTATGGACTTCTTTTCTTGGAATACTCCATATGGACTATGCTCTTGTAATGTTGTAAGGACTATGGTATATTTACTGGATTTTTCTTTTCTAAGGACTATGGGACATATAAGGGATTTTTACTTTTGTTAAGGGATTTTTATTCTATAGGATCACTGAGGACTATAGCCTTTTTATAACCTACTTGGATTATTTTGTTTTTACTAATGATTTCCTAGACTGGAACTGTTTTTATTCTTTTTACTGTCTTTTTGTGTTTTTATAAGGTTTTTGAATACTTTTCTATTTTTCATGTTTTCTTTGCCTCACTACATCTTTGTAACTAAACAGCACAATGCTAGTTTATTTGTTTTGGTTTAATTTGGCTTTGATACTTAGTAACATGCTTTTTCTTTAATAAAATAAAGATTATAAAACTCATTTGGTTTCCTGAACAGTACACTTGTCATAGGGTCATCTGAGAGTGCTGCCTCGGCCTAGCTTACTTAGAGTCCTGTCAGTGGTGCAAGTTAAGTCTAAGGACTACAAAGCCCACTTGACCTTTTCACAATAATATCTGAGAGTACCAGGGTGTTCTTATGTGGGCAGACCTGCGAGAAGGAGTGTTGTATCAAGGCTAGCTGAATTTGGACTCATTCAGCCCATTTTAGCATGTGCAAACTCCTGATTGCTCTCTGTCCAAGCTTACACGTGTGTTTTCGAACCCGTGTTTGCGACACCTATTTCTATGTAAAACCATTCCCAGACACAAAGCAAAAAACAGCTTAAGAAAGTGAGACCCTGAAAATTTGTTCTCTGTTCTTTTTTAAATATCATCTTAAATTTTTTTACAACCAGACACAGAATTCCTTTTCCAACATTAATGGCTATTTGGCTGGGAAAGGGTTTAAAAGTTGTCCTCTTGAGAATCAGCTAACTGGGTCTTGACTGACTGGACCAAAAATTTAGATTTCCCTAGATCTGAAGCTGATTTCCCCTTTGAAGACTTCTGTCAGGAGCCTGAGAGAAATCCTGAGAGAATGTTTACTGAAAGCACTAAGGGCTGAGACAAAGACAAGTACTCTGTACTTCTGTAAAGCAAAAATACTTTGAATATGCCTTACAATATTATATGCAAATTCCCTGGAAAGGACTGGAAAATATCAGTCTACATCCCTATATGGCAAAATGTTCATTTCTGAAGAACTGTCACTCCATTACTTTCTTTAAACCAAGTCTGTTTTTTCACTCTTCAAAGAATTCCTGTCTTCTGACTGCTTCTGTGATCTTTCCTTTCCTCCAAACATCTCCCTTCCTGGCCCACAAAGCTGCAACAAAGCATCTGCATTGGAACACTCTTGCCATACATGCTTGGTTTATAACATAGTCAATGCTTTCTGTTTTGAAAGGTCTTTTTTGAGGATCAATATTTCAGCCGTGCAACCTGGATTCCTTCCATATAAGAAAATTGAGTCATACCAACCATTTTCTTTAAATATAAGCAAGATTATTATTCTCATTTTATTTGATCTATTTTTAAATCTGGTGATGTTTAAGGTTGCTTTTTTAAATACAGGATAACACAGTTATACGTTTATAAAAATCGTAACTTGAAAATACTTTGCCTAAACATTGCCAAATTTGGCACAGAGTAAGAACAGACTGTCTGTTGCTCTGTGTCAAATTTGGTGCTGATCTGAGTCTCCCTCCACCTGTGTGCCTTTTCCATTCTCTGAGAACTTATCTGGGCTGCAATTGTCTCTATCTGGGTTCTCCAGCAGCACCTATGCAAGCTCTCCTTCCCCAGCCCCTGGTGCACTCATCACCACCAGGCCCAATTCCAGAAGAGGGACTGTGGTTTTCAGTGAGGACATGTATGGGAAGGAGAGCAGCAAGACACCACTTGAAACCAGAGAAGGCAGAGGCAGGAAGGAGGGTGGCTAGGAGGCCAGGAGGAGTCACGGGAATCAATTAGAGGGTTACCTTATGGTCTACTGCTCAGGTGTGGACTTGATATAGGAACTCCAGCAGTGGAAGGAATGTGGTGAGCATCAGGCAAGCCTTGAGATGTAGCAAGACAAAATCATCCCAGGGGTTCTTATGACTATTGAGTAGATATTAGGCAGTGCTCTGGTGTGCTACCATGTGACTTCTGGTCTGGGTTGTGTGGTTTGGGAATGGCCCCTATGTTAGCCTGTGCTGCATGGTGTCAGTGCAACTAGCAGCATAGTTTGCACGATTCCTTCATCTGAGTTGCAAATCCCAGATGTGGGCCCAGCCCAGTCTTTAATGGCTAGGCCTCACCGTAACTCCTGGCCTGGGTTGCATGACTACCCACCCTATGTTGCATGGCATGGACCCATCTTACAATTTGGCTTGTGTGATCCCACTCCAGGGTTGTATGACCAGCTGATCCTGTGAACTAGGATTGTTATCCTGTGGCCTTTTACTGTCATTGCCACACTGCAGACTTAGGGGTTCCATGGGCCTGGTTGGTGGTATCCACCTATCACCAATCCTGTGGTTTGATCCTCCATAGTCGCAATGTATGCATGTCTCTTCTGTGTCCACAGATACATGCTGTGAATTGTGTTATTCCTCTCACACTAGTGCTCCACTGCTAATATGTCTCTCATCTGATTGCTGTGGATACAATGTGGGTTGTGCCTAAGAGATGCTTGCATTTCTGGCCAGCTGCCAGGTGATGCTGTGCCACCCTGGCACAGGCTCTGGGGCAGAGGTTACTGCTGGTATACCACTGCTTGCACTTCCCTACCATGCTTTAGTGGTATGGGAATTAGGGCCCCCAGTTGCTCCATATCATCCACTGTTCTGACTTGCTCTTCTGTTCATCTTAATTTTCCTACAGTGTGGCCAATTGTTGAGGGTAAAGTCCATATGGTGGCAACTGTGTCACAAAGTGGATGTAGGTTCTGGTTGTATCTGCCAAGTGAGATGTGTCTGGGAGAGCAGGATGTAGGTGGGTCAACAGGTACAAATGGCAGCACGCTTTAGACAGGGTCTGCTCAATGGGGGGGCCTGACCAGAAAAGGTGGGTAGGAGGCTGCTTGATGGGGGAACCATGATAATTTGCAGGGGACAGTAGGCCAACAGGTGCAAATAGCAGGCTGCCAAATTGTTGTGTAATGGCTGTGGTGGAGACTTTATTCATGTACACTATCACTGCACAAGGGCTTTGTTCTGCTGTAGCTTCATTCCCTGCTCAATACCAGATGCACTGTGCAAGTGCAAATGAAATGCTAGTTAAGGGAATTAAAGGTGTTTAGGTCTGGCTGCTCTGTAAGACAAAAACAATATTTTCAAGAGTTAAAACTGTCTGCAAGACCAGAAGCAATTCCCATATTTGATTATTTTACTATAGTTGTGGACCATGTGTATATTTCTCTTGGGGTATATGTTCCAAGTCCAGTTTTGTGATTTTTAGTGTGTCTTTAATGTAGTAAAGGTGATAAGTAGATTCAGAGTTAAAGAAGGCAACTGTTTAATGGAGAAGTAATATTTATTTATTTATATATTATTTGAATATCAAAGTTGATGATAAAATTAATCCATCCAAGTTTTTGAGTATACAAATTACAGATTTGGAAGTACTAGGGGGAAATGACTTTGTGCAGGTAATTTGTCTTGATAACTGTTTCAAAGTGTTACCTGAAATTAAGGGTCGCGTACTCACAGAGAAGAAAAATAACCAGACTTGGGAATATTATTTGTAAAACAGGTTGCTATTGGAAGCATAGCCCCTCCAACTACCAGGGTCCCAAAATGGCAAGCAAAGGTACTCAGATTAGGAAAATACTAAATCTAGGTATGGGGAGGATGTACTGTACTTATTTGCAGAGGACACCACAATGGAAAGAAGCTGAGGTGTCAGAAGACTACAATCTTGCTCTGTCTGGGCTTGATCCTGTCACTTTTCCACATGGTGGTCTGGAAGGAGACCACATGCAATTGGCTCCTCAATTCCTCCAAAGAGAATTACCTATTCTGTGCTCAAGCCCCAAACTTTCTGACCTAGGGCCTTGGGCACCAACCCACTTGGAACATCTGAAAGAAACTGGATACTAAACACCAGGGAATAGGGTTGCAGGGGCCACTCAACAGTAGCTGCTGTTCCAGAAGCCCACTCGCCCTGCTTCCGCATGATGCAATGTTTACTAGATGTTGTCAACCCACCATGCCCCTGACATATAGGATCAGATTCTGTAGACACAAAGGACAAGAGAAAATACTTACTTTTGTGAAATAATCTGTTATTGCCTGCACCATGGAGTGGTGTCCAATAAAGTGGAAAGAGAACACAAATTCCTCACATCATGAATGTGGGTATGTTTGAAGTGATTCTTCCTGCCAATAATTATATGCTTATTTTTTTATCTGCTGTTTTATTCTGTCAAGTTTTGATGTACAGTATTTTCAGTTTTATTGGTTATTTTAAAGCAGTATATATTTCTTTTGTAATTCTTTGTCATTATATTATGCACAAAAGATGTAAATGAAAGTGCTAAATGTTTCTTAAAAACAGTGGCTTCAATATTAGTGTCATAAGCCAAAATAGAGTATGCCTCAAAAACACACTTGCACTATAGAGTTTTATTTATTCTTTAGCCAGGAAATAAAAGGGGAGGAAGAACCAAACTACATCAGTACAGTATTGTCTTTATGAGTGTTCGATATTTTAAGGTGATAGGCAGAAACAGCTGTTTCATAATGCACTGTGAAAAGGTTTGAAGTTAAGCATGGTTAGACAAAGATTTATTGTTCTAAAAAGCCATATGATCTTGGTTATAATAAAGGTAATGGGACTCATGCGATAAGTTTTCCCAGCTCATCTTGAAGTGCTCTTCCAGCAAGATCTCTCTTGTTTTTCTCTGTTCAGGATCATTTCATTTGCCACTCATAGAAACCTCAATGATTTAAAAATAATAATAGTACAAATACAACACCTGACCTCTGACCTGATTTCCTTTGATTAAAGCTCATTTTATAAGAAAACAATGACTAATGTCTCTTCCTTTCCCTTCAATAAAGTCTCACATATAATCTTTCTATTATTCTTAATATCTTATTCCCCCAATAAGAATTCTTGTGTCTTGATTGGGTTTCTCAGAATGGGTGGAATATTATATCCATAACCTACTGGAGCGCATTTCTAAGCAGCTATGTTGGCAAAGCTAATTTTGTTTTCACAGGTGTTTATACTTGGAAGGAGGTTAGTCAGAGTCTTGAAAAATCTACTGCATGAGTACATTACAGGAGAATAGTGTGCTGGGGGTCTTTGAGCTGTTAACAGAAGGCTGAGAGGGGAGAAGGAAGGGCAAATTAATCATTTATGATTTGTTTATATATTGTCTTACTTGTAGAGTCCAGAAAAGTGGATTCCAAGTTTTTTCAACTGCAGTTTGACATGATTTGTGATATCAGAAAAATGCTATCATGTTTGAAAACTTAAGAATACAAACACTTCCTGTTTTTGTCAGTTGTAATGTCTAGATTCATAAAAATAATCATTTGAATTAAACAAAAGCAGGACTTTGTTATTATTACTATTATTTCTATTAGTAATTTTTGTTTTTTTGTTAATTCTTTTACCCCCTTTTGATTAGTTACAGGTTTTAATTCATGGGTTTTGTATTTAATTTTATCTTAGGGATCTTTTACTTGGGGGAGTAGTTAATTATGTTTATTTTTATTTTATACTCCTATCTTCTTTCTTCTGGAGTGGGGAAGGCTTGTCTTTTCCAAAGAAGGGTGCCTGCGATTCTTATGAGGCATGCATCATTTCTGATGGTGACGGGTAGAGGGAGATATGGTGCCAGGAGGAAAGTTGCCCATTTCATAAGCTGGCCTCAGTCTTTAATGTCGATCCCAGGTTCTAATATTGTGGCCCTCACACAGATGCAAGATAATCAGCTCAATCCTTTGCCCTCTGCTCTAACCCTTTTGTTATTGAATGCCAAGTCAATCCAGAACAAGTATCAACAACCTTCCTTCCTTCCCTCCCTCCTTCTTTCTTTCCTTCCTTCCTTTCTTCCTCCCTCCCTCCCATCTTTCCTTCCTTCCTTCCTTCCTTCCTTCCTTCCTTCCTTCCTTCCTTCCTTCCTTCCTTCCTTCCTTCTATTCTTTCTTTCATTTTCTCATTCTTTCTTCCTTCCTTTATTCATGCCATCATTCCTTCCTTCCTTCTTTTCTTCCTTTCTTCCTTCTTTTCTTTCTTCCTTCCTTCCTTCCGCCCTCCCCCCTCCTTCCTTCCTTCTTCCTTCCTTCCTTCTTTCTTTCTTTCATTCATTCTTTCTTTCTTCCATCCTTCCTTCCTCTCTTTTTCTTCCTTCCTTCCTTCCTTCCTTCCTTCCTTCCTTCCATCCTTCCTTTCTTTGTTTCTTACTCCTTCTTTCATTGCTTCCTTTCATTTTTCTTTCTACCTTCCTTCCTTCCTTCCATCCTTCCTGTCATGAATTTGATTATGAAAATTGTAAAAGTAGAATAGAGATGGATTTTGTTTCATAACAGCAACGAAACAACTAGAAGCTGACTGATGTCCAGGTGTTAATTAGGAAGGAAAAATGTACAAGGTCAGTTCTTTTTCCAGCAGAAAAAAATATCAAGAAGAACAAGATGACTCTTATCTTATCTAAACTCCAATGGACAAGGACACAACGGCTTAATTTAAGAAAGATGGGCGAAGAGAGAAAAAGAAGGACGAAGAAGAGAGATGGGGGAGAGTTTGCTTGCATGACAGCCATAGACGACACACGGAGAGAGATGCATCTGGCAGGACTTTAATTTGGAGACTGCGTAAGAATGTTAATTTAAGATATAGCTAGACTGTCTATTATTTCGTTTTATAGAGGAAATATCTGGTGGTGAAGGCTGGGGTATTGGAAATAATTAATGACTTATGCTTTAGTATGTTTGTTTGAATGCTATCTTGTTTTAATAAAAGATAAAAAGACAATTTGTCTGTAAGTTGGCTCCTTGTGTAGACCACAGCTACTATGGTAAAATTGGCTACTTTAAAAATATATTATTTGATCTGGCCACGTTTACGCTACCAAATTAGGGTCCTAAAGTAATAAAAAAAGGAAGAGCAGATCTTCCAGATTGTTTATTTAAAATCGGGACAGACTTGGGCGAAGGAGTGAGAAGTCACCTAGAGCAAAATTACAGGACCCGATTTTGCTGGCAATAGGGACGGATCATTCCGGATCCCTCTCTGTTTCGTGTAAAGGCAGTTCTAAGGAACGCTTTTACGACATGGTGGCAGCGGTGGGATCTGAGCCTTACGTGCCGTGTTTACAGTATAGTGGCAGATGGGATTTGATTCACGAGCCATGGTGGCTGTGTTTGGATACAAATCCATGTGCCGTGTTTATGCCATGCTGACAGCTTAAATAGTTGCAGCTTGGGTTGCGCTTTGCTCGAGGGCTGAATTAGCGCTAGTAATTCTTTTATGAAGGCAGATGAGTGAGCAAGCAGATACACACTGCTAAATAAAGGACAAGAGAAATTCTCTGGCGTGAGCTTCAGAGCAAAGCAGGGAAGGTTGTAAATTATTGTGACTGGAGAAGATTCCTATGCAGAAAGCTCAGGCTAAAGTGATGCAAGGAGAGATTCTGCCAGTGGCTTAAGAGTTCTAAGGGAACAAGCATTGTGCTGTTTAAAAAGTGCCAGCTCGATTCGCTCAGGTGACAGAGTGGCAAAATTGTTTTCAGTGTAGCAGGAGTCTGTAAGGAGCCAGCCAGGATAATAAAAGGAATTTAAAAGTAATTAAATAAAGTTTAAAAAGGGAAAATTTCCTACCCGAAGCCAGAGCCAAAAGGATTTCCTGGAGGGAAAGTAGGATTAGTCAAAGCTGACAGTTTTATTGTTTTATTGTTTCTCCCGGGGCTTAAGTGCTTCGGCCAAGGCTGCAGGGAGGGGGGGAAAAAAGGAAAAATGGCTTTTAGCAGTCGGTTTTCACTGCCTGAATTATCAGTGGATAAGGAGATTTTGGAAGCAGTGGAACACTGGGAAGTAGATAACCCAGAGGATGAAGAAGATGCCCAAAGATTAATGGAAGCAAATCCAGATGTAATTAAACCTAAAGTGAAGCCAAGAAAGGCACAGCAGTACACTGGGACGGAACAAGTTCCAACTCAGCAGGACTTACTAACAGAAAAAGTTCCTGATGAAGAAGTAATCACCCAGAGGGGAACAGCAGGAGCAGAGGCCAGCAGCAGTCCAGTAGATGCAAAGGATATAAGTTTCAGGTTGCAAGAACAGCTTACCCTGATGATGGCAGACTTCCTGGGTTGCCAGAAGCAATGGGTGAATGCACACACAGCTAGTGAACTTCAAGCAAGAAGATACCACGAAATGAAACTACAGATTTTACAGAAGGAAATTGCTGAGAAACAACAAGCCAGAGACTCGATATTTAACATTGACAGGAGAAACATACCATATTACCAAGAGGGCGATGACATTTTTTCATTTTTATCACTTTTTGAATTTTCGTGGGCTGATCCGAATGTGCCAACACAATTATATTTAAAAATTCTACGATCTCAAGTTTCCGGGGAGTTAGCCACCCTTTTAGCAAGAAGTTCCAGCCAAAATTTAACTTGGGAACAGTTTAAACTCCTGGTTTACCAAAGAGGAGGTTTTACACCAGAACTGCTAAGGCAACAGTTTAGAAAATTGAGGAAGACTCCTCAAATGAGTTATTCTGCCCTTGCTGATCAAATAGAGGTGTTAGGCGACCGTTGGTTAGAGGCTGCCAAGGTCAATACATTCAAGGACTTAAGAATGCTATTGTGTATAGAACATTTTCTAAATTTGGTACCACCAGAGTTAAAGAGTAGCTTATTGGAGAAAAATTGCACAGACCTCCAAACGTTGGCGCTCAAAACCGATGAATTAATTTCCTTCAAGAAAAGTGAACCTATTACCAGAGTAAGGCCTATTCCAGAAGTGCTTAGAAGGCAGAGTCAATACGAATCCAAGAAAACAGTGGTTCCTGAACCAAGACAGTCTTTTGCTGGAGAGCGAAGAAGCATGGGCACTAGCCAGATTAGGCCACCCTTGGCTTGTTTCCATTGCGGAGGAGCCCATTTAAAAAGGGATTGTCCACGACTGTCGGGATCAGATAACCAAGACGGGAAGCAAGTTGGTAAACCAACTTTACCTGCCCCACGAAAATTCCAACAGACACCCTTACCAACACCAAGAAAATTTGAGAAGGCACCGATACCGACTCAATGGAAATTCAAATCAACTACCCCAAAAGTCAATTATCTCAGTGCAACATCTCTAGAAATACCAGAAGAATTACCAGCAGAACCACATGTACTTAATCAACTAAGGAATGTGCCACCCCAGAGACAAGGAGGAGTCAATCCAAATTTTTCTGAAGCCAGTGAAATGCAAGCAACGGAGCCAAGGATTGTGCCAAGGATAATGGGCTTACGAGTAGCTCAAGTCTCTACAACAGTAAACCAACAGACATCCTCAGGGGAGAAATTTTCAGTTATAGATCCCAGTAGCATCCTACCAGAAGAACAGTTTTATTGGTCACTGAAAAGTTTTTCGGAACCGGTAACCCTACATTTTTCTACAGGAGATTTGACCATAAACGCCTCTAGGGATACCGCCGCAGATATCTCGTCAATCAACAAACAGTTTGTAGATTCGGCACTAATCTTAAATAACCTGAGATGTCCAGTAAAAACTTATGGATCAGGAGAAATAATCGAGAGATTCGCACCATTAGTCTACGTGCAAATTAGCTACAAAAATTGGAAAGGCGCAAAATATCTATTAGTGCATGAAGGTAAACCCGATTTCTTGATAGGCAATGACTTGGCGTTTCTTAATCACCAACATACGGAAAAATCCACATCAATGCAGGCTGTAACAACGTCTCAGGGCAAAACAATGCAACATGTACCAACTGAAGAGGACTCGGAGGATGACTCAGAGGGACAATTGGCACAGCTGCAGCAGCACCTTGAGGACGAACTAGATAGTACAACCAGAACAAAGACGGAACCAGAGGATCTACCTGTAACAATGGGATCCGAAGTATTCAAACAGAAGCAGATGGAAGACCCTGCGTTGGATTCTTTGAGGTCACAGGCCGACGATTGCGCCAGACAACCGGTACAACAAAAAGTATCCTTTTTGTGGGGGAAAAATGGATTGTTATACCATGAATATTTCCCAAAATCCAGCGAACAGGCGGAACCAGTGCAGCAGCTCGTCATTCCAGAGGAGTATAGGGAAAAAATTCTACAGATGGCCCATGATAGTCCAAGTAGCGGACATCTGGGAATCCAAAAAATGTTAGGCAGAATTTCAGAACATTTTTATTGGCCTGGAATTTCTAAAACCGTCAGGGACTACGTTAGTACCTGTGATTACTGTCAAAGAACAGGGAAACAGACTGATTATACAAAACAAAAATACTATCATGACAAGAAGGCCCGTCACCGAGAGTTTGAAGTGGGTGATATGGTACTTGTACTAAACCCGCTCAGACCTTCAAAATTGGAAGTAGTCTGGGAAGGTCCAGGGGAAATCATACAAAAAGTGGGAAATGTGAATTATCTTGCGAAAATGTTAAATTCATCCAAGAAACCAGTTATGTATCATGTAAATAGTTTAAAAATGTATAGAGACAGATCGGCAATGGTGTGTCAGTGTCATGTGGCGTGTTTTCAACCAGAAAGCGAACCTGTTGATATGCTAACTGAATTAGAAAATGCGGGTACTTGGTCTGATAATATTGTCCTATCCGGTACCACAGACCAAAAAGAGAAACTTTATCAAGTTTTAGAAAAATACCAAACGGTTTTCTCAGACCAACCTGGTTATACAAATATGATTAGTCATGAAATTAATACTGAAGCCAGCCCTCCAATTCTGTCAAGTCCATACCGAGCAATTGGAGATCATGCAACTCAAATTGAAGAGGAGATTAAATATTGTTGCAGATAGTCTTTCACGAATGTACGCTGATAATGAAACTGAGTAATTAAGATAACTGTATATACACATGTGATATTGTAAATAGTCACTTGCATAATCAAATGTTAATTAAGTATAAAAATAAGAACTCTAATAGTTCTGTATTTTGTATATTTAAGGGGGGGCGTGTCATGAATTTGATTATGAAAAATGTAAAAGTAGAATAGAGATGGATTTTGTTTCATAACAGGGGACGTGGTGGCGCTGTGGGCTAAACCGCAGAAGCCTGTGCTGCAGGGTCAGAAGACCAAGCAGTCGTAAGATCGAATCCACGTGACGGAGTGAGTACCCGTCACTTGTCCCAGCTCCCGCCAACCTAGCGGTTCGAAAGCATGCAAATGCAAGTAGATAAATAGGGACCACTTCGGTGGGAAGGTAATAGCGTTCCGTGTCTAAGTCGCACTGGCCATGTGACCACGGAAGATTGTCTTCGGACAAACGCTGGCTCTATGGCTTGGAAACGGGGATGAGCACCGCCCCCTAGAGTCGAACACGACTGGACAAAAATTGTCAAGGGGAACCTTTACCTTTACCTTTGTTTCATAACAGCAATGAAACAACTAGAAGCTGACTGATGTCCAGGTGTTAATTAGGAAGGAAAAAATGTACAAGGTCAGTTCTTTTTCCAGCAGGAAAAAAAATCAAGAACAAGATAACCCTTATCTTATCAAAACTCCAACGGACAAGGACACAATGGCTTAATTTAAGAAAGATGGGCAAAGAGAGAAAAAGAAGGACGAAGAAGAGAGATGGGGGAGAGTTTGCTTGCACGACAGCCAGAGACGACACACAGAGAGAGATGCATCTGGCAGGACTTTAATTTGGAGACTGCGTAAGAATGTTAATTTAAGATATAGCTAGACTGTCTATTGCTTTCGTTTTATAGAGGAAATATCTGGTGGTGAAGGCTGGGGTATTGGAAATAATTAATGACTAATGCTTTAGTCTGTTTGTTTGAATGCTATCTTGTTTTAATAAAAGATAAAAAGACAATTTGTCTGTAAGTTGGCTCCTTGTTTAGACCACAGCTACTATGGTAAAATTGGCTACTTTAAAAATATATTATTTGATCTGGCCGCATTTACGCTACCAAATTAGGGTCCTAAAGTAATAAAAAAAGGAAGAGCAGATCTTCCAGATTGTTTATTTAAAATCGGGACAGACTTGGGCGAAGGAGTGAGAAGTCGCCAGAGCAAAATTACAGGACCCGATTTTGCTGGCAATAGGGACGGATCATTCCGAATCCCTCTCTGTTTCTTCCTTTCTTCCTTCCTTCCTTCCTTCCTCCGTTCCTTCCTTCTTTTCTTTCTTTCTTTCATTACTTCTTCCTTCCTTTCCTTCCTGCCTTCTTTTCTTTCTTTCCTTCCTATTTCCTTCCGTACATCTGTACGTCCAACCTTCCTTCCTTCCTTTCTTTTTCTTCCTTCCATACTATCTTCCTTCCTCTCTTCCTTTCTTATTCCTTCCTTCCTTCTTTCTTTTCTTTCTTTTTTCTTTCTACCTTCCTTCCTTTCTTCCTTAATTCCTTACTTCCTTTACTCCTTCCTTCCTTCTTTTCCTTCTTTTGTTCTTCTGTTGTTTTGTTTGTTTCTTCCTTCCTTTCTTCCTTCCTTCAAAACTTAGTTCCCTCCATGAGTCCGTTCATCCGTACATCTGTCCTTCCTTCCTTCCTTTCGTATTCCTTCCTTCCTTCCTTCCTTCCTTCCTTCCTTCCTTCCTTCCTTCCTTCCTTCCTTCCTTCCTTCCTTCCTTCCTTCCTTCCTTCAGTGCTCTTTATTTCCTTCCTCCCTTCTTTGCTTCCTTCCTTCCCTCCCTCCTCCTTCCTTTCTGCCTTTCTTATTTCCTTCCTTCCTTCATTCTTTTCTTTCATTCTTTCATTCTTTCTTCCTTCCTTCCTTCCATCCTTCCATCCTTCCTTCTATCTGTCCTTCCTTCCTTCCTTCCTTCCTTCCTTCCTTCCTTCCTTCCTTCCTTCCTTACATCCTTCCTTCCTTTCTTTTTTCATAATTTTTCCTTCCCTCCCTCCCTTCCTTCCTTCCATTCTTTCTTCCCTCCTTCCTTTCATCCTTCCTTAATTCCTTCCTTCCTTCCTTTCCTTCTTCATTTCTTCCTTCCTTCCTACCTACCTTCCTTCCTTCCATTCTTCCTTCCTTCCTCTGTTCCTTCCTTACCTCCTTCCTTCTTTTCTTTCTTTCTTTCATTATTTCTTCTTTCCTTTCCTTCCTTCCTGCCTTCTTCTCTTTCTTTCTTTCTTTCTTTCTTTCTTTCTTTCTTTCCTTCCTATTTCCTTCCGTACATCCGTACGTCCAACCTTCCTTCCTTCCTTCCTTCTGTCCTTCCTTTTTCTATTCCTTCCTTCCTTACCACCTTCCTTCTTTTCTTTATTTCTTTCCTTATTTTTCTTCAGTCCTTAATTTCTTTCTTTGTTTCTAATTCCTTCCTTTCTATCTTCCTTCCTTCCTTCCTTCCTTCCTTCCTTCCTTCCTTCCTTCCTTCCTTCCTTCCTTCCTTCCTTCCTTCCTTCCTTCCTTCCTTCCTTCCTTCCTTCCTTCCTTTTTTTAGTCCCTAATTTCTTTCTTTGTTTCTAATTCCTTCCTTCCTTCCTTCCTTTCTAAACTCCTTCCTTCCTTCTTTCCTTCCTTTTTTTTGGTTTTTATTTCTTCCTTCCTATCTTTGTGTTTTTCTTTCTATGTTCCTTCCTTCCTGCCTTGTTTTCTTTCTTTCTTTCTTTCTTTCTTTCTTTCTTTCTTTCTTTCTTTCTTTCTTTCTTTCTTTCTTTCTTTCTTTCTTTCTTTCTTTCTTTCTTTCTTTCTTTCTTTCTTTCTTTCTTTCTTTCTTCCTTCCTTCCTTCCTTCCTTCCTTCCTTCCTTCCTTCCTTCCTTCCTTCCTTCCTTCCTTCCTTCCTTCCTTCCTTCCTTCCTTCCTTCCTTCCTTCCTTCCTTCCTTCCTTCCTTCCTTCCTTCCTTCCTGACGTCCTTCCTTCCTGACGTCCTTCCTTCTTTCCTTCCTTTCTATTTTTCTTTCTATGTCCCTTCCTTCTTGCCTGCCTTGTTTTCTTTATTTTTCTTCTTTCGTTATTTCCTTCTTCCTTCCTTCCTTCCTTCAGTCCCTCCCTCCTTCCTTCCGGACATCCTTCATTTGTTTCTGATTTCTTCCTTCCTTTCTTCCTTTCTTTTATTCTTTCTACGTTCCTTCTGTAAGCTCTCAACTCTCCTAAGAGAATGCTGAGGCTGGAATAGAGAGGTTCCGGGTCCAGTTGACTCCTATTTAATTTGAGATGAGTCCTTGTCTCAACCAGGCTGCCTCACTGGCACCCTTCTACCAAGTCTATTCCCACTTAAAAATCACTGAAAAAAACAAGTTAAAATCATGAGTCTTAGAGTCACCCAGAACTCCCAAAACTCAGGAAATTACTGGACTCAAAGTAGCTTAATTTGTGGCCTTCAAGAAAAACAAATTAAATATGGTAGCAAGCTATCTGTTCAAGAGACCAAGCATAAGTTTTAAGTATTATTGTTTTATGAGAAAAATAAACATTTAGATATATTCAGTTTGTTGCAAAGCTTAGCATTCAAAAACATTTCCATTAGCCAAGGTAGTTAGAAATTTAGCAATTCCCAGCTACCAAAAATGAAATAAGAAAACTACTAGCTAAAAAAATGGATAAGGCTGAGCCTCCCTTTCTATTCTCCTACTAAGAACTACATCCTAGCAAATCAATGGGAACTCCAAAGTCCATTCAAAAATCCATAATCCAAGGTAAAATCCAAAAAATCCATAAAGCTAAAAAAGTCTCTCTCTGTGTCAGCATCCCTCCATTTTCTTCTCATGCCGGAACACCCTCCTTCTTTACTCTCCACTGACGTACACCAATCAGGACGAAGGCTTGCTCATCTCTCTCCACCTCCTTTTCTCATGTGATCGCAGGTGTTGTTGACATTCCTCCTCGGATGTTATGGCTCAGCTCTTCCTCTTCGGTCTCGGCCAAGCTACCCACATGATAACATTCCTAACTAGCTGCAAGAGAAAACAGCTTCTCGATGATTCTAGTAAGATGACACAGTCCAAGATGGATTCCTTCTACATCATTCTATGACTACAAATCCCATTTAGAAATTACGTTCTAGCTTCAATAACCTAAACCATGACACCCCCTTCAGATGGGCCAGGTCGATCAGGATAGGTGGCATGGAACTGTTGCACGAGGTTGGGGGCTGTAAGTTGCTTGTGGGTTCCCATGATTGATCCTCAGGGCATAGCCCTCCCAATCCACAAGGTACTGAAGGAGGGACCAATGGAAAACTGGGTTAATATGGAGAGTGGCTGAGAGTTGTACCTGAAAAGCGACAGGGTTAATTTGATCTGTGATTAGATAAGGCCCCACAAACTGAAGGTTCAACTTGCGTGACCGGACAGGTCAGCGTAGATCAAGATCAGGCAGGACTTCAATACGATCAAGCGTTCCATGTGGAGCACTATCTACCCAAATATTCGATGGGATGAGCCCCTGCTGGTTCTGTGGAGTCAACACATGACCCCAGCTAGGCCTAACAAAGGTCATAGTTTTGATTTTGATCATCTAAATAGGAAAAATGCCACCAATCAAATTCCCTGCCATCGTATGGGGTGGGCGGTTCAACACCACGTACCTTGCAACAGATATAGTTCCAAGGGCTCTTGTACAAGGCTGCCGGGTAGATCTAGACAAGAGTGCATTACCTGTGGAGGTGAGCTCCCAAATTCATCTGGTTGTAAAACAAGCACCCAGCGCCAGAGCAAGGGTGCAGGAGGGGTACCCCTTGGAATGGACCCAGCCCAATTAAGGTTGGGATGTTTTTTTTTAAAGAATGGTTAAACATATACCTGTGATGATTTGGGTTTTTATGTGTATTAGAATGGGATATGTAGTCCTAAGATTGTCCCAATAGCATCCATCTTGATTTAAAGTCTGCTCTGTAGTAGGAAAGTTTTTCATGCTGTTTCAGAGAAGCTTCGCTCTCTGATTATCTCGTTGCTAAGATGAGTAGAGAGCAGAGACTTTCGTAGTCAAAATAATTCTGCCACAAAACTTGATAACAACTCTCAAGCTCTCATGAGAAAGTTAGGCGGGACAACAAGACCCAGGAGGGGGTGTTCCTTATGAAGAATTCTGGGAAGAAGAAGGTTGTTGGTAAGGAGTTGAAAAAAGATGGAGTTGGACTGAGAAAGGTCAGACATGTGCTTTTTCCCATAATGGATTATAACTTTGCTATGGACTATTTTTCCTACCATGGACTGATGGAAGTCAACTGGATTTCATCTAGCGTCAGCCTGTGAAGACCCAAGACACGTGAGATGGACTGCGTTATGCTTTTTATTAGTTAGCATAATTCTATTTCTTTATTTTTATAGCTGGAGTGGGGAGGGGAGTATTCCGTTTGTCTTGATATGAAAATGTACCTACTGAACTATTTTATTATCAACTGAAACCTTTTCTAAAGCAATTCTTTTCAATAAAGCAGTAATGATTTGATCTGCATGCATTGGTTCTTGTACAGACTAGCTGAATGTCTAATTGGCCATGTGTGTTTGCTACCAAAGATTTAGAGCCAGATTATTCTGAGTATAACTCATGGATTTGTCTGTGTGTGTTGCTTTCTTAATAAAGGAGATTGGCTTTTGAGGAAGAAGTTTAGACAGGACCTTGCTGAGACCTAAGGGCTCTGCTCAGCAGTCAGAGGTTTGTCTGGATTTCGGATTCATCCCAGTCTCCGGCACCCCCGTAAATCTCTTTGGAGATAAGGGGCTGCTTACAATACCCACATAAAGAGAATGCCAATTACTGGTTTGATGATGAGTGGCAACAGAATGATGTTAACAGAGATTCACAGTCCTAGAATTCTCTCAGTACTGTGTGCACTTTTGATATTGGCCAAAGAGTGGTCAAACCCGGTAGTTCAATTTGGGGACAATCCAGCAGTTGTTTACATTGTAAACAACATTATGTAACGTTCAGAATGAGTTGACATCAGTCAGGGTATTTTCATTCAGGCACTGCAGCCTAGCATATTAGAGCGTGCATGACACGTACCAGGTCCAGAAGTTGGTTGGCCAATTCATTATGTTGCCAACAGTTTGAGCTTGCCTTTGAGCTAGGCCCAGGGAGTTCCCACAACCTCTGCACCCGGAGGTGTGGTAATCAGAGTGATGATGCATTAGGGGTGATAGGTTTGGACCTGGCACCAACGTCAAGTAAGAGTTATCCAGCTATGAGGATAAAGTTCCAAGGATTTTGGAAATTGGTTGACCTCCAGCCAGGCTGGCCGGCACAGGTAGAACATTTACAGTGAGTCATGGCACATTAAAGCAGATAGGGTCTAGCACCTGGCTATTCATGGAAGGTAGTCAGCACTGGCCTTTTCTTGGAAAAATTAAGGGTTCAGTCTTTACTCAGAAGATTACAGTCCAAGGATAATATAAATGGACATTCAAAAGAAAGGGGTAGCGTTCAAGATACCAGGGCTTCATATCTCCTCCATGGTTAGAATGCAGTTGTAAACACTGCAGGGAGGAATGTGAAAGGGTCCTATGTGAATCAGCATCACTAATGATGTTTGCAGGAGCTATTAGAGTTAACAAAATGGTTACATTAGGAAATGATGAGTCTAATCTAGCATGGGGATGGTAGGTTATTAAGGTAGAAGAAGGGAATGAGTTTCAGCAAGCATACATTTAGAATGGGTGCAGCTTCCACTGTTGTAAGCATAGGCCTAACCCAAGAAAGATCAATTGTCCAGGCCGGAGGTCATATTCCTGTTATCACATATATTTAGGAACACTACCTATCACGTAGGTAAGGGCTGAGTCTGGTTAAGTATGCACAGGTTACATTACATCGGGAGACAGAGGCATACTGCGAGTATCGGCCACAGACAGGTACACTGGGCTGAGCGTTATGCAACGGCATCCCCACAGGGATCAATCAGGTTTCGAGAGCTCATATCACTTTGAGACAACAGAAAAAAATACATTCAAAGTAACATGGCATAGCACTCCATTGTCTTCTGCTCCATGGTGGGCTTTTGAAAGCCCAATGTAGTGTTGCTTCTCTGTTAGTAGGAGGAGTGATGCTGCAAAGATAGAAATCTTGACATGCCTTGGTGGACTTGTGGATTTGGCCAGATATGCTCCCCCTCTCCTCCTTTATTCACTGCCATTGCACTTTTGCCATCATCACTACCATACCCTTCTCTTTAGATGTCTTTAAATAGGTCAGTTTCCTGGTTACTACCTCCTTGACCTGACTCCATTCCAAAACCTGCTTATTTTAGAAAAATGACGTTCTTCGAGGTGTGCCTCCACATTGTTACAGTGGAAATGGAACTGAACAGCTTCTTTATGAACAGCTACTGCTAAGATGAAAAATAAGAAAGAAACCTTTGTTTCTAAGGATAAATAATTAAGATCCTCAGAGGTTCATTATTGTCATGACCCAGCCTCCTGTTAGGGAGCACTTGATCGATGGATAGAGTGTCTGGGCATCTGAATACCCCTTAACAGCTGGATAGAGTCCGGGTGACCTCAGCCAAGATGTATTACAGACCCCTTCTCACAAGTCTATCCTAAAAAAGATTCTCTCTTGCATTCACTTAACTTAAGCAAGTACAAACACATGAGCTTTGTAGTCCTAAAATCTACTAAACTCAATAAGGTAGGACTCTATAGCAATCTGTGGCCTTGCCTCCCCCTCAGGGAATGGCTGTGACAGGCTATGCTGTTAAGAGACCAAAGATTTTATGATTGATCTTTTTTATTAAAAAAAATATAGATTTGGTGACAGGCAACATTGGCAATTATAGGCCCATTGCCAATGTTTCTTTCCTTAGCAAAATGGTTGAGAGGGTGGTGGCAGATCAGCTCCAGGCGCTCTTGGATGAAACCAATGCCCTGGACCCATTTCAGTTGGGCTTCAGGCCACGCTATGGTACAGAGACAGCACTGGTCGCACTGATGGATGACCTGCTGAGGGAGACCGACAGGGGCAATATGTCCTTGTTGGTCCTCCTTGACATCTCAGTGGCCTTTAATATCGTCGACCATGGTATCCTCCTGGGGAGGCCCTCTGAGTTGGGAATTGGTGGCCTGACACTTGCCTGGCTCCATTCCTTCTTGGAGAACCGACCCCAGAGAGTTCAGCTTGGGGATAGTGTCTCGGCCCCGTGGAGCCTCAACTGTGGGGTTCCACTGGGGTCGATCATCTCTCCAATGCTGTTTAACATTTATATGAGGCCGCTAGGTGGGGTCATCAGGGGGTGTGAGGCATCGTGTCACCAGTATGATGATGACACACAGCTCTACATCTCCTTTTCATCTACCTCAGTGGGTGCTGTCCTGTCCCTTCAGCGCTGTGTGGAGACTGTATTGGAATGGATGCAGTCGAATGGGTTGAGGCTGAACCCGGACAAGTCGGAAGTCCTGAGGGTGGGTGGTCCTTCCATCAGTGGTATAGGCAACTCCCTTTCTTTTGGGGGGATGACACTTACCACAAAGAGTAAGGTCCGCAGCTTGGGGGTACATCTGGACCCGGCGCTTACCATGAAAACCCAGGTTGTGTCCGTGGTCTGCTCTGCCTATTTCCATGTATGGCGGATTGCCCAGCTGCGACCCTATCTTGATGGGGGGCCCTCACTACTCTAGTCCACGTGCTTGTAATCTTGAGATTAGACCATTGTAACGCACTCTATGTGGGGCTACCTTTGAGGCTGACACGGAAACTTCAGATGGTCCGGAATGCAGTGCAAAACAGCCAGGCTTCTTAGTGGGGTGAGAAAACACCAACATATCTCCCCCACTCTGGCTGCTTTACACTGGTTGACCATCCATTTCCGCATTGACTTCAAGGTGTTAATGATTACATGTAAAGCCCTAAACAGTTTGGGATCTCAATATTTGGCAGATCGTCTTCTCCCACCCAGATCTACCTGAATCACCTGACATAGCCAGCAGGGACGGCTAAGGGGTCTGACGCCGAGGGAGGCCTGGAAGGAAAAAACAAGAAATTGGGCCTTCTCGGCGGTGGCCCCTTGGCTGTGGAATACCCTCCCTACTGAAATTTGGCTGTCACCCTCACTGGGCATTTTCAAAAGCCAGCTGAAAACTTGGCTATTCAAGCAGGCCTTCCCTTCAGTCAATTAAGTCATTCTTATTTTTTATTTCTCTTCTTTTGATTTTTGCCATCTTGGGACTGTTTGCCTTAAATTAATTTGTTAAAATTGTAAATCTACGATATTATATTTTATATCGTTTTGTTTTTGTCTACATGGAACTGTGTATATTTTAAATTGTTTTTCTCTTGTATGTTGTGAGCCGCCCAGAGTAGACTATGTCTAGATGGGCGGCATATAAATGCAATAAATAAAATAAAATAAATTTACAGAATAAATTCAGTTTGATGCATAATCACATCAATAATACATTTCCAAGGCTTATTACAATTACAATTACAATTACAATTACAATTAAGGCAACTAATTCCCTTATGCTTACAAAAACTCTAAAAATCTCTAAAAGCTTTCCTTAGGGTACGTAAAAGGCACAAAGCCTCCCCCCCCCCACTTTACTTCCTCAATTTTCTACATCCCCCAAGTCCTTTTCCTAGCACAGGGCATAAGGAAAAAAAGACTTAGAATAATTTTTGGTACCAACAAAGGAAAAAGTAGGAACACTGCACATGGTTCATTTTTCTATCTACCAAACTCCTCCTGTCTTCTTCGTCTTACAAGATGTCACCCAATCACGGCGCAGGGTGGGAGAAGTAATCCCCTCCTTCTGTTCTCGTGATAAAGCAGGTGTTGTTTGCCTCCTTCTACTCTCTGCTCCACCATAACAGGTGTCTGGTCTTCTTATCTTGTCTTGGCTGTACTGGCTAAAATAAAAACATGGACAACATTCCCAGCATTCAAAATCATTCTTACACAGAACCAATATGGATCCATTTTACATTTCTTCACAAGTACACAACCCATCTTCATACATGTTTTAACCCACATATTCATGATCACGACAACTATTAACTGGTTTGACTTGAACATGCAGTACAACAGTACATGCATTTGCAGGTTTGGTTTACTGCTCTGTGGTACCATTTTTAATAAATGTCACTACACTGGCAATACATATGCTGGTTTTCATGTGAAATGAAGGTGAGTATAAATACTTCTTGCTTTTCAAAAACAATACTCATTTCCAGGATTACAGTCCATTCGAAATTAGTTCTTGTAATCCAGGTGAAACACTACAATAACTTAAAATTTGAATGGAATCAAAATACATATGATTTAAAATTCTTCATTAACCTTATTAAAAGGGCTTACAATGCTTAAAAACTATGAACCAAAACATACGGGACAAAGGAGTGGAGCTTGAGACTACCTTTAGAATTGCTGACTGCAATTCCATGCTATTATGAACTCAAAGTCAGAACTTCAAGAGCTTAATTAAATGGCAATTGCATTTCATAACATCTCACCAGATGATAAAGTTCCACCTAATCAACAAATCTGGAGAGTAGCGTAAGGCAAGGAAGAAGGTATCTCACAACAATGAATGGGAGTTATGTATGGAAGGAAGTTACAAATGTGTTTCCTGTAGTCCAGTGGGCATCCATGACACACGATATTACATGCTCTACTGTAAATTACCTGCCTTAGCCATGTGGGCAGTAGTTGGGTTTCTGGTACTGCTTTGCAAATTAGTTGCAATCTAGGCACTTTTAAAATAAAGACTTTAAAAATTGGAGGCGGGGCTTTGTTGCAGTGCTGCCAGCAACTCCAGAGAAGAGCTCTCTGGAAAAAACTGGAACCCTCCGGTCCGGGATCCCCCTTTTGAAATGGGGATCAAAGGAGAGTCTAGAAGTCTCTCTGAAGCAGATGGTGAGCAGCAGAAGGAGAAGAAAGGGAGGCAGACCCGGACTTTTTTCTTCTGAAGAAATCACCGTGCACAGACTGGAGCGGGCGCCATTTTTGGCACTGAGCCGCGAGGAACCCTTTACCGGGGGAGATGAGAGCAATCAATATAAACTAATAATATATAACAAGTAAGTAAGCTGAAGCCTCTGATTTATGAAATAGCCTCATTAAGCTGAAATAAGAATGAAAATATTTGGCTGAAAGAATAAATGCAGCGGCGGGTTTATCTTATCAGTCTGACTCAAAAGCGATACTAAGCTTCTCCAAGTGAACTCTTAAAACACCAGGCTGATTCTAAAGCCGAGAGTCTGAGATGGAAAAATAAATCTTATGTTTCTGGAAAAGAATCCCAGACAGCAACACCGTCTGACTGGATTTAAGAGACTTCGGTGGATGCAGTGTGGCTGGGATACGTTACTCTTTGCCTTCTCTGGACTTTGTGAACTATAAATAATAGAATCTGGTGGTTTTCGGGAGAAGGAGCTGACGTGGCCGACTGGACTAAGGAGCATTAAGGGGTTAATGAAGATCACAAGACGAGCTTCAAAGACAATCTACTGGACAGTTTGAGACTTTATGATTGTTTTGTTTGTCGGACTGCAGACCACGTGTGTCTAATAACAGAAGCTTGCTGAACCCAGGAGAAGAAGAAATAACTGCGTCACGGTTCTAATTGATATTGTATTTGCTGGGCTAAAAGTTGATTTTTATATTACAATATTTGGATAAAGATTGGAGGGAGATCTAAGGGGAGGTTTATGATGAGGGGTTTGAATTGTTGATAAAATTGTGGAAACTGTGGAAGGATTTCTAGGGGGTGATTATTGTGGTATTTATACAAACCCCAAAGCCTGAGATGGACCCCAAAAATTCAAAAGAACAAATGGAGACTTGGTCTGTTCAATCCCAAAGTTCTGGAATAGTGGTGCAAGAAATAGAAAAGGAATGGCAGATTAATATACAAAGGCTAATATTAACAGGGTTTCAGCGAGTGAATGCAGGTCTTAGCAAAATAGAAGATTTGATGAAAGGGACGAAAGAGGGGACAGTAGATGCCAAACAAAACTTAAATGAAGTTGTACAAACTTTAGAATTGTCTGTATTAGACATGACACCAGGTAATATGAATGCAGTAGAGAGTTATCCAGTGACCCATGCAGCTTCCAAAATTAAAAAGCATTATGACAAAAATCTTAAGGAGGCAGAGATACTGAAACCAGACAATCTTATGGTGAAAATATGGGAAGTGAAAAAAATGGATATTCTGTCAGATGGGCTGAAAGACTGTTCAATTCAAAAAGAAACTGAACGATGGGATGTATTGTATAAATGGCAGCAGTTACCAGACAATGTTGGAATAACATAGAATAAAATTAAAATTAAATGATAAGATAAAAGCAGGAGGGTAATTAAACTGTGAAAAAGCAAAAAGTTGATATGTATTAGTAATATGAATTGATTGGATGATGTTATACTTTATGCTCTCCTATCCCCCCAAACCATTTTTCCTTCTCTTTCCCCTCTTTCTTTTTGTACCCTTTATCCCTGTTCCTAAATAAATATATTAAAAAGGAAAAAAAAGACTTTAAAAATTAAATTAAAAGGAAAATAAAGGTACTCATATTGAAGAGTGTGGGTTGTGTGATGGGTATGACATTGGATATGTATCCTCCTGGCAGAGGAACAATGAAAAAAATGCATTTTGTAGCCTTTTCTGTGATTCTACACATCCTTCCTCTGTGGCACATTTGCTCACTCCTGCAGTGTAATCCAAAAGCACACATCTGAGCCACAGATGCTGTGCAACTCAATACTCTTTGTGGCTTGGAGACATGCATCTGTTGACATGTTGTCACAGTGGACTATGTGTGTAATTTCCTGGAGGACAAAATATGAAGAAGGTAATTTTTCTGAGAAACACAACTCTTTATTCAAGCACTGAGCATGCTGTGCCATTCTCTGGTCTCCCTGTTTGCGCCTCCCTGCCTATAGCATGTCAAAATGCTGTATCTTGAAGAAAATTTCCAAACCTTCTGTTTCCTCCCTCTCCCAATCCTACAGGCACCAATTTCTTATTTAAACAAAAATACAGGTTTGGCAGAAGAACTCTGTGATTTTCCTTCTCTTAAGTAGGGTTAAGCCAGATAGGTGGGGCTTGTTAGCCTTGGGAGGCAGCCCATCTAGGAAAAGGAAAACTCTGAATTCAAACCCCCGCTGAGGTGCCACCATAATCGTCCATGCCATGGGGGAGCAGGCTGGGTAGGTGGGTCTCATCAGCCTTGGGAGGCAGCCCATCTAGGAGAAGGAAAACTCCGACTTCAAACCCTCACTGAGGCACCACCATTGTTGTCCATGCTGTGGGGGAGCAGGCCAGGTAGATGGGGCTCATCAGCCTTGGGAGGCAGCCCATCTAGGAGAAGGAAAACTCCGATTTTAAACCTCCACTGCCTTGTGGCTATATCCACTGATGGAAAAGACTTCAGGAGTCAACCTCGAGGCAAAATCCAGAGCTGGAGTCCCGGAGGCAGTCCATGTCATTCTGGCAACTCACTGGAACCAGCTGTATTGGCTCTTGCCTTTCCATTGGACTATTTCAGTAATGTGGAGAGGGGGAATTTGCTGCTTGGGTAACAGTCTATCCTCCATATTATTTTACCCAGGCTTCATGCCCTGGAGAGGACACTCCAGCTTTGCATATAGCATCGTACAGAGCACGTTACCATAGCCTTTCAAGACTGAAGGATGCCTATAGAAAAAATTAGGGTTAATAATTATTTTCATTGTTATTTCTTTAAAGTAAAGGAATTTCTTTTATCAAGTAATAATAACCTTTTCACCAGCTTCTACCCACTGAGATATGATGGCATGGCAGCAACACTGCCGTATGGCCACAGTAAGTACCATTATGATAACTTATCAACTGCAATTTGTGCCACCTTGTTAGTCTCTCTGCATATTATATTGATGGATGGTGGGTACTGAGAATCAGGAACAAGGGCAAGCCTGTTTTTGCCTTTCTCACATGTAACTCTAGGGTATTTTGCCAGCCAAATGGGATGGGGGGATGTGTTGTGAGTTGCTGAGGACAAGAAGCCATTACATTTGTTTACACCCCATATTATAAATAACAAAGACTGTGGCAGATGCTGTAAGTGCATGTAAAAAACAAGGCACTTAGGTCACAGTTGCTGCCCTTTATAGTGTACTCAGATAGTTCTGTCTCTGTGCAAGAAGGTATTTGATAAGTACTCCCACACTGTATTTACAGCTACTTTATTTATGGTAAATATTGCTGTAAATACAATGTGGGTAGTGAACAAAGGCTGAGGGCAGAATGATGGAACAAGATGATTTTGGAATGCAGTCCCAGGCTTCTGCTGCAAAACATGGAAGAGGGACAGCTTGGCAGGGGAAGAAAACCTTGGCTCTGTTTAGAATTTGGGGATGAGAAAAGGTACAGAGGGAATTGAGGTCTAGTCATTAGAATAGAGATACATTTTTGGATATTGTCAGGGAAATGAAAAACCTCAGCTACGACCCAGCCTCCTTGAGGGGATTGCTTGGTCTGCGGATAGAGAGCAATTAGGGAGTCTGAATCTCCTTTACAGCTGGGTCGAGCCCAGGTGACCTCAGCTAGGAAGAATTACAGATTCCTTCTGACAAGTCAATCCTAAAAGATACTTGCTTACACTTAACTAAGTTCAGCAAGAACATACACATGAGCTTTGTAGTCACCAGATCTATCAAAGCTCAGGCAGATAGGACTCTGTAGCATTCTGTGGCCTCACAATCTCTCTGGTACAAGGGTCAGCAGACTTGCTGTTCAAAAGACCATTCTTAAGAATGGTCTTTTTAACAGATAAGAATAATTTTTATTGAAAAAATAAAGTCTTTATAGATATTCAGTTTGTTGCATAAGCAAAGCATAAGTTACATTTCCATAGAATATTGCAAAGAAATCTAGGCATCATTCACTTAAATTATAGCTAAAAATACTAAAAGCTTCTTTAAGAGAAGACATAGGGTATGGCCCCCCTCTCTTTCTTTCTGAGGTTCTACATTCCAATTCCCTTCAATCTAACATAAGGAAAAAAGACTCAAAATGGCTCCTCAAGCCTCTCTATAGACTACGGAACAGTCCACATGGCATGAACTCGATGTTTTACTTTCTTGGCACCATCCTTCTTCTTCATCTCTCAAGGTGTTGACCAATAGGCAATTAGGAAAGTCCATTCTCATCCTGCTTTCTGTTCTCAGGAGAAATTCAAGTGTTGTTTTCCAGTCTTACACACTGCCCATTCTATGATGAGTTGAACAAGGTTCTCAAGGATGATGGCAAGTGTTAGTCCCCTATGTACTGCAGTCATGAGGCACCTGAGAGAACTTCTTTGTCCATTATGTTCCTCCTGCTCTGAACTGCGGGCCTTTGTGTGGTTGCTGCTCAGTTTGCTATGGCTCTAACTTGCTTACTATTTTTAAATAGAGGTCTTAGAGTCACAGGAAGACATATCAATGACCCTTGATCTGTTTTCAAAAGATGATACCCAGAATGGATCAGGATCATAGTGTTCAACTATGAGATCCTTGCACCCATGTGGTGCCAGGATTAATTTGCCCTGTCTTGAGTTTTTTGGCATAGAATCTGTGGGATTCATGAGCAGCAGCACTAGCATAGCAATTTTCACTGAGGGTCCCCACAGTCCATGTCCCACAACATGAGACTTTGCCCAGCTCAAAGAGGGTTTGTATTGTCCTTGATATGGATGCTGGCTGGCTGTCCCTTCCCTTCCCCTGGACCTTGCTGGTCCAGGATGACAACTGAGGTCGGGGGGGGGGAGGCTCCACAGTCAGTCAGCAGAAGTAGACCATTACACAGCCCACCCAGCTCCCTCAGGTGACAGCAACTCTTTAAGCATCAGCCAAGGCCCCTTCCTCTCCTTTTCCTTTTTATCTATCTCCTGGCTGCCTCAGGCAGGGGTTCCTAATTAGGCTGCTGCATGAAAAGCAAAGGAAATGGCATACAAAAGAGAGTCCTAGACATAAATCCACATGGCTTTTTTGTTCCCTGCAATGGACACTCTTTAAACTTGGTAGTCAATGATGCTGTGAAATGTTGTCTGGAAGCAACAAATTTCTTCAGTTTGATTCAACAGATCTATAATTATTTCCCTGCATAAAACCAGCGGTGGCAAATTCTAACTAGCCATGTAACTGTTAAGCCACTGAATTGAACAAGATGGGAGAATCGGATCGATGCTTTAAACCCCATAAATACCATCTTGATAGTATATAAGATGCTTTAATAGAGATCTTTGAAGACACAAGGCTAAAGAATTTATCTGGAAACACTTCTCGAATTCAAGCTAAGGTCCTTGCTGATGAAATTTGTAAGTTCAAATTTGTGGTATCCCTTGTTACATGGTACAACATTCTTTTTGAAATTAATCTTACAAGCAAGCTGTTACAAAATAAGGAAAATGATTTAAATTCAGCTACAAGCCAATTGCAAGTGACTAAGAATTACCTTGTGGGCTGTAGGTGTGATGGGAGTTTTCAACAAGTTTTGATGGATGCTACTGAGATTACAAAAGAGCTAGAAATATTACCAAACTTTGAGAAAGAACAAGTTAGAAAAAGAACAAAAAGCAGTTTGATTATGAAGCACAAGAGGAGGCACCACAAAATCCAAAGCAGAAATTCAAAATCAGTTTCTATTATGCTATCTTAGACATGGCCATGCAATCTGTTGAAGAGAGATTCCAACAGCTACAACAATATAATTCCTTGTTTGGCTTCCTGTATGACATATACAAGATCAACAAAAATGTACTGAAGATGTACTTAAGGCCTGAAAGAATTTGGAAAAATCATTGATGTACAATGGAAACAAAGATATTGATGCTGAAGATCTGTGATGCAAATTTATAGCAATAGCTCGAAGACTTCCAAAATTTATACCACCACAAGGAGTACTTCTCTTCATAGTGCAACAAAAACTCCTGGATAGTGTGCCTAATGTTTCTGTTGCTCTAGAGATCTTTCTCACACTTCCAGTGTCAGTGGCTAGTGGTGAACACAGTTTCTCAAAGCTCAAGCTTATAAAAACACATTTATACTCAACAATGCTGCAAAGTAGACTAGCTGGTTTGGCAACTATATCAATTGAACATGCAGAAGCATCAGCCATTGACCTGAAGGAATCAGTGACAAAATTTGCAAAAGAAAAGGCATGCAAAGTGAGATTTTGATGTGGCAAAAATAGAAACATTTAAGAGACATTACAGTTCATACGATGATTCAAGATGATTTGTGTGCTAAAACTGTTTTGTATTTGACAAAGAAAATTGAAGACTGTTCTGTTACTTGTTCTCTCAGTTTTTTAAAATAACATTTTCACAGTTTCAACATTTGTACTTTCTGTTCTTCCTACAATTTGTCTGTTTTTGAAAATTGGTTGGTGGGGGGGCGGAAGTAGTTAGTCTTGCCTAGGGCACAAAACAGCCTGGCACAGGCCCTGTGCACAGCTTCCCTGGGGCTTCTCTACTTCAATGGCACCATATATGCATGGGTTTCATCCTCTTTTTAATTAATGTTTTGTTGACTGCTTGTTTGCATTCCTTACAAAAGAGTGAAACTGGATATATTTGCCTTTCACTACATTAGGAAATCATCAGTCTGCTGCTGTACACTTCCATGCATAGATATGCATACAAAATCTGTATATTGCTATTTTCTTGTAAGCTGTAATGTGAGTTTCTATATACATTCGTTTTATACAGCAGGAGGGAATCACAGGAACTGATACCAGAGGCTAAACTTTGTTTTATGCCAGACAGTCAAATTCCTTGTGGTCACACATCCCCTGTTCATGCAGGTCTCTAGCTAGATGTTCATTACTGTTGCTCATGTTAGAAATAACTTCTCTACCCCTGATTGAAAACTGCTGGATCTCAGATCTTCTTGGAGAAAGACAGAAAGGGGAGGTAAAGAAACATAGATCATCCCGAACAAAACACAGCTGCTCACCACATGAGTATATTTTAAAAAACAACCACCACGAAGGATATAATGATGATTTGCAAGTTGCCCCTATATTGTTTAAACTTTTCTGATCTGAATCTTGAGGGAGGGGGGATTTATTAATTACCAGGAAAATGCTGAAAACGAGCCATTATTTCCCCTTCTATTTACTCTTTTAAACCAAAAAATTTAATTTCTGTTTTTAATCCACATATATATCAATATATATTTGTGAATAAAGTAGTTCAAGGGCAAAGTGTTTCATTTACATTATCTTACAAATCATTATAATTCTCAAGATAAACTGGTGGTATTATTGTTGTTGTTGTTGTTGTGCCACATTTCTCCCAACAAGGGACCCATTTTCATCCTATTATCCTCATATTCTATACCTGAAGGAAAAGTAGAGAGGAAACTGACGATGGTCACTGAGGAAAGGCCAGGTCACAAGGTTTGCTCTGAGTCATCAACATTCTAGGCCCTTTGAAATTCTCCAGCTGCTCCCAATGTGCTTATTGTTCTCTTCCGGACAAGGGGACAAGCCCACAGTGCAGGAAGACAAACTCCTATTACCTAACTTGTTCTAACAAGTTTTGAAAGCAGCCTGACTGGTCTTCTTATGTAGTCCAGCTCAGAAACCTAACAGGTGCCTATTTTGGCATACTAGAAGTTCTTGCAAGCATGTGTGATGGCTCCTTAGTCAACCTAGAAACAGCAATTACAACCATTCGGTGTCAAGGTATTCAAGGTCAGGAATTTGGAAGGCTCTCCCTAATGGTAGATCTGCAGCTCAGAACCCCTAAATAGCCACTGGAAACACCCTGTTGAGGCTGATTTAGTGGCAAAATGGGAGACAGGAATGTCTTGTCCAGGAAGATTTGGACTGCCTTCCTCTCTGATGACATTTTTGTTTTGCTGGCCTTCAGTTTGTAAAATGATTGGTATGCTTTTTTCTCCTGACCTTTTTCCTGTTTCTCTTCCTGTTCTGTGAGGAAAATGTACTGGGTTCCCAGTTATCTTAACACATGACCAGCAATGCAACCAGCATCTTGTTTATGAGTGGCGATTTGCCACCAAGATGTACATGCTCAGCAACAGGATTATGATTTCTATATGTTCTTGAGCTATATCAAGATTGATGTGTTGTTTTTTACTCTGTTTTGAGAGATCTTGACTGGCTATATTGGGGCAGAATGGCAGGATACAAATAATTTCAATGAACAAATTAAATACAAGGAAGCAGACAGGAATAAGTCAGCAACGAAAGGGAAGAAAATGGGTTTACTTGCGGTGAGAGAACAGAAAAGGGGAAAGATTAGGACAATGCCCCTGAGAAAGATACACAGATGTATGGCTGGCTACTGAGAATGTATAAGATTCCAGTAGAAAGACACAGTCTGTAAGATGCAGTTAAGGCCTCAAGGGAGAAATTGCCGGTCAAGTTTTACCATGTCTTTTACTAAGGAAAAAAAAAAAACAGACTCCTGTCACTTACAGTCTGGGTCTCATTTGCATGAGCCTATGAGAGGAGTGGAGGGGGGGAGTCAGCAGAAGGTGGCAGGGAGAAATAGAATAAGCACAGGGAAGCAGAGAGAGATAGAGAGATAATCAGTGAGATCATGAGAAGAAATAATAATAAAGATAAGCTGGTCAAGATAAGTAGATAGAGCAGGTGGTGAAGGTGGCAAGAGATATGATATTTGAATGATTTGATTATATGCATTGAATAAATAGCATCTGTGATTCTGATTAAAGTTAACACCTTTCGATAAAGCAGTTCTGTTGGCAGCAATCTGACAAGTGTCTGAATAAAGTTCTTTATATGTTGTGGATAAAGGAAATCCACTGGTGGCAGTGGAAAAAAGGGAAACATCTTGATTGTTATCCGCTGATAAGAAGACAAACAGGGGTTACATGGAAAACGTCACACAGGCCATCTCATAATATAAATTTGGAGAGGCCAACTCTATTGTACAAATAAGCCAAACATCACATTACTCAGGAGAACCAACAATGTATCTCCCAAAGCCTTTCTTTTCTTTTTGCTCTTTTTATTTATTTATTTATTTATTTATTTATTTATTTATTTATTTATTTATTTATTTATTATCAACTAAGAATAAGGCAGGAAATACAAATAGGGGGAAAGTAGAGAGAAAGAAAAAGGGTTGGGGGTAGGAGAACACAAAGTATACAATCATCCAATCTATTCATCTTACAATAACAAATCAACTTTCTGCTTTTTTACAATTTAATTACCCTCCAGCTTTCAACTTACAATTACATCTTAGTTTAAATCTATGTTACTCCAACACTATCTGGAGACTGAAGCCATTTGTATAATAAATCCCATCGTTCAGCTTCCTTTTGAATTGGACAGTCTTTCAACACGTCTAAAAGAATATCCATTTTTGCCGCTTCACATATCTTCTCAATAAGTTCCTCTAGATTTGGTATCTCTGCTTTCTTCCAATTTTTAGCATAAAGCTTTCTGACTGTAGTAGCTATATAGATCACTGGGTAACTCTTTATCTCATCTATATTGCCTGATATCATACTCAATAAAAGAAATACTGGAGCTAGTGAAGTTTCATTTAACTGTTTGACATCTAATGTCGTCTCTTTCATCTGATCTGTTATTTATCTAAGACGTTCATTTACTTGCTGAAATCCTGCTGTTATTATGTAGTATCTCCCAAAGCTTTTCTAAAAGAAGTGAGGGGAGGACAAAATTGTCTGAGTGGTTAAAAGAGGCTTGGGGATTCTGGGACTTATAGTAAAAAAAATCCCCTGTCACAATTCTACTTATGACTGACTTACTCTGTTATGAATCAATGCCTCGGGGCTCTGATTCCCTGTTTCAAACTTCACCAAGAATAGGGTATTTCTATTCTTTGCACAAATGGAAACAAGTTGGATTATTAAATATTGTATTGTGACTCCTAGATTTTCAATGTAATCTTGTATGCAGAAACAAGTCCCATTGAGTTCATGGGACTCGATAGGCATGAGACTGCAGCTTGAGTGGCAAATTACTGCAGTCTGGGAGCAAAGCTAATATCATGCCCCTCTCTTATGCACAAGGACGTCTTCTCCAAGTTTTATAGCAAAGTTGACAGTTGCTTTAAATTAGAGTGGCTGGCTGGTGTTCAAGGCAATGAGTGGGAGTTTATTTAGCTGAAAAAGACAGTTGCAAAACTTAGGAAGTGAATTCCAAATAAGACTGGAGAAGTCTGCTATTTAACAGTAAGATACGTTTCTCTGTTTTTGGAAGGATTTTGCACACATTTGACATGCCTATATTTTCATGATTTGGGTGTGTGTGTGAAAAATATGTTGCAACACCAAAGGAAACATACAGTTTTCTCAGAAAATTTGAATTCAGTGGCAGGAAAGCAAGGTAAGAAGTTTGTGATTTTGTTGTAAAGCAATTTGAAAAAAACATTAACAAAGGTGGTAAAAATGGGAGGACTTGCAGTTATTAAAATGGTGGCTTGTACAGAAGAACAGCTTCGTTAGAAATCCAGTAATGTTGCCACAGATACTGTATATTGTGTCATACAATGTGGCTTTATGAATTCCAAACACTGGGAGAATAACTTTACCTTCAGTACAATGGGAGCTTGTAAAATTATTCAGTTGTACAAACAGAATGAATCTAGCAGCCTACTTTTCTCAAATTTGTAACTTACATCTAGGAGTCATATTACAGTTTCCCAAACATGGGTGATGGCTTTCCCTCGCAGGCAAATAATTCATTAATTATGCAGGTGAACAAAGTGTTAGTCATGTGGTAAACTGGGAAAAAGTGAACTAATCAGCCCAGTTTCTTACAGCAAATTACCCATTTCAAAACTGCTTTATATAAAACAAATGTTTTTAAAAAATACTATTTGGCCAAATAACTTTTAAGACAAATGCATGGATTGATGTATTTATACTTTTTATATGCCACCTATGCAAGTAAATTCCTTAGACACTGTCAGAACACTGACGTTCCTGGGAGTAAGCCCTCCTGACTGTAGGACACCTTACTCCAAGGGAAAAGGACAGCATACTAGTGTTAATCTAAGTTCAGTAACTCCAATTTCATTTAATCATACACAATGTATGCAAGGAAATGTGTTTCTTTTCTGTTTCAGGATTAGCACTTTCTTTTTAGCTAGTCTTAAGTGCCTTTGCCTGGTTCCTATATTGATACTGATGGAATAATAATAATAATAATAATAATGCTAAATGTTATGGGAATGTTCCCTTAGCCTTTTTAGAACATAATGTTATTAATCTGCATTGTTCAGTAATGAGATGGCAGGGGAAAGATGAGGGCTGGCCATTAGGATCACTGGGCCTTGAGGTTAAGATGGAGGATAGAGAGAGAGATAAAAGTGTGGGCAATAGTAAGACATCTGAAAAAGTGAGCTTGGATCGTTGTGAGGAATATTTTTTCTTGTTTTACTTGCAGTACATGAGCCTCTTTTTAAAAAAAGAGAGCCATAACCTCTTAAAACTCACAAAAGGAAATGTTACCAAAAGCTGGTCTGTCTATTCGATGGCACAGACATGTTTATAAAATTGAAAATGTATCCATTAATAAGCACCACATACTTTTGCACACTGTGACCAAATATGGCAGAGGGATACTCTCCTGTGGCTAAACTGAAGTACAGTGGTACCTCGACTTACGAACGTCCCTACTTATGAACATTTCAACTTACGAACAGCTCCAGCTGCAACTTTTTGCTTCGACTTGCGAACCGAGCTTCCACTTATGAACAGAAACAGGCAGGGAAAAAAGGCGGGCAATTCAACTTTTTAACTGTAGGTGGTGACGAGTCTGCTTCTTTGTGCTGTAGCTCTTTCATCAGTTATAGGGTGTGTCGCAGTTGTAGGCTTGGGAGAGCCTCCTACTTTGGAGTGAGCCTGTGTGTCTGTCTGCAGGGAGGTAAGCTGCTGTTTTCTCCTTAAAAACTATTCTGAGTGGGTTTTGGTGGCTCTGCTTTGGAGTGAGTGTGTGCATGTGTCTGCAGGAAGGTTTTGTGTCTTTGCTCTGCTTCAGAGTGAGCGTGTGTGTGTGCGTCTGTATTTTTGAAGTTTTTTTTCCTTCTTAAATCTCAGCAATGGAGGTGGCTCTAGTGTCTGTTTTTTTGAGATTTTTTTCCTCTGGGCAGTGGTTAGAGCTGTGGCTGCTGAGGGTTCTCCGGAGGAGCAGGAGGAGGCAGGCGGTGAGGCAGGTGAGCACTTCCCGGCCAGGTCTCTGGCCCTGGCCCTGTTCACTTCGGCCAGTCTTTGAGGATCCCTTTCTCTCCTGGGTTTTGTTTTGTTTTTGTTTTTGTTTGGGTTTTTTTGTTTTGTTTTGTTGTTGTTGTTTTTTGCAGCCCCAGCACGTTCCTATGGGGCTTGCAGTGGATTTTAAACATTATTTTTTGGCTATTTTTTTCTTCGGCCAGAACAGATTAATCGGTTTTCACTGTATTCCTGCGGGAAATGGTGCTTCGATTTATAAACGTTTCGAGTTACGGACATTGGTACAATACAGATTAAGTTCATAAGTCGGAGGGACCACTGTATATGTCACTTTAGGCAGCTCAGTGGAGCATGAGTCTTTTGTAAACCAAATGAGTACTGGTTTGAGGATGATGGGGAATTTGAGTGAAGCAGCTAAATCCGCTGATCTGTAATCTGAATGACATATATTGGGAGAATTTTTGGTTGGCATATCAAACAATCATAGGCAGAAAATGTTACTTTTCAGGCACTGTTCAATAATACTACATAGAACAGTGTCATGATTTTTATTATTTTTTTTAGCTGTAGGGTGGACTGCAAAATTGATTAGTGTTTTCCCTTTGGGCTGCATGTTAAAAATCTACCCACAATCAACAATCTCCCTGTTTCTGTCCATACGGGACAAAGTAATTAATTGCCTGTTTAATTCTATAATTTCATTCAAAAAAATTGCATTCACCTGAATGCATTCACCCAATATTTAAGGTGTGGATTTCCTGAATGACCAAGGAACTGGACCCAATGATCCTTGGAGTCTCTTCTAATTGTTGTTGTTTAGCCATTAAGTCATGTCCAACTCTTCGTGACCCCATGAACCAGAGCACATGAGCCCATGAACCTCCTGTCCTCCACTGCCTCCTGGATTTTGGTCAAATTCATGTTGGTTGCTTCGAAGACACTGTCCAACCATCTCATCCTCTGTTCTCCCCTTCTTCTCTTGCCTTCACACTTTCACAACATCAAGGTCTATTCCAGGGAGTCTTCTCATGAGATGGCCAAAGTATTGGAGCCTCAGCTTCAGGATCTATCCTTCTAGTGAACACTCTGGGTTGATTTCCTTCAGAACAGATAGGTCTGATCTCCTTGCAGTCCAGGGCACTCTCAAGAGTCTCCTCCAGCACCACAATTCAAAAGCATCACTTCTTTAGCAGTCAGTCCTCTTTATGGTCCAGCTCTCACTTCCATACATCACTACAGGAAAAAACATAGCTTTGACTATGCAGACCTTTGTCGGCAAGGTAATGTCTCTGCCTTTCAACATGCTGTCTAGGTTTGTCATCACTTTCCTCCCAAGAAGCAGGCATCTTTTAATTTCATACCTGCTGTCACGATCTGCAGTGATCATGGAGCTCAAGAAAGTAAAATCTCTCACTGTCTCCATATCTTCCCCTTCTATTTGCCAAGAGGAGATGGGACCAGTGGCCTTGATCTTAAGGTTTTTTTTAATGTTGAGCTTCAGACCATTTATTGCACTCTCCACCCTCATTAAGAGGTTCTTCAATTCCTCCTCACTTTCTGCCATCAGAGTGGTATCATCTGCATATCTGAGGTTGTTGATATTTCTTCCAGCAATCTTAATTCCGGCTTGGGATTCCTCCAGTCCGGACTTTCCCATGATATATTCTGCATATAAGTTTAATAAGCCGGGGGACACTATACAGCCTTGTCGTACTCCTTTCCCAATTCTGAAATCAGTTGTTCCATATCCAGTTCTAACTGTTGCTTCCTATCCCACATATAGATTTCTCAGGAGATAGATAAGGTGTTCAGGCACTCCCATTTCTTTAAGGACTTGTCATAGTTTGCTGTGGTCCACACAGTCAAAGGCTTTTGTGTAGTCAATGAAGCAGAAGTAGATGTTTTTTCTGGAACTCTTTGACTTTCTCTATAATCCAGCACATGTTAGCAATTTGGTCTCTTTTTCCTCTGCCCCTTTGAAATCCAGCTTGTACTTCTGGCAGTTCTTGGTCCACATACTGCTGAAGACTACCTTGTAGGATTTTGAGCATAACCTTGCTAGTGTGTGAAATGAGTGCATTTATATGGTAGTTGGAGCATTATTTGGCACTGCCCTTCTTTGGGATTACGATGTAGACTGATTTTTTTCCCAATCCTCTGGCCACTGCTGAGTTTTTAAAAATTGCTGGCATATTGAGTGTAGCATCTTAACAGCATCATTTTTTAAGATTTTAAAGAGTTCAACTGGAATGCCATCACCTCCACTTGCTTTGTTGTTAGCCATACTTTCTAAGGCCCACTTGATTTCACTCTTCAGGATGTCTGACTCAAGGTCAGCAACCACACTATCTGGCTTGTCTGGGACCTCCAGATTTTTCTGGTATAATTTGTTTCCCTTCTCCTCTCTGCTATTTCTAAGGCCTCGTTGGACAGCCACTTTCCTTTCTTGCATTTCCTTTTCTTTGGGATGGTTTTTGTTGCTGCCTCCTGTACAGTGTGAGAAGCCTCCATCCATAGTTCTTCAGGCACTCTGTCCACCAAATCTATTTCCTTAAATCTGTTCTTCACTTCCATTGTGTATTCATAAGGGGTTTGGTTTAGATTATACCTGACTAGCCCAGTGGTTTTTCCTACTTTCTTCAGTTTAAGCTTAAATTTTGCTATAAGAAGCTGATGATTAGAGCCACAATCAGCTCCATGTCTTGTTTTTGCTTACTTTATAGAGCTTCTCCATTTTTGGCTGCAGAGAATATAATCAATCTGATTTTGGTATTGCCCATCTGGTGATGTCCATGTGTAGTCACCTCTTGTGTTGTTGGAAAAGATTGTTTGTGATGACCAGTGTGTTCTCTTGACAAAACTCTATTAGCTTTTGCCCTGCTTCATTTTGAACTCCAAGGCCAAACTTACCTGTTGTTCCGTTTATCTCTTGACTCCCTACTTTTGCATTCCAGTCCCCTATAATGAGAAGAACATCTCTCCTTGGTGTCAGTTCTAGAAGGTGTTGTAAGTCTTCATAGAATTGGTCAATTTCAGCCTCTTCAGCATTGGTGGTTGGTGCATAAACTTGGATGACTGTGATTTTGAAAGGTCTGCCTTGGATTTGTATTCAAATCATTCTATCATTGTTGAGATTGTATCCCAGTACAGCTTTTCCCACTCTTTTGTTGACTATAAGGGCTACTCCATTTCTTCTATGGAATTCTTGCCCACAATATGATATGATGATTGTCTGAATTGAATTTTTCCATTCCCATCCATTGCAGTTCACTGACACCCAGGATGTCAATGTTTATTCTTGCCATCTCCTGTTTGACCACATCTAGCTTCCCAAGGTTCATACATCTTACATTCCAGGTTCCTATGCAGTATTTTAATTTGGAGAATTGGACTTTCTTTTCACTTCCAGGCACGTCCGCAGCTGAGTGTCCTTTCTGCTTTGTCCCTACCACTTCATTAGCTCTGGAGCTATTTGTACTTGTCCTCCGCTCTTCCTCAGTAGCATGTTGGACACCTTCTGACCTGAGGGGCTCATCTTCCAGCGTCATATCTTTTAGCCTTTTGTTTCTGTCCATGGAGTTTTCTTGGCAGAGATACTGGAGTGGCTTACCAGTTCCTGCTCCAGGTGGATTGCATTTAGTCAGAACTCTCCACAATGATCTGTCCATCTTGGGTGTCCCTGCACGGCATAGCCCATAGTTTCTCTGAATTACTCAAGCCCCTTTGCCCCAACAAGGCAGCAATCTGTGAAGAGGGTTCTAGTTGTACAATTCTATTATTTTATGAACCCAAAACCAATTAACCAAATGAACAAACAAGAAGAAACAGGATATTGGCAAACAACTTTAGACTACACTGCACAATACACTATACCAATCACATCTTCCAGCAACACTGGGCTACATCGCAGGGCTAATGTAATCCATTCTGTCTCTCAGATCTCTTTCCAATATGGATATAATTTAATCCTTTCAAAAACCTACGGTTTACAAATGAGAAATATTGCTTCTGTATCCACAATCCAATACAACAGGAAATAGTCTGACATTGCCTTGCATTGCATTGCTTCATTGCCAGCAGGAAAAAGGATGCTAAACTTTACATAGCAAAGGGCAGCCTGAATGTTGATGACATCATTGCCAGCAGTCAAGATGGTCTATAGGACACCCTTTTGTACTCACTACCTTGCACAAAAAGAAAACAAGCAAGGGAAAATCCCAGAACCCAACTCCTTTCTTCATCAATTCCCCACTTCTCACCGAAACACAAAGCAATTGTCATAACTATTTTTTGACAAGCAGGTGTATGAAGCCATGGTTCCTGAGCCCTCTTCTAGCACCCTATCCTGTACACCACACTGGTTTTCATATTAGGGTATTCAAGAGATGTGAGAGATTCAAAGAGCAGTTTGCCATTGCCAGTCCAGTAGGTTTCCAGATGATTTCCTCAGTTCAATTATTTGAACTGAAATCTATCCAAATTATGTGAGCCTGATGTCTTTATATGACTGAATTTTGTGTGTTTCTGGATTTGGATATCTACTGATCTACAGTTGTCTAAGAAATAAGCTCCACTGCACATGGTCTACAGTTTACATCCATATCCATCTTTCATCCAGTGAGCTCAAATTGGCATGCATAACTCTTACCCCTCCACTTTCTCTTCACATTAACCCTGTGAGATATGTCAGGATGAGAGAGAATGACTGAGAGAATGACTGTGCTTTCCCCCTCCTTTTACTAGGGTAAGATGGAAATCATTCCCCCATTGCCCCTTTAAAGCCTCTCCACCACAACTGTCAAACTGAGTTTGCCATCTGGCTTTTCAGAAGACCCCTCTAGGTGTTTTTCAAATTATGACTGATCTTTAAGGGGGAAAACATTATCCTCAAGCAAATATCTCCTTTACTGTCTTGTTCCAATGATGAACTGGCATAAGTAAGGGCAAGAGGCTAACGTTATCTCTTTTACCTTTGTGGCTAATTTCTCTTTGTTTCTCTTTCTCTCTCTGAGCCACCTCTCTTTTCCCCCCCTCCTCTATTTCTCTCCTTCCCTGATATCTCCCTTTGTCTCTCTATGGCCTTGCTCTTGGCCTCTCTCTCTTTGCCTCTACTCTCTCTCATTCCATCACACCTCTCTCACGAGGCTGCAACTATATGGTAAAATACTGTGGGATTTGCTTCATTTACAAAACAGGTGAATTTGACATACTTTTACTGGCCACATGATGCAAACACTGCTTTAAATCACTCCAGCCATTTTTGTTCTGAAAGCAACTTTTTTTTTCCTGCTGCTGGGAGGCTTCCACTTTTTCAGGCTGGATCAATTTGAATCAACTTTTTCCCATGTGGTTAGTTGTGACCTTTTTGTAAAGACCCTATATAATGCATCCCTATAAGTAGTGTTTTAGCAGTGTAAGCAATTGGGACATCATGTTCAGGATTTGGGGAGCATGCCTCTGCATCCTTTCCTCACACCTGATTGTCCTCTGATTTTTTTTAACTCTTACATATATGAGATTAGTGCTAGATTACATTATCACCTTGTCACTGGCTTACTATTATTATTTCCTGTATTTATGTTCCTGTCTGTTCCCCATCTGATTAGCAGATGTAAGACCAGAGGAGGGAATGATAAGCAGAAACAGGACCAGAGGAAGGATGGAAAGAAGAGTGGCTGGGAGCTAGAATGCAAATAACTAACTCCCTAATCTTTCTACAGCCCCTTTTGAACACTGACTGTGATTTCAAATGAAATACTCCAGTTCAGTATTTCTAATATAGTTGCACTGTCAGTCTCCTGCTCTCTCCATCCATGGCTTCTCTTCAGTGAGCATGCACACTTATGTAATATAAGCATTTTTAAGGTGTTTCTTCTAAATGACAAGACGGATCAAAATCAAATAAAGAAAAGCTTGCAGCAGGAATAATTTCCTTTTGAAGAAGCAATGGTTGGTATATGAAAAATAACTACTAAACTCACTATGACCTACCAAAAAGGTATTTTACATGTCAACATGAGAAGGATTGAGTTTCTGAAATAATAAATAACATATTTAATACTTGGCAGAAAGCATATCCAAAATCACTTTGCCAGAAATGGTCCTAATTCTGTGCATCTCTAATACTGGCAAATTTTACTTGAATTAGTAGGATAATTTTAAATGCTTACAAACTCGCGAGAACGAGACATGGCTTTTTTAATGAAATATGATCTGACGTAGAATGTTTTTACTGCTGTATTTTGTTTGGACCAGGTCAAACCCGGCCCATCAGGCAATGAGAGTAATCCTATACCCCAAATTTTCCTTTACATATTCACTCAAAATTAAGTCCCACTGTATCAGGTAGGATTCACTCCCATGTAAGTGTGCCAAGAACTGCGGCCTTATTTAAAGTGGGTGTTGGTAAAATGTACTACAACCTTCTTTTTTCCAAAACATTTTAATTGCTGCAAACATAGGAGCTTATGCTGGAAGTTAGGGTAGAGACAAGTGTTGTGTCTAGTTGTGTCTAATGTGGAAATTTAAATATGCAGGCTGTTGAAATACTTGATTTCTTCTTTAAATTATAGAATTGTAGAATCATAGAATAACTGATTTGGAGGGGGGCTATGAGGCCAGCTGGAAGTCTCCTCTTCCTCCTTCCTGGATTTTCCGCTTTAGAAACCACTATTGTGTACAATATTGTGTATTGGCTTTTCACTTTCTTTTGCTCACTTATTTGAGTGTTTTGGGTTTGGCTTTCCCAAGAAAAACATGAGCATCATTCCAAACATTCACTTTAGCTCTGTTGCTATGGCTACCCACACACTAATTTCTTTGAACTGTTCTGTAAATGAAAATAAGCTGTAAGGCTCTGGAATCATGTTTTGGCAGATCATAAGCAATTCCAAAACAGTTCTTCACCCGTGCACACAAAAATGGTTGCTCAGAATTATAGCTGTTTAAAATTTGGTGAGAGAAAGTAAATAAGCTCGTGCATCAGAATTAAGTCTTCTATCAAACAGCCCCATCCTCAAACATACACTCAGTGAGATTTACTTTATCTATAAACACATTTTTACCATGCCTTTCCTCCCACACAGGGCTTTCAGGGCAGCAGTCATTCATTCATAAAACAGGAGTAATCATGATTGAAAATAAAATGTCCAAGGGCTTGATTCAAATATATGTATCTGTAGACTGTAAAAGTAATTAAAAGTGATTAAGCTTTTCCTGAACTGTATACCTTCAGATTGCAGAAATGTTGGGAGTAGCCTTGCAGATTTCATAGCAGTTGAGAGTAGCTTTGCTCACAGGGTTGAGGTGGAAAAGATCTGTACCAATTATTGAAAACCTGCACTTATAAATATCTAAGAAAATTCATGGTTTGGTCAAACTAAAGGATTAAGTAGTCCAGCATTCTTCTTCTTCTTTAAAAAATACATTTTATTGGTTTTTCAATCTATCTATATTTGGTTAATGCTTATCAAACATCATGTTACATGTCTTGCTTACAATTATTTGTTTTTTGCATCTTGATGTCTTCTCAATTTTCCCCCCAAATTCCACACATCTTCCGATCATTCAAACCATTCATGTATGTATTTTAGTATACAGTATTGGCTATTATCATAATATTACTCTCATAGTATGCAATGTTTTTAAAATCCTCTAATAACATACTTAATAAAAGTCATTCCAGTTCCAGATCTATATACAGTGGTGCCTCGCAAGATGAGCACTTCATAAAACGACGAAATCGCATCACGATGAAGTTTTTGTGATCGCAAAAGCGATAGCAAAACAATGCTTCCTATGGGCTTGTTTCGCTTTGCAATGATTGGTTCCCTGTTTCGCTAACCGATTATCGCAAAACGAAGATTTTCGCACAGCTGATCGGCAGTTTCAAAATGGCCGCCGGGTAAAAAAAATGGTTGCCCGCTGTTTTCTGGGATGGATTCCTCGCTGCACGGGCAGCGAAAATGGCCGCGCTATGGAGAATCTTCACTGGACGGTGAGTTTGAAGCCTATAAGAAACCATTAATCGGGTTTTTATGCGTTTCTATGGGCTTTTAAAAATCGCTTTACGATGTTTTCATTCTACAGCAATTTTGCTGGAACGAAATAACATCGTAATGAGAGTCACCACTGTAATTTGAGGTAATTTAACCAACAAACAGTAATTTATACCAATGATAACTGAGTTCTTAACATGTAATATATATTATCTAGAGCACTGGTTCTTAACCTTGGGTTACTCAGGAGTTTTGAACTGCAATTCCCAGAAGCCTTCACCACCAACTGTGCTGGCTGGGGTTTCTGGGAGTTGCAGTTCAAAAACATCCAAGTAACAAAGGTTAAGAACCATTGATCTAGACCATCTTATACAGATTTTCTTTGTATAGTTGTTTAGCCATTTCTATCTCCACATTTTCTATCCTATCTATAGCAATGTCATATCTAATGCATGTTCATTATGTACTATTTGTTTTGTTTGTTCAGTCGTTTAGTCGTGTCCGACTCTTCGTGACCCCATGGACCAGAGCACGCCAGGCCCTCCTATCTTCCACCGCCTCCTGGAGTTGTGTCAAATTCATGTTGGTTGCTTCGATGACACTGTCCAACCATCTCATCCTCGGTCGTCCCCTTCTCCTCTTGCCTTCACACTTTCCCAACATCAAAGTCTTTTCCAAGGAGTCTTCTCTTCTCATGAGATGGCCAAAGTACTGGAGCCTCAGCTTCAGGATCTGTCCTTCCAATGAGCACTCGGGGTTGATTTCCTTTAGAATTGATAGGTTTGTTCTCTTTGCAGTCCAGGGAACTCTCAAGAGTCTCCTCCAGCACCACAATTCAAAGGCATCAATTCTTCGGCGGTCAGCTTTCTTTATGGTCCAGCTCTCACTTCCATACAACACTACAGGAAAAACCATAGCTTTGACTATTCGGACTTTTGTTGGCAAGGTGATGTCTCTGCTTTTTAAGGTGCTGTCAGGGTTTGTCATTGCTTTCCTCCCAAGAAGCAGGCGTCTTTTAATTTCGGGGCTGCTGTCTCCATCTGCAGTGATCATGGAGCCCAAGAAAGTAAAATCTGTCACTGCCTCCATATCTTCCCCTTCTATTTCCCAGGAGGTGATGGGACCAGTGGCCATGATCTTAGGTTTTTTGATGTTGAGTTTCAGACCGTTTTTTGCACTCTCGTCTTTCACCCTCATTACAAGGTTCTTTAGTTCCTCCTCACTTTCCGCCATCAGAGTGGTATCATCTGCATATCGGAGGTTGTTGATATTTCTTCCTACAATCTTAATTCCAGCTTGGGATTCCTCCAGTCCAGCCTTCCGCATGATGTATTCTGCATATAAGTTAAATAAGCAGGGTGACAATATACAGCCTTGTTGTACTCCTTTCCCAATTTTGAACCAATCCGTTGTTCCATATCCAGTTCTAACTGTTGCTTCCTGTCCCACATATAGGTTTCTCAGGAGATGGATAAGGTGGTCAGGCACGCCCATTTCTTTAAGGACTTGCCATAGTTTGCTGTGGTCCACACAGTCAAAGGCTTTTGCATAGTCAATGAAGCAGAAGTAGATGTTTTTTCTGGAACTCTCTGGCTTTCTCCATAATCCAGCGCATGTTAGCAATTTGGTCTCAAGTTCCTCTGCCCCTTTGGAATCCCGCTTGTACTTCTGGGAGTTCTCATTCCACATACTGCTGAAGCCTACCTTGTATGATTTTGAGCATAACCTTGCTGGCGTGTGAGATGAGTGCAATTGTCCGGTAGTTGGAGCATTCTTTGGCACTGCCCTTCTTTGGTATTGGGATGTAGACTGATCTTTTCCAGTCCTCTGGCCACTGTTGAGTTTTCCAAACGTGTTGGCATATTGAATGTAGCACCTTAACAGCATCATCCTTTAAGATTTTAAAGATTTTAAATAAACTGTTTGTTTACCCCAACCTTATATCTAGCTTCAATTTACCTTAAAAATAACACCACCATATTATGTCTTTTATCCTGATTAGTGCTCCCTTATTTTAGTTTAATTCTCTTTTTTAATATATAAGATATGCCCCTTTGCAATTCCAGAAGTTAGGTATATACATGATTTCCAACATTGAGGGCCACCTTCTTGTTTTTCCCTTTTCCATCTTTCTATGTAATTCCTTCTTTTAATCTTTTTTCAATTTTTGTTTCTGTCTTTCTAAACATTCTGCCATCTTTTATGTCATCTAAGGTCATTTAATGCATTTGATTTACATCCTTTAGCTCAGTGGTTCTTAACGTGGGCGATAATGCCCCCCAGGGGGAGGTTTCATTTTTTAGGGGGACAGTAGAACGAAAAGGGGTGGTGTGGGGGCAGTGGAACAGAAGGGGGGCGGTAGGGGGTGCTGGAGCAAACCAAACCTGTGAAGGCAGCTGCAGCCGTGGTGCTGGCAGTGGATCTGGTGCTGCCACCGCCAGATAATCCAGCTCTTTCTGCCTGCCACATCTCGCCTTTCTCCCTTAGGGGAGCACCAAGTGTGGATGGGGTGGAAGGAAAGGGTCTCTCGGGTCCCCATACTCGCCCAGTGAAGCGCTGCCTTGCCCCTGGGTGGGGAGGGAGAGACAAGCCCCGTTTGTCCATCCTGCCTTCCTGCCCACCTTCCTGCCTGTTGCAAGGGAAGCGGGGAGAGAAACAAGTTGGTTTGGGGTGGCACGGCAGGATTTCTAGGGACAGGGCTGGCTCGGGTCATCCTGGGTGGGTGGGAATTCGGCAGCTTTTCTGGCTTTTCTTGTTGTCCTGTTGTAGCTGGCTGGCTGTCAGGGGGGAAGAAAGTTCACCTGGCCAACTTTAAATGGCTTTGAGGGACATCGAACTTGAGATCTTCCCCTGTCCTCTGTGTACCTGGGTGTGATGTGCCTCTATGTGTAAATCCTCTGGGAGAGAAAGCTCTCAAATTGAACTGAGATCGCTGAGGGCAAAATCCACGGGGCTGTCATAGAGAGACAAGCAAATGCACTACGGAAAGTCAGCCGCTCCTCTTTCTCCCTGAACCCTGAGGATCTGTTCAGTGAAGGCAAAAAGGGCAGCATGTCAGTGGCTTGAGTATAACAGTTTGCTTCAAGAAGGGCGTGGTGGGGGTGCTCCAAAAGGTTTAGACTACAACTCCCACAATCCCCTGCCCTTGGCCTACCTTCCCGCCCATTGCAACGGAAGTGCGGAAAGAAACGGGTCAGTTTGGGGTGGCGTGCCATCTCTCATTGAGCTATTCAGCAGTTCAGTTGTTTATTGTTCTGTTGGGTACTTGGAAAGTTGTTTTTAAGGTAATTTGTTATGGATGTTGTTGTAACCCTCCTCCCCCAAAGTAATGTGTGTGAGTAAATGTTGCAAAGCGTGTTAGTTACTCATTACTTTCTGACTAGTGTAAAACCCTTAGGACTGTGAAGTGATTGGCATAAAACTTGAAAATTCTTCTCAAAATCTTCTGAAAAGATAATGTGAAAATGTTACATTAAACAAGTTTCGTGTGTAGAAGGTTGCTTTGGTCAACAGACTTTTGCATTATTCTAACAATGCTCCTTGAATTAAAAAAAAAAGAATTTAAAACTGATACAAGGCAATATACAACCCTAATTTGCTTCTCTATTTCCTTAATATAAAGTCTACTAGCTATAGAATTTCTCTCTAACATTGCTCTGCTTTTTCAAAAAAATTATTTTGAGACCAAAGTGGGTTGCTATCTTGAATTTAGGGTTCAGAGAGCAGCAAAATCAATATTCCTTTCCTTTCAAACAAATATTTATTTATTTATTTATTTGATTTATACCCCGCCTATCTGGACCAATGGACCAGATAGGTGGTCCAGAATAATACTCTATTATTCTAAGATTCTCCAATTCTTAAAATTTTGTTAGGACTTCTGGCTGAAGTGACAAAACCAATTGCTAGTATATTATTGCCAGCAATGGCAATAATATGCCAGCTGACATATTATTGGTCAGTATGAAGACTAAGTCTTTTGGTGAAACTAGAATGGGCCATTAATACATATTCCTGGCTATGTTTTCATCAGGATGTGGCCAGAAGCCATAGAGACATATTGTTTTTAATTGCTGCCCTTTAGTATCAGAGGTAGGTTGTGGAAGATAAACTGAAGAGATATATATGCAGTGGTGCCTTGCTTGACGATGATAATCCATTTCAGCAAAATCGCTGTACAGCGAAATCATCATCAAGCGAAAGTAAAAAACCCATTAGAATGCATAAAAAACTGGTTAATTCATTCTAATGGGGAAAATACCTCATCGTCCAGCGAAGATCCTCCATAGGGCGGCCATTTTCCGGTGCCTGTAAAACGAGCAATCACAGTGGGGAGCCATTTTGCACAGTGGGGAGCCATTTTGTGACCTGCCGATCAGCTGTTTCAAAACCATCATTAAGCAAAAAATCGGTTCCCGAAGCAGGGAACCAATTGTCGTAAAGCGGATTTCCCCCATTTAAACATCGTTTTGCAATCGCTATTGCAATCGTAAAAAACTCATCATAAAGCGGATTTGTTGTGGAGTGGGGTAATCATCAAGCGGGGCACCACTGTATATAATTTGTCGCTCTGATTTTTGTTGCTTTCCTTCTGTAAAATTTTTCTTTTTGTCTTTTTAACCCTTTTTATAGTGTGCATGAATATGTATTTTCCTTCGTCTTGAAATTTTTAGTTCCTGCATTGCAGTTTGTTTTTAAGCCCTTTTTATATTTCTTTTTACATCTTAAAATTCACTTGCAACTAAATCATTAAATGTTACTGTTTTTTTTTCGGGCATTTCATTTTCTTGCAATTGAATTTTATTTTCAGGGGCCATTGGATTTAAGTTTCTTGAATAAATAAATAAATAAATAAATAAATAAATAAATAAATAAATAAATAAATAAATAAATAAATAAATAAATAAATAAATAAATAAATAAATAAGATATTGCCATGGGGAGGGGGGCAATGATAACTTCCTCAATGGCTCAAGGTGGCGTTTTTTTCAAAAAGGTTAAGAACCACTGCATTAGATCTTTATACACTTGGTCTAACTCCAATAGATCTTCCAGGCTATTTTTAATTGATTCTGCTGATTTTCTCCTCTTATGTTCCCTTAAGACTCTCAGCTCCACTAGATTTTCCCCATTAATTTCCTCCAGCCTTTCTTTAGGTTGGCATCCACCATCCACCACCCTCTCAATCCCTTGTTCATTATTTCCTGTCTCTTGTAGACTATAATTCTTCAACTGTGTTGTGAATAATTTTGATTGGTCATTGTGGGATCTCACTATTTCTAAGACTGTTTGAAGGGTAGATTTTATTTCCTCCCAAAATTGTCCTTGTTGTATCATTATGTTCCAATTTGTCAAAAAAATTTATTCCAAGTTAAAGTTGTTCATATGCTTAAAGTAATCAATCCAGTTCCATTAAGCTTGAATCCACTCTCCGTCATAGAGAATTTTCCCCGCCTAAAGGCTCAACATCCCATCCAGTTCAGCATCCAGGATACATTTTGTAAGTTCCACTTTGGCTAAATTAGGCTTTCTAGGGTTAATTTGTCTGTAGATCAGTTCCATCCTCAAAGAGAAAGGGAGTTCCAGTCATAGAACATTCAAGGCCATTGATTCTAAGCATTTTGCCAGTGCCTTAGATAGCTGTTACACATAGCATAAACAGATTTTGTTTTCCAAATTTGTTATCAGTAGTGTTTTCAGGGGAAAAAATTCTTAAGTTTTAATACCAAGCTTCCTTCCTTTCAGTATAATTTAGTATCTAATTAGTGCCCAGTTTATTTTCCTTGTGTCTCCCTCTGTCTCTTCCTCTCCCCAGCTTCTCCGCAGCTCAATCAATGGTGATGGAGAGCTGTGAGACGCTATTTCTGCTGTAGAAGTTGTCTTGTCCAGGGATAGTAAATAGATACAGTTTTTAAATATGTTTCTTGCCGTTTGTAGCACAATGTTAATTAGGCTGCTTTATCGCTTCTTCATACCCGGCTGCCGATGACTTGCAAGGAAGCTAGTTCAGCTGCTTGTTTCTGTCCACTGGTCGATTGGGGAGTTTCCTGAATCAAACGTGGGTAACCACCAGTGCCCTGTGACCAACAGGCTTCTTCCCCGTTTCACCACCTCTTTGGGCTGGTTTTAGCCGTCTGGGGGGTCCCAGACAGGTCAGAATTCAGCCCAGGAGATGGAGCTCCGTCCTGCTGCTGTCTCAAGCTGGAAGTCCTCACTAGTCCAGCATTCTGTTTCTGCCCCATGCTCAACCAAATGCTTCTGTGATGTCCACAAAGAGGACATTAGTATAACAACACCCCCATGGCTTTACTCCCAACAGCTACAACTGAGTGCCGTTCTGCCTCCAAGAAATATATATGTAGAAGAAGACATATATGTAGCCTTCATGGCTCATAGCTATTGATGGTTAATCCTTCATGAATATGTCTAATTTCTTCTCTAATGTCACAGTCATCAAAATATCTTGTGGTAGCAAATTTTGTAGTTTAACTATGAACTTCCTATTTTGAATTTTCCACCATTCAACTTTGTTGGTTGGTCTGTGATTCTAATATTATGAGGTCGCTGTGTCACTCATATTTTTTCAATCACCCATATTTTTTCTAAGTTAAAACATTCCACGCCTTACATTACAGATTTATATGAAAACATTGTGATGTTAGCAGGTTTATTTTTAATTCTTTTCCTAATGATCCCAACATACAATTTGTCAAAGCACATACAGAGCCAACGTTTTCATCAAACTATCCATCACTGACCATTTCCTGGTCAGTCACCACCCAGCCGTTTGGACTGTAGCACTGTATATGTGAAATTAGGATTTTATCCCAGTGTACACTGCTGTATATTGAAATACATTTGCTATTTGAATGATGATTCTCCCCAAAATAGAACGCTGGAATTTTTAACAGTCCTTTTTCATTAGCCACCCTAAAGAATGTGGTGTTATCTAGATCCATTATGAACAAGTTAAAAAGCACTGCTCCTAATGACAATGGGGTGGGAGTGTAGGTGGGTGTATGTGTGCCTCTACTGAAACACAGTCAATTTATTCTTAATTTGCTTTCTTCTTAAATAGTTACTGACTTATTAGATTCCCCAATTTAAATTTTGCTCATCAGTCTTTAAATTAAAGCCTTTTAAAATTTGTAAGAAAACTATGTCTACTAGTTCACGCTTATCTGCATGCAGGTTGGTAGTGTTAAACAGCAATATCAAAAGGACAATGATAGTTGGACAGGCCTTTACAAAAGCCATACTGATTCTCCTTCCACTATACCCTCATATATATGCTCCCCCTTAATTATGCTAGCTCGCTAGATCGGTCAGTGGTTAGGTATCTGGCTATGATGGAGACAGAGGTTGGGAATTTGATTCCCCACTGTACCTGCAAACGAGTATAGTCAGCCTGTGTAGCCTTGGGCAAGCTGCACAGTTCCCAGGTGGTCCCCAGAAGGGAATGGTAAACCACCTTTGAGTATCCTGTATCTAGACAACTCTGAACTGACTCAACAATACATGATTATTTATTATTAATTATGTTATCCAACAATTTAGCCAGCATCCATTTAAGGTAACTGGCATATTAATTTTCCCTATTTGTACAGTGGATCGACTTATAGACGGCTCAACTTACAGACTTTTTGAGTTACAGACTTCTCTGGCTGCAAAATTTAGGTTCAACTTGCAGCCTGAGAATCAACCTACAGACCAGGAAAAAAACCAAAATGGAACAAAAATGGAACAAAAACGGCCAGTTACGGGATTAATCGGTTTTCAATGCATTGTAGGTCAATGGAGACTCGACCTACAGACTTTTTGACCTGCAGCCACCGTTCCAATACGGATTAATTCCATAAGTAGAGGGTCCACTCTATTACAATGGTCACCTTCTAGTCCTCTGATATATGTCCAATCATTTGCTTACTTCTGAATAATACTGAGGAGTACTGATTGTACCAGTTGATGCAATGAATTATTTATTACAGTATATGGAATCAGTAAGTGAACCAGATGCAGGAACTCCTGAGGAAGCATGAAATATTAGAACAATGGAGTTGAAAAGGGCCTATAAGTCCATTGAATCAACCCCCTTCTCAATGCAGAAATCAAAGGTAAAGTATATTTGACACATGGCTGCCTAATTTTCTCTTGAATGTGCCCAGTGCTCACCAACTCCTGAGGTAAATCGTTTCACTGTTGTACAGTTAGGTTGTTTTTCCTGATATTGAGGGGCAGGTAATGTGCACCTTTGATGTTATCTGACAGAACAAGGCAACATTCTATAAGACAATTCTAAACGGGGGAGCCCAAACAAGAATTTATAATTTTAACCTGGCCTTTGGATAGGCACCAAATTTGGCACATTTGTAGCAAGCAACCAGCTCTTGCTATATACCAAGGATTTTCAAGTTATGAGTCTTTAAAAGTAGAACTGTTTTCCCACATACAGAAACAGGCAACTTCTAGCTATTGAAGATTTTAAGTAGCATATATAAATTGGAAAGACCAATCTTTCTTATCGTGAAAGAGAATTGTTGGCCGCATCCACTTTTCTTTATTTGGAAAGGATCCAGGGGCTGAAATATTGGTACTCAAAAATACCTTTCAAATAAGGGAAACAGTGATTTCTTATAACACTGACCATGTATGGTACATGCTTGACAAGAAGAGTAGCTTCAGCAAAGGTTTGGGGTGAAAGGAGGGCAAAGGAACTATTAGGAGTGCTGCAAACTAAGCAGCTCAAACTGAAAGAAACTAGGAAATTCCAAAACATAAACTTGGTTTAAAGAAAGTAATGGAGTAACAGTTCTCCAAAAAGAGTACAGGCCCGGAACAAGGTGGTTGTTCTGACTTACAAGCAGCTCAGCCAATTTGATGGCTGGCAAGGGATCATTCGGATGAATATCAGGAAAAACTTCCTAACTGTTAGAGCAATACAACAGTGGAACCAATTGCCTTGGGAGGTGGTGAGTGGTCCAACACTGAAGGCCTTCAGGAGCAACTTAGACAATCACCTGCCAGATATCCTTTGATTTGCATTCCTGCATCGAGCAGAGGGTTGGACTTGATGGCCTTATATGCCCCTTCCAACTTCACTATTCTATGATTCTATGATTAAGCTTGCCTCTTTCTTTGTTTCCCTCTCCCTCTTCTTTGATGCTCACTCTATTAGGTTGCCTTTTGTTTGATTTTTTATCTTCTTCTTGCGCAACAGGAAGTGTGAATATAAACAGGTGGCCTAGCAATCAGAAGTTCTTCCTTGCCCTAGACATTTTGTATATGAAGGGTTAGTTCTGTTGTGGTCTGAATTCCTTCAGATATAGTATGATACAGTTCCCAAAGAAGTGGTAGATGGAGCCAGAGACAAAATCCTTTTCTCTTTCTGTATCTTTGATTTTTCAACATCCCCTGGTCCCACATCTTTCCTGCTCGAGTCTGTCAGGAAATGGACAAATTCATTTTTCCAATTCATATCTGAGCAGTCAAAAATGGCTTTTAAAAAGGGCAGGGGAGGTTAGAAGGACTTACTCCAAAAGTTTACTCCTATAAAATCAACATCAATATTATTCCAATGAAATCAACATCAATATTATGGAGACTTCAGTGTCCATGCAGTTTTTTAAAAATAATGTCTAATTCAGTCAGCATATGTAAAGTGTGCATCATTTATCCTGCTGGCAACAGAGACTTGTTATTGTGCAGCAATCGCAGGCCATTTTCTGGATTTTTGAATTATGGGTACAAATGCCCATTATCCCACATTCATAAACCAGAGGTTTTATGAAGAATTTAATTAAATGAAGTACAAATAGTAGCCTTACAAAGGCATGAGGATCATTTGGGCATTGTTCTCCGAGTGATGTCCCTACAGGTACTGTTTAAACACACACTTCTTTGACTGCCACTTGAGCTTCTATTTGCTGGTTATGCCCTGTTGTGCTGACCTAGAACATGTTCCAGCTTTCTGTCACCATATAATGAGTTATGGATATGGTTGTTGTGGGTTTTTCAGGCTCTTTGGCGGTGTTCTGAAGGTTGTTCTTTCTAGCATTTCACCAGTCTCTGTGGCCAGCATCTTCAGAGGACAGCACTCTGTGCTCTGGTGTAGTTGGCTTGGGAGTGGAGTATTTATGGCTGTGAGATGGGCTTTTGTCTTTTTCTGTAGATGGGTGATTAGTGTTTCTTGTTGTGGGTGTATTGTTGTGATAAGGAGAGATTATCTCTCACTGTGGTTGATGGGTGTCATTAGCTGGTCTTTTGTGTGTAGTGATCCCCGGTCCTTGTGGCTGGGTAGAGTTCGTTTACCTCTTGCACACTGTATTTTTGAGAGTTGGCAGCCAAGTTTTGTTGAGTTTCAAACTTTCCTCTTTTTTGTTGAAGTTCTGCTGGTGCTTGTGGATTTCAATGGCCTCCCTGTGCAGTCTGACGTAATGATTGCTGGTTGTGGCATACAGCTCTGCTCTCACCTGGGCAGGGGAACCTCAGCCAATGAGAGGACGGAGGGTGATGCAGAAGGGGGGAGGAGCTGGATTATATAAGATGAGTGTGATGTGTGAAAGGGGGAGTTTTGGGGAGTTTGAGAGATGTGAGAAGTTGTTTGAGAGAGTGAGATAGATTTGTGAGAGCTAGTCAGTGAGGGAAAAGTCTGTGTGATTTAGTAATTGAAAACTGTGATTAACAACCTGATTTACTTCCTGTGATTCACTCCTTTTATTTTCTCAAATCAATAAACAACTTATTTGTTTTAAAAGAAACACTTGTCCTTTTTGAGTATTAAGGATAAGTTGGTGGCAGCAGTTTGAAGAAGAGTAGTGAGCACTCTTGGAGGCCTGTATTGGTAGAGGCTTGAGAGTGGCCCGCTACACTGGTGTTGTCCAGTATTTCAGTATTTTGAAATAGAATTTCATGTCCAGTTTGTTTTAGCGCATGTTCAGCTACTGCAGATTTCCCTGGTTGTTTTAGTCTGAAGTGTCTCTCATGTTCTTTGATTCTGGTGTGGATGCTTCATTTTGTGGTTCCAATATATACTGGACAACAAAAATTGGGTCCCAGCTCTCAAAAATACAGTGTGCAAAACGTCAATGAACTCTACCAAGCCACAAGGAGCTGGGATCACTAACAAAAGACCAGCTAATGACACCCATCAACCACAGTAAACTTCTGTCTGCTGCTATTAACAAACAGGTCTCTTAAACACAGAGAATTTCTTTTCCTTTTAGCTTACTGGGATTCATTCACTTTGAATCCCAGAATTTGAAAATTTCTCTTTACTTTGGCTTACTGGATTTCTTTCACTTCGAATCCCGCCGCTGGTCACCACATTATGTTACGCACCCCCAGTTCACCTGTTTGTTTTTCTACCCACCCAGGTTCCCTTTCAGGCACAACATGTACTTTTCACCCTTTTTCGCTGCCACCAGAGGATATGGTCCTCACTTTACCAAATATGACTATTAGATCAGTATTGTCAAATATAAAAATGTTTATTTATGGGTTTGTAGGTAAATCACATAAAGAAAATCATGGATGGTCTTTTATTATTCATTTCAATCAATGTTGCTTAGATTACATTTATGTTTGCCTATGTAGGTTCACTTTAATCAGGGTATTACTATAGTCAACTATTTATTTATTTCTTAGCACTTTTCACTCTTTGCAATCTTAACCACACCAACTTTCCAAGTTCTTGTTTTCAGTCTTTCCTTAACTATTCCTTTTAACTCATTCAATCTCTCTATATATCCCTGTCTCTTCTAACTCTCTAACTGCCCTAACTGCCTAAAACTATCAATAACTGTCTATCTTTCTCCTTTTATTTCCATGATTCTGCCCCTCCTGTCATGTCATAGGCTCCCACATCCAAGCTCTGACCTGACTGACAGGAGTGTTCTGAGCTGCCCGTCACAACACGTATAATCTATTTTCAAGATTTACTTACAGCATCTTAATTAGTTACATCTGTGTTCTTTTTCAGCACCAAGGATGTTTGCATTGCTATACATCATAAGTTTTGCCATCTATATAAGTGGGCAAACTTTCCACAGCCAGTTTAAAGGAGAAAATTATTCTACAAAATACATTTGTAGTGTACCTGGATTGCCGGGTTCTGCAGGTTTTCCTGGAGATCGTGGACTACCTGGACCTCATGGACGCATTGGTATCCCAGGACGAGATGGCAGGGATGGCAGGAAGGGAGAAAAGGGTGAGAAAGGAAATGCAGGTATTGAATGCCATTTTTTTAAAAAGCCCTAATGTGGATATTTGTGTTATAATTATATCCTTAGTATTCCTAACATGGATATACAAACCTTAAGGGTTTGCTCTATAATTAGTGTAGAAAAGTAGCTACACAACAAATTCCACACCTGTTCAGTAACTGGCCTTATGCAACTAACTGTCTGTCAGCTTCACCACCATCTGCAATATGAAACAATGCTGACCTGGCTGCAGAGCTCCAATGTTGCTAATGAGGACTGGCACTGACAACTCTTTACCAATTTATGAACTTTACTAGCTCATTATAATCTGGTATCTAAAATGACCCAAGTGGCTGAAGAAACAGAGAATGAGAGGAACCTCGGTCCAAGTGGATTCATTCCATGGTAGATCCATGTTATTTCCCCTCTCTACCTGAGCCACTAACAGTGCTAATGGTGATTTAAAATTGACATCAATGTTTTACATTGTGGGTCCATTACAATCCAGCAGCTGAATGTGGAGTATTTCAGGATGCAATCCCTTAATCCCTGCCTGAGATTAATATGGCAAATGCGTTAATGCAAGAAGAATCCTGAGTCAGGTTGCTTCCTCTTTAGAATCACTTGTAATAGCGCCAGTTCCCAGATTTAGCAGGCCAGTGTTCTGTTGTGCCTGCAATTGAACACCCTGTTGGAGTATTATTGTACTGGCTTTAATAGCACTTTTTGTTCAGATTATAATCAATGGATTTGATGGACTGCTGGATTAGAACAGTTGAGGTTGAGAAAGAGAAAAGAGTGGAACCATGAAGGGAAGTGGAGAAGATCAAGATGGAACTTTATGGCTGGATATGTGAATTATGATTAGTACTGCTCATGCCCAAAAATATGTGTCAGTGTTGCTGAGGATAGTGTAATCAAATGACTCCACTGACAGAAATGGGAAGATCAATGAATGATTAAATATATGGACCAATTTGAAATAGATCAGGAAGGGCACTGCAAGGGTTGATAATCTAATGCAATCAGAATTGAAGAAATCCATCTGGTTAGAATGAATCTGATTGTCTTGTGCTAAAGACAACTAAATAACTGAAAAAATGAATGATTAATGAAAATGGATAAGTAGTCTATGCCTAATGAATTAACATCTTCACTTTATCCCAATATTAATGAATCAACATCTTAATTAATGAATTAACATCTTAATTTAACTCATCATCTATTCCCACCAGGACTAATTCCACCCCCACTGGGAGGCTGGTTACTAGCTACTATTATACCTCCTACTCCTGGTTCTATTTTTAAATTTAATTATTTTTAAAATTTATATTAAGCATTTCCTTTTGATTATATTTAATCTGCCTTATTTGGCCTTTCATTTAATTCTAAATTTATTTAAATTTTGTAAAGGTAAAGGTAAAGTTTCCCCTTGTCATTTTTAATCCAGTCATGTCCGACTCTAGCCGTAGAGCCAGCGCTTGTCCGAAGACAGTTTCAGTTGCAATGTGGCCGGCATGACTAGGGAACGCCGTTTTACCTTCCCACTGAGATGGTACTTATTTATCTACTCTACGGCTTTTAGCTAATACAATAAACTTAAACTTGACTTGACTTGGTACTTATTTATCTACTTGCATTTACATGCTTTCGAACTGCTAGGCTGGCGAGGAGCTGGGACAAAGCAATGGGAGCTCATTCCGTTGCATAGATTCGATCTTACAACACTGGTCTTCTGACCCTGCAGCACAGGCTTCTGCGGTTTAGCCCACAGTGTAGTTAAATATAAATGAATAGGACATTTATTTTATTTATATTTAAACTGGCTTATAATTGGCAATTAATTTTCTGTGTTTTTTAACTTTAATTTTATATTTAGTGATTTTAACCCCCTACTATTGCACTTTATTATTTATTGTTCTATTACTACACTATTGCACTTTAAATTGCAATTACTGAAGGCATGTCATTTAGTGAAGTGGATATGAATAATATCCAACTAGTTACTTGCAGAGGGAGATATGGCATTGGCACAGTAGCTAACAAGTCCAGAAGAAAAAGGGACAGATGCTTGAAGGCTGTTCCCTGTTCTCGTTCTGTTGTCAGCTACCAGACTCAAGGTAACCCACTCAGCCAACCCTCCACTCTATCCTTGATGTTGCTAAATGCCAGATCTGCCCTAAATAAAGCCCTGCTTATCCAGGATCTAATCCTGGATGAAGGTGCAGATCTGGCTTGCATTACTGAAGCCTGGGTGGGCACAGAGGGTGATATGGTCCCCTCTCTAATCTGTCCACCCAGGTATTAGCTCCAACATCCAGGTAGATTGGAGGGATGATGAAGGAAGTTGTCATTGTTCATAAAAAATAAATTGGAGGTTGCCAGGCTGTCTGCCCGGTCAATCCCAGGTCTGGAGGAACTTCACATTTTGTTGTGGATCAGGTATTTTGCTGGTTTACTGAGCTCCCTGTGACCCAGCACTCTCCTTTCCGGATCTGGAGGCCATTGTCTTGGCAGCACTGTTATGGTTCCCCAGACTGCTTGCTCTGGAGACTTCAACATCCATGCCAAGGCTGAGGTCACTGTGTCAGCTTTTGAGTTCTTGGAAACCATGGCTTCCTTGGACATGTCCCAATTTGTCATTGGCCCCACACACATGGTGGGTCATACACTAGACCTGGTGTTTTCAATGGGACAGTGAGAGAGTGACCTGAGAGTGCCCATTCTGGTGACAATCCCTCTGTCATGGTTGGATCACCACTCAATTAAATGCAGTCTCTCAGTAGTGGGGAGATGCGACATATTAAGATGGTCTGCCCTTGCAGGCTATTGGATCCAATTGGATTCCAAGATGCAATGTGTGGTTACTGGCTGATCTGGTTGGTGCTCCTGTTGAAGCCCAAGTCAAAAGTGTTGGAGTATGCAGATCAATTGTGTTCCAGTATGCAGTGGGTGATTCTGCCAATCACTCAGTTCTACCCTGCTATTGGGGCATTGTTGTGCATTTATCACTTCCTGCCCCTCCTCTCTCTTGCGTGCCGTCTTCCTTGAAGAAGAGCCTATTCCAAGATAGAGATTCCCTGAGCACATGCTATATGATTGCTCTCTCTCCATCCACACTTGTATCCATGCCATGCAGCTTTAGGGGGTGGTTTACCCAGTTTAGAAATGTTCTTTAAAGCTAAAGAAACTTACCTGGAATATGTAAGACAAATGCCTTTGTTTTTAACTCAAATGCTATATTTTGACCTTTACTACTGAAACTAAAGTCTGTAGTTAATAAACCTAAAGTTATTACAAGTTAACTCCATGTTTTTGACTCTGTACTTAAATTTAGCTCATTGAAACACGTGATAATCTCTAACACAAAGATGGTATGTTCCTGCAACTCAGGCAGCTGAAACAATCACATCCAAATGCCCTCTCCACTGCCGAACCTGTCCTGCCTCTTGGTATACTCAACAACTATGGGCAATGAAGCAAAACAGGTGAAGGGTTGAGAGAATCTAGAGGCATGCCCCAATGGAATCTAACTTAAAAGCTGCAAAAACTTTGTCTGGCATTTATTCAGCAAGGCTACTAGAAAATCACACTTTGCTAACCAGATAAACAAAGCCCAAAACCACCAGGCCAAGTTATTTTGCATTGTACACGATTTATCTGGAATTGGTCACAGTGATAGGCCTCCCAGTAGTATCACCTGTGACCAATAGAATAAAGTGAATGCCATCCATGGGACCTTGACCACTACTCTTTTTCAGTAGATTGAGCTGAGATGAACACTGTGCTGGCTCATCCAATGATTTTAACTCAATTTCAGTATGTTATATCATCTGAGGTTGACAGGGTGCTTGATTGCTGTGAGGCCACCACAGCCTCCATGAACTGACGCATAAAAGCTACCAGGACAAAAACAATGGAATTGGGCCACTTCCATCATAAATGCCCATGAGGGCAGGTTCCCCCACACCCTCAAGGAGACACCCATTAGGTCTATTCCCAAAAAACCTAATGTGGCAGCAGATGATATTAATAATTATAGACCCATCGCCAACATTCCTTTTTTAAGCAAACTAGTGGAGAGGCCAGTGGCCAATCACCTACAAGCACTCCTGAAGGAGACCAATGCCCTCAATCCATTCCCCTCCAGGTTCAGCCTGCATCATAGCATGGAGACAGCATTGGTTGCTCTGAAGAATTACCTTTTGAGGGAGACTGACAGGGGCAAAATATCCCTGCTAGTCCTCTTTGACCTCTCAGTGGCCTTTGATACCACTGAGCATGATCTCCTCCTACGGAGGGCCTTGGAGCTGGGGACTGGTGGACTGGCTTTGTTCTGGCTCCAGTCCTTCCTCGAGGACCATCCTCAGAGTGCAACTCAGGAAAATGGTGTCCACTCTTTGGACTTTCAACTGTGGAGTCCCTCAAGGGTCAATCATCTCCCCCATTGCTATTTAACATCTATATGAGACTGCCAGGGGAGGTTATCAAGAATTTTGGAGCTTCATTTCACCAGTATGCAGATGACACCCAGCTCTATCTCTCCATCCACTCTTCTGCAGTGGATGCTGTCTCATCCCTTGAGTGCTGCTGGATGGATGAGAGATAATAGATTGTGGCTGAATCCAGACAAGATGGAGTGGATGCCCCTAGTGTGGGCAGTTTGGGTGTCTCCTTCTCTTCTGGGTTTTTCTTCTGCTGCTAAGGATGAGGCAAGCAGTCAGGGTGTATTCCTGGACCCAGCACTATCACTACCCAGGAGGTGACTGAGATCCAATCTGCTTATTTCTATCTCGGACAGATAATCTGGGTGATTCATTTGCAGGTCTGTTTGTACAAACAGGAAGTTTTATGGAAACCCCTCAATGGAAGAATAATGACTATCAGTTTTAATTTAACTCAGGTGCTCCTGTTCAAGGTTCCAGTCATTCTGGGAAATGATTTTTATAGTTCTTTTGTGGGCATACAGAAAAGAGGAAGGTTTCAAGAGGAAGAAAGAAAAGAAACCTTCCCTTCCTGACTGCCCTGTCTTCCTGGATGCTTTTTCCCCTCTTGCCCCACTATAGAAATGGGAGCTGCTTATAGAAAATAAAGGGGAAATCCAGGATTAGATCATAGCTATGACTGGATGGCATGCCTCCCCAGTATACTCCCGCAAAGGGTATTTGCAACTCTGGGCACTACTGTTTCATGTGAAGTTGTTAGTTCTCCCTATAAGCAATTAGATGTTTTATTCTAGATCTTATATGTGTTATCTTCAATGATCTGTAAGTCTTTGAAGGCTGAGGGGTTTGGAGGTGTGGGAACAGTTAAGTCTTTGCTTATTTTCAGATATCTATGGTTCTCTACATCTAGGAAGTCTATCAAGACTAGCACATTATTTTGATGGCCCCATTTCACTCTCAAACTGATTGGCACTTGAATGTTCATATTGTCATGCGAAGGTGAGATGACTTGTTGTCTATATGTGTTGCTTATCCACAGAAAGGGAATACGGTGGTGGGGGGGAAGAGCGTGAAGAATAACACACACACAAAGATGCTAGGAAGGAAATGAGATCATACTAGTTGGGATTGTAATTGTTTATAACAGGGTTAGGGGGCCTATGGTCATCTAGATATTGCTGGATGACATTTCTACCAGCTCCAGCCACCATGGCCAAATACTGTATGGTGAATGTTATACCCCAGCAATATAGGAAAGGAAGTACAGTACTATAAAACTGATGTTGTGTCCTTTATTACATCATCTTCAACAACAACAACAACAACAACAAAAAGCCATTCAAATTTGCTATGCAGTAATGAAATTACAAAAAAGGCAGGCAGGGATTATATATTATTTGTTACTGCATCAGGGCACTAGCATTGGGCAATGTAGTTTACTCCATCACTCTCATGTGTGGTAGATATATCAGAAATAAATGTGTTCATATTACAGTAAAGAAATTCCTGTGGGGGGAGGGTCCATAGTTTAAACTGGAACAGTAAATATTTGTTTGTTTGTTCATTTGTTTAAAAAATTTTAACCCAAATTTCTCCCTTAAAAGGAACCAAAAATTAAGACCTTATTTAAGTTAGTTAACAATGAGTATACAATACTAAAATGATAAATTAATACAATACCAAAAACATAACATCAAGACACATTCAATGAAGTACATTACAACATTCCATTTAAAAAAAACCCACTCGGTAGCCATTCACTCAAGGAAAGCTTGCCTGTAAAGAAACGTTTTTCCAGAAGGACAGTATAGATTGGGTCAGTTTAGCTTTCTGTGGGAGGGAGTTCAAGAGTCTGGGAGCAATCCTCTACCATGTCCCCACCAAACATACCTGTGAAGGTGAAGGGACTGAGAGAAAGGCCTCTCCTGATGATCAAGCAGCCTCCTAAAGGGAGATGCAATCCTTGGGATAGCTTGGACCCAAGCTGTTTAGGACACATAAGTTAGAACTAGGGATGGGGAATTTGTATACCAATACAAATATCCCTGCACATCTGGATGTAATAAGGGTCCGGGCCGCAGGACTGGACCATCTGCACATGCATCTTGCTGTGGCACTGGTCCCGCTTGTCCTACCAGTGGTGCCTGGAGCCGTGCTCTTTTCCCAGTCAGCTGGCCACTCCAGGTAGTGGGTGGGAGGACAAGTCTCCCTGCATGGCTGCTGAGTGGCCAGCCGAGCAAGAAGAGAGCAGAGTTCTGGGCACCATTGGCAGGATGAGTGGGACCAGCGCTGCAGCAGGACACATAAGGGGCCAGACCCTTGTTAGGTCCAGGTGCATGGGGATTTTTGTATCCATACACGAATATGACTATCTTCATCTCTAGTTAGAACCAGCACTTTGAATTGTGCCTGAAACCAGATCAGCAGCCAGTGGAGCTACTGTAATATGTTGTGCGCTCTCTGTTAGCAATCTGGCTACTGTGTTTTGGACTGACTGACGTTTCCTGACACTTTCCATAGGCAGCCCCACACAGCGTGCATTACAGTAATCCAGCTGGGATATAACCAGGGCATGTGGCACTGTGGCCAGATCAAACCACAGTGAGCATAGCTGGCTGTAACAGAACTGGCGATTCAGTTCATTACTGACACCAGACACTGATCTAGAGACAAAACAGCTTCCTCAGATTCAGATGGCAAGGAGAGATAGAATTGAGTGTCATCCGCATACTTGTGACAGTGAACCATGAAACTTCAGATAGTCTCTCCAAATAGTTTCATGTAGATGTTAAACAGGCATCAATAGTTTGTTGCATAAGGTGGAACAGTAAATAGGCATCAAACCCCTGCACTTTCTACTTGCAACAACGAGAGTGACTGAAAAAAGGCCCAGTTTCTATATCAGATCATGCCATGGTGCATCTTCTGATGCGGCAGTTTCAGGGACAGAATATATAGTGACAAAGACAGATGAGCCAGGAACAGTGACAGTTATCATATTGTATTGAATGTGAACGTCCAAATGTAGGGAGAGCCTGAATTTGTAAACACAAAGATGTTTTTGGGTTACAATGTGATACACAGTTCAAAGATGCTGTGAAGAATGTATTTTGCTTCTTCCCTCTCATGTTTTCTGTTGGTGTTGTTGGTGTTGTTGATGTTGTTCTTCTTCCTCTTCTTCTTGTTATTAAAAAGCACCAGGCCCAGTCAATCAAAATTATAAAAATATTGGCTGGTATTATATACCAGATACAAGTTCTAACCAAAAACATAAGTATCTGTTAAATATTGGCACAGTATGTATACTGTTCCTAATATTGCTGTTTTTATAGCTCTGATGCAGATATTCCTCAGATCTGCAACTGCTTATATTGCTGTGTAAAATTTCTTGATATTGTTCCCAAGACCCCAATGACTATGGGGACTACTGAAGTATGTTTCATCCACAAGTGAGTTGTTTCAATTGCCAGGTCTCTGTATTTTGTTAGTTTTTTCCAACTCTTTCTTTGCAACTCTGGTATTTCCCAGAATTGCAGTGTCAGTGATCCAGAATGGAATGATTCATTCCATCACTACTATGTCTGGTGTGTTATGTTCAAGGTGTCTATCAGTTTGGATCCAGAAATCCCAAAAGACCTTGACTTTATCATTTTCTGACACCTTCTCCATCTGATGTTCCCATGGATTTTTGGAGGCTGGCAAGTTACATTTTTTGCATAATGACCAGTGCACTAATTTTGCCACTCTATCATGACTAATTTTGTAATCTGTGGAGTCTTTGGACATTTGCAGATGACACAGTTTCATCTTTTTCTTGGCAGAGTCAACATTTGGTCTTAGCACTCATTCCTTGGATCTCAGCTTTCATCACGTTGGTTTGGAGCACTTGTTCTTATGAAGCAAAAAATCAAGCCTTCAGTTTCTTTTTTAAGGGTCCCCAGTTTTAGCCAAGCCTATGTTGAATTATTATCATGCTTTCCATCAATATGTCTCAGGTGTTGTCCATGTAGTGGTTTATTTTTCCAGCTGTTTAATTTATTTCCTAATTGTTGTTTCTTATATTGAGCTTTTGTTTCTGTTATTTTCAAAATATTCTCTATTTTCACTGCCTTGAGTAATTTTGCTCTACTTGTACTGATTTAATGATTTAGGCTTCTTTCCCCCCCCCCCCCCTCGTCTTCTATCTGCTGTATTTGCAGTAATCCATGGCCTCTGATTCTTCATGGTAAACATAATCTGTCCTCATCACTTTTTAGATGTAATGTGTGATACATGTTCATTAGTTTCCATGTTTTTGCATCCAGTTCTTTAAATCCAATCTACTATCGCAGCCAGGTATATGATGACTGGAACTGCCTATGTGTTTATGGCTTTGGTTGTATTTCCACCATTTAATTTTGATTTTAAGATTTTCCAGTTTTTTGATGTATTCCCTTTCTGTCAGTTCTTTAACTTTTGTGTGCATGATGTTATCTGCTTCTAGTATTCCAAGGTATCTATAAATTTCATCACTTGATAGTAATTTTATAATATAGCCATTTTAAAACTTTATTCCATCTACTTTTTGGATCTTGCCACATTGTATAGACAGAGCTGCATCATTTGTCAATTCCAGATTTCAATTTGATATCTTCACTAAATATCTGCACTGTGCTTAGCAGTGATTCTATCTCCGTGGAACCTTTTGGTTATAGTTTTAAGTCATGAATGTATAACAAATGATTGACTTTTCCTGCTTGTTCTGAAATGCGTTAGCCCAATCCAGTTTTATTTAAAATTATTGACATGGGGATGGTGAGATGTTAAACAGAACTGGTGACAAAGAATATCCTTGAACTATTCCTCTCTCTCCTCTGCTGACTTCCCCAATTTCTTCACCATGGGCCATGAAGATCCTTTTCCATTTTTCCATGTTTTTCTTGAGGAACATCTGTTTACTAATCCCAAAAAAATTTACGCAGTTGTTAATCCAGCTGCATGGCAATGAGTCAAGTACCTTTTTATAGTCTATCCAGGCCATGTTGAGGTCTGTTTTTTGTCTTTTTGCATGCTTCGATATCATTTATTAATAAGCAGCTGATCTCATGTGTCTCTTAACTTTTTAAAGTTCCCTTTCTGTTCAGTTGGGTATAGGGAGTTTTCAGTTAAGTAATTATATATTTATCTTGCAAGTACTCCTGTGAGGACCTTGAACATTGTTGGAAGGCATGTAACAGGTCGATATTTACTGGGTCCATTGCCCTTTTAATGATATTTTATTATCAGAAATGTGTGGCCTGTTGTCATCCAATCATCAGTTGTAGAATTTTGGAGTACAGTGGTGCCTCGCATAGCGACGTTAATCCATTCCAGGATTAATGTCGCTATCTGGAAACATCGTTTTCCGAAACAAAAAAAACCCATAGTTCCTATTGGGGAAAAACTCACCGCTATGCAGGGAATCCTCCATCTGGCCACCATTTTTGCTGCCCGGTAAGCGAGGAATCCGGGCCAAAACACAGGGGGCGGCCATTTTGCCAGCTTCCCTGCTCCCCCCTCCCCCTCCCCGCCTTACAGCTGATCTGCGGTGCCTCTTTGAAGCTTCCGCAGCAGCTAAATAGGCAGGGAAAATGCCCTGGGGATGCCTCTGAAAGCCCCGCTTTGCCGGGGTGGGGGTGGGTGGGGTGGGTGGGGGTGTGGCAGAGACAGGCCCGCCACCCCCCCCGCGGCAAAGCGGGGCTTTCAGAGGTGCATTTTCACTGCTGAAAAAAGCCCCAGAAGGCTTCCGAAAGCGGCGCTTTGCCGGGGTGGGTGTGGGTGGGGGTGTGGTAGGGGCAGGTCCACTGTTGAGTTTTCCAAGCTTGCTGGCATATTGAATGTAGCACCTTAACAGCATCATCTTTTAAGATTTTAAATAGTTCAACTGGAATGCCATCACCTCCACTGGCCTTGTTGTTAGCCATGCATTCTAAGGCCCACTTGACTTCACTCTCCAGGATGTCTGGCTCAAGGTCAGCAACTACATTGTCTGGGTTGTCCGGGATATCCAAATCTTTCTGATATAATTCCTCTGTGTATTCTTGCCACCTCTTCTTGATGTCTTCTGCTTCGGTTAGGTCCCTTCCATTTTTGTCCCTTCCATTTTTGTCACAGTTATTACTTACCTGTTAATCATTTAAGTTGTTTAAACGGAACTGCAACTCCCAGAAACCCTAGCCAGCACGCTTTTGGCCAAGCAGTGATGATTTTATCTTTATTTTATTTAACTTTATAGGGTTTTACTGTTTTTATTTACTTGAAACTGCTACCCTACTTTCCAGCTGGGTGCAGTGAGCAAGCGTTATTTTATCTTTATTTTTACAAACAAACCTTATAGTTTTCACAGTTAGCGATAGTCTACCTGCAGCCAGAACCGTACTACTTCGTGAAGAAAGAGTGCAGATAAGGCCGGGTAGCCTTGTGGATATCTGGTGGATACCATCAGCTCGGTCCTTATCAAGAAGAGCCTTAATACCAGCAAACAACAGAAGATTACAAAACTCCAGTCTGGGGAAGGAATTAGACAGTGTGGACAAGTCACTGCTTCTTGCCAGCTCCTTCCTGAAGGAGGGAGGGGAAGAGAGGAAGATAAGAAGCCTTGTTGACCTGGAGGTGTATTGCAGCTGCTTACAACTTAGCCTGGCTCTGAGTTTCTACCCTGGTACAGTAACTCCTTTTAAGGTCTAAGCAGATTGAACTGCTTGGGCTCCTTCCTTGCTTTTACAAACTTGATGTCCAGATTCTATAAGTTTAGCCAGGAGGAACTCTTTGCAACATTCCTGGCCCTACTACTACTAAGAAGGGAATGACTACTACGGTAGAACCAGAAGATATCCTGGATTTCACATTAATGACCCCTGTGCTGCAATCTATTCAAAATAAATTGCTCCCACGCATTGTTCCCTTTTCAGAACTCAGAGACGCAGGAGCATATGTTGAGGCAAAGTCCTTGTGCCAGGAGCTATTCAGAACGCCTGATAAGGATGGTCTACCCCCTTCCCCTCCGAACAGCAACCCAGAAGAGATCATTAGGGCGGTTGAGAAAGCGGGAGGTGTAACAACCAAGAAACATTGGAAACAAACTAAGATCACAAACTTGGTTAATATCAGCGAGCAATCTACTCATAGAATGGACTACAAGGAGCTCGACTTCCTTGGGAAGTCAAGTAGCCCCATAATTGACTTGCCAGACAATGTTGCTGATAATTCTCACCTGCTGAACACCATATGTCTATCGAGTGAATTGGATGCGGATTTTGGTCGTATGAGATCACCAGTCCTAAGCCCCTTACCAGATGCTTTTCTAGGTGCAACAGCCCGGCCAAATGCATTGAAAAATCCAAGGTACACTGGAAAGGATCACGCCCTGGCAGACGCCACTGAGGCCGAAAAAACCCAGAACACTCTAGATCAACCCATTCCAGCAACACTTTCATAAGCGATGATCCTTGTGCACACAACCAGACCCATTTATCAGAAATCAGGGATTTCCTATTTGACATCAAAGAACTTATGATAGTCATAACAGGCTACCTGATGAAATCACAGCAGCTTCCTGCAGCAGAAAGTGAACTCCTGAGGAGGCAGAGAAAGGACAATTCTACACAAGAGTCTGATATGGATTATCACAATCTGTCTCCGAGCACAATAAACAGAATTGCTGGACTGTCCCTGGAGGAGTTACTGCTTTGTGTGGATCCTAAGAATGTAGAGTATCATGGACCTAACTCTCTAAAAGTCCCTATGGAAGATACAGAGGACAATCATCAGACCTCGTTGGACGACAAGGGCAAATCAACTCAAACCACAGAGCCCCCAAGCGGAACAATAAGAAGTCCAGCTGTGAACAGTGGCAAAAAAGATCTGGGCATAGGTGCACCAACAGTTAGAAGGAAGGGGAGAAAGAAAAATATTGATAGGTCTGGTAGTAAGAAGTTGACCAATCTCCTGCAGGGGAAGGTAAAGAAAGTAAAGAAAGGCATTAATTTTAGACCACTCTTTAAATTATTAGATGTGGATGCTACCACTGATAATAATAGAAGGAAGCGGGAGACTAATAAAAGCTCCCCCCAATGTGTCCCCAAGCAAAAAAGGAAACAAATAAATAAGGATATAATAGTGACACACAATGTAAAGGGACCAGGCCTTGATACACCTTATGCATACCCAAATTGCCCAGTTGTCGGCAGAGTAGCACCTCCCCAAATAAAAAGACACCATCATCCAACATCAAATACTGGTCCCAAAATACTAGCAAAGAACAATCAACAAGGGAATGACACTGAGCCCGTCGGTAACCCAATACCTGTTATAATCGGCAACAGGAACGCCCGCAAAGGATTCGGGAGGCGGAAAATAAGCAGAAATTAAACATACAAGGTTACTGCCCCCCACCAACGGAGATGGGCTGGGAATTCATACGAGGCCTATGGTCCTCCACAGCTCCATTGGAGGTCTCAGATATGGGATAGACATTCCCAAGGGCACCAGAACCGCATATGCATAGAGGTTGGAAATCGGTTTGTAAGTGACTGTAAATGACCTTATACGACTGTAGCAGAGAATCATGACTCCCATTCTCAAATGTTGTTACTCTTATTATGGAATGTGATGGGTTGGGCCAGTAGAGTGAAAGATGATGGCACTCGTGGGTATTTGAGTAAATATGATGTTATAGTAATTCAAGAGACATGGTGTACAGAACCCATAGGATTCGATGGTTACAAAGCCTTTGATTTGGAAGCAGAGCCTTCCAAGCACGGGAGGGCCAAGTGTGGCCTAGGTATTTTAGTTTCAACATCACTAAAAGTTAAAATTGATAGGCTACCCTCTCAGCCTCCAATAGCCATGGCAATAGTTATACATTACCAACAAGTCTCATGTATTATAATAAATGTCTATTTAACCCCAGCGAAAACTAAAGCGCAAGTAGAGACAGAGTGGAGGAACTTGGAAGCCTATATCTGGAACATAATACTAAATAATCCAAAAGCATATGTCATTATAGGCGGAGATTTTAATGCGAGAATAGGGCTGGACGATGTTAGTTTGTACTCCAGTATGAAGATATGTCCACCGGAATCAGGGAAACACTTACTGCCTCTACACAAGATGTCCAAAGACAGTAAAGTGAATTATGCTGGACATAAGTTAATACAGATGATCAATCAAAAGAGTCTCCTTATTTTAAATGGGTCTTACCCAGATGACCACCCTGCAGAATTAACATATTGGTCAGGAGAAAGGATGAGCATTCTAGATTACTTTATAGTTTCTGAGTCTGTAGCCCAACACATTGAATCCTTTAAGGTTGGTGATTTTCATGATAGTGATCACCTACCTTTGATTATGGTGCTGGACTTACCATGGTCTAACCCACGCATCAAAGACCTCTACAAAGAGGTTTTAGTCCAAGATAAGTCTGTGAAAGTGGCTAGATGGAACCCCAGAATAGAAAACAGGATAACCAATTTGCTGGCCTCAGACCAACTAGACGAGATTTTACAGAAAATCTCTATGATCGATAACCCAGAAGGCTGCATCGAGGGCTATGAGGAACTAACCCTAGTCATCTATAAAACCATAGAGGAGGCCAACAAGTACACCACAAGAGCAAACAAATGGTTTTCTGCACCCTGGTTCGACCAAGAGTGCAGAGTAGCAAAAACAGAACTAAGAAATAGCTACAGTAGGTATAGAAACAACCCAGAAGGGACCCAATATTGCGTACTAAACAACAATGAGCTCGTTATAAACTCTTCTCCGATGGAAAAAAAAGAGGCAGAAGGTAGAATGTGGAGTCAATTAAGCTCAGCAGTTAAAGCTAAGAATACTTCCCTTTTTTGGCATCTGGTATCTGACCGTCCAATCAGCTCCCCCACGGCCAGGAATAATTACATCCTACCAGAAGCCTGGGAACATTTTAGAGCCCTGTATAGCAGCACAGAATCTGCAGAGTATGAAACTGATGAACTGGACAATCTCCCTCAATGGCCACCAGTGAATTTGGCAGAAGTGAGGAATCTCATTCAAACCCTGAAAGCTGGTAAAGCTCCGGGTTCGGATTTAATCACTACAGAATTAATTAAGAAAAATACTGATTGGTGGGTACCAATTATAACATCCTTATTTACAGCAATTGACAACTCTGGGAGAATTCCCAAGGATTGGGGGCTGGCGATAATTGTTCCTATATATAAGAAAGGCAATAAAGATCTTCCATCAAACTATAAACCTATTAGCTTACTCAATATATTAAGTAAATTGTATGCTAGACACTTGCAGTGAAAATTACGAGATTGGATTGATCAAGAGAACTGTATGGCTGAAGAACAAGCAGGATTTAGAGAGGGTCACTCAACACTGGATCAATGCGTGATTCTGGAGCACTTAATCTCAAAATATGCTTCGAAGAAGCTTATATCCCTTTATGCAGCATTTATTGACTTTAGAGCCGCCTTTGATTCAATCTCAAGGAATATCCTATGGGCAAAATTAAGAGACTCTACTATTGACAAACGTCTCTTATTTTTTGTATTCGCGAAGGCTTTCACGGCCGGGATCTAATGGTTGTGGGTTTTTCGGGCTTCTTGGCCGTGTTTTGAAGGTGGTTCTTCCTAACGTTTCGCCAGTCTCTGTGGCCGGCATCTTCAGAGGACAGCAAACTGTTTGCTGTCCTCTGAAGATGCCGGCCACAGAGACTGGCGAAACGTTAGGAAGAACCACCTTCAAAACACGGCCAAGAAGCCCGAAAAACCCACAACAACCGTCTCTTATTTTTAATTAGGGCGCTATATAAAAATTCCACAATACGAGTTAAAACTAATGCACAAGGCCATCTTACAGCTTCTATCAAGACCGAGAAAGGTGTAAAACAGGGTTGCATACTGGCCCCCCTGTTATTTAACCTTTACATAAATGATTTAGCCACTCAGTTAAATCTACGGGAGCATCATTCCCCTAAGTTGGCAAGTATACATATTGCTACATTGTTGTATGTGGACGACGCCGTGCTTTTGTCAAGGACACCAATAGGACTTAAGAGAATGTTGTGGGCACTCTCCAAATATTGCCAACAAAACCGTTTAAAGATAAACTATGACAAAACAAAAGTCATAGCCTTTGCTAATAGACCAAAGAGGCATACCTGGTATATAAATCACGTCTGCATTGAACAGGTACAACAATACAAATATTTAGGTGTCATTATTCAGGCAAATGGGAAGAAAAACGCGCATACAAAGTATGCTGTATCTAATGCACAAAAAAGTGCTAGTGCAATACAAAGATTTTTTTTGGACCAAAGGGGGGCGTAATGTGACAGCTGACATCAAACTATTTTTGGCAAAATCCGTGGCACAACTGACCTATGGTGCTCCAATTAGCATTGTAGCAGACAGGTCCATAATGGAAAAATTTCAAACCAAATTTTTAAAAACCGTACTATCACTGCCAATCAATTCATCAAACTCAATGGTCCGCCTGGAAACAGGATTAGTAACAATAGAGGCCAGATTATGGATAAGTGTCCTGTCATATTGGCTAAAACGTATTCACACTAACTCTGGGCTTACCCACCTGATATTGAAGGACAACTTCGTATCCCCATGGAGGCAACTGTTGGAGATCAAACTGGGGTATTATGGATTCCCCACAACAGTATTTAATGTCAATGACCTACGACCACGCCAAAGGTCTGATTAAACAACGGATCTTAGACATGGAAAGGCAGCATGATCTGAATAGAGTCAAAGCGCACATAAGGGATATCATTGGCATCAACAGAAACACTTCAATGCCTTATATAAGAGAACTTGAATATTCCGAAAATAGAAGAGCGTTTATGCTTATGCGTATGGACATGCTGACTTCGGCCGTCCTGGAGGGCAGATATAAGAAAATCCCATATCTGAATCGGCTTTGTGTATGTGGTGTAGGAAGCATAAAAACCCTGTAGCACACACCCTTAGACTGTAAAATTTACGATAAGAGCCGGGAACGATATATTAATTCAATTAATTTGAACAGCAAGGGTAGCAACAGGAAGGGCTGTCTTCAGACCCTGCTGGAGGACAGAAATAAAGTTACAACTTACAATGTGGCCAAGTTTGGACGCTTGGCCATCAAGCTAAGGCAAGCTTGGACCAACCAAACGGATAAAGACCCCATTAAGTAGCGTATGCTTATCTAAGGTCATTTGGGCTAGTTAAGGCCCCTCAGGTCATTACAGGATGACAGTGTAAAAATAGATCTATCATATAAGACTCTTTGATATATACTGCACATATTAAACTTTACTGTTTTTGGAATTTTTATTTATGGTCATGAAGGTTTTGAAGATGTTGTTTTATTGGTTTGTAATTGACTTCATGTATTGATCCAACGTTTTAATGGCCTTTGGCTTAAAATTAAATAAAATTGAAAAAGTTGTTTAAACAATCATCCATTTTTCCTTGAGTCTCTTTACAAATGTTTTAATCCATGAAGCATCATTGTTATGTCTGGTTGGGCTTTCCCACATTTCATTCCAAACTTTACATGGGCCTAATTAAGTTTGCTCTCAATTTTCTCCTAGTGATGTATAGAACAACTGTCGGTTATTCTGAAATTGCATGTTTTCTCTATATTGTTTCAAGCATCATATCTTTCCGTTTTCTTTGCTGTAGCTGTTTTAATTCTTCATTAGTTTCAAGGATTGTTTTCCTTTCTAGGTCATATATTTTACATAGTCTGGCTTTTGCGTTTTCATTTTTAAGTTTGGAATCTTTCAAGTGTTTTAAGTTGGTGATGTTTGCACATAATTTATTTAATTTTTTTTTCCAGCCAAATTTTCCATCCTGGAGTGCCGGGAGTTTCCTGGGGTTTTTTTTGCAGCTTGTAACCAAGTTCCATGGTTGTTGTTTTTGCCTTCTTTGCCAAAGAAGTATGTCAATCAATCACTCAAAAACCTTTATTGGCACTAAAACCAGTAATCGTACAATCAAGATTATACTTTCCACTGCAATAAGATCAATATGGTGATGTTATGTCAAGGCTCCTTGAAATATTCAGCCTAGTTTATTACAACAGCAAGATATTCAGCTACACAGTCAGTCAAATCAGGTGGTTTATCTGCTGACATCATTTGGATTAAGCTCTCAGGGGAGCCAAAGAAATTTGAAATAAAAGAGAACCGGTGGTTCTTAAAGGGAATGTTACGATATCTCCTGGAAATAACAGCTGAGGAAAATATATTAAATCTGGCCAGCAAAAATGCCCAGCACTACAGTGGTTTAATGAGATTGGTGAAATAATTGGCACCAGTTACAGACAAAGGGGGCAAACCATAAAAATGAGGAGAGCAAATTAAATTGGAATCAGCTGCCAGAGTCTGAAGTTCAATGTCCTGAATTCTTTGGTGGATAATATGGTAAAGTTGAATTTTTCCACAATTTGTCACGGAGTTCAGGTTAATACCTATGGAAGTGATTTTAAAGTTAATAAAAGAGTACCATATGGAGATAAAGGGATCACTTAATAAATCAGTCAAAAGGGATTGGGAAGATTTCTGAAAGTGTAAATGAAGTCTAAATATAATAGGCAAGGGTAGTTGTAGAATGAAGCTCAAATTCACTTAATAATGTTGCAAGTCTAATCGTATTTGGGATGCCTAAAATCTTGCACAGAAAGAGGGCAGCTACATGTTCTATCTCATAGTTGGCCACAGTAATCCATATGGGGACCCCCAAAGAGGAGCTGGTTAGTGATTTTCGCCTGGAAAACTTGGACAGCAACAGAGACATATTGATGTCCAATATGGAAATGGAAATGGACTAATGTAGGAAACTGATTCATAGGCAAAGAATCTGCCACCTTACGATGGTAAGAACAGTTTAATTTGTAATGAAACAATAAACCTAAATATCGAAAAGATTTTACTTGTTCTATTGGCTTCCCATTTATTTTCCAGCTGGTACATTTCCAAGATTTGGAAACTGTCAGGATCTTTGATTTATCAGTGTTGATGGTTAGATCATTCTTGGAGCAGAAATCAGCAAAAGCTGAGAGTAATTCTATAAGACCTGACTTAGTGGTAGATAAGAGAACAGTATCATCAGTATACAATAGCAATGGAACAGAATATGAGTTCATCCTAGGAGCATGATGTTCAATTATGGCAATATGGTCTGGTAGATCTGGCATGAATAAATTAAAAAGAGCAGGAGCAAGGACACAAGCTTGTTTAATTCCATTAAAGATTGAGATATCTTTGGTCAGAAGACTTTTATTATTGATCCGAACTTGGCAACTATTGTCAGAGTGAACTTTATGTACCAAGAACAGCAGATGAGGGTCTATTCCTTTGCTGGCCAGTTTATTCCAGAGCAGAGATTGATTGATGGAGTCAAACGCTCCTCGAAGGTCAATAAAAGCAACAAAAAGCTTGCCATAGATAATATTTCTCAGCTAGAAAAACGAAAGTGAGTGAGTTTTCGAGCATTGAGGATCCCACTCAGGAGCCCACCTGTTCCTTACCAGGCAGGTTAAGATCAGTCATCCATTCTAAGAGATGTTTTGCTTGATGCTTAGCATATATTTTACCAAGTATTGAAAGTAAGCTAATAGGGTGGTAATTAGCTGGTATACTTGGATTGCCCTTTTAAAACACTGGAATAATGATAGATGTTAAACAGGAATCAAGAAAAATACCAAAATGGTCAATTAGAGTGAAAAGATGACACAGAGGTTTCACCCACCAGTGCAGATTGTTTTTAATTAAATCAGCCGGGATTCATCTGGACCCGGAGCCTTTCCTATTCTAGGGAGGCAATAAGTTCTAAGATCTCCTGTTCAGAGACTGGGGGCCAAGGAGGGACATCACAAGAAATTTGCCCAGCGAATTGAGTTGCCAGTATGTGTAAATTACTAGTTGCAAGTTTAAAGTATGGAGGAGAATCATAAGATATGTTTAATGTTGTGCAATCTTGTTTCCAAAAGGCAACAGTCTTTTACTGTAAATAATTTTGCAACAGAGCATGCTAAACCTGGTGCTTTTGGTATGGTTGTGTGACCACCATCAAGATTTGGGGGGAGCCCTCAGGGGTGTGTGTCTCCTTGGCTATAGGCTCCATGAACTCCAAACCCTTGTTATAGAACTGTTTTTTATTTGGATAAGGGAACAAGGTACAAATTTTATTTGGACAGCTGGTCCTCCCTGTCCTGACAGTCTTTAGGGGACTTAGTTAACTCCACTAGTTCCTGACTGCCTTCAGCCCTAGTTCTATTAATTGGCCTCCTGCATCTCCAGAACAGGGGCATGTGTCTAGTTCTCAACACTTAGCCCAGCTAATGGGTGGCCTTTATGAAGGACTGGAAGTGCAAGGCCAATGGAGGTCCCTGAGTCCCAACAGTTTGTCCTGCCTCTGGAGGATCTGTAATCGGTGCTCATTGTGGCACTTTCTCCATCAGCACTGCCTAACCCAGGTTAGGAAGGGCCCAGAGGCTTAGAACTTGACTGAGTGTCTGTGCTATCATTATGAAGTCCAGGATTAGGTGATGACCAGTGCACTCCTCTCACATACTTCACCTGTGGAAAAACAGTCTATATAAATGGAAAACCCCCTCCCATAGAAGTTGGGATAAAATTTAGTTACACACTAGATAATCAACCAAGCAAGCACATCCAAATCACAAAATGTAAGTCATTACCAAATGTAAAATGTCACAATAATTATTAACTCATTACTGTATGTTGTTTCCTCCGGGGTTCCTTTGGCCACTAACCATTGTTGCTGTTCATGGAACAAAGTTTCAAAGGGAAAGAACTGAATATCAAACAAGAGTCTTAATTTTATTAAGTGTGAAAGGCTACATTTACTCACACAATTTGCAACTTCTTATTTGGGGGCCATGTATTTATTTATTTATTTATTTATTTATTTATTTATTTATTTATTTATTTATTTATTTATTTATTTATTTATATGCTGCCCACTCTACCCAGAGGTCTCTGGGCGGCTTACAATAATTAAAATTCAATACAATAAAATGACTAAAATACAATTAAAATACAATTAAAATTGCCATCATCAGGACCCACAGTTGTTATTTCAATTAAAAGCCTTCTGGAACAGGAAGGTTTTCACCTGGCACCGAAATGTCATCAACGTCGGCGCCAGACGAATTTCAGTCGGGAGGGCGTTCCATAGTCTGGGGGCAGCTGTCAAGAAGGCCCTTTGTCTACAAGCCATCCCTCTTACCTCTTTGAGGGATTGCTCTTTCAAAAGGGCCCCCTGGCTAGATCTTAACTGCCGGGTAGGCTCATATGGAAGGAGGCGGTCCTTCAAGTATCCAGTATCAAGTATGCCATTTAGTCTCATTCTCATGTCTGAAGAAGTAGACTATGTTCATGAAGGTAAAAGGTAAAGGTTTCCCTTGACAATTTGTCCAGTCGTGTCCAACTCTAGGCGGCGGTGCTCATTTCTGTTTCCAACCAACCCATAGAGCTAACGTTTGCCCACAGACAATCCCCCGTGGTCACGTGGCCAGCATTGTAGCGTACAGCCCTGCCCTCACCTGTCTGTCACAGCTGAGCAGTGGAAAAGGAGCCAATGAGTGAACGGAAGGCGGTGCCAAGGGGGGAGGGGTTTGGATATAAAGGTGGGTGTAGGGAGTATGGGAGGAGAGTTCAGTGAGTGATAAGAGTTCAGTGAGTGATAAGAGTTCTGTGAGTGAGAGAGATTCTGGTAGTGAGAGACTGTGTGAAACTTAAGAGTGAACTGAGAGTTGATAGAGCTTTAAAGTTAAAGTAAAACTGCTTCAGATTCAAGTGATTATCAACCTGTGATTTACCTACTGCATATTAATCAGATGTTACCATTCCTGATCAAATAAATAAGTTAAGTTTCAAAGTTACACATGTCTCCTTGAGTGATTGGTATTGACACAGCAATACCTGGTGGCAGCTAAGAAGGAAGAAGAGCGAGAACCTCGTGGAGGCCTGAGGGAATAAGGGCTTCAGAGAGGCAGCTACAAGCATGACTAGATATGCAACACCGTTTACCTTCCCACCAAGATGGTACCTATTTATCTACTTCCATTTTTGCATTTTGCATGCTTTCGAACCGCTAGGTTGACAGGAGCTAGGAAAAGTGATGGGGGCTCACTCTGTCACGTGGATTCGATCTTATGACTGCAGGTCTTCTGACCTTGTAGCACAGAGGCTTCTGTGGTTTAACCTAAGTGCCACCACGTCCCTTTATGTTCATGAAAGCTCACATTAAATATTGCAGTTAGTCTTTAAGGTTCCTCCTTTTTGTCTTAAATTTTTTGTTTATGCATTTGTTTTATTTATATTTCTTCTCTGATATACAAGCAGGCGTGTGAGCTGAGGATGACATCTTCCTCCAACCACTAGGTATTGTTTTCAACTTGGCTGCAAATTATATTTTGTCTCAACTTCTCTGGTATGGGATTTACCATATTCTATGCGCCTCTGTTTTCAGCCATAAAGAAACCATGTCCTTTGATATAAAGTAATGTGAGAGGAGGGGTGCTGAGTTACCATATTTTTCTGTGTATAAGACACCCCATGTATAAGACACTCCCACTTTTCTAACCCAAAATTTCTTTCTTAGCAAGAAAGTGGAGGGGGAAAGCAATTCCTCCTTTCCCCCTACATTTTTGCTGCAAAAAGCAGCTTTCCTCCTCCTTTCATGTATAAAATGACCCTCAATTTTTCCTTTAATTATTTTAGGAAAAAGTGTCATTTTGTACATGGAAAAATATGGTACTTTTGGTATGGTTGTGTCAAACAAGACTGCAGTGATATTCTAATTTACATCCTAGGAAATAAAATTTGAAGCCTACTACCTCTGAACTGATACTACAGCCCACATTCTGGAATTTGGTTTAAACAGAGGGACATCCAGCCATACTTTTTGACAGACAGACAGACAGAAACCTTTATTGGCATACTGTACAAAAGTAAAACACATTAAAATGCAAATAAAACATTCAACAGCTAACATGTGGCAGGGGACATCCAAATGCATATTAGGGCTCGGTATTTATGTTTCTTCTGTACCATCCACAGCTCTGTAATGTTTAGTCCGATGAAGGCTTCTATAGGAGTCAAAGGTTAGCTTGTGATGTATTAATAGGCTAAGGAAGGTACCATTCACCCTTGTTTTCAGATTGGGTACAAAGACCACATTTTCTTGTTTTTTTGTTGGACATCGAATGTATTTTGTTGACTTGGTTGAACCTGGTCATTTAAAAAATTGATAACAAAATTAAATTGGGTAACATACACACAAGTAGTGATTATCTACATTTATCTTTGGAAAAAGGGATCCTTAACAATGGATCTTTAAGGGATCCTTAAAGAAATGGACCAGAGTTCTCCAAAACAGAATTGTCACTAATTGTATGCCTGTTTCTGTCAATTGTTTAATAATAAACTCTGCTACTTTTCAGGTTTAAGAGGGAAGACTGGTCCTGCAGGACAACCTGGGGAGAAAGGAGATCAAGGAGAACTTGGTAAAAAAGGACCTACAGGATTGTTAGGTGCTAAAGGTGATGTGGGTTCTGTTGGTCCAGCAGGCCCAAAAGGAGATAAAGGAGAAAGAGGAAAAACAGGTTTACCAGGAGTCTGTAAGTGTGGAAAAATAGTATTAAAATCTGCCTTCTCTGTTGGGATTACCACAAGTTATCCGGAAGAGAGAATTCCAATCATTTTCAATAAAGTTCTTTTCAATGAAGGAGGGCATTATAATCCTTCAAACGGGAAATTCATATGTGCCATCCCAGGGATTTATTACTTTTCATATGACATCACCTTGGCAAATAAACATCTTGCCATTGGCCTTGTCCACAATGGGAAATTCCGGATAAAAACTTTTGATGCTAATACAGGAAACCATGATGTAGCTTCTGGGTCAACAGTGATTTATCTTCAGTCAGAGGATGAAGTATGGCTTGAGATCTTCTACACTGATCAGAATGGCCTCTTTGCTGATCCAACCTGGGCAGATAGTCTGTTTTCAGGATTCCTCTTGTATGTTGATACAGACTATCTTGATGCCCTGTCAGATGATGATGAACTGTGATGCTTAAAATGTTTATTTAACTCTACATGAACATAAGACAACAAACAGATTCTGATCTTTATTGTTAATCAGAAAAATCAGTAATCAAAATTGGCCTGGGAATTTGATTTTGTTCTCAGGGCACCTGTAGTACAAGAATTGTTCAGTGATAAGTACTTCTGTGGTTGCTGTTTTTATCAAACAGATGATTCTGCTAATTCTGTGTAGTCCTCTCAAATCAATGTTTATAATAATATTTAAACAATATAAGATAATGTGTGTGCAGTGTTATATAAAATATGTTGGTTAATAATATGCTTCTTAAGTAATGACATGGACATGAATAGTTAGTGCTATGAAGCTGGGTAAGAAAATCAACAATAAACTTTTTTATTATTCTAAAGAGTTGTTCATGTAAAGAAAATCAGTTATGGTCTTAAAACCTGTGTAGAGGGCTTTGTGGATTACAGCCATCCTACAGCACCAATAGTTGTTGTTTCTACCTGTTACATACAGCACTGATGTTACCTGTCTGTCATGGGTTTGGAGGGAAAGTTCCATCCTATGGGGAGTGGAAGGCGGGACATCAGGAGGAGGGGCTGTACTGTATATATATATGGAGTTTGTGTGGAGCTAAGAAGGAGAAGCTGGAGAAGAGCTGAGAGAAGAAGCTTGAGTGGGAGTCTGTGTGTCAGACAGGGTACTACTGTGTGTCAGTCAGTACCAACCTGATAGGTTCAGGTGTCTGTAGGGTTAGCCAGAACTGATAGGTTCAGGGTCTGTGCTTTAGTTAAATGCGTTCTGTGTGAACCAAACTAGTGTAGGTATGATTGAGACTAAGCCACGTTACTGTATCTTATTCATTTGATCATTTTATTTTCCCTGTGTGTTATGTAAATAAACCTTATTCTTTTATTTGTTAAAAGTCCATCCCTGGTCTGTGTGACTTCTTATAGGGAATGGTTGGTGGCAGCTTAGTGAAAGTGGGTGACATATCCCAGTAGGTCTGGGTTTGTCACATTGATTGGTGTCCAGCGTGTGGGATACGACTGGTCCAGTTGTCCAGTGGTCCAGCAAAGCCTTGGCAAGTGTGCCCAGAGCAAGGGGGGTCTAGTCAGGGACAATCTGAGGGCGCATAGGTAATCTTCTAGGCGTACCTCACGGGGAGGTGCGCTAGTGGAAGAACGTGCCAACTGGGGACTAGATTAGGGAGCTCTGAGGCAACCTGTTTTGGCGGGAAAAAAGCTGAGGCAAAACTGTGTAAAGTAGCAGTGATCTAGCCTGTCTGCTGAGAGGCCTAGCAGAGGGGGGTTGGACTCTGGCTGGCAACAGTTGCAAGTTAGTGCTGAAGAACAGCAGCAATCTAGAGAAGGCTGGTTCTGAGGCAAAAGAGAAAAAAAAAGTGGTCGCTTTATTTTGAGGCTTGACTTTTGAAAGCAGCCTGTTCTGGGGGGGGATTAGGCCCTTGACTCGAAGCCAAATGGCAGAAATGGGTGAAGTAAAAGACCCCCAGGTTGACCAAGGTTCTGAGGATGAATTTGGCTCAGTGCAGGGTGACACGGGAGAACAGAACCCAGAACTCAGGAAAATGCTCATAGCCCAACAGCATGAACTGAGGATGAGGCAATTGGAAAGAGAAGAAAGATTAGAGAGAGAAAGAAGGGAGGAAAGGGAAAGGCAATTTGAAATGGAAAAGGAAGAGAAACAGGAAAGGGAAAGGGAGAGGCAAAGACAATTTGAATTGGAATTGCAGAGAGAGAAAATGGCGTTTGAGTTAAGAAAATTGGAACTGATGAATCAGAACAATAATAACAATAGAGATTCTGAGGTGGGCCAATTGTCTAAAACTGACCTGAAGAAATTCCCTGTATACCATAAGGGAGATTGCCCTGAGGTGTTCTTTTCCCTAGTGGAAAGAGCGTTTGTGGACTTCTCAGTAAGGGAAACTGAGAAGATGACCATCATGCGATCTTTAATCAGTGGCAGCCTGGCAGAAGTCTATGCAGAGATGCCAGAGGAACTGATGAAAGATTTTGCAGAGTTTAAAAAACTGGTGTTTGCCAGACATGGGATAAATGCGGAACAGCTGAGGCAAAGATTCAGGTCACTCACCAAGAAACCAGAGCAGACTTTTACCCAAGTGGGGGCCCAACTGGTGAGGCTGCTAGAGAAATGGCTATCTCAGGAGGGAACAGAGACCTTCCAGCAGCTCAAAGACCTGATAGCGCTGGAACAGTTCTATTCAGTCCTGCATGGGGAACTGAAGTTCCAGGTGAGGGAAAGGAAACCGAAATCTGTGGCAGAGGCGGCCGAAATCGCCGATTTTATTTCCCAAATAAGAAAGCCCTTAGGTGCTGAGGGGAAATTGATGGGTAAACCCAAAGAAACCTACAGCAAGTACCCTCAGGGACCAGGGAAAAACCAGCAAGGGGGAGGGGCCCATGGGGAAGGGAAGCCCTCAGACATGAAACCAAGACCTCAGATTTTGGAGGGAAAACCAAAACAAGATGAGAAAGACTCAAAATACACCAGAAAATGTTATTTCTGTCAAGGAAAGGGCCATCTAATCTCAGAGTGTGAGAAATTAAAGCAGCTAAAAGGAATTGTGCCTCATGATTCGAGTGGAACCAAGCCAAAAGCTGTGTTCTGTGTCCAGAAAGAGCAAAGCTCCTTGTCACTGAGGGAGCCTGTTGCCATGGCTACTCAATCTGGAACAGTGACATCTGCTGATCAGGCTGAGGAAAATGGTCCTCTTGTGGAGGTCAAGCGCTGCTTGCTAGTGAGAACAGATTCTCAGTTGTTTGAAACAGCAGGGGTGGACGTAGGAATACTTGACCATCAGTATCGGGGGTTAAGGGATACTTGTTCCCAGGTGACCCTGTGCCATCCAGATATTATTCCTAGGGAGTATATAATCCCGAATGAGAGCATAAAGGTGGCAGGGATTGAGGGACAGGTGATCTCGCTGCCAGTAGCTGAGGTACCTATGAACTTTCAAGGCTGGAGGGGAGTTTGGCGGCTAACGATTTCATCGACTCTGCCAGCAGCCGTGCTCGTGGGAAATGACCTGGCTAGTGATTACACGTTCACAAGCCACCACGGGGACAGTTCAGGGGGGTAATGATGAGCCCGAGACGGAAGCAGGTGGGGGGAGTTCCGAAGCTGTGGTGGAAACCTTAACCACAGACAGCAGATTTGGCCAAGAGCAAAAGGCAGACGCCACTCTCCAAAAGTGTTTTGAACAGGTGACAGACGCCCAGCTAACACCTGAAACCCCAGTGAGATTTCTAGAGAAAAAGGGGATTTTATATAGGGAGACCCTGAGGAATATCTCAAAAGGGGGAGATGGGATCAGAAGTCAGCTAGTGGTACCTGAAAAGTATCGCCCCATGATCTTACAAAGGGGGCACTCTGACATGTTTGCTGCGCACTTAGGGGTGAACAAGACACAGCAGAGAATCACACAGAATTTTTACTGGCCTGACATAGGGAAGCAGATCAGGGAGTTCTGTAAAAAATGTGATGTGTGTCAGAGGCAGGGGAATAACCGTGACAGGACCAAAGCAAAGTTGTGCCCTTTGCCTGTGATTGACACTCCGTTCAAATGCATAGGGGTGGATATTGTGGGACCTTTGCCCAAGGCCACAAAGAGGGGGAACAGGTTCATTCTCACCATTGTGGACCATGCCACGAGGTACCCTGAAGCCATACCCTTGTCTAACATTGAAACTAACACAGTGGCAGATGCCTTGGTGGGGTATATGTCCAGGATGGGATTTGCCTCAGAAATAATCACAGATTTGGGCGCATCGTTTACATCGAAGCTCATGAAACGGTTATGGCAAATCTGTGGAATTAAACACAAGGAAACCACTGCCTATCACCCTGAAAGTAATGGGTTAACGGAGAAGTTCAATGGGACTCTAATGCGCATGATTAGGGCTTACTTGGCAGAGAATCCAAACAATTGGGACCAGAAGCTGCAATCCCTTTTGTTTGCTTATCGATCAGTGCCACAAGCCAGTACCGGGTTCAGTCCGTTCGAACTCTTGTTTGGGAGAAGGGTGAAAGGCCCCCTTGATTTAATCAAACAAGAGTGGGAGCAGATCACCCAGGATGACCCACAAGATGTTGTGATATATATAGACTCTTTAAGGAATGACCTAAAGAGAAACCTAGAGCTAGCAGCAGAGACCCTGCAAGCTCAAAAGGTCAGAAAGAAAGCTTGGGATGACCAGGAAGGCAGGGAGAGGCGCTTTAACCCAGGGGAGGAAGTGCTGTGGCCTAGGCCCTGCAAAGAGAACAAACTGCAGCTGGGTAGCCCAGAAATAAAATACTTGGGTCACATAGTAGGGGGAGGAGTGATCAAACCCCTAGAGGCCAAGATAGAAGCAGTTCGTGATTGGCCTAGACCCAACTCCAAGAAAAAAGTCAAATCATTTCTTGGGTTGGTGGGCTACTACAGAAAGTTCATCCCGAGGTTTAGCGAGATTGCAGCTCCGCTGACCGATCTGACGAGGAAGAAGACTGATGACCGCATCCCGTGGACCAGCGACTGTGAGGAGGCGTTCCAGAGGTTGAAGGAGGCCCTCATCAATTATCCAGTGCTGCGTGCTCCAGACTTCGACCGGGAGTTCATCATCTACACCGATGCGTCTAACAGCGGGGTAGGAGCAGTTCTTTGCCAGGAGGATGAGAATGGTGACCAGCATCCAGTGTCCTACCTGAGTAGGAAACTCCAGAAAGGTGAGAGACATTTGGCAACCGTGGAAAAGGAGTGCCTGGCCATAGTCTACGCGATCCAGAAGGCCAAGCCTTACATCTGGGGAAGACATTTTATTCCGTGCACTGACCATTCACCACTGCAATGGTTAAAGACAATGAAATCCCACAATAGCAAACTTATGAGGTGGGCTTTAAACCTGCAAGACTATGACTTTGAAGTGAAGGTGGTCAGAGGGTCAATGAACTGTGTTGCTGACGCCTTGTCAAGAAGACCTGAAGAATGAAGACGGCGAAGAAACATGGACTATGTATATATTTTGATGACTAAAGGTTAAATGCACCTGTTTTTTGAACTTGGTTTGTATGAATAAAGGTAACTTGATGTATTGTAAATGGTAAATGTTTAAATGCCTAATTGATATGTTTATCCTAGAGTAAGTATGGTATTGTATGTTAATGTATAACTGTTTTGTGTGTTTTAACCAGGTTGTTTTTTGTAGAAAAGCACTTTAGCTTTCCCCCTACAAAACAACTTATAAAGAGGGGAGGTGTTACATACAGCACTGATGTTACCTGTCTGTCATGGGTTTGGAGGGAAAGTTCCATCCTATGGGGAGTGGAAGGCGGGACATCAGGAGGAGGGGCTGTACTGTATATATATGTGGAGTTTGTGTGGAGCTAAGAAGGAGAAGCTGGAGAAGAGCTGAGAGAAGAAGCTTGAGTGGGAGTCTGTGTGTCAGACAGGGTACTACTGTGTGTCAGTCAGTACCAACCTGATAGGTTCAGGTGTCTGTAGGGTTAGCCAGAACTGATAGGTTCAGGGTCTGTGCTTTAGTTAAATGCATTCTGTGTGAACCAAACTAGTGTAGGTATGATTGAGACTAAGCCACGTTACTGTATCTTATTCATTTGATCATTTTATTTTCCCTGTGTGTTATGTAAATAAACCTTATTCTTTTATTTGTTAAAAATCCATCCCTGGTCTGTGTGACTTCTTATAGGGAATGGTTGGTGGCAGCTCAGTGAAAGTGGGTGACATATCCCAGTAGGTCTGGGTTTGTCACACTACCCTCCTCCTCTTCCTTCATAATTTATAAAAACACTGAAAATGACCAGGCAGTGTGGTAATAGAAAACGCACAGATTCATAATTTTAAAAATTGACACAGAAACATAAAGGAATTTAGAAAATCATACCTTGAAAACTGTTTGCCCAGACATTGCCATATCTGTGTCAAATTTGGTGCAGTTTCAAGTTACAGTTTTTTGTTTGGGATGCTCCAATCTTTTGAGTGGCCTTATGGAATGCTGATTTGCTTTGTTGCACAATATCTATTTTTGTGAGACAATAATATTAATTGAATGCTTTGAAATGTAGTACAGCCTCTTAATTTTACTATATTTTAGATGGAATATGTAAAGAATCTTCAGAGGAAATAATATTGGCAGAAACAGACATTAACTCTTGATAAATTATTAATATATTAATGTTTCAGTAGAAATGTGATGAATCAATAAATGGTAACTGCAGCTTAATGTAGAACACTATACATTAATGGAGCATATTTTAAACCAATCACTCTGCAATCACCTTGAAAACAATACAGTAATAACTAGAAGCCAACATGGATTTGTCAAGAACAAATCCTGCCACTTGAATCTTATCTACCATCACTTTGCTTTACCTGTTTTGCCCATACAATTCTCACCATAATTTTTATTATATTTTTTTTTCATTAAAACACATTTTCAGAATATTGAGCATCTTTACAGATTGCATGGCAATACACAAAAATACATGAAAAATAAACAATAACATACTATGGCTACAATCCTCTGGGGAAAAGCCACAACAAGGGGCAGTGGCATAGTGTGTGTGGGCTACAGGGGCAGTCACCCTGGGCACAACATTCTTAGGGAGTATGGGCCACCCTGGCTGGCATGCTTTTGCAGCCACTTCTTGCACTCCTCTTTCCCCTCCTGGCAGTTTGAGTCTGAGTGGCCAGGGGCACTGGGCCTGCCTCCGCCTCAAGCAGCTACATCACTGCTTCATGGCATAAATCCAGGGGCTTCTCCTCATGCCCTGTCCCACCCCACCGCGTGTTGCATCACAGAGCCCCACAATACTTGCCTTGCCCCACATGGTGGCCACTGACAAGGGACTCTCATGTGCACTGTAACACAAAAGACAAGCCTATCAAAGTGGTGAAACTGTTGCATGGTGGCTTTTGTACCTGTGCTCTTTTGCAAAATAAAATTTTGGATAATAGAGACACCAATGTATATCTTGTTGCTTAGTGTTGTTGCACTAGAACAGTGATTCTCAAACTTGAGTCCCCAAATGTTCTTGGACTGCAACTCCCAGAAATCCTGGCCATCACAACAAGTGGTGAAAGCTTCTAGGAATTGTAATCCAAGAATATCAGGGGAATTGCAATCCAAGACAAGTGGCGGGATCTGAATAGAGTCCAGTAAAGCCAAAGGAAAAAGCAAATTTTTCTGAGTCAAAGATACCTATTAGTCAGAGAGAGGTCTGTCATGAAGGAATGAGTGACTTGCTAGAGCTTTTGTGGAAAAGCTAAGTAGCAGGGGTCAGGAACGCAGATCTTGGGGGACTAAAGATAGGGAAAGAATCTGAGGGGAAAATTCTTTTTGAGGTTTACCTCAAGATTTGAATAGACCAGAGGGCTAGCTTGGGATCCAAGGCTCTAAGAAGGGAGCACTGGTGGACAAAAGCTGAAGCCAGGATCAGAAACAGGTCTGAGGTGACAGGAACAAGCAGAGACTTGGAAAAATAATCTGAAATAGTTTTGTGTCTGGAGGCAAGAAAATAGATTGTCTCAGACCAAAGAACAGCGTGGCTACTGAGGTGCCAGAAGAAACAGTGTAGCAATCCTTAGCTGCCGAGGGAGAGCTACAAAGTAACTCAGAAAGGAAAAAAGTATTTTAAACAGAGGCTTGATTATGTCTCTGCAAAATAGAGTGCTTGAAGCCATACCCAACTTTTTTGGACCATGGACTGGTTGAGGGCGGGGGCTCTGTGTGCGGACCGGTTGGGGGGCAGGGGCACCCCCACACTCACAGGTGGGTGTGTCAGAGGGGCATGTCATGCTTGTGAAGGGGCGTGTCGCACCTGTCCCCCAACAGTACCCCCCTCCATTCTCCATACCCCTGCAACCGGGCACTCACACTGCCAAGTCAATGCTCATCTCCTCCTCCTCTCCCCCTCCTCCTGCCCCCCACCCATGACACAACAAAACTCCTCACAGCATGAAAGGGACCAAATGGACACACTACTGCCCTCAGTCACCCTCCCCCCATGAGCGCCGCAACAACCTGCCCGGTCTTCAACACCCTCTACTTCCCCGCCACCGGAGAAAAGAGGAGCCCAATGGGCAACAAACACCCCAGCGCCAAATCCACCACCAGGTGCAACACTCCCCTCCACCCCACCCCTCCACCCATCGCAGCACCAAATGACACCCCCTAACCAAAACCACCAGTTCCCTGGCCTCCAGTGAGAGTGAGAAAGAAAGGGACAGAACACAGTATCCCTCCAAAAAGAGCTGCAGACACGAGCCTCAGAAAAGGAAGAAAAAAGAGGGAGGAAGGTGAGAGGAGAGCAACAGACAAGCAGCACATCCCGAACCCGCACACCATCCACATAATCCACCCCCACAACCCTCTACCCCCCCTCCACAGAAGCACTGGATGGGAGGAGACCGTCCACAGCAAATCCCACTGAAAAAAGGGGGGATGAAAGCAAAAAGCCCTGCCCACCCCCACTCCACTCCCAATCCAATCCACTCTCCCTCCCTCCCCACGAACACCAGAAACACCTCAGTGCTGTGCTACAACAGCTCTCCCCCTCCCTCCCACCCCCACCCCAACAGTGCCCCAAAACAAATTCTCCCTCAAAGCAGAGAAACAGCTGCCCCAGTGCCCCATGTGCCCTGACCCCCCCCACCCCTTCCCCATCCAACACCGTCACACTCAAAAAGCCAAGTGCTCGCCCAAAAACTGAAACCCCAAAGAAGACCCCCTGCTCCATCCCAGCACCTTTCCTTCAAAAAGATGACATCACCCAGAAAACATCACCCCCCCCTGCAGAGATGATCCCCTGTGCCCATGTGTGTGTGTGTCTACATGCCCCTTCCCCATCTCCATCTGGAAGTAGACAGCAGCTTCCCCATCATTTATCTATCTGTGAGATGGAAAGAAGAAAGCGAGAGAAGATACCCAAGGAGTGGGCAAGAGGGCCTCTCCCCAGGCGACAGCCTCCCTTCAAAAAACAACAACAACTGGGATGAAACAAAAGGTCCTCCCTGGAGCCCCAGCCTCCAAGTGAGCACCTGGCTCTCCAGTTGCAAAAATGCTGGACAAAAAGGCAGTGGCAGCAGCAGGGCAGCAAAGGGGCAGAGGAACCAGGAAGCACGGGCACCAAGGCAGCTGTTTATTTCTCTGCCCTGAGGGAGAACCAACCCCAGGACACCGGTGGGGTGAAAGGCAAGAAAGAAGGGGAAAAGCCACCACCGCACAACACTGAGGAATCTTCAACACTCACAAGGAGGGAGGGAGAGTGGACCAGACTGAGAGTGGAAGGGGGTGGGCCGGGCCCGCTGCCCCTGTCCCCCCCCTCCTCAATGGGACTGTCACACACCTCCAGTTCCCCTGTTTGTTCTTCTACACACCCAGGTTCCCTTTAGGGCATGACATTTAATTTTCACCCTTTTTCGCTGCCACCAGTGGATTTATTTTGTCCACAATGTAAATTATTTCACTCAGACACTAGCTGCCAACCACTGAATGTTTTTATTAAAATTACAGATGTTTATTTATTTACTCAGAATCACAATCATTGAAATGTCTTATTTACTTATTTGTCACTAAACCAACTAGTGTATTTACTTGTTATTTTTCTCACTTCTAACTTTGACTATCTAGCTCTTTCTCTAACTCCTAACTGCAATCCTAAATCTAACTCTTACCCATCCCTAACTGAAATCCCTAGCTGATCTTTAACTGTCTTCCATTCTCTTCTTATATTTCCTTAGATCTGCCCCTTCTGTTCAACCATTGGTTGCTAATTCAAGGTTCCATTGTGATGGACAGGAGTGGTTACTGACATGTCCGCCACAGGGACCTATCCTCAAAAAGTCTCCTGCCATCCAGCACCCCCACAGAAAGCGATGGAAAGCCATGGGGAATAGGTCACACAAACAGTGTGTGGGTTGGGGATGTACCGCCCACTGAATGCTCCCCCTCCCCCTCCCCCTCTCCCCCTCCCTTCCCTTCCTTCCTCTCTGAAACCCACATTCACAGACCCCCCCAGGGGGAGACCGTGCTCTGTCCCTTCGCCACCCCCACCGGAAGCTGGGGGAACAGTGGCTTTTGTAAGTGGGGGGCTCAAAAGGTCCATTGTCACCTGGTGCTTCAATAGGCAAAAGGGTTGGGGAGGGGCGGAAAAGAGTACCACGCCTGGTGGCAGAGGCGACACCGGGGCATCCACTGCCCATCAAGCTCCCCCCTTCAAGTGGCAAGGAGGCAGAGGGTGCCAGAAACCCAGCAGGCCCCCACAGTGCTCATGAAGGGACAGTGACAGAAAGCAGCCAAGCTTCTACCCGACCCCTCTCACGTGGGAAAGAGCTTCACCATGTCGCAAGCAGGAAGTAGAGCAGGAAGAGCGAGAAAGAAAAGGAAGAAATGATTGCCAACCTGACAGCATGAATACCTGGCTGTGGAAGGAACAAGGAATGGAGGGGGCACCACTGAAGGGCAAGCGCGACACCCCCATGCGGGCGGGGGGTGGAGATCTATGTCCGCAGTCCAGTTCCAGGAAGCCCATGGACCAGCACCGGGCTGTGGACCGGGGGTTGAAGACCCCTGCCATAGAAGAAATGTAGGAGCCCTCGTAGTCAGTGGGAAAAGCTGTACTGGGATATAATCTCAAAAATGATAGAATGATTTCATTACGAATCCAAGGCAGACCTTTCAACATCACAGTAATCCAAGTTTATGCACGAACCATTGATGCTGAAGAGGCTGAAATTGAACAATTCTATGAAGACTTACAACACCTTCTAGACTGACACCAAAGAAAGATGTTCTTGCCATTATAGGGAATTGGAATGCTAAAAAAGGGAGTCAAGAGATGAAAGGAAGAACAGATAAGTTTGGCTTTGGCATTCAAAATGAAGCAGGGCAAAGGCTAATAGAGTTTTGTCAAGAGAACAAGCTGGTCGTCACAGACTCTCTTTTCCAACAACACAAGAGGAACCAAAGATGGAGGAGCTGTATACAGTCAGCAAAAACAAGAGCTGGAGCTGACTGTGGCTCTGATCATCAGCTTCTCATAGCAGAATTCAAGCTTAAACTGAAGAAAGTAGGAAAAACCACTGGGCTAGTCAGGTATAACCTAAACCAAATCCCTTATGAATACACAGTGAAAGTGAAGAACAGATTTAAGGAACTAGATTTGGTGGACAGAGTGCCTGAAGAACTCTGGATGAAGGCTTGTAACATTGTACAGGAAGCAGCAACAAAAGTCATCCCAAAGAACAGGAAATGCAAGAAAGCAAAGTGGCTGTCCAATGAGGCCTTAATAATAGTAGAGAAGAGAAGGGAAACAAAATGCAAGGGAGATAGGGAAAGTTACAGAAAACAGAATGCAGACTTCCAAAGAATAGCAAGGAGAGGCAAGAGGGCCTATTTAAATGAACAGTGCAAAGAAAGAGATGAAAATAATAGAAAAGGAAAAACGAGAGATCTGTTCATGAAAACTGGAGCTATTACAGGAATATTTTGTACAAAGATGGACATGATAAAGGACAAAAATGGTAGGGACCTAACAGAAGCAGAAGACATCAAGAACAGGTGGCAAGAATACACAGAAGAATTATACTAGAAAGATTTGGATGTCCCGGACAACCCAGATAGTGTGGTTGCTGACCTTGAGCCAGACATCTTAGAGAGCAAGGTCAAGTGGGCCTTAGAAAGCTTGCCTAACAACAAGGCCAGTGGAGGTGATGGCATTCCAGTGGAACTATTTAAAATCTTAAACAATGATGCTGTTAAGGTCCTACGCTCAACATGCCAGCAAGTTTAGAAAACTCAGCAGTGGCCAGAGGTTTGGGAAAGATCAGTCTATATACCAATGCCAAAGAAGGGCAGGGCCAAAGAATGCTCCAACTACCGTATAATTGCACCCATTTTACACGCTAGCAAGGCTATGCTCAAAATCCTACAAGGTAGTCTTCAGCAGTATGTGGACCGAGAACTGCCAGAAGTATAGCTGGATTTCGAAGGGGCAGAGGAACTAGAGACCAAATAGCTAAAATGTGCTGGATTATGGAGAAAGCAAGTAAGTTCCAAAAAAATATCAGTTTCTGATTCACTGAGTATGCAAAAGACTTTGATTGTGTTGACCACAACAAACTATGACAAGTTCTTAAAGAAATGACCACTTTATCTATCTACTGAGAAATCTATATGCAGAACAGGCAGCAGCAGTTAGAACTGGATATGGAACAAATGATTGGTTCAAAATTGGGAAAGGAGTACAACAAGGCTGTATATTGTCTCCCTGCTTATTTAACTTATATGCAGAATACATCATGCGAAAGGCAGGACGGATGAATCCCAAGCCAGAATTAAGATTGCCGGAAGAATTGTCAACAACCCCAGATATGCAGATGATACCACTCTGATGGCAGAAAGTGAGGAGGATTTAAAGAACCTCTTAATGAGGGTGAAAGAGGAGAGCACCAAAAATGGTCTGAAGCTCAACATCAAAAAATGAAGATCATGGTCACTGGTCTCATCACCTCCTGGGAAATAGAAGGGGTAGATATGGAGGCAGTGACAAATTTTACTTTCTTGGGTTCCATGATCACTACAGATGGTGACAGCAACCACAAAATTAAAAGATGCCTGCTTCATGGGAGGAAAGCGATGATAATCCTAGACAGCATCTTCAAAAGCAGAGACATCACCTTGCCGACAAAGGTCCACATAGTGAAAGCTATGGTTTTTCCAGTAGCGATGTATGGAAGTGAGAGCTGACCGCCACAGAATCAATGCTTTTGAACTGTTGTGCTGGAGGTGACTTTTGAAAAGAGAACAAACCTATCCATTTTGAAAGAAATCAACCTTGAGTGCTCACTGGAAGGACAGATCCTGAAGCTGAGGCTCCAATACGTTGGCCATCTCATGAGAAGACTCCCTGGGAAAGACCCTGATGTTGGGAAAATATGAAGGGAAGAGAAGAAGGGGACGACATAGTACTTGAAGCAGACTAGATGGTTGGTCAGTGTCACTGAAGCTACCAACATGAATTTGACCCAACTCCAGGAGGCAGTGGAAGACAGGAGGGCCTGGCATGCTCTGGTCCATGGTGTCATGAAGAGTCCGATGTGACTCAACAACTAAACAACAACATGTACTCTGGATTTTGCATACGTCTTAATCAATTCTTGATCAAATATTTTTCCCCAAAGTGACTGTGCAACAATAGGAATGCATACCCAGAAGTACAGTCTATATATTAACAACTTACAGTATATCACAGAAGTGAGTACACCCCTTCACATTTCATAAATATTTTAGTACAGTGGTGCCCCACATAGCGACGATAATCTGTTCCAGATAAATCGTCGCTATCCGGAAACATCGCTATACGGGGCAAAAAAACCCATAGGAACGCACTGAAACCCCTTCAATACGTTCCTATAGGGGATAAACGCACCGCTAAGTGGAAATCCTCCATAGGGCCACCATTTTCGCTGCCTCGGTAAGCGAGGAATCAGCGCAAAAATGCTGTGGACGGCCATTTTGTTGACGCAGCAGCCATTTTGGAACTGCCGATCAGCTGTTTTAAAACATCGCAATGCGAAGATCGGTAAGTGAAACGCTTACCGATCATCACAATGCGATTTTTACCCTATCTAAACATCGCAAAAAAAGCGATCGCAAAATCCGCATCGCTATGTGGATTTGTTGTTAAACGAGGCACTCATTATGCGAGGCACCACTGTATATCTTTTCATATGAGAACACTGAAGAAATGAAACTTGGCTACAGTGTAAAGCAGTGAGTATGCAGCTTGTATAACAGTGTAAATAATGCAACACACAGTTAGTAATGTCTAAACCACTGGCAACAAGAGTACAACCCTAAGTGGACCCAAGTAGCCATTTTCCGTCCCTGGTGTCATTAGACCTATTAGTGTCACAAATCTCAGGTGTGAAGGGGGAGCAAGTGTTATCGCTCTCATTCTCTCAGCATGGTCACTGGAAGTTCCACATGGCACCTCATGGCAATGAACTATCTGAGGATCTGAAAAAAAAATTGTTGTTCTACATAAAGATGCCCTATGCAATAAGATTGCCAAAACACTGAAACTGAGCTGCAGCACAGTGGCCAAGACCATACAGTGGTTTAATAGGACAGGTTCCACTCAGAACAGGCCTCACCATGGTCGACCAAAGAAGATGAGTGCCTGTGCTCAGCATCATATCCAGAGGTTGGCTTTGGGAAATAGACGTATGAGTGCTGCCAGCATTGCTCCAGAGGTTGAAGGGGTGGGGATTCAGCCTGTCAGTGCTCAGACCATACGTTGTACACTGCATCAAATTGGTCTCCAGGGCTGTCATCCCAGAAGGAAACATCATCTAAAACTGATGCACAAGAAAGCCCGCATACAGTTTGCTGCAGATAAGCAGACTAAGGACATGGATTTCTGGAACCATTTCTTGTAGTCCAGTGAGACCAAGATAAACTTACTTGGTTCAGATGTTGTCCAGCATGTGTGGCAGCAACCAGGTGAGGAATAGAAAGACAAGTGTGTTGTGCCTACAGTCAAGCATGGTGGTGGGAGTGTCATGGTCTGGGGGTGCATGAGTGCTGCCGGCGCTGGGGAGCTACAGTTCATTGGGGGAACCATGAAGGTTCTGTGTACTGTGACCTACTGAAGCAGAGCACGATCCCCTCCCTACGGAGCCTGGGCCACAGGACAGTATTCAAACATGATAATAACCCCAAACACACCTCCAAAGCGACCACTGCCTTGCTAAAGAAGCTCAGGGTAAAGGTGATGGACTGGCCAAGCACGTCTCCAGACCTAAACCCTATTGAGCATCTGTGGGGCACCCAGAAACAGAAGATGGAGGTGTGCAAGTTCTCTAACTTCCACCAGCTCTGTGATGTTGTCATGGAGGAGTGGAAGAGGACTGCAGTGGCAACCTGTGAAGCTCTGGTGAACTCTATGCCCAAGAGGGTTAAGGCAGTGCTGGAAAATAATGGTGGCCACACAAAATATTGACACTTTGTGCCCAACGTGGACATTTTCACTTAGGGGTGTACTCACTTTTGTTGCCAGTGGTTTAGCCGCTAATGGCTGTGTGTTGCATTATTTTGAGGGGACAGCAGATTTACACCGTATACTCACTGAGCCTCATGGCACAGTGGCTAAATTGCTGTACTGCAGCTAAAACTGTGCTCACGACCCAGGTAGCCGGCTCAAGGTTGACTCAGACTTCTATCCTTTGGATGTCAGTAATGTGAATACCCAGCTCCGGGGGGGGGGCAATGTGTAGCCTGCATAATTAACTTGTAAACCACCCAGAGAGTGCTTGAAGCACTATGGGGCAGTATATAAGCAGCATGCTTTGCTTTGCTTTTGCTTTTGTTTTACATTGCAGCCAAGTGTCATTTCTTCAATGTTGTCACATGAAAATATATATAGTACTAAAATATTTATGAAATGTGAAGAGGTGTACGCACTTCTGTGATGTATCCAAAGATATATCTGTGGTATATATCTGTCGGAATGCAAATTCTGCCACGTATGGCCCTTCCAAGAAATTCCTGGCTTGTGTGGCTGATAATTTTATCCTCCAAAAAGTAGAGAAAGAAACTAGAGGGTTAGTTATCCCTGACTTGATTCTAACTAATAGATTTGGTGGATCAAGTGGCAGTAAGGGGAATCATGTTCTACTAGAATTCTTGATTTTAAAGGAAACGAAAGCAGAGTGTAGTCACACATATATGCTAGCTTTTAAAAAAGCCAATTTTAATGAACTCAAAACAAGGATAAGTAAGGATAAGGATAAGAAAAGGAGTCCAAGAGGGATGGGAGCGTCTAACAAAGAAAATTAAGGCACAATTTCAAACAATTCCAACAAGCAAAAAAATGGTGGGAGATTGGGGGTAGGGAAGAATATTTGGCAGATTGTCTTCTTCCAGCTAAATCTACCCGAATCACCCGATACAGCCAGCAGGGATGGCTAAGGGGCCTGACGCCGAGGGAGCCCAGAAGGAAAAAACAAGAAACCGGGCCTTCTCGGCGGTGGCCCCTTGGCTGTAGAACACTCCCTACTGAAATTCGGCTGGCACCCTTGCTGGGTGTCTTCAAAAGCCAGTTAAAAACTTGGCTATTCAAGCAGGCCTTCCCTCCAGTCAATTAAGTGATTTCTATTTCTCCTTTTTTTAAAAGTTATGCCATCTTGATAATGTGTCATTTGGAATTAATTGTTATAATTGTATTTTTTGTGATTTTATACATGTTATATTGATGTGCTTTTATCTATGTAAGCCACCCCGAGTAGACATTGTCTAGAGGGGTGGGGTAAAAATCTAATAAATAAATAAATAAATAAAATAAAATAAAAAGCCAGTGTGGCTTCATAAAAAGTCCAGAGGTACCAGATGTGTGGAGGAGGACTAGTGCTGGCCCTATCTACAAAAAGAGCAAAAAGGAGGAACCAGGGAACTACAGACCCGTCAGCCTGACTATGCAAGAACCTAGAAAACAAGCCACTAATAATTAGAAGCCATCACCCATTTGTCAAGAACAAATCCTGCCAGACTAATCTGATCTTAGTTTTTGATCAGATTGACAGAGGGAATGCTGCAAACATAGAATATTTTGACTTCAGCAAAGCTTTTGACCAAGTGCTCCATGATACTCTGATTAGCAAGTTAACTAGAGGTAGACTGCATAGAACAATTCTCAGGCAGATACAGAATTGTACTCAGAGGGTTATGATTAATGGCTCCTTCTCTAACTGGAGGAGGTAACAAGTGGGGCACCCCAGGGCTCAGTTCTAAGCCTAGTGCTATTCAATATTTTTATTAATGGCGTGAATCAGGGGATACAGGGAATACTAATAAATTTGTGAGGTTGACACAAATTGGGTGGAATAGCTAATACCCTAAAAGACAGAAACAAAATTCAAAATGACCTTGATAGGATGGAGCACTGGGCTGAAAGCAACAGAATGAAATTCAACAGGGATAAGTGCAAAATACTGCACCTAGGGGAAAAAAACCCAAACAGACAGTTATAAAATGGGGGATAACTACAAGCAAGAATGATCTTGGAATTGTCTTAGATCACAAGCTGAATATGAGCCAAGAGTGCGATGTGACTAAACTCTTTACACTGCCATTTACGTAAGATACCTGACTCTTTGGTTACAGAAGTGCTCAGCCTTACTGGCAATCCATCCCACCTCAGGCTCAAAAACTTACTGGCCCAGCATTAGCCATGATCTGGGTCAGAAGAGCCTCTCCCCATGGGGAGAGCATGCTCGTTTGATGAAAAGACAATTGAAAGGAAACCTCTGAAGCATGTTACCAATGTTAATTCCAACACGTTGTTAAATATAAAAGAACCTTTGATATTAGTGGATGCTGCCAAGAGTCCTCTATGTTGAGTATGATACTGAAGAGAGAACCGTACCAAGTCACAACTGTCCAATCACAGGGGCCATCTATGCCCACAAACAGCAACACAGAAATCATGCCCCTCCCTCATGTATTGGTTTCCAGTGGTGCAAAAATGTGGATCTGAGGCATGGATCCTCATGATATTTATCTAGGTCATCTCAAAACAATTGTCTAATCATGGTTCCCATTTATGCCCAATGACTCGTCGTCTAGTTGTTTAGTCGTGTCCAACTCTTCGTGACCCCATGGACCAGAGCATGCCAGGCCCTCCTATCTTCCACTGCCTCCCGGAGTTCTGTCAATTTCATGTTGGTTGCTTTGTAGACACTGTCCAGCCATCTCATCCTCTGTCGTCCCCTTCTCCTTTTGCCATCACACTTTCCTAACATCAGGGTCTTTTCCAGGGAGTCTTCTCTTCTCATGAGATGGCCAAAGTACTGGAGCCTCAGCTTCAGGATCTGTCCTTCCAGTAAGCACTCAGGGTTGATTTCCTTTAGAATTGATAGGTTTGTTCTCCTTGCAGTCCAGGGGACTCTCAAGAGCCTCCTCCAGCACCACAGTTCAAAGGCATCAATTCTTCGGCGGTCTGCTTTCTTTATGGTCCAGCTCTCACTTCCATACATCATGACAGGAAAAACCATAGCTTTGACTATTCGGACTTTTGTTGGCAAGGTGATGTCTCTGCTTTTTAAGATGCTGTCGAGGTTTGTCATTGCTTTCCTCCCCAGAAGCAGCCGTCTTTTAATTTCGTGGCTGCTGTCTCCATCTGCAGTGATCCTGGAGCCCAAGAAAGTAAAGTCTGTCACTGCCTCCATATTTTCCCCTTCAATTTCCCAGGAGGTGATGGGACTAGTGGCCATATTCTTAGTCTTTTTGATGTTGAGCTTCAGACCATTTTTTGCACTCTCCTCTTTCACCCTCATTACAAGGTTCCTTAATTCCTCCTCACTTTCTGCCATCAGAGTGGTATCATCTGCATATCGGAGGTTGCTGATATTTCTTCCGGCAATCTTAATTCCAGTTTGGGATTCCTCCAGTCCAGCCTTCCGCATGATGTATTCTGCATATAGGTTAAATAAGCCGGGGGACAACACAGAAATCATGAGTAGCTTTGCAGTGGTGCAAAAACACCAATACAAGAAACAAATCCTCATGGATTGAAATGATATTTAGCTAGGATAATCCCCAAACCACCGTCCAATCAAGATTATCTCTACACATATACATGACATAAACCATGTGTTCTTCAGCCTATAATTTTGCAGTGGTGGAAAAACATGGATTTGAAGAACTGATCCTCTTGGATCCATATGATTTTTCCAAAGATTGATCCCCAAACCACTATCTAATCATAGGCCTCATCTATACCCACAGACTACACCACAGAAATAATGGGCCCTTCAGCACATGGCTTTGTGGTGATGCAAAAACATGGATCTGACACATGAATTCTCATGGATTCATATTCTTTGTATGCAGTATCATCCCCTCTACTCCAGCATGGAGTAGTAATGGACTAGAACTCTGGAGAAGAGGGTTCAAATCAGCCATGGAAACACATTGGAGAAGTGAAACCAGTAAAACTACTTCTTAAATATCTCACTTACCTTGAAAGCCTTTTTAGGGTTGCTATCAATCGGTTCCTTGTAATGAGGGTGAAAGAGGAGAGTACAAAAAACGGCCTGAAACTCAACATCAAAAAAACTAAGATAATGGCTGTGATGAGATGGGATATTTGGTTAAGATCTTGTACTGAATATGGATTATGTGGTAGTGAAAAATACAAGAGAGATTCCATATTGGTTCTCTGCATGGATGTTTTCTGCAATGCTAACAAAGTATCTGCTAGTAAGGAGGAGGGAGAATGCTCTTCTGTGGGCCCGAGAAGAACATTCCATGATAAGATAGATGGACTTTGTTGTGTCTCATTGCTAACCACCAAATCCAAATAACATTTGTTACCCATGGGAAAGGAAGACAGGAGGTAAAGAAGGACTGTTTACCCAACGGCGTACCGTGATTGGATGTCACCGTGAGATGTGGAAGATAAGGATATGCCAGTTAAGCTTGAAAAAGGAACTTTTACCTATGGACAAGGATCAGTTCACTATGGATTATTAGAACTAGTACCATGTGGCTTAGTTATAGAGAGATGTGATTAATAGCAATAGCAAAATTAATAGAATAGGATATTTCTTTTACAGGATTTTTCCTTTGTACAGGATAATGATGGACTTTGGACTTTTATACTTATTTGGACTATGTTCTTCCTTTTGTTTTTCCTAATGGATTACCTAATTGGGATTATAGGGGAGGCACCTGCCCTTTTGCCTTCTTAACCAGTTTTATTTGTTTTCTTGGATTTATGGATTTTTACTATTATTAATTTTTTATACTTTTATATTTTTCATGGATTCTTTATTTCACTACTGTTTTGTAGTTAACCAGCAAAATGATTATTTGCATGCTTTTGCATAAACTGACTTTTTCTTTATAGAATTTTCTATTTTCTTTAATAAAATAATGATTATAAAAATCAATTGGTCTCTTGAACAGTAAACCTGTCATAGGTCATCCATGATGGTATTGCCTCGACCTATTTTACTTAATGAGTCCTTACCTGTGGAGCTTGGTATGTCCAAGGACTACAAAATCCACATGGTTTTCTATCTGAAATATCCTAAGCTACAAGAGTGTTCTTATTAGGGCAGACTTCTGAGAGGGGGTTGTGCACAGGCCTTGCTGAGATCCTGGACTCACTCAGCACCTTTAAGGGTGTTCAGACTCCTAATTACTCTCTGTCCGCCGTCCAGGTGTCCTCTAGGGGACCCTTGGTCGTTACAATGGCCATTGGTCCCATCATCTCCTGGCAAATAGAAGGGGAAGATATGGAGGCAGTGACAGATTTTACTTTCTTGGGCTCCATGATCACTGCAGATGGAGACAGCAGCCACGAAATTAAAAGACGGCTGCTTCTGGGGAGGAAAGCAATGACAAACCTTGACAGCATCTTAAAAAGCAGAGACATCACCTTGCCAACAAAAGTCCGAATAGTCAAAGCTATGGTTTTTCCTGTCGTGATGTATGGAAGTGAGAGCTGGACCATAAAGAAAGCAGACCGCCGAAGAATTGATGCCTTTGAACTGTGGTGCTGGAGGAGGCTCTTGAGAGTCCCCTGGACTGCAAGGAGAACAAACCTATCAATTCTAAAGGAAATCAACCCTGAGTGCTTACTGGAAGGACAGACCCTGAAGCTGAGGCTCCAGTACTTTGGCCATCTCATGAGAAGAGAAGACTCCTTGGAAAAGACCTTGATGTTAGGAAAGTGTGATGGCAAGAGGAGAACGGGACGACAGAGGACGAGATGGCTGGACAGTGTCTGCGAAGCAACCAACATGAAATTGACACAACTCCGGGAGGCAGTGGAAGATAGGAGGGCCTGGCGTGCTCTGGTCCATGGGGTCATGAAGAGTCGGACACGACTAAACGACGACGATCAGTCGGTTCCAACTTGATTGCAGGCAGCTTGCACACACATCATTCCCAAACCTTTGCCCAATCATAGGTCCCATCTGTGCCCAGACTCACTTGGGAAATAACGGATCCTTCAATGTATGGCATTGCAGTAGTAAAACACATGGATCCAAGGTATGCTGTATTTGTATGTGGGTAGATGGGGGTCTGGGTGGGACGTGGTGGCGCTGTGGGCTAAACCGCAGAAGCCTGTGCTGCAGGGTCAGAAGACCAAGCAGTCGTAAGATCGAATCCAAGCGACGGAGTGAGCGCCCATTGCTTGTCCCAGCTCCCGCCAACCTAGCGGTTCGAAAGCATGCAAATGTGAGTAGATAAATAGGTACCATCTCGGTGGGAAGGTAAACAGCGTTCCGTGTCTAAATCACACTGGCCATGTGGCCACGGAAAGATTGTCTTCGGACAAACGCTGGCTCTATGGCTTGAAGAGCGGGATGAGCGCCGCCCCCTAGAGTCGGACACGACTGGACAAAAATTGTCAAGGGGAACCTTTACCTTTACCTTTACCTAGATGGGGCTCATGATTCAATAATGGTTTGCACGTGATCCTATATAAAAAATCTTGTGGAGCCATGCCTTGGGTTGCCATTTTTGCACCACTTTGGGACCATAATTTGTATGTTTTAGTCTGTGATCAGAAATTGGTGTTTTCTGGATGATCCTGCATAAAAATCCTGTGGATGCATGAGGATCTGTATCAGATTCATTTTTTTGCAGCACTGTAAAGACATGCACTGGCAGGCCCATGATGTCTGTGTTGTAATCTATGGGCACGAATGGATCCTGTGACTGGACAGTGATAAGGGGTGTGGATCCAATTTTTTGTGCGACTGCACATTTTTTGTGCCACTCTGTTGGGGGACCCATGATTTCTGTGGTGTAGTCTGTGGGCAGAGATGATCCCTGATTGGGGATGATCCTGCATAAAAATCATGTCGATCCATGAGGATCTGTGCTTTGGATTCATGTTTTGGAAGCACTACATGGCCATGCTTTGAAGGACCTCTGATTTCTGTGGTGTTGTCTGTGGATGCAAATGGGATCTATGATCTGACAATGGTTTAGGGATGATTACATCCTAAAATCATATGAAATCATGTGGATTTGTGGCTCAAATCCATGTTTTCGCACCATTGCAATCATGTGTCAAAGGATCCATAATTTCTATAGTGAAGTTTCTGGGCATAGATGTGATCTATGATTTGATGGGGATTGGGCTAGGATCATACAAAAAATCATATGAAATCATCAGGATCTGTTCTTAATTTCATGAAACCACCTTTTACCCAGATTCTCCTTTGAATAAGACAGGGTCCACTCAGTCAAACTACTGCATGATCCTCCATGCTGCGCCGGAGAGGTAAATTTTTTTCTTTCTGCCATGTTCTTGTTTTTAATTTGTCACCCGCACTCATGTCGGTTTCGAGCTCTCTGGAGGCCCCATGGGATAACAAACAAATAATAAGTAGAGTGAAGGATTGAACTATCAGTCCTACACAATTTAATACTTCTTAACTACGTATAGCAGAAGTAAACACGAAGAGAAAACAACGGACACTTAAGGCAAATAAGAGCGCGCGCTTCATTTTTGCTTTTCCCCGCCGCCATTATGAAGCGTTGTTGCGACGACCCATTCGCGGCGCGTCTACCACAAAGAGACGCCCATTTCCCCCGCCCCCGCGCGCTCATCGGCCAGTCTTTTTCTAGCGTCCCGCCGGCCCCTTCCGAAAAAGACGCGCCTCCACGGTCGGCCCTGCGGTCAGCAATTCCCCAAGACGGCTTCGGCTTTCTAATTCTTTCCTAGCCGGCGCGTCGTTGAAAAGAAGCAGCCAAGGCGTTCGGCGGCGCAAGCGTCCAGCTCTCCTGTCTGTCCAAGGCTTGGAGGCGGCTCCGTTGCCAGCCTGTGGGAGGAACAGGCCTGAGGAGCCGCCTCTGCTGGGATGCGTCCAGGCGCGCAACCGCGGCAGTGCGTGGCGTCTCAGAGCCTCCCTCCCGCCCTTGCTACCCTCCTTGCCGCCTCCCGCGCCGTCTCCCAGTGACGGCGGGATGCAACTGCTTTGAGGGGGTGAAAGGCGGCGGCCTGCGCGGTGCTGAACCAGGTCGCGAGAGTAGCCAGAATGGCTGTTGCGCCGCAAGAGTGAAAAAATATATAGTGAAAAATAAGCCCTAGGCGTCTGGAGGTGGCAAAAGGTACGTGCTGATAGTAAAGGAGTCAGTGGGGCCGAGGAAGCAGGGCCTTTGGAGAGGCGTATAATTCGACGCGTCTTTAGCTGTAAGCGAGGCGTTCTGGTCTCCTAGATCCGCGCTAGGCTGATTCCCTGGGAGGGAGGGTCCGTCTGTGAAGATTAAATGTATCCTAAGTAAGCACGACGATCCATTCGCAGCAGCAGCAGCAGCAGCAGCAGCAGAGAGAAAACGAGGTCACTCCCTCCCTTGGCTGCAACACAGTAACACCGGAGTATTACTGCGCATTTTCTCCGTCATACATTGTTAAACTAGTAACCTAATGTTTGCTAGTTGGACTTCACTTACAGTGTAATTGTAACTTTAAAGTCAAGTAAAAACAAAACAAAAATGAAAAATTAAAGGAGACAAAAACTTTGTAAAGGCTTAAAGGCTAACTACAGCATTTTAATGAAAGCTTTCATGGACAAGTTCGCTTCTTCAGACAATTTTCAAAAAGGTAGTTGAAAGTTTCTTCCCATCTAGTCAGACCCATTTTCACAGCACAGCAAAGCCATGCATGGATGGATATACTGTATGATTCCTGTGGTATATTACGTGGGCAGACGCAATCTTATGGGGGTCAGAAATGGACCCTATGATTTTTTGCCACTGGAATGCAATTCTATGTAGGTCCCATAATTTCTGTGTTGTACTCTGTAGGCATACAATTTTACACTTTGAGGTGGATCTCATGTAAAAATCACGTGGGTTCCATGTTTGCGTCACTCATAATTCTCTAAGGGCAGTATTATTGCAGAATTTTGTATTCCAAAAAACCAACAAGAAGCAACTTTTGTCTTCATTGCAATATATTTTAACTCCCTTTTAAGTAATCTTTCCACCCACACTGGAGATTGTGTTGCAAGAAGGTCCTCTTCATGTTTTGTATTGATCCAGTTTGTCCCTATTTCAAATACCGTGACACTTCCCTTCCTGCCCCTTCAATTAATGGCACTCCTTCCATCCCCTTTCCCTATCTATTTTCACTTCAGCCACTTGTGTGCCATGATAATTTGTTGTTGTTGTTAAAAAGTGAGATGCATAAGCACTACAGCAATATATCTGCCTAGTATGGTCGATGTTATTTCACATTTCAGGCTATTGCTTACAAATTTCCACTGATTACTCTGCTGTAATCTTTATTCTTGTAGGAATGAACTGCATTTCTTTATAGCAGACGGCAAATAGCTAGTTGAGTATACTTTGTTTCTTTGTAGGTGCATTGCTGGACAGCCCATAGTTATATCAATAACCCGTTTATCTGTTACATTGTTTGTTTGTTTGTTTATTAGTCTTTCTGCCAAAACTGGGACCAAGGGTAGTTTACAGTGTGGTGAAAAACAATATAGATCAAATAAAAAAGGTTACAAATACTGAAATAGAATGAACTCAGTACAATATTAAAATACCAATCCCAGAATCCTGTTGGGATTTTATTTCAGAGTAAGCGAAATTCTCTAAAATATAGCTGTCCACTAAAGGCTTAGATGTCTGGCTGTGGAGCCAGAGGTTGGGGGTTCAGTGTTGAAGTGTGTTTCATTCACAAGCGAGATGTTTCAATTGCCAGGTCTCTATATTTTGTTAGTTTTTCCAATTCTTTCTTTGCAACTCTGGTATTTCCCAGAATTGCAGTGTCAATGATCCATACATTGCTTTGTTCTATCACTGCTATGTCTGGTGTGTTATGTACAAGATGTCTTATCAGTTTGGATCTGGAAATCCCACAAGATCTTGACTTTGTCATTTTCTGACACCACCTCTACCTCATGTTCCCATGGGTTTTTGGAGGCTGGCAAGTTATATTTTTTGCATAATGACCAGTGCACTAATTTTGCCACTCTATCATGACTAATTTTGTAATCTGTGCAATGACAGTTTCATTTTTTTCTTGGCAGAGTCAACATTTGCTCTTAGCACTAATTCCCTCAATCTCAGCTTTCATCACGTTGGTTTGGAGCGCTTATTCTTGTGCAGAAAAAAAATTTCAAGCCTTCAGGTTCTTTCTTAAGTGTCCCCAGCAGGGCTTAAAATTTTTAGAGTGTCTCACCAGTCAGTCAAAAATTTCACCAGTCAGCATGACTGGACAATAGCCTTGCAATTTATATTTAAGCTTAAATTTAAATTTGAACTAGGCACTTTCTACATAACAATGCGTACAAACCCAAAATAAATATACCCTCAGACTTGGGTTGCTTTATTACCTGCCTGTGGGGTCACGAAGCTTGTATTTCAAATGCCTTTCTTTTGAATGTTTCCAGCAAAAATAAAGCTGAAAGCAAAAGCACCCGGCCTCTTAAGGAGCCAGGTCGTTCTGTTGAAATTGGGAGCAGGGAATCTCCATATTCACCAGAGGAGAGAAGGAGTTGGATATGGAAATTCAACAGAAGCTTGGGGTTCAAAAAGCAGCATATAAACATCTAACTTATCAAAAGAAAAAAGAATATACTCATTCGCTATGGGCAGAAGTAATTCTAGCTGCAAAACAGATAAATTCTTCCAAGTTCTGGCAATTGGTTACTGTTAAGAAACAAAACCTCCCTTGCCAAATTGATCCTCCAATCTCCCAGTGTAAATGGGTTGCCTTTTATAATCAGCTTTATAAAGACTTTCCTCCCATACCAGTCTCAGCGGGAGAATTTGATGTTCTACTGGTTTGGCTACCAGTTTCCCAAGAGGAAATTATATCTCATATTGCTCGAATGAAAATAGATAAAGCACCAGGGTCAGATGGTTTGCCTCCGGATCTCTTCAAAGAGAATATTGACTGGTGGGCTCCTTTCCTTGCAGCATTATTTACATATATCAACTCTGTGGGCCTCTTTCCTGCAGAATGGAATACTGCAATAATAGTAACTCTATTCAAAAAAGGACTAAGAGATGAGCCGGCAAATTATCGCCCCATTAGTCTCCTAAACATTTATGGTAAACTATATGCTAGGCATCTTCAGGACAAATTGGTTGCTTGAAGAAAATAGGATAGCTGTAGAGCAAGCTGGTTTTAGAGAGTGTAGATCCACTATGGACCATTGTCTCCTTATCCAACACCTTATAGAGAAATATGCATCAAAGGGTCAAACCTCATTATATGCTGCATTTGTCGATCTGAAAGCGGCCTTCAATTCGATCTCGAGACAGCAACTATGGGCCAATTTAGAAGCCACCTCAATAGTTAAATTATTATTTCCATTGTTGTGTGTGCTACATGATAATACCAATCTCCAGGTTAGGTTCAATAGGAAAGAAAATTTAACAGAACCAATTAACACCTATAGAGGAGTAAAACAGGGCTGCTTACTGGCCCCCTCTCTCTTTAATTTATACATAAATGACATAGTAGAATACCTGAGCTCTTCTAGTCTCCACCCTCCAAAATTACATCAAAGACATATTTCTATCCTTCTTTATGTGGACGATGCCGTGCTTTTAGCAAGAACTCCAATTGGCCAAAAAAGAGCCCTTAAGAAATTTGCAGACTTCTGCAAAATTAAGGAATTAGAAATAAATTATCAAAAGACAAAAATTATGGCGTTTGGTAGAAGACAAAAGAAAAGGTCTTGGATTATAAATGGGCAATCTCTCGAACAGGTTTCCTGTTTTAAATATCTAGGTATGGCCCTTCAATCCACTGGGGACAGAAAGGCTCATATACAATATGCAGCTACCCGGGGGGGGGGAAGCAAATGCCATCTTAAAGTTCTACTATTCCAAAGGGGGTCGATATATTCCAGCAGCCCAAAAACTCTTTCAGGCAAAGGTGATCAGCCAGATGCTCTACGGCACCTTTATAGGGCCTCCATCTAGCTGCTTTGATTCGATAGAGCAGGTTCAGACTAAATTCCTTAAAGCAATTCTTGAAGTTCCAAGATGCATACCAAATGCACAAATTCGTTTAGACAGGCTCACTAGCAATGGTAGCCAAAATTGCACTAGCCTCCCTTCAGTACTGGCTTAAAATAAATTATCAATTACAGGGATTAACCAATCTACTTCTAGAGGACAATTTTCAATCAAAGTGGTTGAAAGCGGTCCTAAACAAATTGCAAGTTATGGGCTTCTCTCCACAAGCAATACTGAGTTTTCAATGGGATGAAGCAAAATCAGCCCTTAAACAGAGAATAATGGACATGGAAAGACAGGTAGATCTCGGTAGATGCCCCAACTTTAGAGTGATAGACACGCACAAATATCGCTTGCTCCCCATGGCCTATTTATCACAGCTTGAGACATACAGTATAAGTTTAGGAAAGCCTTTACTCTGGCTAGATGTGAGGCCTTTCCCTCAGCAGTTTCAGAAGGCAGGTTTAAGAAGATCCCGAGGGAACAGAGACTCTGCCCTTGTGGATCTGGTGAGATAGAATCCATTGAGCATATGATGCTCAGATGTAACAGACATAACATGATTTGAGGAAAATATATTACACCTCTCTTAAAAGACATGACAAGCCAATCAGACTCGGACTACTGTAACCAATTGTTAATTTATCAAAATCAGATTACTACAGAACTGGTAGCGAAATTTTGGGCGGCATGCCAAAGTAGCCAGAATAGATAGCCAAACTTAGACATTGGTCTTCCATTTGTAATTTTATTGCTTTTCGCTTATTTGATTTGGCTTTTTGCAGTATATGTCAGTACTTGAAGCACCGCATTTAATTTTGTTTTATGTATATGGCTTGATGCTATAACAATAAAAGTATATATATATGTATGTATGTACCATATAAAGACAAGACAACTCTAGCAGGAATGGCAGAAATGGTTGCAATTGTTGAATGCATGTTGTGCCTGCCAGGTCTACAAAAAATGCTCCCCACCCCTGGGCTTTGCATTCTCTTAATTCTGGGTGCATTTACCTGGATCTTCCTCATGACACTTGCTGCCAGTCAGCTGGCCCATGTGCAGGAGACAGAAATTATGGATGAACATCATTATTTCACCATGCTTCTGAGTGTCTAGAAATTTCTGGTTAGCAATGTTGCAAACCGAATCCTTCTCTAGATGGGCTTGCTTGGACTCAGGAGGTAAACTGTCATGTTCTGGAATGCTTGTACACAGTGTAACTCGGGTAGAATTTATCAGTTTCCCTACAGCTTAATTTTGGCATACTGACCTTATGAAAACATAATCTTTTAACTTAAATCTCATAGCTGTAGTACATTTCACATTGCTTTCTGTTGAGAAGAACTGATTGATTTTTTTTTTAAGTATAATTGTCCACCCTAGGCTTGCCTCCAGTTCCATCTGCATCAGAAATGAACATTGCGGAGTCTTCCTTGAGAACACGAATGAAAGAAAAGCTGAAAGCAGCACGGGTGAGAACGCATGTCTAAATTACTTATTGATTCCTAAGCTTTAAACTGAACTCAGGTGGTTCAGTGCCTATCCATTTGGAAGTGAAATGAGGCCAGACAAAATGAGGAAATGACTTCTACATACTTTGAGGATTCTTTAGGTGTGTAGAGGTATACAGGTTTGCAAACTAAAAATAAAATACTGTAACCAGACAAACATATATAATGCACAAGAAGGGCCCTTTTGCTTCCAAGGTTTTTGGCACAGAGATAAGAAAAATATATCATATTGGTGAGGAAACCTCAAGCTTCTCAGAGAACACGAAGTATTGGAAGCTGTGCCTTTGTAGATACTCTTATAAGGACTATTGATTTCTGTGGGCAGCTCCCTCTCCTATCCTTGGAAAGTTAAAAGTGCTTTGAAACTCAAGGTTTAATAGACTGTAGCCAGGATTCTGCTGTGGATCTACAGTGGTGTAAGTGCAATTGTGTAAATTATGGTAGCAAATTGCAGCTAGATAATAAGTTGATGATCATGTTCCTAATCATGTGCCAAGTTATGAGATTGGCACATGATTAGGAAAGTGAGCAGCAACTTGGTAATTGAGTTGGGAGTCCCAGAGTGAGAGCCCCAGACTGGAAGCAAGGTGAGATGTGGGCAGAGCTGGCATGGAGTTTTACATGTAGCTTCTCTGGAGTGCATGGGAGGCTGGGATGAGGGCAGGGTGGATTCCCACCCCCCCCCAGATTCCCATTATCCAGCAGGAAAAATTGAATTGTGTGTATGCAGATGAACTGGAGGACAGTGGATTCCAGTCCTGTCCACTAGGCAGAGATATAATGGGAACTAGGAGGCTGCTCCTGCTACTTTTCGGCTTATTGATTTAAATTGCAATAAAATGTATACAAAAAGTTTTTCATTGTGTGTTCATAAAAAATTGAAAGAGTTGGATCACAACCACTGAGCTGTTAGAAACTTGAGATTTTCTATATAACCTGCACTTGTAGCAACAGTTTCCAGTGTGGGTTGGTTGTGTAAGGCATCGAAATGTTTCTTATATTTGATGTTCATGGGTTGCTAGAGAAAGGTAATACTAAGTAATAACAACACTGTTTTTTTTTCATTTAGTTTAAAGCAGACAGTGATTTACTACAAGAAGCTCAGCCTCATGTACGGTCCCTGAAAAAACTTCGAGAAGGGAAAGGACAAATTGCACTTGATAATGAGGTAATTATAGCACAAGAATATCTGGTTTTTTTCACTTAATGTTTCACAATAAATATTTATTAATATAATTATTTTATTCTTTTTACATTATTGATAGAATTATTTATTTTTTTTATAAAGAAATATCCAGTTAGCAGAGGTTGCACAGTACATATGATACACAAGGTCAATCCAAGCTTGTTTTCAAAAGTTTTCCTTTCCTCTCCCAAGTATAAAATATCTTATGTTGTATCCACACTGAATATAGGGAGACCCTATATAGTTATGCACTTGACCTCATTTGCAAAGGAGTTGTTCATTTTGTTTGGAACACTGTAAATGTGCCATCTTTTAGGACATGATTTAAAAAGATAATTAATTAGACAGTTTAAATGATGGCTGAATCAATCAGTAATCTCCACTAAAATTTAAGGGATAGACTGGTTGAAGTTCAGAAATAGATAGATGAAGGTTTCTGTACAAAAAAGAAAGTGAATGAGCCACTCTGATGAGGCCCAATAATAATCTTCATAAAAATGTGCAAAGGAAAGCTGGCCACAAATCACAAAGTCTCGAGTGTCTATAAATGAATGCTACAATTTCAGAGACACAGTGTAGTAGAAATGAGAGATTTCAGTTATCCTGATATCTGTTGTGAGGTAAATTCTACCAAATATGGCTCTTCCAAGTAATTCCTGGCTAGCGTGGCTGATAATTTTCTCCTACAAAAAGTGGAGGGGGAAACTAGAGGAGTGGATATCCTAGACTTGATTCTAACCAGTAGAGATGACTTGGTGGAAGAAGGGGCAGCAAGAGGAACTCTGGGGGAAGGTGGACATGTTCTATTGAGTTCTTGATTTTAAAGGAAATAAAAGCAGAGTGTACCTACACATGTGCTCTGATTTTTAGAAAAAGCCAATTTTAATAAAATCCAAATAATTATATGTAAAGCCACATGCCAAGATATCCTAACAAGAAAAGGAGTCCAAGATGGGTGGGAGTTTCTTTAAAAGGAAATTGTAAAGGCACAAGTACAAACAATTGTAACAAGAAGAAAAGGTGGAAGATAGTAAAAAAAAGTGGTTTCACAAAAAGCCTGGAGAGAACCAGAAAATGAAAAGGGGCACATATAGGAAGTGGAAGGAAGGCCAGGCCACAAAGAAAGAGTGCAGATAAGTAGCAAAGAATTACAGGGATGGCATTAGAAGGGAAAAAGGTGAGAACTAGCTGAGGTTAGCAAGCTGCTGACACTTACATTTCTTGTTGCACTCTGAGTCATATAACTGATGTGCATGAAGAGTTGCAACCACTGGTTTCATAACTAATATTTCTGAATCTGGCAGTTATGGATCTACAGTCTCCCTATGAAAGAATGGCTCTAGTACACTTCCTCAGGTGAGGTCACGGTCTTGCAGAAGCTTGTGACCCACCATTTAAGACTGTGGCACTCAGTTTGGGGCATGAGACTTGTCTGCATGTGACATTAGGAGTAGGCAGAAGCTAGTTAAATAGGGTTGCTAGACACTTCATGATATTGACAAATAAATCACTTCCTCAACTCAGTGGAGGGGCCAAGGAAGTGAAAAAAAAAACACCTGTTGATTAAGGCAGGAAATATTTTCTTTAGTCTTCTAGGTCTTTAAAGTTATGCAATTTTATGCCCTTTTTTCGCTTCCTCACTTCCTTTTTTTATGTGACAGAACACAGGAGATGGTTAATTTGGCAATATCATGAAGTGGCTCTACTTAACTCACTTCTTCATATTGACAAATCAGAGGAAGGTTCACTTTTGGTCTGCTTCCAGTGATGGAAACAGACAAAACCAGAGGGATACCAACTGCGCCAATAAAGTGGAGGCCCCTGACAAGGACTAGAAGGGTGTGCGTTGGAATACTCTGGGGACAGTTTGGTTCATTCCAGTTGTGATGTTATGTGATCACTGTGAAAAGGAGCAAACCAACCTGTTCTTGCAGCAGTCAAAAAACAGTGGGCTAAATGCCTATCTGATAGTACCTATGGTTTGACATCTCTTCACCAGCTCTAATAAACTGCTGAACCTGATGGTTCCTTGCAGAAAGGTATGCATGTTGGGGGTGAGGTATGTGTTTAATCTCCCATATTTCTTCACATGAGAGCTAACTCATCTCTAGAAACATCCCCTCCCCCAGTTGTTGTTTAAAGCTTTCTAACTACAAAGTCAGTCATATAATTAAGTATTTTTTTGTGCAGATATGTGAAGATGAATCTAGTGTAATGCAAGAAGGTGGAAACAAGATATCTGCAAGAGTCAAGTTTCGTGATCCTGTCAGAAAAGCAAAGAAAAAATTGCAGGTAGGGAGTGAGGTTCCATTAGAACAACAACTATTTTTTATGAAATGTTTGCATGATTGTTTGAGTCTCATGATGCCATTCAGTATGGTAAACAACCTGGAAATACATGAGATATTAGAATATTGATCAAACACTATCTGGTGATTGTAATGAATAGTGATAACTTAAATGCATTGTGCTTGGTCCAGCTAGTTCCTTATGTGCATTATAGTTTGAGCTTAACATTCTACTTGCCAGGTTGTTGGTGTCAACAGGGGGGAGTCCAATGCACAGAGCAGCCAAGGAATTTGAGGTTAGTATAGCTGGTAAAAAAATAGCTTAAACTACCTTTCCCATTCTTCTCTGTGAAAAATGGCCTATAGTCTTGTTCCCATTGAATTTTTAAGCACCCTTTTAAATACATTTAAACTGTGACTCATTACATCTTAAATTCCACACATTCTACAGTTTAACTATTTGCTCTGTAAAGAAATGCTTTTATCTCTCCTGAATCTCATCCTGTTAAACTTCAGCAGATGACCCCATTGGGTTGTAGTATTGGTGGGAGACTTCTTCCTATGTGTCATGCTTAATTTTGTACATCTCTATGACATACCTCCATTTTTACATTATGTAAAATGTAAAAAGCCCCTTCTATCTGTTGTATAGAAGAAGGGGTGGTGCTAAGGGTTGTCCATTTACAAAGAGGGACTAAGGGAAAAATCTTTGTTGTGTATAGTCAGAGTATAATAGCTCTGCTTTGTATTCATTTTCAGGACGGTTGGATTTACATGAGGATTTTCAGATGAGATGCATTTTTTCATGATGATGATTTATTTTCTTGTTGTTTTGAAACATAGATAATGGCATTTTCTCATGTATTTGAAATCAATTCTATCTGCTTAATTACAGTGGTGCCTCGCTTAAGGAGTGCCTCGCTGAGCGATGAAATCGCTTAACGAGGCGCTCTGGACCATCGCTGGAGCATTCGCTCAGCGATGGCCCCTATGGCGATTTTTCGCTTTGCGATATTCGCTAAGCGATTCGCTTAGCGAATATCGCATAACGAAGCGGGGGAGAAGAGCTGATCGGCGGTTCCAAAATGGCCGCCGGAAGGTCCACGCCGCATTTTCGCGCCCTGCCCTCGCTTACCGAGGGCGCGAAAATGGCGGCGCTATGGAGGAACATCGCTTAATGGTGAGTTTTAAAGCCATAGGAACGCATTGAACGAAGTTCAATGCGTTTCTGTGGCTTTTTTAATTACGTTTAGCGATGTTTCGCTATAGCGAAGGTTAATCCGGAACGGATTAACCTCGCTATGCGAGACACCACTGTATCTTTTAAAAAGTCTAGGAGGGACAGACATAGGTCTTTATTTTTATGTACACGTGGTTTGAAATCATGTTGTGCATCTCTGCCTACATAACAGAAATGATTATATTGACAGTAGCAGGTTATTGCTGATTAAAAGTTTGATTTTGCGATTTTGGAGTGCAGATGTTTTGCACACAATGCAATAAAGTTGTGTTCACCCTGAAATTGCTACAGGAGGCCTTTAATTAGCAGCAGTGTGCTGATAACATAATTCCTGTTTCACAAGTGGATCTCACCAACAGGATTTTGACCATTACATTGTGAAACCCATGTTTAATGGTGTTTTTTTTAAATTTTCACTAGGTTCAGACTGGTTATCCATCTTCTGAAGAAGCCTACAGTTTCTTTACTTTCGGTTTTGTCCCTGAGCCAGAGAAAACAGAATCTGAAAATCAGAAAAGTAATGTTCTTAATCTTGTTGGCAAAGAAAGGGAAGTTCAGGAGTCTGCACTTGGTGATCAGGAAGAAGGAGAGAATGAAATGGTACCAGTGAAACTACATGTATCTCTTTTAAACTAATGTTTACTTATTTATTCATTACATGATTTTATATCCTGTCTTTCTTCTGCTATTCTTCCAACACCTTCCTTCAAGGTAGTTTTCATTTCTGTCTTCCTCCCCTTTTTATTCTCACAACAGTTAGGTAAAACTAGGAAAGTGTGACTGTGCCAGAGTCTCCCAATGAATTTCATGGCCAAGGAGAGATTCTCATCTAGTTTATGGTTTTCAGAGTTTAACACTCAGACTGTCACACCAGAATCTACATCTGGTAAACAGCAGAAACTTTTTTCCATGTCTTTGCATGTTGTCTGACACCTGAGTGCCAGCAATTGAGCTAATGATTTCTGTTCAGACTATGCAGTTGGGGTCAAAAGCATCAAATATGCCTTGGAACTTCAGGAATAAATATTTCCTGATAATGGACACTTTCATCTACTCCTTTGGCATTTAATTACTAAAATAATTAATTTTTAAAAACAATTTATCTATTTTTCACTAATAAACATATATTCTTTACATCAAAGAATATCCCTCAACAATGTTGTAAAGTCCCAGGAGAATTAGAGGACAAATATAACTTGCACATAAATGGGGAGGGGTGCGGAGTGCAAGTTAGTGAATATGTAATTTGAAATCCTGATATATCTCTTTAAATAAATATAAATACAATGGTATTAAATACAAAATACAGTAATACAAAATACAGTAAAATGGTATTAAAACATGAAAAAGTTTCTGAGATACCATTTCATATATATTATTGTTTACATTAGTAGCTGGTAATTCCAAATATTAACAACCGAAAAATGTGCCTCCTTCACAGAAGAGCGGACTCAATGATCCATAGGGTCACTTCTAGCTCTGCAGTTCTAAGATGGCGATGATTGTGATGTTGGTGAGGATTATGATGATTAAAATAAGATTTATGTCTATGTGAATTTATATTGTGAGTGATAATTTAGTAATGGGTACACTGGTGGTTACAGTATTGTCATGAGAGTGCCATACATTTGACCTGACTAAATGTTTGGGTGGACTTAAGGCTGTGATTATTGTCTTATAAGGTTTGTGTCTCCCAAATAGTCATTTCAGGGTACAGTGGTGCCTCACATAACGAGTGCCCCGTTTAACGACTAATCCGCATAACGATGCGGATTTTGCGATCGCAAAAGTGATCGCATTGCGATGTTTTGCCAACAGCTGATCGGCAGTTCCAAAATGGCCGCTGGGTCAACAAAATGGCCACCCGCAGCATTTTCGTGCAGTTCCCTCGCTTACCGAGGTGGCGAAAATGGCGGCCGGATGGAAGATCTTCGCATAACAGTGAGTTTTTCCCCCATAGGAACGCATTACACGGGGTTTAATGCGTTTCTATGGGGTTTTTTGCCCCGTATAGCGACGATTCCAGATAGCGACAATTTATCCGGAACGGATTATCGTCACTATGCGGGGCACCACTGTATTATGTTTCCAACTGGCTAGATAGCTAAGTGAGTTAAGAGTAGTTGGTGATAGAGCCAACTGACAGAGTCAGGAGTCTGATTCCCTACTTTGCTGCCTGGGAAAAGAGGCAACCCTTCACAGTCCCAGAGAGCCTCCAGAAGAAGGGAAAGATGAACCATTTCTGAGTACTTAATAGCTAGGAAATTCTGGAAAAGGTTACCATAAATCAAGATCAGTTTGATGGCACTTAATTATTTAATTATACATGTTATAGTTCCATATTCAAGATATCACACCCAAACAAGCAAAGTGATGTTGCATCTTACAGAAGCCATTGTGTGGGACCATGCAAAGGACTGTGAATCACATGTACCCACCCTCCTCTGCGTTGGCATTGTAATGCATTATGTTTGTCACCTTTGGTAAGATACTGTCACCATCATCATACATGGGGACCTGCAGCAGAGTTTTTCAGAAATTTAAGACTCCCTCACCCCCACAGCTCCCCAAGACCAAAGAGATCCTAACGGAGCCTACGAACTTTGTGGGTGGGAGAAATAGGAAAACATTTAATTACTAAAATGCAATGGCAGCTGGTTATGTCATCAGACTGGAGGTCTTTTACTATAAAATGTGAGCATAACTTGTCTAGCAAGACTACCTGAGAAGTATAATGCAGTTGCTACATATAGTCCTGAAATATGAAAATATAACCTTTTGTCTGACAATGGATAGGTTTAATCCAAATGGTTTGCTTTAAACAAGTATCGTATCTGTATGTTCAAACTGTATGAAATTTTTTGTTTAGTCTAAAATGTTTTAAAATACTTGTATCTAAAATGCAGGATGAAGAGAAGAATTTTGTTCATGAGAAAGAGGATGATGACCTGCTTCTTTTAGAACAGGCAACCCTTGACATACTAGTTTTTAAACCTGCTGAATATGAAAGCTACTCTCAACGGGTTCAGAAACAGAGAGAAATACTGTTTTTCCCCAACATGCGAAGAGGTATGTATGACTGCATCTTTCTCTATGAGCCTATCCAGGCATTAAGCTCATCGGGGAGGTTTTTCTTTCACTCCCACCACTCTGGCAGATATACTTGGTGGGGACACGGGCCTTCTCTTTTACTGTTCCCAGGCTTTGGAACTTCACCCCACAGGAAGCCAGACTGATCTGATCTGTGCTGTCCTGCAGGCAGACAAAGACCTTACCATTCAGGAAAGCTCTTCCTTGGTGACTGACTGTCTGAGATGGGTTTTTGTACAGATTGTTATGCTATATTGCTTTCAAATGTGTTTTAGTATTGATGTTAATTGCCGTTTTTAATGTAATACTTGTTTAATGTTTTTAATTTTTGTATACTTGCTGCTTTTAGTTTTTAAAAATCTTTTAAATGATATACTGTAATCTGGTTTGGGTCTTTTTAAGGAGAAAGGCAAAGTAAAAAAAAATATATATATAAGTAAAATAAATAAATAAAAATCAAGGCCAAAAACAGTGGGATGCAGTGGACAAACATCAGAACAATATTTTAGATCTCAAACTTTAAAAATATTATTCTTTTATTAACTCCTTATTGCCGGAATTAAGATTGCCGGAAGAAATATCAACAGCCTCCAATATGCAGATGATACCACTCTGATGACAGAAAGTGAGGAGGAATTAAAGAACCTTATAATGAGGGTGAAAGAGGAGGGTGCAATAAACGTTCTGAAACTCAACATAAAAAAAACTAAGATCATGGCCACTGGTCCCATCACCTCCTGGAAAATTGAAGGGGAAGATATGGAGGCAGTGACAGATTTTACTTTCTTGGGCTCCAGGATCACTGCAGATGGAGACAGCAGCCACGAAATTAAAAGACGGCTGCTTCTTGGGAGGAAAGCAATGACAAACCTTGACAGCATCTTAAAAAGCAGAGACCTCGCCTTGCCAACAAAAGTCCGCATAGTCAAAGCTATGGTTTTTCCTGTCGTGATGTATGGAATTGAGAGCTGGACCATAAAGAAAGCAGACCGCCGAAGAATTGATTCCTTTGAATTGTGGTGCTGGAGGAGGCTCTTGAGAGTCCCCTGGACTGCAAGGAGAACAAACCTATCAATTCTAAAGGAAATCAATCCTGAGTGCTCACTGGAAGGACAGATCCTGAAGCTGAGGCTCCAGTACTTTGGCCATTTCATGAGAAGAGAAGACTCCCTGGAAAAGACCTCGATGTTAGGAAAGTGTGAAGGCAAGAGGAGAAGGGGACGACAGAGGATGAGATGGCTGGACAGTGTCTGCGAAGCAACCAACATGAAATTGACACAACTCTGGGAGGCAGTGGAAGATAGGAGGGCCTGGCGTGCTCTGGTCCATGGGGTCACGAAGAGTCGGACACGACTAAACGACTAGACGACGATTGCCCTCAAACACAATGACCTGGAATGGCAGTTTATGAGTAGGATAATTGAACCAAATTAATGACACTTAATGTTGTTTTATGATACAGTAAGCCAGAAATCATCCTCTGTAATAACGTTCTACTACCATTTTGGGCAAAAAATTGATGTTGTGAAAAACAGCCTAGAACAGTGATTTCTGAGTAGGGCAGCCCAATCAAATTTGCCTGTTCAGTCCAACTAGGGGAAACTGATGGAACTAGCCCTCAAACACCGCTAGGAACAAAATTCTAGTACCGATTCCAAGCCATATAGCAAAAAAATGGCCCAGAATGGTGACTTCCAAATAGGGCAGCCCACCAAAAATCACTTCCCACCTCTTCCTAAGCATCAGTCATTGACAGTATATGTTTTTTGTTCTTTTTTAAAATAGACCTTTAGTCCAGTGGTCCCCAACCTTGGGCCTCCAGATGTTCTTGGACTACAACTCCAAGAAGCCTACACCACCACCTCTTCTGGCCAGGATTTCTGGGAACTGAAGTCCAGGAACATCTGGAGGCCCAAGGTTGAGGACCACTGCTTTAGTCACCTGGAACAAAAATTGTCCCAGTAAACCTATTGCTCTTGGCCTTTGGAGTATACTTTAGTTCTACCCAAAGTAATACCCCATGGGTTTTTGATAAATCATGAAGCCAAGAAGCAGAATTCTAAATGTCAGTAAGCTTCATTCAGAAATTGTGATGTTATTGGAATTCCCAGTAGGTTTTGGAAATATGAGAAACACAAATCTAACCTAAGCACAAAATGTAATACTAACTATAACCTTAGTGCTATACCCCTATACAGGTATTCCAGTGAATGTCAGAAAATACCCCAGAACTTGTTCCACACAAGATTTTTTATCCTGATGTATGAGAACGAAATGACCTCTCTATAAAATAATTAGAGAGGTCATATCTGAAGCCTATTCAGGTGTTCATATGGCTATAATCATGGTGAGGTGAATACCATTGCCTAGCTAGTCCAGAAATTAGTGAGAATTTTGTTCTCTGAAAAGTTGCTGTAAGTATTTTCATCTAAGTGGACTTACAGAGCTCCCATAATAGGGAACCCGTCCTTATCAGCATTCCTGATCGTGAGAGTTCTGCACATGTGTTTGGGTGAACAGGCTGACAAGCTCTTCTTCTGAGCATTGCACTCAATACATTAAGGTACGGCTGATTTCTGGCCTGAGGTTGGAGAAGATCTGCATGTGTCATTAAATAATTATGAGATTATTTGTCCTAATTTAATATGGATGATTTATCCTAAGGCCAAAAAAGCAGTTCACTCACGGAGTATCACTCTCTTAATTGTTTCATTTAGATCTTGACTGTCATTGATGTTGCAGTCTGAAGCAAAGCTACATGTGGATTACGTAGCTGCTTCTGAAATAAATGAAACAGGCCACTAAAATCTTTTTCTGTTTTGAACAGCTAGTCTATGATGAAAATAAGAGAGTATAGAAATTTTGGATAATGTGGAACATATGTGCTGTAGTAGTATAAGATGCAAACTTGACAGTAGTTCTGTGGCTGCAGTCTGATTTGTTAACTGATTGGGGCATCTAAAAATCTTGTCTAAAGGACTACTTCCTTTTGCACTTCCACCTGTGCCTGATCCATTGCCAGGCTCCTCCCAGCTAGTTGCTTCCACTTTTGCTTCAGTCTCAATTCCAGAGTTTACACAACTGGAACAATTTTATTTTTATTTAAATCATATTCAGTGTGGCTTGAACAAAGATTTGTGCTACTTGAAAGCGACATATATATGATGTTAACAGAAGTATGAACAGTAATTAATAATGGTGTGTGTATGTGTGTTATTACTCTTCCTTTTCTAGTGCCTGCCTCCTTGAAGGTACCTGATAATCTTCAGCCAAGGTATCTTGAGGATGAAGGTCTGTATACAGGAAAGAGCCCTGTTGTCTCACTGTCAAACCAAAACATCTTAGAAAATAGGATACTCAAGCAGGAACAGGTAAATTGTGTGATTATTTCTGCTCCTCCTTCTCTTCCTCTTCTGCTCCTGAAACTGCAAAAGGAAAACTAATAGCAGTTCTGTTGGAAGCATCCAACCAGAAATTTTTGGATGGCTCACCCAAGCATCATCTCACTACATCCCTCAAAAAAAAAAAAAAAAAAAAAAAAAGACAATTTCAGAGTGGATACTTCACATACTGTAAGGGATGGGAAAATCCTATATGTTTCCTTGAAGTGATATCGGAGGAATTGTGCAATACAAATGTAATAAAATTGTAAAATAAAATCTGTTCTTTTCCACCATGGAAAAGAATCACAGTTAGGAACAAAAGAGGGATAAGACACTCTTTCCCAGTGGAACTACAAAACTATTTTCAGTTACTTGAAGAAGAGTCGGTCAGACAGCATGCAGAGGACATGAGTAGGGCTGAAGCACAGCAGAATACAGACCTTGAAGCTTATGTTAGTCATCCTTCAGTCTCGAAAGACTATGGTAACATGCTCTGTATGGAGGACTTGGAATAGCATCTAGTGTGGCTGAGAAGGCCAATTTGAGGGTGACAATCCCTTCCACACTGAAGACAAATGCAATCTGTCCCCTGTCCAGCTCCCTGATTTTGTTGCTTTCATGACTGCCACTTTGCCTCGGCCTGCTGGACAAGTGTCTCTTCAAATTGGGAGAGGCCGTGATGCATCGCCTGCCTCCAGGCTGAAAACTCAGATGTCAAGGTTTCCCATTTGCTGAGGTCTATTTCTAAGACCTTCAGATCCTGGTTGCAGAGATCCTTGTATTGCAGTTGTGGTCTCCCTCTGGGGTGATTTCCCTGCACTAATTCTCCATACAGGAGATCTTTTGGAATCCGACTATTAGCCATTTGCACAACATGCCTAAGCCAATGTAGACATCACTGTTTCAGTAATGTATACATGCTAAAAACTCCAGCTTGTTCTAGGACTATTCTATTTGGAACTTTGTCCTGCCAGGTGATGCCAAAAATGTGTCAGAGGCAACGCATATGGAAGGTGTTCAGCTTCCTCTCCTGTCGTGCACAAAGGGTCCAGGACTCGCTGCAGTACAGGAGTGTGCTCAGGACACAGGCTCTATAGACCTGGATCTCGGTATATGTTATCAGCTTCTAATTGAGCATACTCTCTTTGTGAGTATAGAGAACATGGTAGCTGCTTTGCCAATGCATTTATCCAGCTTGACATCTAGGGAGAGAGTGTCAGAGATTGTTGAGCCAAGGTACACAAAGTCATGAACAACCTCCAATTCTTGCATGGAGATGGTAATAGAGGGAGGTGAGTCCATGAAAAGAAGACAAGGATATTAGTTGTAGTAGGGAGGATCCATAGACTCACCACGTATGCTGTCTCCCTGGAGGACGCATAAGGGATGTGATGGAAGGATTGCCATCACTCATAAAACTTACAGATACATATCCCTTTCTTCTTGTCCCCATTGGAACAAACAACACAGCCAAGGGGAGCAACTGAAAAATCATGTATGACTTTGAAGCTCTGGGAAGGAAATTCAAGAAGAGCCTCGTGGCGCAGTGGTTAAAACGCTGTACTGCAGCTAAAACTGTGCTCACGACCTGGGGTTCAAATCCCAGGTAGCCGGCTCAAGGTTGACTCAGCCTTCCATCCTTCCGAGGTCGGTAAAATGAGTACCCAGCTTGCTGGGGGGGGGGCAATGTGTAGCCTGTATAATTTTAAAAAATTGTAAACCGCCCGGAGAGTGCTTGTAGCGCTATGGGGCGGTATATAAGTCCAAAAAAAAAAAAAAAAAAAAAAAGAACTTTGGAGCCCAGATAGTTTTTTTCATCCATCCTACCAGTGCTCGGAAGAGAAATTGAAAGAGAAAGGAAGATCCTCTGGGTGAATGACAGGCTACGAAGGGGGTGTTGACGAGAGGGATTTAATTTTGGGGACCACAGGCTAAGCTTCTTGCAAGAAGGACTGCTAGCAAGAGATGGCTTGCATCTAACAAGGACTGGGAAGAATGTATTTGCCCATGGCATGAAGAACTTCATCAGGGAGGCTTTAAACTGAATTGGAAGGGGGAGGGAGACGCAAGCACAAAGTTAAGGGTAGATGAAGCTTTACAAACAATAAGAGGAATGGACCAAACTGATCAAAAGGGCAACAATAATACCATTAGCAATAATAATCACAATAAAAATCATAAAACATAATAATAATCATAATATTCATAACACTGTACAAAGACAAACAGGACACTAATCACACAACCTCTGTTGTCTGTATACGAATGCCAGGAGTATGGGAAACAAACAAGAAAAACCAGAAATTTTAATTCAGGAGGGTAAGTATGACTTGATAGGAATAACTGAAACTTGGTGGGATGACTCCCATGACTAGAATACAGCAATTGAGGGGTATAAAACTGATCAAAAAGAACAGAGAGAATAAAAAGGGAAGTGGAGTTGCATTATATGTCAAAAATGTGCATTCCTGCACAGAAATACAGGAGGAGGAGATTGGCTGTCCCACCAAGAGCATCTGGATCAATCTAGTTGGGGCAAAAAACAAAAGGAACTTGGTAGTTGGGAGTCTGCTACCAACCACTCAATCAAAGAGAGGAAGCAGGTGAAATTTTTGAAAAACAAATTGCAAGGTTTCTAAAGAGACATGACATAGAAGTGATGGGAGGTTTCAATTATCCAGATATAAGTTGGGAGGAAAATTCTGCTAAGTGTGGCCCTTTCAAGAAATTCCTGGCTTGTGTGGCTTATAATTTTCTCCTACAAAAAGTGGAGAAAGAAACTAGAAGATTTGCTATCCTTGACTTGATTCTGACCAACAGAGATGACTTGGTGGGGGAAGTGGCAGTAAGGGGAACTCTGGGTGAGAGTGACCATGTGCCCCATGATACCCTGATTAGCAATCTAACTAGCTGTGGGCTGGAGAGATCAAGTGTCAGGTGGATACATAATTGGCTACAGAATCATACTCAGAGGGTGATGAGTACTGGGTCCTTTTCTAACTGGGAGGAAGTGACAAGTGGGGTACCCCAAAGCTCAGTCCTGGGCCCAGTGCTCTTCAATAGTTTTATTAATGACTTGGGTGAGGGAGTGCAGGGAATGCTTGTCAAATTTGCAGATGATACAAAATTGGGTGGAATAACTAAAACCCTGGAAGATAGAAAGAAAATTTAAATTGACTTTGATAGGATGGAGCACTGGGCTGAAAGCAACAGAATTAAATTCAATGGGGATAGGTGCAAAATACTGCACCTCGGAAAAAGAAACCAACTGCACATACCTCGCTCAGCAAAACAACAAGCGAGAAGGATCTTGTTATTGTTGTAGATAAGTTAAATATGAGCCCACAGTGTGATGTGGCCACAAAAAGGGCAAATGCTTTTTTAGGCTGCATTAATAGAAGTATAATTTCCAAATCTTGTGAGGTGCTATTCCCCCTCCATTTGGCACTGCTTAGGCCTCACCTTGAGAATTGTGTCCAGCTCAAGGTGAGGCCTAACCAGAGGAGGGCAACAAGGATGATCAGGGGGCTGGAAACCAAGCCTTACAAGGAAAGGCTGAAAGAATTGGGCATGTTTAGCCTTGAGAAAAGAAGGCTGAGGGGTTATACTTTTCAAATATTTGAAAGGCTGTCATACAGAGGAGGGACAAGATCTGTTGTTGATCAACCCAAAGTGCAGGACATGCAAAAATGGGCTGAAGTTAAAGGAAGCCAGATTTCGGTTGAATATCAAGAAAAATCTCCTAACTGTTAGAGCAGTACAACAGTGGAACCAGTTATCTTGGGAGTTGGTGAGTGCTCCAACACTGGAGGCATTCAAGAAAAAAATTGGATAATTACCTGACTGATACGCTTTGATTGGATTCCTGTGTTGAGCAGGGGGTTGGACTTGATTGCCTTGTAGGCCCTTTCCAACGTCACTTTTCTATGATTCTATGATTTTCTATTATTCTAATTAAATTGGAATTTAAATGGCATCAAAAAGATGTAATAATAGTCATATGCTGTCGAGTCAATTCTGACTTACGATGATCCTTTTTAATCTTTTCCAGACAGAGAATACTCAACAAGTGTTTTACTTTTTGGGAGGAACCTGGGACTGTGCAATTTTCCCAGGGCCACAGAATCTGGCCCTGCAGGAGACACAGTGGGGAATCGAATTCCAGACCTGTGGCTCTGCTGCCAGACACATAATACAAAAAGCTATCCAGCCAGCTATTAAAAGGATAGAAAGTGCACACTTAGCATTGCGCTTGGAGTCACAGAAGGAGTTGCTAGTTAAGTGATCTGAGTGCCATGCCTCCAGAAGAGCTTTCTTTCCTACTCATTACTGCTATCTTTCTTTTATGTACTTGTGGAGAAACTAGTAAACTGGGCATTGGGCTCCTTGTGGAATGGTGTGTTTTTATATGGGGAGTCTGGGAGCAGCCATCAGAATTGTTCAGGGCAGGAAAGTATATGATGGATTACAGTTTCAGCAGCATATACAAGGGAAGGAGAAGTGAGTATTGGTTGCCCCTAAGCTGTCTCCAAAGTTAAATAGTTTGGATAGCTCTGAAAACAACCAATCAGCTGAAAGTGCTGCTCTGCTGCTAAATGCTAGCAGATTCCCAGTAAATGGGAAACAACAGCCATCTTGATACTGCATGAACATGTCACCGTGGCTTGTGTTGTAGTCTTGCTTTGATGAGCTTGAGAATATCAATCTCATTCAGCTTTATTTACCAGTATTTTCAGTGCAGCAGCAGGCAAGACCTGGGATGGTGCAGGGAGGTGGGCTTACAGTGTTCTGTCATGATTCCATCCCTCTTTCCAGATGTAGCATTCCCCAGTTCCCTGGGTTTGAATGTGTGTTTCTGAAAGTAGAGCCTGGGACAGAACAGGGATTATGTACTGCCCATTCTGCTGATATTGGCCCTGGTGTTGGATTCCCCTCAGCTTGTTGAGGGGGCCTTCAGTTTCCTTGCTGGATTCCCCTCAGCTTGTGCTGGGGACCTTCAGTTTCCATGCTGAAGCAGTTCTTTTAGAACTGGCTCAAGACTTCATGACTTCCATGTCAACCATGAGCCTGTCCTACATAATATTTGCCCCCAACCATGCTGCAGAGCACACTTTAGATCCAGTTTTCGGTGCTGGGGTAAATGTTGATGACCTGGGTGTGGAACAACTCTCTGTAGTTCCATTGTCATGGACAGATCATTATCTGGTGGGTTTTAGACTCACTGGAACTCAGAATCTTTACAGGGGTGGGGTACAGACTAAGATGGTTTGTCCCAGAAGGCTGATGGATCTAAATAGTTTCCTGACTGATTGTAGGAAGTTTTCTTACACCATTGGAAGGTGATTCTGTTGAAGCCCTCTTTGATTTCTGGAATGAGGAAATCAGAAGAGTCAGGATTGTTCCTAAATGTCTCCTCCCACAAAGTAGAGCCAGAAGAGGGATGTAGACTGCAGCGACAATAGTGGAAAACTTGGATTGAATCTGACCAAACATAAGCTATGGCCTATTGGAAGGCCTACTCCATTGCAGTGGTAGTGCCAAAGAAGTCATTTGTCTCTGCCACCTTTGTGATTGCACAAAGCTTTTTCCACTGGTCGAAGACCAATTATATCATGGCCCAAAGAAAGAGACTGCAGACCATACTGTATCTTGCTATGAAGACTTTGCACGACACTATGCAGGAAAAATTGCTTGGATCTGCTCTGACTTGGATGCTGTAGTTGATTCAGGTCCTGTGAATGTAACTATGGTCTCTCTTGTCCTGTGTTAAAGGACGTGTTTCGGTTTCTGCAGCCTGATGATGTGGACAGGACCCTTGGACAGTTGAAGACTGCCACATGTGTCTTTGCCCTTCTTGGCTTATAAAAGTTGCCAGAAAAGGACTGGTTTGAGTGGGTAGGTGGTATATGCCTCCTTGTAGCAAGGAAAGTTCTCAGCACGCTTAAAGGAGGCAATAGTAAGACGCCTGTTTAAAAAGCCTTCTTTGAATAATTACCAACCAGTCTCTTAAAATTCCATTGTTTAGCAGGTGCTGAAGTGGGTTGTGGTTTCTCATATTCAGGTATTCCTAGATGAGATAGATTATTTAGACTGATTTCAGTCTGGTTTCAGACCTGGTTATGGGATAGAGACTGCTTTGGTTGCCGTGGTGGATGACCTACACTGGGAACTGGACAAGGAGACTGTGATGTCCAAGTATCCCTAAGGAGAGTATGGAGTTTGGACAGGGAGTCACTTTGGGCACAAATCTATCTCTTTTTACTGAGGTAAGTCCTCAAGCCTCAGCAGAGCAGAGCATTTGTACCATTTACAAGCCTGACCATTAAAGAACACATCACTTTACTCAGTACTTTGAAAGTACTTAAACATGGGCTTTGTGATTCCTCAGAACTCACAACAGCTCAGTAAGGTAGGACTTCTCTATAGTAGCTAGTTAGTGACCTTTTCCATTCCACTGGATTTTGTCTAACCCTTCTGATCCAAGAGACTAGACCTTAATTGAGATTTTATAATTATTTTTATTAAGAAAATAAAGATTCATAGAAACAGCTTGTTTGCAAAAGCAGTAGCATTAAACATGTCCAAATATTACAATAGCTAAATACAGCTGTTATTTCTCATTAAAAATAAGAAATAGTAAGAGCTAAGTTATGGTGGGCTATTCCCACCCCTTACCATTCTACATTCTCTACATAACACAATCCATCAGGAATTCCTTCTAGCTTGGCATAAGCTAAGAGAAGCTCCCTAACATGTCCTCTCCTCCATCATTTCTACATTTCTAACACCTCCCTCTTCTTGACACTTCATAGCTGTAAACCAATTAGCTTCAAAGAGGCATAACACAACTCTCCACCTATAATTCTCATGAAGATGCAGGTGCGTTATATTCTCCCAATTAGGATGGTATGCTTGCTTAGGCTTCACACTGGACCTCCTTCATCCGTTATCTGAATTCATGCTGTACCAAGCTCAACAGAAAAAAAAAATTCTGTACCTTCAAATTATTTCACACAGAACCTAACTGACTCCATTTTCCTCAGACTACAAATCACACTCTCCTTCAATATCATCACAGGGAATATGTCCCAGTTGGTTCTGCTGGATCTTTCAATGGCTTTCAATATAATCTACTATGGTATCCTTCTGGCTGTCTCTTGGGGATGGGACTTGGAGGCATTGTTTTACAATGGACCATGTCAAGGACCATGTCTCTCCCCCCCCCCCAATTAGGAGATCATTGGGAGAGACCTTTCTTTTGGTCCCACTGCCCTCTCAAGGGCATTTGATGGAGACACATTTCTGTTTCTGCTCCTGAGACTCCCATATAATTCCTTTTGTCATCAGGGGAGCTGTGGAATGGAAGGCGGAAAGTCTTTAATTCTGGAAAACCACCAACACCAGAATGACTATATCAGCAGTAGGAATTTTTGGTAATTAAAGACTTCCTCCTGTCATCCCATTGCCCCTAGAAATATTGAATTTCTGAAAAATTGCCACCAAGTGGGTGCCTGCCAGAGGAGATGGGGCTGGGAAGCCTGTGGAACAGCTGTGTTGTTGGAGGGCCAGACTGATGGTTTGTATGCATCTCTAACCAAAATTAATAAAATTGAATACCAAATCTTCAATGAAATACAGTCCCCTCAGGGCTTGAATTGTTAGGTAAAAGCTCTGCTTTTCTCTAGCTCTGTTTAAACGTCCAGTGAGGGAAGTAAGTTGTTCAAGGTATTAGCAGCATTAGATTTCAGCTACTGAATTTACAGTGAACAGTTTAGTATCCAGTTATTTTCCAGGTTTTATTATTTGTCTTATTGTGTGTGTGTGTGTGTTTATTAGAAAATTACTGTTTTTGGAAAATTATTATTTTGAGTGAACAAATGTGGTAAATTAATGTTCTATATCTGAAGTATCCTAATTTGATCATTGTATATGTAAGGATGAAGGTACACACTCATGCTTTTAAACAAAGAGACATGAAAGCACAGGCCACCAGTTTTAGTGCACCTAAATTCTTTAGGTTGAGGTATTGTTGAGGTTGAGGGGAATTTTTTGTCTCTGGAACATGCAGTATTTCTTTATAAGGAAAATACAACCTAGCCTCTTTGTGGGAGAGTTCATTAATTAATTCTTTATTTATTTATTTATTTATTAGATTTTTACCCCGCTCCTCTAGACAATGTCTACTCATCATTTAGACAGCATGCATTTTAGCCAATCAGTATAGGGATTGATAGAGTGTCTTAACTGGAAGAGAAAATTCCTTCACAAAGAACTGAGCATATTCAGAGTCTGTAGTTGGCAAACAGTTCACCGTGGCAGTGGTTAAAACGCTGTACTGCAGCTAAAACTGTGCTCACGACCTGGGGTTCAAATCCCAGGTAGCCGACTCAAGGCTGACTCAGCCTTCCATCCTTCCGAGGTCGGTAAAATGAGTACCCAGCTTGCTGGGGGGGCAATGTGTAGCCTGTATAATTAAAATTGTAAACCGCCCGGAGAGTGCTTGTAGCGCTATGGGGCGGTATATAAGTCCAATAAATAAATAAATAAATAAATAAATAAATAAATAAATAAATAAATAAATAAATAAATAAATAAATAAATAAATAAATAAATAAATAAATAAATAAACTATAAAGCAAATTGCATTCATACATCCAAATGAACAAATAGTTTCCCATGGAAATAAAATTTCTCATGTACAGTACATATATACGTACGTATTGTCAGCGATCAGCTCCCCAAGAGGATGCTTGATCGGTCGGACAGAGAGTAATCAGGTGATTGTACACCCTAAAATGTGCTGAGAGAGTCCCATAGCTCAGCTAGGCGTGTTCAACTCTCCATCTTACAAGTCTGCCCTAATGAGAACACCCTTGTACCTTTGGATATTACTGATAGAAAACCATGTGGGCTTTGTAGTCATTAGACATACTATACACCACAGGCAGGACTCATTAAGTATGCAGTGTCGAGGCATGTACCATCAGATGACCTAAGATAAGTTTACTGTTCAGGAAACCAGTTGATGTTTATAATCATTATTTTATTAAAGAAAAAGTAAGTTCCTTAAAGTAAAAGTCAAGTTATGCAAAAGCAAGCAAATAAACATTATGATGATTAATCACAAAACTGTAGTGAAGTAAAGAAAACATGAAAAATATATAAGTGTCCAAAAACATTAAAATAATTCAAAAAGTCAAGAAAAAGAATAAAAACAGTTCCAATAAGGTAATCCATCAGGAAAAACAAAATAATCCAAACAGGCAAGAAAAAGTCCAGAGTCCTTCATTATCCTGTAAATGAAAAATTCTGTTCAAAAGGAAAATCCTGTAAAAGAAAATATCCCATTGTCCTGGTAATAATCCACTAGAATAGTCCATAGGAGTAGTCCATAGAAATAGTCCATGAAAGGAGTCAAGAATATTCCCTGTGTGTGTGTATGAGTAATCCATGTGAGTAGGCCATGAGTGACCTAAGAGTAATTAATGACTTAAAGGTTGGTCCTGAAAGACATTAGAGTGAGTCACGAGTGACATTGTCCATAGGTAAAAGTTCCTTTTTCAAGAGTAACTGGCAAATCCTTATCTGCTCCTTCCCACAATGTCATCCAATCACAATCCGTCGTTAGGCAAACAGTCCTGCGGTACCACCTGACCTTCCTTCTCACGGCTAACAGATGTTATTTGGGTTTCTGTGGTTTTGCCCCAAGTCACAACAATACCCATCTATCTTATCACAATGTTTCTTCTCATGCTTTCAGAAAAGCACTTTCCCAGCTCTCACTAGCAAACACCCTGTCAGCATAGCAAAGATCCTTTATACAGAGAAACAAGATGGAACCTCTCTTGCACATTTCTTAATTACAAAACCCATGTTCAATACAAGATTTTAATCACATATTCCATCTCATCACACGTATGTATATACATACATAGATACATACATATGTGTGTGTATGTCTCTCCCTCTGTGTGTACATACATGTATAAGACTGATTTTCAAACAGAAATATTTAAGACAATCATAAGTTACTTCACCAAATTTCCAAAATCTAGCTACTTTCTATCATATGCCTTTGTTTATTCTTTAAAATTTAGCAAACTCATGGGTATGATCTGTCTCTGTGTTTACATAGTTGATAACACATTTTTTAAAAAAATTGGTACACAGTAGGCAATGCCATAGAATTCAGTTGAGCTCTTCCATGCACCCTGGTTCATGAAACAAAAGGATGTGTTCAATGGGAATGGAAAATTCTTGCCTGGAGTATTGTGTGCTTGCTATGTTTATCTCTGTATTGAGGTGTCTGCACCTTCGCTGAAGTGAGATGCTATGGTGGGGCATATTTGTCCATTGTGTTCTTAGATTGCATTACTGATGCTAGACCATTGTCCCCAACCTTGGGCCTCCAGAAGTTCTTGGACTACAACTCCCAGAAGCCTTCACCACCAACTCTGCTGGCCAGGATTTCTGGGAGTTGAAGTCCAAGAACATCTGGAGGCCCAAGGTTGGGGATCACTGTGCTAGACTACAGGCATATGTATCATAGACACACGTTATCTTGTAGCATTGCTGTAACTTTGTGGATGTATATTTCCTTAGTTCATTGGGATTTTATTTTCTGAAGTTTGTTGAGATATTCTTACAATTATTTTATTGTTTTTTGTTTGCAGGGGAAGCAGTGGTTTGGGGATGATGGCCGAATTTTAGCTCTGCCCAATCCAATGAAGCAATCCATTACCAGGCCTCTAATATTTCCAACTGAGGAAAGTAAAAAAACAGATCTATTAACATTTTATAAGAAGGTGAGTTTGTTGCAACATCTTACTAGATTCTTGTGTTAGATGGTTTCAAATTGCTTCAGACTCCTTAATTAAATGTCTTCTAGAAGGTGCTCTTATTAGCAACCCTGCTCAAGTCTTGCAAGTTGAAGACAGTGGCTTCCTTTACTGAGTCAATCAGTTGCATACTAGATCTTTTCCTACTGCCTTTTGCCTTTTTTAAGCATTGTTGTCTTTTCCATTGAGTCTTGTCTTCTCATGGTATGTCCAAAATCTATCTAAAGCTTTATTTCAGTTATTTTAGCTTTTGGTGAAATTTCAGTCTTGAATTAAACTGTAATGCACTTATTTCTCTCTCTTGTGGTCCATGATAACCCTCCAATACTATATTTTGAATATGTTTTTTCCCCTGTTACCTTTCTTCGAATGCTTAAATTTCAGGGATACATTATAACTGTGTGTAGTAACAGTTTAAATGAGGTTGGACTTGGTTTTGAGGGACACATTCTTATGCTTAAAATATTTCCATGCTATATATACTGCATTCCATTTACCTGCCCTCTTCCATTTTGCTTGTAAGATATTTCAATGTTATTTTTAATATATTCCACTTACCTCCCCTCCACCCTTTTCCTAATGAGGAGAATTTGGGAAAAGACAGGGTGCCTAAGTTAGGGTTCACATTCAGATCCCAGAGGCTGCATTTCGATCTCTCCATTTCTGACTGTTACCTCTCTCTCAGGCACTTTGTATTTTCCCTCAATTATTTTTGCAAGGGAAAGGAAGGAGGGGAGAGGAGTGGGATCTCTGGATTAAAAAAATCCTATTTGAATAATCTCTACATAATAAAACTGTTGGCTTATGTCTGTTGTGTAAGCCAGGAAGAAGTGTAGTAATGAGCACTTGCAAATTAGTTTAGTCATGGTGGTTGGGATCTTCTGAGAGTTGTAGTCTAAAAAGGTGCTTTTGCAAAAATATTTTAATAATTTTTACTTGGCACGCTTTCCACAATCCCCCTGCCAGTAAAGTAGCATGGGAAACATACAAGACCTTGAAGGAGGATTCATAGAGACAGTCTGCTGGTCCACCATCAATGTTCTGATGGAATGTTCCAACCTTGCAATGGAATGTCTGTCTCTGTGTATCTGTTTCTCTTCTTGTACATGCTGCTTTTCTCTCACCCATTTACTTAACCATGTCATTAACTCTACAGTAGACTTTGAAAATATTTTGGCAAGGAGGAACTATAGTTGTATTACAGATTCTCTTTGTTCTGCCCCCCTCCAATATACTTTTCTGGGCAGATAGAAGTGCAAGTAGCTCTTAGTGTTGGGTGGTCTTAGGAAAGAAAGGGAGTTAATGTTTTGAATGTGTGTGTATTATGTACATGAACCTCTGTTTCAAAAAGCCAGGAAGTTCAATCTTTGGCTTGTCCTCTTGAAGACAGTTTGAACAGGTGAAAATGAAATTCAATCTTTCAAAAAAAAAAAATCTCAGTTTTATATATGTGGGATATTTTGCTTCTGTATCCACAACTGAATGTGTGTGTATTGCGTATGTACATAAACCTATGTACAGGCCAAAGAAAGAAACATGATTTACTTACACTAGATGCCTCGTGCGAGTTATCTTTATCCAGAGTGCACAGTGGCATGTCTATATATCCTGCCTCTCCAAACTGTCAGTCAGATCCATCTTTGAGATTTTGTGGCTTATTGATCATGCATAGAATAAACATTTCAAGTGAAGGTTGTATTTAATGGAGGGATGGATATTGAAGTCTTAATATTGTTTTAGGCTATAAAAATGAGGCTTGCCAATCAGTACATTGTGGGATCTGAAGACCCTGAGGAACAATTTCAGCTGGATGTTGATATTTTGGGTTTAATATTCACTCATCATCCTTGCTTTAGCCGTGAGCATGTTTTAGCAGCTAAACTGGCTCAGTTGTTTGATCAGTATCTGACAAGAAAACAGAAAAATGTTACCAGACTTCTTACAGATAAGGTAAGAAGTTTTTGTTTGTTTATTTTTGTGTGTTTTGAGAAGCTTAAGAGACAAAGAGAAAGAGAAATCTCTATGGGAGTCTTACAAATGCTAAATATATTTCATATTTGGGAATGATAAATTTAGTCTTAAAGGGCAAATATATTTACTTTATGGGATAGAGTAAATAATACTTCTCTGCCTTAGGCAGTGTATGTTAACTATTGCTCAGCTATCAGTTTTATGTGAGCTTCTAACTATTGGCCCAAGTGTTAGGATGTCATAAACTTTTCATGAGTATTCTAACTGCTTCAGAATAGTGGTTATGAGACTTGGCTTTGAATGAGGAAGAAGAGAACATATGTTATCTAGACTCAATCAAGTTATTGTGGCTCAGGTTCAGGATCATCTCACTTATATCTATTAATTTAATGTTTTCCTTTTTTATTTTTAAGTTGCATGGTCTCAGAAATGCGGTACATAGCATTTTGGATACCAGTGAAAGAGACATTCTGAACCCATTAGCACAACAAAGCATAACTGAATATAAGCTTGAAATTAAGTAAGTAGAATAATTTGTTGTATCATTTATTTTGTGTGTGCACAGAAGTTACCTAGTTTGAATCTGAAATACTAGCACTTGTAAAGTAACTGGTTCAAGACTAAGGGTGCAAATCCTTGCTCATCTTGTTCTCTCCTAGATCTGTGATAAGGATAAGGTGTCTTGTTGCACTTTCATTAAGAGAAGAGATTTTCTTAGCAAAATAGTGCAAAATGCAATAATGCTTTAATGCAGGTAATCCAGCTGGCATAAAGGGATGGTAGTTTCTAGATTTTGTGTATGGTTTCTTTCTTTTTTGGAATGGCCTTTTAAGGATGAGAAGTATCAATGAAAGTATTTGGGTCTCCTTTAACCATCAGATGGTGCTTCTTCTCCATGTATGTGCTTTGTTTCTCTAAGGAAATAGTCACACATTTGTACAGTTTGTGGAAGTTATGGAGGCCTGTAAGATTAAAAAAAAAAACAGCTCTCTTCTGGAGGTAAGGAATCTCATACAAGTTGGGAATTCCTTGTTCTCAGGAAGTTGAGTCAACGTAAAATGATGACAATAAAGAATTTAACTCATATTTTTATATTCCTTGTTAAGATAAATGAAGTGGTAAAGATTGTTTTTCACTGGAATCTTAATAAAGGCATTATTTTGCAAAATGATATTAAGTATATGTGTTATAGGAGACTTAGAAAAAACAAGCAGATACCCAAAGATGCACCAAAGGAATTTTTTCCTTCGGGTTACATCCAGGGAGAGAGACCTTCAAAGAAATACCAATTTAAATTACCTCATGACCTTTTGAATATACTTTCTTTATATTTGCTTGGCATTTCTCTTGTTTCTCTGAACTGACCTTATACAGTCAGGACCAAAAATATTGGCACCCTTGCAATTCTGTCAGAAAATGCAACTGTTCTCTCAGAAAATTGCTGCAGTTGCAAATGTTGTGGTATTCACAGTTCATTTCTTTGGTTTGCATTGGAACAACACCCCTCCCCCGCAAAAAAAAAACCAGAGAAGAAAAGTCAAATCTGATACAATGCCACGCAGAAACCCAAAAATGCACTGGCCTAAATTATTGGTCGAAATTGTAAGAAATACCGTGTGTCCCGCAAAATAAGACAGGGTCTTATATTAATTTTTGCTACAAAAACACATTAGGGCTTATTTTCAGGGGATGTTTTATTTTTTCGTGTACAACAGTTTACATTTATTCAAATACAGTAATGTCATCTTCTTCTGGTTGCTGCAGAATGGTGGATGGTGGGGTGTCACTTAACTGGGGATTATTTGTGGGGTAGGGCTTAGATTACGAGCATCCAGAAAAATCATACTAGGTTAGGTCTTATTTTCAGGGAAACAGGGTAATTGCTTTTCAAGCATATGATGCTCCTTTAATTTGTATTTAGACACACTTGTCACAAGTAAGAGGTGTGGGGAGTGTAGTAATCATACTTGCAACCAGTAAAGATGGAGAAATGTTGATTCAACCTTTGTGTTGTGTGTGACACTGAGCATGGAGAAAAGAATGAAGTGTAAAGAGTTGTCTGTGGATTTGAGAGATGCAGAAAAACATTGACAGTCTCAAGGCTACAAGTCCATCTCCAGAGATCTTAATGTTCCTGTGTCCATTATGCGCAATATCATCAAGAGGTTTACAGCCCATGACACTGTAGCTAACCTCCCTGGACGTGGATGGAAGAGCAAAATTACTGAAAAATTACAATGAAGGATTGTTCAAATGGTGGATACAGAACCCAGATTAGCTTCCAAACAAATTCAAGCTGATCTGCAGACACAGGGTACAAGAGTGTCAGCTCTCACTATCCATCACCATCTGAATGAAAAAGGATGCCCAGGAGGACACCACTGCTGACACAGTATGCCAAAACTTTATGTGACAACACCAGAATCCTTCTGGGAGAACGTACTGTGGACAGATGAGACAAAAGTAGAGCTTGTTGATAAAGGATCATGGCACTTTTTACAGAAAAAGAAATGAAGCATTCCAAGAAAATTACACAGTCCCTACAGTCAAACATGATGGAAGTTCAAAGATGTTTTGGGTTGCTTTGCTGCTTCTGGCACTGGATGCCTCGACTGTGTGTGTTAGCGTAAACATGCTGTAATTCAGCAGGGCCTGGTGGTAAAGTGACTCACACAGACACAATCAGCCTTCAGCACCAGACGTGTATTTACAGCAGTATTTACAGATGTACAGACCAACAGCATGACGGCATGAACTTATCAAGAAGAGAAGGAATACATATTCTATACACAGTTCACATATATACACTTGTGCATCTGGCTGTGTCCAATCAGCACAGATGTTGCATCATCCCTGAGCCAGCCCTCCTGAGTCACTATGACTCAGCACTTTAACACACCTGAACATTGTGGTTGCTCATTAAGACATTTGTACTGCTCAGGCCTGTAAATTTTTACTTTGACACCCCTCCTAATTTACTCCTGAGCAGAACATATACCCATTTCTTTGGTTATTTCTTTATGTCTTTGTGCATTCAAAGGTTTAGTCATAATGTCTGCAATGTTTCTTTCTGTTTTGCAGTATTGTAATTCTATCAATTTTTCTTTTATTTCTTCTCTGACATTATGGTATTTGATATCTACATGTTTGCTTCTGTTTCGCATCTTCTCTGGTACGGCCATGTGAATGTAAGTAGTGTTATCCTCAAACACCTTTATTGCACGATTTACTTCAACCCTTAAGTCTTTGATCATTTGTTTATACCAGATGATTTCTGAACATATCTCTGACAAAGCTGAGAACTCAGCCTGAGCTGTCGATGTAGCGATGGAATTTTGTTTTCTAGATTTCCATCCTACTAACACATTAGCAAATCATACTGTGAACCCAGACATTGATTTTTCCATCGGTTTTTATTGTTTGCCCAATCACTGTCTACATATGCCATTAGTTTCAATTCTTTTGAGGGTTTTAAGACCAAATACCTGTCAAGTGTCCCCTTCAAGTACCTAAATACTCTTTTCACTCCTTGCCAGTGTTTTACTGTGGGCTTGGACACATGTCTGCTTAATATATTTACCGCTGCTGCAATGTCTGGCCTTGTCCAATTTGCCAAGTACATTAGACTTCCAATTGCAGACTGGTAGATCTCCTGATTTTCAGATTCCTCGCTTTCAGACTCTGATTTCTGAAAATCTGCAATCATAGGGGTCTCAACATTTTTAGACTCTCGCATGTTGTATTTTTCTAGCATTTGCTCTATTTTTATCTTTTGGCTTCTACAAAACCTTTGTTTTGTTTCTGTATTTGCAATTTTTCAATTTAAATTCTTTCTTCAACTGCTTCTCAAACAAATCTATTTGTGATGTCCACAAAGGTGGACAAGGTCCTTGATCACTGCCGAGCCACCACCACCTCCCTTGACCCTTGCCCGGCCTGGCTAATCAAAGCTGCCAGGCCGGTGATAACTGAATGGGCCACTAAAATAATAAATGGGTCTCTTAAGGAAACGCCCATTAGGCCCATTAGAAAGAGACCGAGCGTGGCGGCAGACAACATTGACAATTATAGGCCTGTCGCTAATGTTTCTTTTCTTAGCAAGGTAGTTGAGAAGGTGGTGGCCAACCAGCTTCAGCCTCTCGTGAATGAAACAGATTCCCTGGATCCATTTCAGTCGGGCTTCAGGCTGCAGCATGGCATGGAAACAGCATTGGTCACCCTGCTGGATAACCTACTTAGGGAGGCCGATGGGGGTAAAATGTCCTTGCTCATCCTCCTTGATATCTCAGCCGCCTTTGATACTGTCGACCATGGTATCCTCCTGGGGAGGCTCTCTGAGTTCGAGATTGGTGGCCTTGCTCTTGCTTGGCTGCAGTCCATCTTGGAGGGCCATATCTAGAGTGTTCAGCTTGGGGAAAATGTATTGGCCCGGTGATCCCTAGATTGTGGGGTCCTCCAGGGTTCGGTCATCTTCCCAGTGCTGTTTAACATCTATGTGAGGCTATTGGAGGGGTCATCCAAGGATGTGGAGCTTCGTGTCACTAACATGCTGATGACACCCAGCTCTACATCTCATTTTTTCATCCTCAGTGGATGCCGTTCCATCCCTTGGGTACTGCCTGGAAGCCGTTCTGCAATGGATACAGTTAAATGAACTAAGGTTGAACCCAGACAAGATAGAGGTCCTGTGGGTGGGTGGCCCTGATGTCAGTGGTTTGGGGAACTCCCTCATTTGGGGGGGTGACTCTCACCACAAAGAATTCAGTTCGCAGTCTGGGGGTCCATCTTAACCTGGTGCTTACCATAGGGACCCAGGTAGTGTCCGTGGTTCGGTCTATCCATTTACATCTTCAGCTGATCGTCCAGCTGCATCCCTATCTAGACGTGGGAATGCTCACCACACTGGTCCATGTGCTTGTAGTCTTGAATAGACTACTGTAATGCTTTCTCCGTGAAGCTTCCTTTTAGACTGATGCACAAGCTCCAGAACATAGCGGCCAGGCAATTAACAGGGTGAAAAGATTTCACCATATTTCACCCATCTTGTCCGCCTTATGCTGGCTACCTATCCACTTCCGCATTGATTTCAACATGCTAACCATTACATACAAAGCCCTTAACGGTTTAGGCCCTTGATATCTGGCAGTGTCTTCTTCCACCCAGTTATACCTGTATCACCCACTCCAGTCAGGCTGGGTGGCTGAGGGGCCTAACACCAAGTGAGGCCTCATGGGGAAAAAACTAGAAATCTGGCCTTCTTGGCAGTGGCCCCTCACCTCTGGAACAACTTACCTGTAGAAATCTGCCTGTCTCCCTTGCTGAGGGCCTTCAAGACTAACTTGAGGACATGGCTATACAGGCAGGCCTTCACTACAGCCATTACCTAGCCTATCTCCCCTTTTCTTTATTCTCTCTTTTTCTTCTTTTTCTTCTTTTCTTCCTTTCTCTTCTTGGACTCTGTGATCAATCTGGATTTTATTTTTATGTTATATGTAAACTGCCCAGAATAGACACGTTCTAGATGGCGGTATATACAGTGGTGCCCCACATAGTGATGATAATCCATTCCAGAAAAATTGTTGCTATGTGGATTCGTCGCTATACGAAACAAAAAAGCCCATAGGAATGCATTAAAACACGTTTAATGTGTTCCTATGGGCAAAAAACTCACTGTTCAGCGAAAATCCTCCATACGGGCGCTATTTTCGCTGCCCGGTAAGCGAGGAATCGGCGCAAAAACACAGCGGGTGGCCATTTTTTTTACCCAGTGGCCATTTTGGAACCGCCGATCAGCTGTTAGAAAAACATTGCTATGCGAAAATCGGTAAGCGAAACAGCTTACCGATCATTGCAAAGCAATTTTTCCCTATTTAAAACATCGCAATGCGATCGCTTTTGCGATCGCAAAAACTTAATCGCTGTGCGGATTCTTCATTAAATTAAGCGCTTGTTATGTGGGGTACCACTGTAAATCTAATAAGTAAGTAAGTAAGTAATCTGGATTTCCATTTCTGACTTTCTAGTCTTTTTGGGAGGCATTTTTATGTTTTATTCCTTACAATTACTTTGAAACATTTACCTCAGGAAATACTGGAATTCAAAACCTGCCACTTTATTTTCAGTGACCAGTTTATTGTTTCCAGTGACTTCTTGCGTTACCCCAAACTTAATAACCTCAAAAGTTCAGTTATTGGTGTTTTAAACTCAAACCTTTTCTTTCTTTTTCCCCAGTTTTTCTACTACTGCCTTACCCAGGCTTATTACCGCAGAGAAAGCTTTAGATTTTAAACATTTTCTAGAAGCTGCTTATTATACCAACAAAATTTTACCTCAGGAGCCTTCTATACTTTCAACCAGGTCTCATCTCCCAACTTTCCACCAGTTCTCTTACTTTTACCCAAGAACAGTTACCTCGGAGGTTGGTGTTAACTACCAGAGTAACTAACTTTTTTAAAAAACAAAAATCCCAACTCTCTCACAGAATTCCCCCTTTTAACCATTACGTCTAAAATCCCATTTTAGGATTTACTCGAGACTTCTCTAGGACATCCAAAATCTTTTCCTTAGATTTCTGGATTCTGTCCCTTTCTCCTGTCTCTGAATCCTTTCTTTTTGGACTTTATTTGGAACTCTTCTGGCTTCATAAAAAGTTCTGCTGGACCCTTTTCAAATTGCAGTAGTCCCAACAACAATTCTATACTGAACACTTTGCCTCCTCAACATTTTCACAGAATCTATTGTAACTTCATTGGACTTTCATAAATCTAGGATCCCTCAGATCCCACAGATACTTCAGTTCCCACAAGACTGTCACCAGTTTATGTGACCTCTCCTGATTCCTTAAAATCTTTACTGGATTGATCGAATCTCACAACGCTGCCACCATATGTGGCCAGCCCAGTCTGGTTAATCACCTTTAACCTGCTCTTCTTTTTCTGGGCTTGCTTACATGCTAATATGATGAAAACCAAGCAAAGGTTTCATATGAATGAAATTGTCATTTTATTAACAGCAAATTAGTTACAATAAAAATACTCATGTATGTGGTCTTTGGATCTTTGGAATTTGGCTCTTGTATTTCAGATCATCCATTCCAGAATTTTTTCTTCACTTCTTACTTTCCAATATATCTTCTGCTGGCACTGTCTGATAGGTTCTCATCTCAGTCACCCATCAGCCAGTCATGAACCAGTCTGGTGTTGCTGGGTAAACTTCACCACTGCTATGGCATCGCCACAATGAGCTCAAGTTACAAGAAGCCAGATTTAGGCTGAATATCAGGAAAAGCATCCTAACTGTTAAAGCACTATACAATACAATACAAATTTATACTACAGCCAAAGGCCCTATAATTAAAGCACTATGACTATGGAACCAATTACCTTGAGAAATGGTGAGCTCTCCAATGCTGGAGGCATTCAAGAGAAACTTGGACAACCATCTGTCAGATCTGTTTAGATTTGGATTCCTGCATGGAGCAGGGGGCAGGACGCTATTGCCTTATAGGCCCCTTCCAAACCATTTATTCTATGGTTCTACTCATGTCAACAAAGTTCACGCAACTGCGTATTGAATCAGTTTGCAGAGTTTTAGTTGATCTGGAAAGACAGTGTCAGTTTGATCCATTCACACATGTTCACAGTTTGGTGCAATCTATGTGGCATTATCTCCTTCTTCATGGATTGCTGCCTTGTCATGGTGAAGGGGCTTGAGCAGTTCAGAGAAGCTATGGGCTGTGCTGTGCAGGGACACCCAAGATGGGCAGGTCATAGTGGAGAGTTCCGACTAAACACAATCCACCTGGAGTAGGAATTGGCAGGCCACTCCAGTATCTTTGCCAAGAATACCCTATGAGCAGAAACAAAGGCTAAAAGATATCACGCTGGGAGATGGGCTCCTCAGGTCGGAAGGTGTCCAAGATGCTACTGAGGAAGAGCAGAGGACAAGTACAAGTAGCTCCAGAGTTAATGAAGTGGTTGGGCCAAAGCCGAAAGGATGCTCAGCTGTGGATGTGCCTGGAATTGAAAGGAAAATTGGAGATATTAAAGGAAACGTTTGTGTAAAGATGGACATGATAAAGGACAAAAACGGTAGGGACCTAACAGAAGCAGAAGATATCAAGAAGAGGTAGCAAGAATACACAGAGGAATTATACCAGAAAGATTTGGCTATCCCGGACAACCCAGATACTGTGATTGCTGACCTTGAGCCAGACATCCTGGAGAGTGAAGTCAAGTGAGCCTTAGAAAGCTTGGCTAAGAACAAGGCCAGTGGAGGTGATGGCATTCCAGTTGAACTATTTAAAATCTTGAAAGATGATGCTGTTAAGGTGCTACATTCAATATGCCAGCAAGTTTGAAAAACTCAACAGTGGCCAGAGGACTGGTAAAGATCAGTCTACATCCCAGTCCCAAAGAAGGGCAGTGCCAAAGAATGCTCCAACTACCGTACAATTGCACTCGTTTCACACACTAGCAAGGTTATGTTCAAAATCCTACAAGGTAGGCTTCAGCAGTATGTGGACCAAGAATTCCCAGAAGTACAAGCTGGATTTCGAAGGGGCAGAGGAACTAGAGACCAAATTGCTAACATGCGCTGGATTATGGAGAAAGCCAGAGAATTCCAGAAAAACATCTACTTCATTGACTACGCAAAAGCCTTTGACTGTGTGGACCACAGCAAACTATGGCAAGTCCTTAAAGAAATGGGAGTGCCTGATCACCTTATCTATCTCCTGAGAAACCTATATGTGGGACAGGAAGCAACAGTTAGAACTGGATATGGAAGCATTGATTGGTTCAAAATTGGGAAAGGAGTAGGACAAGGCTCTATGTTGTCCCCAAGCTTATTTAACTTATATGCAGAATATATCATGGGAAAGTCTGGACTGGAGGAATCCCAAGCCGGAATTAAGATTGCCGGAAGAAATATCAACAACCTCAGATATGCAGATGATACCACTCTGATGGCAGAAAGTGAGGAGAAATTAAAGAACCTCATATTGAAGGTGAAAGAGAGTGCAAAAAATGGTCTGAAGCATGACATCAGAAAAACTAAAATCATGGCCACTGGTCCCATCACTTCCTGGCAAAGAGAAGGGGAAGATATGGAGGCAGTGACAGATTTTACTTTCTTGGTCTCCATGATCACTGCAGATGGTGACAGCAGCCGTGAAATTAGATGACGCCTTCTTGGGAGGAAAGCGATGACAAACCTCGACATCATCTTCAAAAGCAGAGACATCACCTTTCCAACAAAAGTCCGAATAGACAAAGCTATGGTTTTTCCTGTAGTGATGTACCATCTTCAATCGCGTGTCGGAGACATTTAGCGACACTTCCCCCCTGTATCCCCACGTTTCAGGGAGGCTATCCAAAGACCATCAAATCAACGATGCGGGGACCTACCTGGCACAACTGTGCCTGCTCAGAGGCTTAATATGGCTAAACGGTCTTACTGAGGCAGACATCGAGGGTGAATTCACGTTTATATCCCCCCGTGGTTCCAGTACAATAGATTACATCCTGATCCCCATCCCCTTGTTACCATACGTGGCCGATTTCCGGGTGGGCGAGCCTCTAGCCAGTGACCATCTTCCTCTATCCTGCAGCCTCGCCCCCTACATAGACCCGATACCCCCGATGAACCTGGCTCCCCCGGAGCACTCACCGACCCTGCTCAGAATTCACTGGAACCTCAGAGCCAAACAACTCTTTGAAAAAATAACCAAGCCAGACATATCTCCGTATAGTTCTCTTAACTGGCTATCGTCATCGAAGCCCGAGGACTACATCCAAGGTTTTGAGAACCTAACAGATACCATAACAGCTAACCTGGGGCGACCCATCCCCCAATCCCTGTCAAAACAGGCCTCAGCCCCCTGTTACAGGCTAGACAAGGTTTCCATTGCCCTGAAGCAGCACCTGAGAAAGATCTACAACAACTACAGATCCTCCAAGGCTCCCAAGCCCCCTTCCCTTTACTTCGAGCTGAAAACCCTCCTCAGTTCAGCCATTAAGAATCTCCATCACCGCTCGGCAATGGCCCGATGGTCCCAACTAGCCGAGGCGCTCCATTCAGGTAACAACAAAAAATTCTGGGAAGTGGTTTCCGGTTCTTTCATCTTCAAGCAGACATCACCTGATCTCCCCTACATACCAGCCGAGATGTGGGAACATCATTTCCTGGCCACCTTTCACGACAGCTGTAAGCCAACAACTCCATCAGCTGCGCCTCCACCCCGAGACCTTCCAGAGTGGGCCCCAATCACAACCAGCCAAACAACAAAACTCATAGGCCAACTCAGAAATGGTAAGGCCCCTGGCCCCGATGCCCTTCCTCTGGAACTGATAAAGGCATATACGGACTGGTGGGCCCCGGTACTTGCTGCCCTATTTACCGCTATAAACGAATCTGGCATGATGCCCAAGTCATGGACACAGGCAATAATAATTCTGATCCTAAAGAAGGGAGACAAGAAAACTCCAGCTAATTACAGACCCATAAGCCTCCTTGACATTATAGGGAAGTTGTACGCCAGTCACCTACTTTTCAAACTGCAAGACTGGCTTCATGATCAAGACATCATGGGCCTAGAGCAAGCGGGCTTCAAGGAGGGAAAGTCAACACTAGACCACTGCCTGATCCTATCCCACATGATTTCTAAATACGCCTCGCAGCCAAACACTCGCCTTTATGCAGCCTTTCTAGATCTCAAAGGGGCCTTCGATTCGATCGACAGAGACATTTTATGGCTCAAGCTTGCCAGGTTGGGTATCGACAGAAGGCTACTTTTTCTAATCCAAAAACTGCACGCGGGTTCCACTTGCCGCATTAAAATCTCGTCGAAGGGGGCCCTCTCCAACCCAATTCCTGCCAATAGAGGAGTGAAGCAAGGCTGCGTCCTGGCTCCAACCTTGTTCAACCTATCAACGATCTCGCCCCTCTCTTACGCACTGTCAACGGTCACAGCCCCAAAATTGGCCACCTCTCGATACCAATCCTTTTGTACGCGGACGACATGGTTCTCCTCTCACGCTCAAGAGTGGGCTTAAAGAGACTAATTACTTGCTGTCTTGAATACCTGTCACACAACAACCTTCAACTCAACTTTGAGAAAACCAAAATTGTGGTCTTTGGCAAAGCGTGGAAACCCTCTGTATGGTCATTCCATGGGAATTCCATTCAGCAGGTCAGAGAGTTTAAGTATCTGGGCATTACTTTCCATCACCGACACTCCTGGTTAACTCACCAACGGGCAGCAATCAAGACAGCCAAACTCTCAGCCCAAGCCATCCTACGATTTCACCACACCTGGGGCCATGGCTTTATTCCCGTGGCTTTACAGATCTTTAACGCGAAATCAGTTGCTCAGCTACTATACGGCGTCCCTATTTGGTTGTCCTCACTACACAGCTCTGTGGAGAGAGTACAATCTGTATTTTTATACAAAATCTTTGGCCTCCCTCACTGTGTTTCATACGCAGCTCTGTGTCTTGAAGGTGGCCAACTCAGAATTGAGACCAGGGCCTGGCTCAGATTTCTCAAATACTGGGTCAAAATTTGTTTTTTCTCTCCCAAGGACACCCTTTTGCAAGCGTTGCTAGCCGATAGCCTGCTTCCCAATGGCTTGGCCCTATTCACAAAGAAAGTTAAGACTCTAGGGCTATCTCCCGACCTTCTGGGCCTTATACCCCCCTCCAAGGTGTTTCCAACCATCAAAAACAGGGTCCTGGACATTGAAGGGCAAACTTTGTTTAGTGCGGCACAAAAAGTCTGCTCTCCACTTCGTCTTCACCTCTCACTCACTCTCGGACGCAGCCCAAGCTACCTATATTTCCTTGAACAGCCACTAGAGCGCTGGGCATTTACTCTCGCCAGATGCAACATAGTTCCATCAAATCTAGTGCAGGGCAGATACTTGGGCCTACCCACAGACCTGAGAACCTGTCCATGTGGCCAGGGAAAAACTGAATCTCTGCATCATATGCTATTTCATTGCATTCTGTACACGGATATCCGCCTGCTCCACCAGTCGGTCTTTCCCCCCTCCTACACGCGATGGGATGACCTAAAGAAAACCCAATATCTTTTAAATGGTACTAACAAGGAAGTTACTGTATCAACTGCTCGATATGTTCACGCCATTATTCAGAGACGTCGCAACATGCCCTCTCTAAAATGAGGGGCTCAACGTTGTTTTTTTCTGCACATGAACCCTGTATGTGTATTTTACTGTATTTATTTTGCGGCTCCTTCTGCTGTATGCCAATAAAGGTTTATTATTATGTTATATTATTATTATTATGATGTACGGAATTGAGAGCTGGACCATAAAGAAAGCTGGCTGCCGAAGAATTTATGCTTTTCATTTGTGGTGCTGGAGGAGACTCTTGAGAGTCTCCTGGACTGAAAGGAGAACAAACTTATCCATTCTAAAGGAAATCAACCCTGAGTGCTCACTGGAAGGACAGATCCTGAAGCTGAGGCTCCAATACTTTGGCTATCTTATGAGAAGAGAAGACTCCCTGGAAGAGACCCTGATGTTGGGAAAGTGTGAGGGCAAGAGGAAAAGGGGACGACAGAGGATGAGATGGTTGGACAGTGTCACCAAAGCTGCCAACATGACTTTGACCCAACTCTGGGAGGCAGTGGAAGACAGGAGGGCCTGGCGTGCTCTGGTCCATGGGGTCATGAAGAGTCAGACATGACTAAATGACTAAAGAACAACATGTGCCGTTATGAGCTCACTGGAATAGGAGGTGCAGGATAAAAATACAAGAGTCTATTCTTCAAACCCTTGAAATCTTGAGTTGTTTTATTTGTGTATTTTTAAGTGAATGGATATTGGATTGAAACAATAGTAACACCAACCATTTTTCCAGCTAGCTATTCCATCCCACCCCATCAAAACAGGAAAGTTTGCAAGGTCTATATATCTTTTCCCTTATGGGAATAAAGTACCTGGGGGAGGGGTTACTATTAGAGGACAAGTCACTCACAGGGAAAGAGTTAAAGACAAATTGACACTGTGTTGCTCTGCAGTGGTTGCCTGCTAATACTGAACTGGAAATTGTATTTTTAAAAAATGTCTTTTTAATTTGCCCAGAAGGTTCAATGAGATATTGTATGCATTCAGTCTCCTGTTCCCACTAATTGTGTGTGTTTGCATATATCTATAGAGAAACAAGAAGACTTCGTGATATTGAGGAAGAAAAAGATCGAGGCTTGCTTAAGGCTATCATCAAAGTATGGAAAGAAATCAAGTCCCTGCGTGACTTTCAGAAGTTTAGTAACACACCCCTGAAGTTGCTCTTGAGAAAGTATGTTTGAAACAAATTCCGTTGCATAAATAACAGCAGCATTGTTTTAATGCTTACAATTGATCATGGCATGGCATGTCTTAAGGCCTATTTGTCACAGAGATGGAAATCTTTTTCATGGCATAGATGGGAGCTAATGTGGTATATTTCTTCCTCAGAGTAATAGAATTTTGCAATCAATCCACATAGAAAACTAGCATGTCAGGAAAAGATATTTTATATTGTTTTTAAAATTAAAATTTCGGTTAAAATAAAAAGGAGAAAAATATAAATAAAATAGCAAGTGTTTGTTTATGTACAGAGAAACTAGAAGACATTGTGATCTTGAATAAAGCAGTAATAAAATCAATCAGTAGAAAACAGAACAGCTGAAACTATCAGACCAAAAGCCTTCCAAAACATAAGTTTTGAAGTCACAACTGTTTTTGTTTTAGAAAGGAAGAATTGTTTTGACACGACATACAGTATTCTAATACATGAATTGTTTTTGAAGGGAAGAGGTTGATCAGAAGTTGGATGAGAAGGCATATGAGGCAGAAATTCAGGCTGAAATATCTGAATTGTTAGAGGAAAGCAGCGAAGAATATGAGAAGAAAAAAGAAAGATATAAACTAGAGCTTCAGCAATGGAAATCTTGGAGGAAAGCACAGGTTTGAGTTAACGCAATTGTGTATTTGCTTCTTGAATATGCTCCATGTTGGCCAAGGGATAGGATGTGACAATGAAAAATGTAGAGTTAATGGCAATACAGAGCAAGTAGGTAAAGTTTCGTATGTTCATGTGCCCAGTATTAGTTATGTAACTGCTACTGTCAGTAATTACAGCATTAATTTTCTATCTGATATCACTGTCTGCAATCCCACCCCCAGTTGTGTGCTGCACATTATGTGCTATGTAGTTGTTTCTGACTCATAGCTGTGACAAACCCAGACCTACTGGGATATGCCACAGTTTCACTAAGCTGCCACCAACCATTCCCTATAAGAAGTCACACAGACCAGGGATGGATTTTTAACAAATAAAGGAATAAGGTTTATTTAAACAACACACAGGGAAAATAAAATGATCAAATGAATAAGATACAGTAACGTGGCTTAGTCTCAATCATACATACACTAGTTTGGTTCACACAGAACGCATTTAACTAAAGCACAGACCCTGAACCTATCAGTTCTGGCTAACCCTACAGACACCTGAACCTATCAGGTTGGTACTGACTGACACACAGTAGTACCCTGTCTGACACACAGACTCCCACACCAGCTTCTTCTTCCCAGCTGCTGCTTCTTCTCCACACAAGCTCCTCATATATATACAGTACAGCCCCTCCTCCTGATGTCCCGCCTTCCACTCCCCATAGGATGGAACTTTCCCTCCAAACCCATGACAGACAGGTAACATCAGTGCTGTATGTAACACCTCCCCTCTTTATAAGTTGTTTTGTAGGGGGAAAGCTAAGGTGCTTTTCACCAAAAAACATCCTGGACCCAAAACAAACAAAAACAGTCATATAATAACATACAATACCATACTTACTTATACTTACACTCTATTAGGCATTTAAACATTTACCATTAACAATACATCAAGTTACCTTTATTCATACAAACCAACATGTTTAATAAACAGACACATTTGACTTTTTGTCATCAAAATATATACATAGTCCATGTTTCTTTCGCCGTCTTCATTCTTCAGGTCTTCTTGACAAGGCGTCAGCAACACAGTTCACTGACCCTCTGACCACCTTCACTTCAAAGTCATAGTCTTGCAGGTTTAAAGCCCACCTCATAAGTTTACTATTGTGGGTTTTCATTGTCTTTAACCATTGCAGTGGTGAATGGTCAGTGCACAGAATAAAATGTCTTCCCCAGATGTAAGGCTTGGCCTTCTGGATCGCGTAGACTATGGCCAGGCACTCCTTCTCCACGGTTGCCAAATGTCTCTCACCTTTCTGGAGTTTCCTACTCAGGTAGGACACTGGATGCTGGTCACCATTTTCATCCTCCTGGCAAAGAACTGCTCCTACCCCGCTGTTAGACGCATCGGTGTAGATGATGAACTCCCGGTCGAAGTCTGGAGCACGCAGCACTGGATAGTTGATGAGCGCCTGCTTCAACCTCTGGAACGCCTCCTCACAGTCGCTGGTCCACGGGATGCGGTCATCAGCCTTCTTCCTCGTCAGATCGGTCAGCGGAGCCGCAATCTCGCTAAACCTCGGGATGAACTTTCTGTAGTAGCCCACCAACCCAAGAAATGATTTGACTTTTTTCTTGGTGTTGGGTCTGGGCCAATCACGAACTGCTTCTATCTTAGCCTCTAGGGGTTTTATCACTCCTCCCCCTACCATGTGACCCAAGTATTTAATTTCTGGGCTACCCAGCTGCAGTTTGTTCTCTTTGCAGAGCCTAGGCCAAAGCACTCCCTCCCCTGGGTTAAAGTGCCTCTCCCTGCCTTCCTGGTCATCCCAAGCTTTCTTTCTGACCTTTTGAGCTTGCAGGGTCTCTGCTGCTAGCTCTAGGTTTCTCTTTAGGTCATTCCTTAAAGAGTCTATATATGTCACAACGTCTTGTGGGTCATCCTGGGTGATCTGCTCCCAATTTTGTTTGATCAAATCAAGGGGCCCTTTCACCCTTCTCCCAAATAAAAGTTCAAACGGACTGAACCCGGTACTGGCTTGTGGCACTGATCGATAAGCAAACAAAAGGGATTGCAGCTTCTGGTCCCAATTGTTTGGATTCTTTGCCAAGTAAGCCCTAATCATGCGCATTAGAGTCCCATTGAACTTCTCAGTTAACCCATTACTTTCAGGGTGATAGGCAGTGGTTTCCTTGTGCTTAATTCCACAGATTTGCCATAAGCGTTTCATGAGCTTCGATGTGAACGATGCGCCCAAATCTGTGATTATTTCTGAGGCAAATCCCATCCTGGACATATACCCCACCAAGGCATCTGCCACTGTGTTAGTTTCAATGTTAGTCAAGGGAATGGCTTCAGGGTACCTCGTGGCATGGTCCACAATGGTGAGAATGAACCGGTTCCCCCTCTTTGTGGCCTTGGGCAAAGGTCCCACAATATCCACCCCTATACATTTGAACGGAGTGTCAATCACAGGCAAAGGGCACAACTTTGCTTTGGTCCTGTCACGGTTATTCCCCTGCCTCTGACACACATCACATTGTTTACAGAACTCCTTGATCTGCTTCCCTATTTCAGGCCAGTAAAAATTCTGTGTGATTCTCTGCTGTGTTTTATTCACCCCTAAGTGCGCAGCAAACATGTCAGAGTGCCCCCTTTGTAAGATCATGGGGCGATACTTTTCAGGTACCACTAGCTGACTTCTGATCCCATCTCCCCCTTTTGAGACATTCCTCAGGGTCTCTCTATATAAAATCCCCTTTTTCTCTAGACATCTCACTGGGGTTTCAGGTGTTAGCTGGGCGTCAGTCACCTGTTCAAAACACTTTTGGAGAGTAGCGTCTGCCTTTTGCTCTTGACCAAATCGGCTGTCGGTGGTTAAGGTTTCCACCACAGCTTCTGAACTCCCCTCTGCTTCCGTCTCTGGCTCATCAGTACCCCCCTGAACTGTCCCCGTGGTGGCTTGTGAGCGTGTAATCACTAGCACCCGTTTCACATGTTCAGCCAGGTCATTTCCTACGAGCACGGCTGCTGGCAGAGTCGATGAAATCGCTAGCCGCCAAACTCCCCTCCAGCCTTGAAAGTTCACAGGTACCTCCGCTACTGGCAGTGAGATCACCTGCCCCTCAATCCCTGCCACCTTCATGCTCTCATTTGGGATTATATATTCCCTAGGAATAATATCTGGATGGCACAGGGTCACCTGGGAACAAGTGTCCCTCAACCCCCGATACTGATGGTCAAGTATTCCTACGTCCACCCCTGCTGTTTCAAACAACTGAGAATCTGTTCTCACGAGCAAGCAGCGCTTGACCTCCACAAGAGGACCATTTTCCTCAGCCTGATCAGCAGATGTAACTGTTCCAGATTGAGTAGCCATGGCAACAGGCTCCCTCAGTGACAAGGAGCTTTGCTCTTTCTGGACACAGAACACCGCTTTTGGCTTGGTTCCACTCGAATCCTGAGGCACAATTCCTTTTAGCTGCTTTAATTTCTCACACTCTGAGATTAGATGGCCCTTTCCCTGACAGAAATAACATTTTCTGCTATATTTTGAGTCTTTCTCATCTTGTTTTGGTTTTCCCTCCAAAATCTGAGGTCTTGGTTTCATGTCTGAGGGCTTCCCTTCACCATGGGCCCCTCCCCCTTGCTGGTTTCTTCCTGGTCCCTGAGAGTACTTGCTGTAGGTTTCTTTGGGTTTTCCTACAGATTTCTCCTCACCTAAGGGCTTTCTTATTTGGGAAATAAAATCTGCGATCTCGGCTGCTTCTGCCACAGATTTCGGTTTCCTTTCCCTCACCTGGAATTTCAGTTCCCCATGCAGGACTGAATAGAACTGTTCCAGCGCTATTAAGTCTTTGAGCTGCTGGAAGTTCTCTGTTCCCTCCTGAGATAGCCATTTCTCTAGCAGCCTCACCAATTGGGCCCCCACTTGGGTAAAAGTCTGCTCTGGTTTCTTGGTGATTGACCTGAATCTTTGCCTCAGCTGTTCCGCATTTATCCCATGTCTGGCAAACACCAGTTTTTTAAACTCTGCAAAATCTTTCATCAGTTCCTCTGGCATCTCTGCATAGACTTCTGCAAGGCTGCCACTGATTAAAGATCGCATGATGGTCATCTTCTCAGTTTCCCTTACTGAGAAGTCCACAAACGCTCTTTCCACTAGGGAAAAGAACACTTCAGGACAATCTCCCTTGTGGTACACAGGGAATTTCTTCAGGTCAGTTTTAGACAATTGGCCCCCCTCAGAATCTCTATTGTTATTATTGTTCTGATTCATCAGTTCCAATTTTCTTAACTCAAATGCCATTTTCTCTCTCTCCCGCTCCATTTCCATTCTTTCTCTCTCTAATCTTTCTTCTTTTTCCAATTGCCTCATCCTCAGTTCATGCTGTTGGGCCATGAGCATTTTCCTGAGTTCTGGGTTCTGTTCTCCCGTGCTGTCACCCTGCACTGAGCCAAATTCATCCTCAGAACCTTGGTCTACCTGGGGGTCTTTCACTTCACCCATTTCTGCCATTTGGCTTCGAGTCAAGGGCATAATCCCCCCCCAGAACAGGCTGCTTTCAAAAGTCAAGCCTCAAAATAAAGCGACCACTTTTTTTTTTCTTTTGCCTCAGAACCAGCCTTTGATAGATTGCTGCTGTTCTTCAGCACTAACTTGCAACTGTAGCCAGCCAGAGTCTACCCCCCTCTGCTAGGCCTCTCAGCAGGCAGGCCACATCACTGCTACTTCACACAGTTTTGCCTCAGCTTTTTTCCCGCCAAAACTGGTTGCCTCAGAGCTCCCTAATCTAGTCTCCCCAGTTGGCACGTTCTTCCACTAGCGCACCTCCCCGTGAGGTACACCTAGAAGATTACCTACGCGCCCTCAGATTGTCCCTGACTAGACCCCCCTTGCTCTGGGCACCCTTGCCAAGGCTTTGCTGGACCACTGGACAACTGGACCAGTCGTATCCCACACGCTGGACACCAATCAATGTGACAAACCCAGACCTACTGGGATATGCCACAGTTTCACTAAGCTGCCACCAACCATTCCCTATAAGAAGTCACACAGACCAGGGATGGATTTTTAACAAATAAAGGAATAAGGTTTATTTAAACAACACACAGGGAAAATAAAATGATCAAATGAATAAGATACAGTAACGTGGCTTAGTCTCAATCATACATACACTAGTTTGGTTCACACAGAACGCATTTAACTAAAGCACAGACCCTGAACCTATCAGTTCTGGCTAACCCTACAGACACCTGAACCTATCAGGTTGGTACTGACTGACACACAGTAGTACCCTGTCTGACACACAGACTCCCACACCAGCTTCTTCTTCCCAGCTGCTGCTTCTTCTCCACACAAGCTCCTCATATATATACAGTACAGCCCCTCCTCCTGATGTCCCGCCTTCCACTCCCCATAGGATGGAACTTTCCCTCCAAACCCATGACAGACAGGTAACATCAGTGCTGTATGTAACAATAGCAACCCTTATTAGGGTTTTACACATATAAGGTGCTCAGAAGTGGCTTAGCACTATTTCTTTTTGGTGGCACTCTGGTACTCTGCAGTTTGCCCAAGGTTACACAGGTTTGTTCTTCCCTCCAGAGGCATAGTAGGGAATTAAACTCCTGACTCCTTATTCCACAGCCAGGCATTCCAATTCTAATTAGTTGTTTATAATATTTGAAATACTGGATAAAACTCCAAATCAGTGGTTAAATGATACATGAAAGTCCATGCTGTAAAAGAAATCTGTATTGAAGCTGTTAGTTTAAACAGACTATTCTCAGTACTACATTTTTCCCTAGTCCATCCTCCAGGGCCCTACCCTTATTGGGCAATGATCTAGGTTCTGCTATTCATATTCTCTGCCTAACAGCAGCTTCAGTACAGGTGACACCATGGCAGGAGCAAGAGGGAAGGAAGATGTGAAAGGCTGGGAAACCTGTAAAAACAATCTGCGAAGAGGGTTGTTTTGGTAGTAGATGGTGCCCTCCAATGTGTAGTCTGCATAATTAAATTGCAAACTGCCCAGAGAATGCTTTAAGTTCTATGGGGTGGTATGTAACCAACATACAGTACTTTGTTTTGCTTCCCAAAGAGAGCTTAATTGGCAGTTAGGTGAAATCTATTTCCGTGGTAAGAAATATCTTTTAAATTCTTCTACTTCTAAAACTCTTGATAGAATCCATTGTGGAGGTTTCTTGCTTCACCTATTGTTTTTACTTGTTTTTAAATTTTATTGCCATTGACTTACAAACTGCTCTGGAAATGATACATCTTAATAAATGACATGAGAACATGTGAACAATTTGTACTTTAAAAGACTAAATGAGAAATAATAAAGGTAGTTCATCATTCTTGTTGTATACAGTGGTACTTCGACTTATGAATGTCTCTAATTATGAACATTTCAAGTTACGAATGGTTCAGTTTGCAAAATTTTGATTTGACTTGCGAACAGAGCCTCAACTAATGAATAAAAAAAACCTTTCCTGCCCCCTTTTTGACCTAAGTTCATCTTAGGTCAAATGAAGAAAAAATAAAATTAAAAAATCTACCCCTAGTGGTAGAGTATGGATTAACCGGCTTTGCATTAGTTCCTATGGGAACTAATGCCTCTACTTGCGAACAGCGCCTCGACGTAAGAACGAAAAACAACCAGAACGGACTGAATGGTTTTCAGTGCATTCCTATGGGAAATTTTGCCTTGACTTATGAACTTTTCGGTGTACGAACGCCGTTCCAATACAGATTAAGTTCATAAATTGAGGAACCACTATAGTATGTCTTTAAAGTCATAAACAACTGCATGATGCCTTGGGTCCTTTTAAGGAGAAAGGTGAAATAAAAATATTTTAAATAAAATAAATAAAATAGACAAGGAAGGAGTTTATAAAGAAAATAAATCAATTTTAATTAACTTAATTAGATTTCCAGGTTATCAGAACTAGATAATCCAAAACTATATCAAACAGTGTTTTTAGTGACTGGGAAAATGTTTTTATGCACACAGAAAATAAGAAAGAAAAAGAAGAAAAAAGTATGTCAGAACCCTGAAGATGAAGAAGAAGAAAATTCTGAGTGTATAGAAGAACCTATGAAACCAATTCCTCCACCATTAGTTGACAGGCAACAGATAGAACTTCAAGTTCGAGAGAGAGCTGCCACTATCAAACGGAAACCCGGAGAGCCTATTTTAATTCCTGAGTTGCACTTAACAGGCAGTGTCACTCCAAATGAGCTTTGTCCTAAGTGAGTTTGCCCAATGATAATTTTGTAAGAGTGGTGTGAAAATATTTGTTGTTCATTTATTTTGCTGCTACTACATACATCCTTTGAGACTATATGTGAACAAAACTATTTTGCGGCTGCAATCCCCTACTAGAATATTCTTGGTATAGAAAGAGATTAAAAAAGAAAAGCTAGGTTGACACAGGGAGCAAAATATTTAGTGTAGGCATGAGGAAAGTGTCAAGTCTTTGTCAAGTTATGTGGCAAATGTGGGTGGCCTCAGAGAAGCCCCACCCCACTTTTCTCTTTGTCTGAATCCAAACCTTTTGAATTTGTGGCTTCCCTGAGGGGCAGATGTGGTGGCAGAGCAGGAGAAGAGGTGAGAGGTGTGTGGCAGAGCAGGAACCAAAGAAGCCTGAAAGAGCCAGAAGTGAAGCCAGAAGAACTCTACCACTGCCATCATCAGCAGCTCGCGAAAAAACAAAGATAAACTTCCACATTGCTCCTCGGTGGTGTGGCAGAGCACCAGGGAGCTACAGGGCACAATGGTGCACATTTTGGGAACCCCTGGCCTAAACTGATCTTTGGAGAAAAGGCAGGAAAAACATAAAATGATTACAGCAGTTTTGAAATAAACCACAGAAAATAGTCTTGGTTCTTAAGCTACTGCAGTCCCTCTGTTCATTAGACTATGTAGAGGGTGCCTATGGAAGTGAGAGCTGGACCATAAAGAAGGCTGGCCACCAAGGAATTGATGCTTTTGAACTGTGGTGCTGGGGGAGGCTCTTGAGAGTCCCCTGGACTGCAAGGAGAAAAAACCTATCAATTCTAAAGGAAATCAAGCCTGAGTGTTCACTGGAAGAACATATCCTGAAGTTGACGCTCCGATACTTTGGCCATCTATCTTCCACTGCCTCCCAGAGTTGGGTCAAAGTCATGTGGGTAGCTTCCGTGACACTGTCCAGCCATCTCATCCTCTGTCATCCCCTTCTCCTCTTGCCTTCACACTTTCCCAACATCAGGGGCTTTTCCAGGGAGTCTTATTTTCTTATAAGATGGCCAAAGTATTAGAGCCTTAGCTTCAGGATCTGTCCTTCCAGTGAGCACTCAGGGTTGATTTCCTTCAGAATGGATAGGTTTGTTCTCTTTTCAGTCCAGAGGACTCTCAAGAGTCTACTCCAGAAGCACAATTCAAAAGCATCAATTCTTTGGTGGTCAGCCTTCTTTATGGTCCAGCTCTCACTTCCATACATCGCTACTGGAAAAACCATAGCTTTGACTATGCAGACTTTTGTTGGCAAGGTGATGTCTCTGCTTTTTAAGATGTTTTAAAATTTCACTATACTAGTTATAAAATGGCAGAGTGTGACCTGATGCAGTGGTGTGTTCTTAGAACATCTTGAGGAAAGGAGGTTGATTCTTCGACTTGCAGCCGGAGAATCAACCTACAGATCAGAAGAGGGAGGCGGGGAAAGTGACAAATTCAGTCCATAGGCCGTGGATCTGCCTCCGGATGCTTTCCAGGGCTTCTCCGCCGCCATGGGAGGCATCTTGGAGGTCCCCCACTGCCACCAGTAATGCCTCCGAAGCACAATCGGCGGGCTCCCATGGCTGCGGAGAAGCCCTGGAAGGCATCCAGAGGTTCCCTGCTGCTGCCGCCACTTGGCTCCCAGCAGTAGCGGCGGGGGAAGTCCAGGAGTCTGAGCATGGCCAGGATCACCTGGCATGGCTCAGCTCCCAGTAGCGGCAGCGGTGAGGGACCTCCGGAGCCCTTCCCTCCTGCCATGGGAGGCCTCTCGGAGGCCCCCCACCGCCGATAGTGCTTCAGAGGCACTATCGGCGGCAGCGGTGGACCTCTGAGAGGGGAGTAGACCGGGCCTACTGGGGGAAGCCCTCCCCTGGTATGCCTGGTCCACCCTGGGAAAGCCTGCGTCAGCAGGTGCAGGGGACCTCGAAGAGGCCTCCGGCAGCGGCACTGAAGCCCTTGGAGTCCTCCGGCAGCGGTGATGGCAGAGGCGGGGGACCCCTGGAAGGCTTCGGAAAGGTAAGTTCCCTTTTTAAATTTTTTTGTGGGGGGGCATTTTCTTGGGCCGGTTATGGATTAAATGGTTTTCAATGCATTCCTATGGGAAATGCATTTTCGACCTGCGGACTTTTTGACCTATGGACCCCATTCCAATACGGATTAATTCCGTAGGTCAAGAACCCACTGCAGTTATAGCACCTGCCTTTTCTGCAGAAATGAGTGGTTTTCTTAGAAGCAGGAATAGAAATAGTTTATTTTTATTTATTTATTCAATTTATACCCTGCCCATCTAGACAAAAGTCTACTCTGGGTGGATAATAATACATAGAAGTAAAAACAATATAATAAAATAAAGGCAACAGTAATACTATAATTGAAAATGGCAAAAGTAATTAGGTGAGGACAGGAAGGAAAGCCTGCCTAAAGAGCCAGGTCTTACGTTTGCTCTTAAAAACACCCATCGAGGGAGCCAGACAGATCTCTGCGGGCATACTGTTCCAGAGGTGAGGGGCCACTGCCGAGAAGGCCCAGTTTCTTTTTCTTTCTCTCTGGGCCTCCCTTGGCATTAGGCCCCTCAGCCACCCAACTTGGCTAGAATGAGTGAGTTGGGTAGATCGAGGTGGGAGAAAGCGTTCTGCTAGATGTCGAGGTCCTAAACCATTTAGGGCTTTATATGTCATCATTAACACTTTGGAATCAATGCAGAAATGAATGGGCAGTCAATGCAGGGCAGCCAGAGTGGGGTAAATACAGTGGTGCCTTGCACAACGAGTGCCCCATAGAGCGATGAATTCGCTCTACAGTGACGCTTTTGCGATCGCTAATGCGATTGCAGAGCGATGCCCCCAATGGGCGAAAATTGCAGAGCGAAGGTCGGTAAGCGGTTCGCTTACCAACCTTCGCTTTGCAACCCGCCGATCAGCTGTTCTGCGGCTTCAAAATGGCCACCGGAACAGCCGAAATGGCTGGCCGCAGCGTTTTCACGCCCTTGGTAAGCAAGGGGAGGGCGCGAAAATGCTGCCGGAGCAGCCAAAATGGCTGCGCGCGGCGTTTTCGCGCCCTCCCCTCGCTTACCAAGGGCGTGAAAACGCTGCGGCCAGCCATTTCGGCTGTTCCGGTGGCCATTTTGGACCCGCCAGACAGCTGATCGCAGCCATTTTCGCACCCTCGTTCAGTGAGGGGAAGGCGCGAAAATGGCTGCCGGCCATCGGAGAAACATCGCTGAACGGTGAGTACAGCAACCGATTGGAATGCATTAACACTGTTTAATGCGTTCCAATGGGCTTTTCTGCCCCGCTCAGCGATGTTTCACACAGCAAGGGTTAATCCGGGACAGATTAACCTCACTGTGCGAGGCACCACTGTATTCTGATATATATTCTCACTCCAGTGAGAAGTCTGGCCACTGCATTCTGCATCATTTGAAGCTTCCGCATCAATCTCAAAGGTAGCCCCACGTAGAGCGCATTACAGTAGTCTAATCTCATGATTATAAACTCATGGACCAGAGTGGCGAGTGCCCCAACATCAAACTGGGCAATCTGCCAGATATAGAAACAGGCAGTGCGGACCACTGACACTATCTGGGTTTCCATGGTCAAACCCCCAAGCTGTGCACCTCACTCTTTGCAGTGAGAGTCACTCCCCCAAATCACCAATGGAGGGGCCATCCATCCTGAGAACCTCCGTCTTGTCCGAGTTCAGCCTCAGTCCATTCTCCTGCATTCATTACAGTACAGCCTCCAGGCAGTGCTGCAGGGATGGAACAGCATCCACTGTTGTTGGAAAAAATATGGAGAGCTGGATGTCATCAGCATACTGATGACACGAAGCCCCAGACCCCCTGATGACCGCACCCAGTGGCCTCATATAGATATTAAACAGCATTGGGGAGATAATCAAGCCCTGTGGAACCCCACAATTGAGACTTCATAGAGCCAATACACTCTCCTCAAGCTGTGCTCTTTGAGGACAGTCCTCCAAGAAGAATCAGAGCCAGGGAAGCACCAGACCACCAATTCCCAACTTGGAGAGCCTCCCCAGCAGGATATCACAGCCAACGGTATCAAAGGCCACCGAGATAGTGAAGAGGACCAACAGAGACATTTTGCCCCTGTCGGCCCCACTCGACAGGTCATAAAACAGGGTGACTAATGCTGTTTCCATTCCATGGCATGGCCTGAAGCCTAATTGGAATGGATCCAGGGCATTGGTTTCATCCAAAAGGACCTAGAGAATTGATGATCAGGGTTGGAATGCGTAGTCCTCTTTGCCCACAGTGCATCATCTGATTGGAGCTGCATCTTACTTTAAACAGTGAATTTTATATATTTGTAGTTAGTATTTAAAATGCTGTTAAGTACCCCAAAAGGCCAGATAATATTTTTCAGAGAAATACATTTTAAGTGAATTTTTTGATGTATTTCTAGAGGTGAAGTTTCAAGACGTGAAGATGTAAAGAAGCGCTCTCTATTCATAAAAGTTCTTTTCAATTCTAAAGAAGTATCAAGAACAGTTTCCCGCCAATTGAGCTCAGATTTCAGAGTTCATTTTGGGCAGATATTCAATCTCCAAATATTCAATTGGCCAGAAAGCTTGAAATTTCAGGTAGGTCATATTTGTCTTTTTGTATAATGTCTTATGCATACAAACCAACACTAATGCCCTGATGAAGACCTGTACATAGCCCCAGGCTTTGTATGAATTGTTGTGTTTTTTTTTCTAAAGTTCAGCCCCTTCCCCCCATGCTGAACAACAGTACTAGAGCAGCTTACAATATTAAAAATAGATTGTTAGAAAACATGGAATCCAGTATAAGCATCAGTAACTTAAATAGTTAAAATGGTTGTTTCCCCCGTCCAGGTAGACACACACAGCTTGATAACTCAGGACTTCTCATAAAGAACATTGGCATTAAATGTTCTTGTACAGGCCTCATACTGCCCAGATCGCAAGCTCAGCTGAAATCACACTATTGCAGGAGATGGTGTCTTTTGCTACAGTGCTTTTCAAAGTGGTGATCTGCAGACTGGTGCTAATCCATGAACTGCCACCCATCAATCTACAGCGAACTGCTAGGGAAAAAAGAAGTATGTTCTTCATCATGGCTTCCATGTGTGCACATAAATGGGTTCTGTGCCTGCATGAACACCAAATCAGAATGTTTCCCCCTAGCCTGTGCTGTGTGTGTGTTCAGCCTGCTCCTCTCAGTATTGTATTGCCCATTGTTGTAACAGCACCCAGAGACTGCTCCAGAGCTTCATTTTCTTAGAATATTCATAATTATTAATTACTTTTCTTCCTTTTCTCTTTATTTCCCCTTTTTCTCTCCTAAAATAAAAAATGCTATATAGTAGATTTAGTTATTGTGTAGTTCCTGCACCCCACCCTCACTGTTTAACCACCATTTTTTCTTGGTGGTTTATGGGTGTTTCAACTTCAATTGAATGTGCTAGCTGTGGCTCAGAAATCCCTCAAATAGATGGTCACAACCAATGTCTATTTTGTTTAGGGAAATTTCATTTGACTCACACTTCTAAAATTTGTAAGGGATTATTTTTTTAAAACATGGCAATCCCATTTACACTAATTTCTTTGGGGAAAATCACTTAAGGCTACTCAAAGCAGGCAACAGCTGGCCAAAATTTGTTTAAAAACCTAAATTCCCCAATGGGATGATATCTACCAGAGAACAGATCTTGAGATAAAGATACCATAACCTCTGTGGCTTCAAAACTGTCTTTGAAATCAACAAAGAAGACTGACTATGGTAGTAAAATCATAAGACTGCTACCAAAGCTGAAGCCGAAAAGCAGCAGCAGCAGAAGAAGAAACTGGTCTCTGCCATACCAATAGCAGTTCCTACAATTTCTCAGTCACCTGTGAGGGATCCAGTTGCCATTCAGTGTGAACCTATAGAACGTGTTGGCTCAGTATCAGATGGGAAACATTGAAGTCCATTTATCCAAAGTGTTCCTCTATCCTCACTAAAGTTACCATCCCATGGAATTTTCCTAGGAGGCGCTTACCATCTCCAACAATATTGAGGTGGCTCTTGATGTTGAGGACTCCTCGTGAAGGACTCCTCGTCCATTGAGATGCCACACACATCCAAATCCAAATAGGAGGAGGGAATCTAGGAGATCAGTCCATTTTGAAATCAACTCCTGATGTTATTCCTGCTCTAGGTCACCTTCAGTGTGGTCTCAATATCGAGAGGATCAATATTGTGCTCCTTTCTTCTGCCCACCACCTTACTTCTACAGAAATACGGGGTGATAATCACCATCATCATACATGAGTCAATCTCATTCTAGATAACTTATTGATATCATACCAGACAGGATAGATATGAAGCTCAATATGCAGCTCGCAATCAATCATGATCTCACTCCTCAACTCATAGGGAAAGGATGTCAGCACCAAAATCCACCTGATCATCATCTAGACCCCTAACCCCTGGGGGTAGGAAAAAGAGAAGTGCACCAGAGGAAGAATCTTGATTGTCAACACATACAAGATGCCTGATATCACCACCCAAGCACACATCAAAGAAGAGGGACAATATATCTGCAATCTGCCCAGCTCAACCTTAATGTTGGCTACTAACCTGACTATCCATATGATTTTTGTTATACCTACCATGTCCAGTCTTCCCTCTTGGCCCGACCCCAGAATCTTTCTGGACAAAGCATGAGGCTGAAATCAACTTTTAACTAAGATGGAAAAGGATACAAGTGACACTAGATTCTGATGCTGAATGCACTGAAGCTTCAGTGACATTGCTAGATCCTCACCTGACTCCAATGTGCAGGATTATGCCCCATTGTCTTCTTCTAAAATCTGTTGTCATATAATGACCTGATTGAATGGCAAAATCATTATAACTAGCAGTTTCAAAGTCAATTCAATTTCCTAAATTTTCCATTTTTCCAGAATTCAAAAGAAAACTAACATCCTGTTGTGCTGGAAACACTGACTGATTTGATTAGAAGGTTGTGGCAGAAACCATGTATCATTCCACTGAAATCCAGACAAATTAAGAACTATTACAGAGTACAATAAGAAGGAGTAACATTCTTATTCAAACATTCCACTACAAATTCTATCATAGTGTAGACTATGCAGATCAAGGACTCCAGAGGTGCCCCATCTAAAAGACAGGAAGAAATTAGATCTTTTAGCTAGGGAAGTTTATTCTCTGGCAGCTGTTCATATACACATTGCTAATTATCAGGCAATGATGGGCACTTCATTTGGGAGATATTCCAGCTGTTTATTTCCTGTTTCTCGCACAATAAAAAGTCACTTACCCAGTCTTTTCAACAGGAGACATTGCCTTGCAGGTCAGCAAATTCATTGCACTTGACTGTGCTGCAAAAAGTAGGGCAGTGAACATTACCCTTAGATGATATGCTTGGCTAAGATGTTGTGGACTCACTGATTATTCCAAATCTGGGGGAGATGGGATGAATCGTAACAGAAGTTCATCCCTCACTGAGCTAAATTTAGCAAGCATGGCTCAGCGAACTTTAGATGGGGAGATTATGCAAGCATTAGAACAGAGATTTGTGACTCAGAGAGGAGCAAGGCCAAAGATTACCGGCAGTTCCAGTGTTTCTTTTCAACTACCCAGTGGATTACAAAAGGGCAGCTTAATGTCCCATTTTCCTGAGGATACCATACAAAGGATACTTGCAGAGGATCCAGACCAGACCTGGAGTAGATTGAGAGAGATGGAGACCCAAGAAGAGCAGCAGGAGGACGTTGGGAGGGAGGAAGTTCCAGTCCAGACGGGCCTGCCAGCTGGTGTAATTCCTGAGGATGTCCAAACGCCTGTGGGAGATGCTTTGGCAGATGCCAGCAGGAATGTTTCTGATCAAAGGAGCCCAAGTTTACAAGGAGGTGATCAGCTAACGCTCATGATGGCCGACTTCATGGCTTGTCAGCGATAGTGGGTGAATGCTCAGCGTGCTGGTGAGTTGTTGTCACAAGAATACAGAAAATAACTTGCTTTATTACGTAGAGAGACTTTAGAAAGAGAATGTGTCAAGGACTCTTTAGAGAGCATTGACAGAAAGAATTTGCCTTATTACCAGGAGGGCGATGATGTTTTATCTTTTTTGACGAATTTTGAAATGGCTTGTAGGAATTTGAAGGTGCCAATTCAGCTGTATGTTAAATTGCTTCGTACACAAATCTCAGGACAGTTATCTGTAATTCTAGCAAGACAAGGAGACAGAGAAATCTCCTGGGATGATTTTAAAAATATTGTGCAGCAGAGATTCGGGTTTACACCTGAAATTTTGCACCAGAGATTTAGAAAAGTTAAAAGGAGTTACCAGGAAAGTTATTCTGCACTGGCAGACAGAATTGAGCAGATGGGTGATCAGTGGCTTGAGTCCACAGGAGTTAGAATGTTTGCAGAATTGAAAAGGTTCTACGTGGAACATTTTATGAACTTGGTACCATCAGAGATAAAAAGTACTTTGATGGAGAGCAATTATCAAGATTTGCAGACTTTGGCTTTGAAAACTGATGAGATACAGTGGTGCCTCGCACAACGATGTTAATTGGTTCCAAAAAACCCCCGTTCTGTGAAACATCGTTTTGTGAAACACCATTTCCCATAGGAATGCATTGAAAACCGGTTAATCCGTTCCAATTGGCTTTCAATGGAGAAAACAAAAATTCACCAAAAATTAATGACGCCTCAGAACAACACCAAATTAAGTTTGCTTACGTTTCACAAGCTGGACTATCGATGCCAAGCATTTAAAACAGGTTTCAAACAGTTTAAGGCACTTTTACAGGAGCGAAAAGGGACATCGTTGTGCGAAAATTCCCCATAGGAAACATCGTTGTGTGAGGCGGCAAATTTTTCGGGAAAAGCCATCGTTGTGTGAATTTATCGTTGTGTGAGGCACTCGTTGTGCGAGGCACCACTGTACTGTCTTTTAAGAGAACTTAACCTGGTGCTAAGCATAAGCCTATCTCAGAAACTCCTAGAAAGCAAAGTATGATTTTAAGAAGCCTGCAAAGCCTGCCTTTCAGGAAACCAGGCAAACTTCATTAGGGGAGCACAGAGGCAAGGCTCCTAGCCAAAATAAGCCACCTTTCCAATGTTTTGAATGTGGGGGAGAACATTTAAGAAAAGACTGTCCAAAACTGAATGTGCCAGCTAGCAAAACCCCTACTCCTGCTCCACGCAAGGTGAAGCAAAATACTCCTAAGGTGACATATCTAAGCTCTACCCCTCTGGACAGCCAGCAATTGCAAACAGAAAGCAGTTCAGTTCATGTTATTAACCAGTCAAGCCTTTTGCCTACACAAGGACAAGAAGGAGTTAACCTAATAGAATCTCCTTCTCCAGCCAGCGGAATGCAGGCAGCTGTAAATCAACTTGTTCCTAGAATTTTGGGGTTGGAAATTGCTGAAATATCAACTGAACCTGTTAAACAAGCTGAAAGAGAAGCTAAGTTCACAGTGGTGGACCCTTGTTCTTTAGTGTCTGAGGCGCAACGTATTTGGAGTACAGAAACATTTACAGAGACTATAGATTTGCAAACTTCTGATCGTGTTGTTACCTTGAGTGTGTCACGCGACAGTGCAGCTGATATAGTTCCATCAGCAAGAAATTTATTGATCCAGCATTGATTTTGTATAATTTAAGGTGTCCTGTAAGAACTTATGATCCTGAAGGAGCTGATAAGAAATTTTTTACCTCTAGCCTATGTTCACTTATCTTACAAGAGTTGGAATGATTACAAATATATTTTAACTCATGAAGGAAAACCTGATTTCTTGCTGGGTAATGATTTGGCTTACCTAGATTATCAAGAGAGTTTAAAAACTCCAACTGTTCAAGTGGTTATGCGTTCCCAAAGCAAACAAATTCAGGATGCTAAGTCTGATTTGTCCTCAGAGAACAACTCAGATGGAAACCTAATGCAACAGCAGCCTCTTGTGACCAAACCTGATAGTGCAGCTACTAATGAAATTAAGCCTGAGGTTTTAATTACAACAGGATCAGCTGAATTTAAAGCAAAGCAACTGAATGATCCTACTTTAACTGCTTTGAGGTCTCAAGCAGATAATTATGCAGTTCAACCTGTGCAACAGCAAGGTAACTTTTTATGGGGACAGAATGGACTTTTGTACAGAAAATTTCCCCAAGGCTAAGTTTAATGCTCAGCCTGTACAACAGTTAGTAGTTCCAAGGAAATACAGAGAAAAGATTCTGGAGATGGCTCATGATAACCCATGTAGTTGACATCAAGGAGTACAGAAAACTTTAAATGTTTATTGTCAAAGAACAGGCCATCAAACTGACAAAACAAAGGCAGAGATATAACCAGTACCAATTCCGAATCAAGTGTTCCAGTGTTTACAAATGGATGTATTAGGACCTTTTGTTCCTACTAAGTCTAAGAAGAAATACATAATCTCATTTATCTGTCAAGCAAGTAGATGGATCGAGGCCTACAGTATCAGCAACGTGTCTGCTCAAACAGTAGCACGTGTTGTGGTGGATTTGTGTTCACGTATTGGAATACCTTCTCAAATAGTTTGTGACCAAGCTGGTGCTTTTAAAAGTGAACTGATGAGGAAGATTTGTGAGATAAGTGGAATTCAATTAAACTTCAGCATATCCCATCATCCACAGTCTCATGGTCAAATTGAGAGAGGTCAACAAACTTTGCTTAGGATGATTAAAACTTTGGTTCAAGAATATGGGAAAAGTTGGGACAAACATTTGCCTTTTGCTTTGTTTGCTTATCGCAGTGCACCACATTCTTCTTTGGGAAATTTTTCTCCAGACGAGATTGTTTTTGGGAAAAATCTACAAGGACCTTTGGACTTGTTGAAATCTGATTGGGAAGGAGTGATACAGAGTAGTTCTGTACCTGTTGCTGATTTTGTTAGAAATCTTCAAGAGAAATTGTTAGCTGTGCAAGATCTGGCTAAAGAGAACTTATTGAGAGCACAAGCTAAGCAAAAGTATTTTCATGACAGGAAAGCCAGACACAGAGAATTTGCAGTTGGTGACTTGGTGCTTGTTCTGAAACCACTCAGACCTTCTAAGATAGAGGTTGTCTGGGAAGGTCCAAGAAAAGTTATTCAGAAACTGGGAAATGTTAATTACCTGGTCAAAATGTTGAATTCTGGGAAGAAACCTGTTATGTATCATGTCAATAGTTTGAAATTGTATAGAGACATATCTGCAATGATTTTTCAATGTCATGCTGCATGTATTCAACCTGAACAGGAACCTGTTGATATGTTGTCTGAATTACAGAATGCAGGTACCATGTACCATCTCTCTCTTCTGGAGTACCTGACAAAATAATATTGTCAGACCACCTACCCCCAGAACTCACTGGCATCATCTCCTGCACCCTAATTGTGGCAGTAGCCTGGCTGCCACAGCCCCATCTCCCTGCTTGCTCAGCCACTCAGCAGCTGAGCAGGGAGACTTGCCCCCTTGCTAGAGTGGCCTGGTGAGCAGGAAGGTCTCTGCAACAGCCAGAGATGCCGCCAGCCATGGAGACTGCGCACTGTACACCAAGTGGTCCAGCAGGTTCTGTGGGTGGGTGGTAATCAGGTCAGCCACCTGTGCTGGCAGGCTTCGTATTCATATACAAATACACCCTCATATCTAGCCTAGAACAAAGATTTTTAACCTTTTATGAGGTTGGAACCCCACTGAATCTCAAAATTCATTCTCTCGCCCCCTGAAAAATGTGTTCCAGTTTATTTGTTAGAAAATTACATTTATTGCAAACTATTTGCAAAAAACAACAACAACACAGATATACATGTACATATTGATGAAAACTTAAAATAATGTCTCAGTTTTTATGGTTCATTAGTTGTTTATTCATAATAATATTTTGAAAGTGATGTTCCTTTTTCAAAATACCTATGCATACATCATAGAATCATAGAAAAGTGAACTTGGAAGGGACCTACAAGGCCATCAAGTCCAACCCCCTGCTCAATGCAGGAATACAACCAAAGCATATCTGCCAGATGATTATCTAAGTTTTTCTTGAATGCCTCCCAAGGTAACTGGTTCCACTGTCGTACTGCTCTAACAGTTAGGAAGTTTTTTTATATATGCAACAGAAATTTGCTTTCCCTTGAGCCCATTGTTGCATGTTCTACAGTCTGGGATGATCGAGATCAGAATTTGTTCCTCCTCTGTGTGACAGCCTTTCAAATATTTGAAAAGTTCTATAATATCATCCCTCAGTCTTCTTTTCTCAAGGCTAAACATGCCCAATTCTTTCAGCCTTTCCTCATGAGGCTTGGTTTCCAGCCCCCTGATCTTCCTTGTTGCCCTCCACTGAACTTGTTCCAATTTGTTAGCATGCTTCTTGAAGTTTGGTGTCTAGAACCGGACACAATCCTCAAGATGAGGCCTAACCACTACTGAATATAGGTGGAATAGCATCATGCCGGATTTGGAAACTGTACTTCTATTAAAGCAGCCTAAAATAGCATTAGCCTTTTTGTAGCCACATCACACTGTTGGCTCATATTTAGCTTGAGATCTACAACAATTCCAAGATTCTTCTTGTTCGTAGTTTTGCTGAGCCAGGTATCCCCCATCTTGTAACTGTGATTCGTTTTTTTTCCGAGGTGCAATACTTTGCACTTATCCCTGTTGAATTTCATTCTGTTGCTTTTGGTCCAGGGCTCCATCCTATAAAGGTCATTTTGAATTTTGTTTCTGTCTTCTAGGGCAGTGGTCCTCAACCTTGGGCCTCCAGATGTTCTTGGACTTCAACTCCCAGAAATCCTGGCCAGAAGAGGTGGTGGTGTAGGCTTCCGGGAGTTGTAATCCAAGAACATCTGGAGGCCCAAGGTTGGGGACCACTGTTCTAGGGTATTAGCTATTCTGCCCAATTTTGTATCATCTGCAAATTTGACAAGCATTCCCTGCACTCCCTCACCCAAGTCATTAATAAAACTATTGAAGAGCACTGGGCCCAGGACTGAGCTTTGGGGTACCCCACTTGTCACTTCCTCCCAGTTAGAAAAGGACCCAGTACTCATCACCCTCTTGAGTATGATTCTGTAGCCAATTATGTATCCACCTGACACTTGATCTCTCCAGCCCACAGCTAGTTAGATTGCTAATCAGGGTATCATGGGGCACTTGGTCAAAAGCTTTGCTGAAGCCAAGATATACTATGTCTACAGCAGTCCCTCTGTCTATCAGGGAGGTGACCGGATAAAAAATGAGATCAAATTAGTGTAGCAGGATTTGTTCTTGACAAATCTGTGTTGGCTTCTAGTTATTACTGCCTTGTTTTCTAGGTGCTTGCACAATGACCGCTTTATGATCTGTTCCAGAATTTTGCCTGGGATTGATGTCAGGCGGACTGGCCTGTAGTTTCCTCTTTTTTGCTTGAAGATAGGGACAACATTAGCCCTCCTCCAATCCTCTGGCACCTCACCTGTTTCCCATGATTTCAAGAAAATAATGGATAGTGGTTCTGAGAGTTCTTTAGCCAGTTCCTTCAGTACTCTCAGATGCAGTTCATTTGGCCCTGGAGATTTGAACTCGTTCAAGGTGGTAAGGAATTCCTTGACTATTTGTTTATCAATCTTCAGCTGCAATCCTGTCTCGCTCCCCACCCGCCCCCCACTTGCACTTCCAATTTGTTTGGAAGTTCGTCGTCTGTCTTATGGGGAAAGACTGAACTAAAATAGGAATTGAGCACCTCTGCTTTTTCTTTGTCCTCTCTCATCATATTTCCATCTCCATTGTGGAGCTGTGCCACTGTGTCTTTCGTTTGCCTTTTGCTACTCACATACCTGAAGAATGCTTTTTATTGCTTTTAGTGTCCCTAGCTAACCTCAGCTCATTCTCAGCTTTTGCCCTCTTAATGCTATCCCTGCATTTTTCTTGCTTCTTGTCTGTATTCATCCTTGGTAGCCTGACCTTCTTTCCACTTCCTGTAAATGTCTTTTTTGGGTTTTAGGTCCTCCCTGAGCTTTTTGTGAAGCCATACTGGCCTTTTTTGCCGCCTCCCACATTTTTTCCTTGTTGGAATTGTTTGTAGTAGTGCCTTTAGAATTTCTTTTTAAAGAAGCTCCCATCCTTCTTGGGCTCCTTTTCTTGCTAGGATCTCCTGCCATGGGACCTTTCTTATCCTTGTTCTGAGATTATTAAAATTGGCTTTTTAAAATCCAGCAGAATTGTGAGGCTGTACTCTCCCTTCGTTTGCTTTGAAATCAAAAATTCTAGAAGGACATGGTCACTCTCATCTAGAGTTCCCCTTACTGCCTTTTCCCCCACCAAGTCGTCTCTGTTGGTCAGAATTAAGTCAAGGATAGCAAATCCTCTAGTTTCTTTCTCCACTTTTTGTAGGAGAAAACTACCAGCCACACAAGCCAGGTATTTCTTGGAAGGGCCATACTTGGCAGAATTTGCCTCCAAACATATATCTGGATAATTGAAATTTCCCATCACTACTACGTTGTGTCTCTTAAAAACCCTGCAATTTATTTATCAAATGTTTCACCCACTTCCTCAGTGGAGACTCGACCTACAGACTTTTCGACCTGCAGCCACTGTTCCAATATGGATTACTTCCATAAGTAGAGGGTCCACTGTACTATGTTTTTACAATATCCTTGCATTGATATATTTAATTCATTCAGATGAGTGAATATATCTGCTAAGTAGGCCATTTGAAGTATTGCATCTCTTCTTGCAGTCTTTAACTATATTACAATTTTGGTTAGTAAAAACCTGAGTAATTTTTTTGTGCATTGTGATATAATAGCACAGTATGGTCAGCACCGTTTTTTTCTACAAAATCACGAAAAATACAATAGGTGCTTGTTCTTGGATATAGTAGGGACGTGGTGGCACTGCGGGTTAAACTGCAGAAGCCTCTGTGCTGCAAAGTCAGAAGACCTACAATCGTAAGATCGAATCCATGCGACGGAGTGAGCTCCCATCGCTTGTCCCAGCTTCTGCCAACCCAGCAGTTCGAAAGCATGCAAATGCAAGTAGATAAATAAGTACCACCATGGTGGGAAGGTAACAGCGTACCGTGTCTAATCGTGCTGACCACGTGACCACGGAAACTGTCTTTGGACAAACGCTGGCTCTGTGGCTTAGAAACGACTGGACTAAATGTCAAGGGGAACCTTTACCTTTACCTTGGATATAATTTACTACATTTACTGCAGTCACTAAGTGTTGTTTTAAATTTTATGGCAAAGTTTTTGATATGAGTGCATGGCAGTGCAACATGCAATGTGTTATTTTAATGTGTTGTGCTTCTTTCTTCATATATGCAAAAACGTACCTAACATCGTGGGGGCACCATCAGCGGAAATTGAGCCTGTTAAATCCATTGGTGTTAGGTGTTTCAAAAAAAGTCTTCAATGAGATTGAAATCATCAGTTTCTTTTGCCATCAACTCCATTTGCTAAAAAAAAAATCTTCCAAAATTTCCTTTTCCTTTAGCATTGCACAAATACTAATCACTGACTGCTATTATTAACATCAGCTGACATGTCCAATTTCAGAGGACTGGCTTTAATATCTTACGCTACTTGCAGTAAATATTTCTATCCTGCCTTTTCTCCCCAGAAGGACCAAAGGAAGCTTACATAATTAAAAACAGGATTTAAAAGCTAAAACCAGTAAGTGTATAGCATCCTGATACATTCTGATTGGTCAGAATCATTTGCTGTGCAAATAATAGGAAACACATTTAAACATACATATATACAGATACAAATTCTGTGTTGTATAAATATATATACCAACAGGTCTACCAGTAAACCTCAACAAATCTCACCTAGTATCAATACAAATGATACAGTACAACTTCAAATGGCCTCCGAGCCATACAAAAAGAGTTCATGATATGATTCAGACCATAAAACAGGTAGTCCTGTTAGGTCAGGCAATTATGCATTCCGTTGAGAGGTTATTTGACTTCATGGCCTCAACAACAACAGTCATTGCTCATTGAAGACTCAAAATGAGGCCCCTACAGTCTTTCCTCCCTGTAACTTATGATGATTGGATTGATCTGCCAAATAAAACACTGTTTCTTTTGCCCCAAGTCAAAGCTTAACTGAGGTGTTGGATTAATTGGCATAATCTGCAGTTTGGAATGCCATTCTCTCAGCGAAAACCTGCTCTCCTGATTGTCACATATGGCAACAAAACTAGTTGGGGAGCTCAGTGCAGTAGCAGGGACCTACCTGGATGCCACACAAGGTGTCTCATCATATCAACTTCCTTGAGCTTCTTATGATTCACAAAGCTCTGAGAGCATTCAAAAGGGTGATAGCTGGTCAAATCATCCAAATCACCAAATCATCTACCTCAGTGGATGCCGTACTGTCCCTTCAGCGCTGCCTGGAGACTGTACTGGAATGGATGCAGTCGAACGGGTTGAGGCTGAACCCGGACAAGACGGAGGTCTTGAGGGTGGGTGGTCCTTCCACCAGTGGTATAGGCAACTCCCTTTCTTTTGGGGGGACGACCCTTGCCGCAAAGAGTGAGGTCCGCAGCTTGGGGGTACATCTGGACCCGGCGCTTACCATGGAAACCCATGTGGCGTCCGTGGCCCGCTCTGCCTATTTCCATCTATGGCGGATTGCCCAGCTGCGACCCTATCTTGATGGGGGGGCCCTCACTACTCTAGTCCACGCGCTTGTAATCTCAAGACTAGACCATTGTAATGCACTCTATGTGGGGCTACCTTTGAGGCTGACGCGGAAACTTCAGATGGTCCAGAATGCGGCAGCCAGGCTTCTTAGTGGGGTGAGAAAACACCAACATATCTCCCCCACTCTGGCTGCTTTGCACTGGTTGCCCGTCCGTTTCCGCGTTGACTTCAAAGTGTTAATGATTACATATAAAGCCCTAAACGGTTTGGGACCTCAATACCTGGCAGATCGTCTTCTCCCACCCAGAACTACCCGAATCACCCGACACAGCCAGCAGGGACGGCTGAGGGGTCTGACGCCGAGGGAGGCCCGGAAGGAAAAAACAAGAAATCGGGCCTTCTCGGCGGTGGCCCCTCGGCTGTGGAACACCCTCCCCACTGAAATTCGGCTGGCACCCTCGCTGGGCATTTTCAAAAGCCAGCTGAAAATTTGGCTGTTCAAGCAGGCCTTCCCTTCAGTCAATTAAGTCATTTTTATTTTTATTTTCTTTTATTCTTGCCATCTTGGGACTCTTTGCTTTAAATTAACTGTTAAAATCGTAAATGTATATTACATTTTGTATCATTTTGTTTTTAATGTAAACCTGTATATTTTAAATTGTTTTTATCTTCTAAATTGTGAGCCGCCCAGAGTAGACTATGTCTAGATGGGCGGCATATAAATGCAATAAATAAATAAATAAATAAATAAATAAATAAATAAATAAATAAATAAATAAATAAATAAATAAATAAATAAATAAAGGCAACATGACTGCAATATATTACCTGAATAAATGGAGGAGGGGGAACAAGTCTCTATTCTACTCTACTCCATGGGTGTGCTATGGTAGTAGTACATAACAAATCGCTTCTACCCAACAGCAGTACATGTAACGGGAATGGATAGCCAAAGAGCAGACCTCAGTAGGTAACAAAAGCAGAATCTTGAGTGGGAACTGTCTCAGATGATTTTGATTGGTTGCTGAGAGGTAAGTAGATGTCTTCACTACTCATCACAAGAAGAAATACCATATGTACTGTTCAAGGGCAAGCAGAGGGAAATATTCCATCAAATGGCAAAGGTCACTGATGTACATGTTCCCACTGATTCAGTGGACTATTGTCAAAATATGGGAAGACATAGTGAAGATAATATTGATCACACCCTAGTGGCCTCATCAACAGTGGCAGTGTGATGGCTCAGACTACCCCTACATCATGATCTTTCTTACATTTGAGGAATGATTCTACACTTAGATGTTGACTGCATGGAGGATATCCCACTAATCAAACATGTCTTGCAGAATGCATGAAAGCCTTCAACCAATTGACTTTACACTTACAAATGGAATAGATTCCTGGACTATACATCTCTGTGGCAGCCTTCTCTGCAGATGATTTTGAAATCCCTCCTCCATTTATAAAAGAATCTGGTCTTTCAGTCTCTTCCCTAAAAGTTTATCTAGCTGCCACGGTGGATTATCAGTCAGGAGATCACCTGTCCTTGTAACTTTTTATACAACCTACAGTAGCCACTTGGTCTAAACTATTGTCATTTGTGAACTACTACAGATAGAATTTGATGACACAAAGAGAGACCTCTTTTGGAAAGCCTGTGTTTTTCTATTTTGGCTTAACACCCATCTCCTAATTGTAAAGCTTGCTAGTTGCCTATTTATGTCCATACATGGAGGCCACAATGAAGGACAGGTTACTTACCTGTAACTGTGGTTCTTTAAGTGGCCGTGCATGTATTCATACAACCCACCCTCCCCACTTGTTTCACTGTCTCTAAACACTTGCAGATTTTATATTTCAACACTCTAATTGATATTGTGTTGTGCAAGATGAGAAAAATATGTGCACATTTTGTAATAATGGGCTCAAGTTACAAGATGCCAGATTTGAGTTCAATATCAGGAAAAAATTCAGCACAACAAAAGAATCAATTATCTTGGGAGATGGTAAGCTCTCCCGAAGCATTTGAAGATTTGAAGCAATATATGTCCAAATGCTCCAATTGCATGCATGACTGACTGATCTTTATGATAGGAATACACATACTAGATACCTCTATGAGTCTGAGCCAGTGACCTCCATTATACAAAGAAGCATCTGCAGTCCAGATATTTGTTCCCCACTGTTTGTGGCACTGTCCTCATTCAAGCCATGGCTTGAGAAGCTGGTAAATAAGGAGCAGATTCACTTTCCATTTTATGGAAGTTAAGTGTTTTAACTTCAACATATATATTTGAAGACATATTAGTACATATTGCTTCTTAAACCAAGCTTATGTTTTAATATTTTCAGTTAATAATAATAGAATTTGCATTCTCAAAGGTTTTCACAGCTGGGATCTGATGGTTGTTGTAGGTTTTTCGGGTTGTTTGGTTGTGTTTGCCTGTGACCTCCATTCCATACACCTTTGTTTCTAGACCTAAGAAGAATTTAGAATGGAGGAAAAATGTTTCTTTTTCTCCTGTGTATAACTTCAAGCTGCTGCTGAACAGGGGTCTTGTCCCCACAGCTATTCTAGAGGTTTCTGCCATGCAGTCCTCATGGGATCTGTACATTTACTTACAGTTACAGGCAGGCAATTCTGCCTTCTGCTAGTACAACATCAAAACCCTTAAACATATGTAGTCTTGCTCACTATCATGAGAACTTAGTTCCAAGGTAGCAGAGGATGTTATGTAAATTTATTTTAAGTTTGAGAACATCCGATAGTGTCTGGAAATAAAAAACCTTATTTTCTTTTCTCGCAGCTATATGAATCAATCGGACTTGGCAGTGCCAACTTGTTGATGGAAGTGTTTATACCAATCCCTGAGACTACAGTTCTAACTGGGAGAGCTCCTGTAGAAGAACTAGAATTCAGCAGTGACCAGTCTATATTGGTGGACCATGAAGGAGTGGGGAGTGGTAAAGAGTTTGTTTTCTTACTATTTTTTAAATTCAGGGATAAGCAGTTCAATGTACTGGATAGAGTGATGAACTAGGACTCAGGAGGCATGGGTTTGAATTGCTCAGCCACAAAAGCTCACTGCAGGTGTGGAATTAGAAAAGCCTCCTGTTACCTATCTCATTTATTTTGAAAGCTCTATTAAGGTTGTTATAAGTCAGTTATTTAGATGCTCATGGTGATGTAGATTGTCATGTTTTAGATTAAGATCCCCACTTAGCCATGAGCTGCTCTCAATCTTTCCATCTAAGAAGATTCTTTTAAAGACGTGGGGAATGATATTGTGTAAACCCCTCTGAACTCCTTTGACGGCAATAATTGCATTGAATATACCTGGTTATATCCCTTTATTTTGCCCTTATCAAAATTCTTAAATTAGATTAAATTAAAAGATGGTAACTGTGTCAACTCCACATTGCGTGCATCTTACATATAGGTAGGTGTCGGTATGCATGATGAGTAATGGGGGTTTGATTGGCTATGATAAGCTGGATGTGTGTCAGAAGAGTTGTAAGCAGTTAGGAAAGAGAAATGTGGGTTCTGATTGGCTGCCTGAGTGTAGAGATTCTGTGTGTCTGCATTTATTACATATTCATTTTCCCTCTAGTTATAACTGTTCTGGCACACATCCAGCTTATCACTATGAATCAAAATCCAATCACTCACCATACATACCAATACCTACACATAGATACACATAGATATGTATGAGTGTGTGTGAGAGAAATCAGTTTTAGCTGATTTCAGTTTTTAGTACAGTGAGTTTAGGTTAAGAGACAGAAAAAACTAGGATGCTTTCAGAGTGACATCAGAGAGAGTGAAGGAAAAGTGTGGGAGATTAGAAATAGTTTAAGAGCTGTGTTATTAGGAAGAGCTGGGTGTTTTGTTTTTGTGAAGAAGCTGGAAAGTTTTCTTGGAATATGTGGGATACCAAGGATCTATTCAGACTTAAGCTATATAAAGGAGAGAAGTAAAGTAATTATCACTCATAAAATATTATACCATACATAACTGCTGGCTGGTGCTGGGAAGCATAGTCAGGGCTATGTCACCAAAATAATAAAGTTTGTGTATGTTTCACCAAAGTTGGTATTACTCTTTTTTTAAAAATCAGGACAGTTAAAAAACTCTGCACTTATCTATGACAGTGTTTAAGGAGCAATGTAAAGGTAACATTGTCTGTTTACCTACTTTTGGTAAAAGTAATATTCTGAGGGAAGAAGTCCCTGTTACTCCAGTAGTATTGTGCTTGACATGAGTAGCTAAATATATGTCTTCATTTCTTTACCAAATGAGTTAAAAGTTGCATGCGGTATAAGCACTTTCCTATTCCAAATATTTTGATTTTTTTGCAGGATTAAAATATCAGAAATAGTTGTTCCAAATATATTTTAGGTCTTTCATTGCTCTAGTTGTATAGTAAGAATTCATAGTGCTTATGTTTTAAAACAACATTGGAGATTGGCTTTATACTTTTCTTAATTAAATATTAAATAGAAATTTTGAATACAGTATATGAGTTTACTAGGGTTGGACTTTGCAATCTGTTGAGGCTGTCTGAAATTTTGGGAACTGCCCAGAGGTAAATATGTCACACTGTTAGAATTTGGTGATATAAATCAAAGGATAGTATTGGCATCCTGTACCCTACACCACATATGATCTGAACCCCCATTTTTTGAGAATAGCAGCTGGACAATGTTAGCAATAACATCCTTTCTATATTGTGAAAACTCAAAATGGGAAACCTATGAAAATTCAGATTTAATTTTTTCCCCAATTAGTACTTTGACAGACTTCTTATTTTTATTAATGACCTAGATCAGTGGATTCATGGAATGCTAATCAAATTTGTGGATTACACAAAATTGGGTGGAATAGCTAACACCCTGGAAGATAGAAATTAAATTCCAAATGATCTGGATAGGCTTGAGCACTGGGTTGAAAAGAACAGAATGAAATTCAACAGGGATAAATGCCAAATACTGCACCTAAGGAAAAAAAAGCCAAACACAGAATTATAAGATGGGAGATATCTGGCTGAGCAATACTACAGCTGAGAAGGATCTTGGAATTGTTCTAGATCACAAGCTGAAAATGAGCCAACAATGTAATGTGACTACATAAAAGGCAAATGCTCTTTTCGGCTTCATTAACAGAAGTATAGTCTCCGAATTCCATGAGATACTAGTTCCCCTCTATTCGGCATTGGTTAGGCCTCATCTTGAGTACTGCGTCCAGTCCACCGCACTTCAAGAAGCGTGCTGACAAGTTGGAACAAGTTCAGGGGAGGGCAACAAGGATGATCAGGGAGCTGGAAACTAAGCCTTATGAGGAAATACTAAAAGAACTGGGCATGTTTAACCTTGAGAAAATAAGGAGAGATGTGATAGCACTCTTCTAATACTTGAAAGGCTGTTATACAGAGGGGCAGGATCTGTTCTCAATAATCCCTGAGTGCAGGACATGCAAAAATGGGCTCAAGTTACAGGAAGCCAGATTTCAGTTGAATATCAGGAAACACTTCCTTACTGTTAGAGCAGTATGGGAATGGAACCAATTACCTCAAGAGGTGGTGAGTGCTCCAGCACTGGAGAAATTTAGACAACCACCTGGCAGACATCCTTTGATTTGTTTTCTTGCACTGAGCAGTGGATTGGAATCAGTAGCCTTATAGGCCCCTTCCAACTTCATGATTCTATGGTTCTATTATACAGGAACATAAAGAAGAGCGCCTTTGAACCAGACCAAAGACCTGGCACCCATTTTCCATATTGACCAGTCTGATGCCTTGTGTATTAGTATGCCTCATAAAGACAATGGCAATTGCCAACTCTAGCTAATGCTCCCCAGTAGTTAGGATTCAGTGTCATACAATATGCAAATATGAAGTTTCCATATAAATGTCATGACTCATGAGCCCTTATTGGAGCTCTTTCAATTTGTTTAATCCTCGTTTAAAACCCACTGGTAGCATTCATTGTATCTGGTAGGAAATCCATTGAATTGATTATGCATTGTGAAAAGAAAAGTATTTTCATCAGAACAGAATCTGCTTCCAGTCAATTTAGTAGATGACCTTGAGTTTTAGCTGTAAAAAAGGAGGAAAAACATATTTTTCCACAGTAGGCATCATTCTATAAACCTCTTTTTAAAAAACCAGAAAGCATAAAATATTGTAGTTTTGCTACATCTATAAATTTCCTTAACTCCTGATCACTTCAGTGAAATTGTTTCACTCTGCTGTGGCCACAATTGTTTTACCTATATACACAGGTGTATAAACCATAGTGGCAAATTACCATGAATTAAACAGTCATTCTTAGTATTCCTCAGTGCTCACCAAGCCACAAATGTGGCATGCAGTGAGAACTGTATTATTGTATTGATTTTTAGTTGTATTCTCTCTCTTTTCTGAAGATCTGTGCTATTTTTGGCATTGTTATCGTAACTACAAATGGTGACTCCTTAACCAGTGGCAAGTCACAGCTGTGATTTAAGCTGTTGCACTTATGTTGGCCTACATTCTGTCCCTCCCCCCTCTTTTGAAGCTGGTTTGACTTGGACAATATTCAAACTTGCAGCATGGATTTATATAAGAGCATTGTGACAATTGATAGACTATTATCTTTCTGAATAGTTCCCAGGAGCGAGTTTTTCACTGGCTGGCAGTATGAACTGAAAGTCCATGGTCGCTTTCAAATTCTTACAGATGTCCAGTCACCCTGAGTTGGAGAACTAACTCTTCTGCTTCGTATTCATAACTGGTAGCTATATCTGGTCTAGTACTGGTTGTAAGGTATAAAAGTTAATGTATAGTGTTCTATAATTACTATTATTTGCTAGAGATTCACTTTTTTCCTTGTTCTTAAGAAAATCTGTCTGCATGGGTGTTGTTGCACTGTGGGCATCTTGGAGATCTAATGTTTCCAGAAGCTTCAGTATCTTTTGTTTCAGATTTAGTAGATCAGACCCACCTGTGTTGACACAAGCACTGATGCACCCGTGCTGAGAGAGCTCAGGAGATAGCACCAGCCATAAAGTTACAAAGTTACATACAGATATATTATTAGAAAACCAGGAAGACCTCAGTTTGTCCCCACAAGGGAAGAAGACAATTCACAAGTTGACCTGTTCCCTTACTGTAATATACTGGTTACACAAAGACAGAGTTCCTGCCTCCAGGGCAGATTATCTCAAGTATCCAAAAGGGGCTTCAAAGGCTCTTTGAAGTATCTTTTGGCCAGAATTCCCCCGAAAAATATAAACTGAAAGACAAGTCCTGAAAACATAAGAAAGGGCTTAAATATTTAGCTTGGGAAGAGAAAGGGGAAACAGAGGTAGCTGAGAAGAGGAGAGATGAGTCCTTTGGATAGAACAGCTAGCGAGTAGGTTAGAGCCATCATGTTTGTCACATGTGGCTGATAGAATCTTAGTTAGCTGTAATAGCCACATTCTTTTGTCTTTTGCCTGTTGCTAGAATCTCATGCTTTGCTTGAAGATCCTTAAATGTAATCTTGAAACTTAAATGCTTTTTACTAGAGATGGGGTTATTCAGATTCATATATGAATATCCCCTCACAGGTGACATTAATGAGGATCCAGCCCCATGGGGCCGTGGATATAGACAGTGTGATTCTATGAATGGCTTCACAGTGCGCGATCCAATCACCACTCCTGGCAGAAGGTGGGAGGACAAGACTCGCTGCACAGTTGAATAGTGGCCAGCCCTTGTTGGATCCTGACAGCCTAGGGGCTTGGAGGAAAACCCTGGTGCAAGTGCTGCAAACCCATTTGGAGTTCAGGATGGAGGGTGCTCTGGCTTTTCCTCCTTCCACAGTAGAATGGAACCCTTTCCACCTGCATGGTGGTGAGGTGGCACCAGCGCAATGGGAGGTGACTTTGGAGACCTCCCCGGGTGGCTGCAGCCTGGCAAATTCCTTGATACAATGACACCTTCTGCCACCTTTTCAGTTGTAATGTCAAAATAATATGTTGCATCCCCTACCTCTTTGATTTCTATCTCTTTGTTAAGATAGTTTAAAATCTCTTTGTAGTGCTGTTTCCTTTAATAGCTATATGTAAGCCATCTACATAAGAATACAGGTGAAATGTCCATTTATGCATCTGGTAAACAAGTACTGATCTGCATCACCTTGCTTGAAACTTTGTTGTAAAAGCATCTTTTTCAGTTCCTGGTTCCACACCCAAGCAGCTTCCTTCTGTCCATACAGGCCTTTTTGAAATTTGCAAACAGAATCAGGATGCTCTTGGTTAATGAAGCTAAGTGGCTGCTCCATATACAACTCCTCTGCAATCTCTCCATGTAAAAATGCAGTCTTGACATCTAGGGGCTTGACTTGCATTTTTCTGGAGGCTGCCACACTCAGGAGCATTCTTATTGTGTTCTACTTAACAACAGGAGCAAAGGTTTCATCAAAGTCTTTTCCATATATCTGTAGGAACCCGTTTATAACTAGTCTTGCTTTGTAGCACTCTGCTTCTCTGTTTGCACCTTGTTTCAGCTTGAATGTTCACTTGCATCTGATAGCTCTCTTGCCTGGTGGTGGTAGCTCAGTTAGTATCCATGTCTGATCCTTATGCAGTGGTTCTATTTTGTTCCTTTGCACATTTTCTCCATCTGTTGGCTTCAACTGCCAGCATCTGGTCAGTCTCTCAGGTTACTGGCTTATTTCTCTACAATGATCTTGAGAGATAGGACAGGCGAAGAGCTGTACACTTTTTTTAAGTTGCAATGAGAATCTGATGGCTGGCTTTGGAACATCTTGTGATGCCTGTAAAGAATGTGCCTCCTTAAAGGAGCTATTCCACTAGGGCAGGGGTGGGCAATTAATTTCTATAGGGGACCACATGAAAAATCTGAACTATGTTTGGGGGCTGAACCATAAATAATAGGCCCCCAATTTGTGCGTAGTAATAGGCCATCATTGGGTGAGGCCCTGCGGTGAACAAACTACAAGGCTGGCATAGTTATCTCCGTAAACTTTTTATTTAATTTTTTATTTTATTTAGGAACAAGGATAAAGGGTACAAAAAGAAAGAGGGGATAGGAAAGGAAAAATGGTTTTGGGGGATAGGAAGCATATAGTATAACATCATCCAATCAGTTCATATTACTAATACATATCAACTTTTTGCTTTTTCACAGTTTGATTACCCTCCTGCTTTTATCTTATCATTTAATTTTAATTTTATTCTATGTTATTCCAACATTGTCTGGTAGCTGCTGCGATTTATACAATACATCCCATTGTTCAGTTTCTTTTTGAATTGAACAGTCTTTCAGCCCATCTGACAGAATATCCATTTTTTTCACTTCCCATATTTTCACCATAAGATTGTCTGGTTTCAGTATCTCTGCCTCCTTAAGATTTTTGTCATAAAGCTTTTTAACTTTGGAAGCTGCATGGGTCACTGGATAACTCTCTACTGCATTCATATTACCTGGTGTCATGTCTAATACAGACGATTCTAAAGTCTGTACAACTTCATTTAAGTTTTGTTTGGCATCTACTGTCCCCTCTTTCGTCCCTTTCATCAAATCTTCTATTTTGCTAAGACCTGCATTCACTCACTGGAACCCTGTTAATATTAGCCTTTGTATATTAATCTGCCATTCCTTTTCTATTTCTTGCACCACTATTCCAGAACTTTGGGATTGAACAGACCAAGTCTCCATTTGTTCTTTTGAATTTTTGGGGTCCATCTCAGGCTTTGGGGTTTGCATAAATACCACAATAATCACCCCCTAGAAATCCTTCCACAATTTCCACAATTTTATCAACAATTCAAACCCCTCATCATAAACCTCTCCTTAGATCTCCCTCCAATCTTTGTCCAAATATTGTAGTATAAAAATCAACTTTTAGCCCAGCAAATACAATATCAATTAGAACCGTGACGCAGTTATTTCTTCTTCTCCTGAGTTCAGCACGCTTCTATTATTAGACTCACACGCGGTCTGCAGTCCGACAAACAAAACAACAATCACAGAGACTCAAACTGTCCAGTAGATTGTCCTTGAAACTCGTCTTGTGATCTTCATTAACCCCTTAATGCTCCTTAGTCCAGTCGGCCACGTCAGCTCCTTCTCCCGAAAACCACCAGATTCTATTATTTATAGTTCACAAAGTCCAGAGAAGGCAAAGAGTAACGTATCCCAGCCACACTGCATCCACCAAAGTCTCTTAAATCCAGTCAGACGGTGTTGCTGTCTGGGATTCTTTTCCAGAAACATAAGATTTATTTTTCCATCTCAGACTCTTGGCTTTAGAATCAGCCTGGTGTTTTAAGAGTTCACTTGGAGAAGCTTAGTTTTGCTTTTGAGTCAGACTGATAAGATAAACCCGCCGCTGCATTTATTCTTTCAGCCAAATATTTTCATTCTTATTTCAGCTTAATGAGGCTGTTTCATAAATCAGAGGCTTCGGCTTACTTACTTGTTATATATTATTAGTTTATATTGGTTGCTCTCCTCTCCCCCGGTAAAGGGTTCCTCGCGGCTCAGTGCCAAAAAATGGTGCCCGCTCCAGTCCGTGCATGGTGATTTCTTCAGAAGAAAAAAGTCTGGGTCTGCCTCCCTTTCTTCTCCTTCTGCTGCTCACCATCTGCTTCAGAGAGACTTCTTCTAGACTCTCCTTTGATCCCCATTTCAAAAGGGGGATCCCGAACCGGAGGGTTCCAGTTTTCCCCAGAGAGCTCTTCTCTGGAGTTGCTGGCAGCACCGCAACAAAGCCCCGCCTCCCTTATCTCCGTAAACTTTTAAGGGAGTTAACTATGTGAGCGTTGTAATTCATTCACCATGTGTGTGTGTGGGGAAACCCAGACACTGAGGTAACTCACCTGTTCTCCATTCCCCCACAGCCTTCCTCTCCGACTGTCTTCTATCCCGCACAGGTGATGTGCTGCATCATCACATCACCTGTGCAAGGATCGCTTCCGGCCTCTTGAGCCACAGGCTCTACAGTGTGCGGCTCAAGAGTAACAGTCAAAACTTACGAGATCCCAGCGTCAAATCTCGTAAGTTTTGCTTACTGCCATGCTGGGTGATGAGCCGGAGCTCCGGCTCACTCGGCGGTGATGGGCGGTCCAGACAGGAGTGGCAATGGGTGGGCCGGACTGGAGCGGCTCTCAGATTACATTGCAGAATATCAAACCCTTCACCTTAAATTTTCATGGAATCACCATTAGCAACTTTAATATTTCCATTAGATCTCTCATCAAGATTTATAAAGAAATCTTTTTGATTTGAGTCAAAGATCCAGCCTGAGTCAATGATCCAGCAATTTGATTTCTGTTCACAATCATGGCCCGTGCATACTTTCCATTTACATACTGTTCCAGCCTTTCCATTTGTCTCTCTGTTTGTCAGACTCTACATATTTTCTGTCTTTGTTGTTTTATTTAAAACTACTAGTGCTTCTATTGGTTAAGAAATCTTTTGGGAATGGACACTCATTTGTCATGTGACCCATCTTTCCACATCTCCAGCAGTTTTCTATTTCCTTTCCTACTCAGCTTCTAATTTGGGCCACTTTCAGTTGAGATCTCATTTTGGTCTATGCACTCTTCCCTCAGACAGAACACAGACACTCCTGAAAACTTAGCTGTTTAGTCTACGCTTTCCTTTCAGCAGTGCTGGGCTTAGGAGTATCGGAGCCCTACGTAGTTCGAAATCCAATGCTGGGGCCAGGATCTGAAGTCTGTCTGGAATTCTGGGCAGTCAATCTTAGCACTTTTCATTGGAGGTTGCTTTGCATGCAGGTTTTCTCAGAACTCATTGGAAGCTGAGTCTCTTAAAGACAAAGAAAACTTGCCTTTGTCTATCTCGTTCTTCCTTGCCCCCATCCCCTACTTCCTTTCCATGCAATAGTGTTTGGCCATGAGTTACTCAGCTGCCCTCTGCTTGTCAGTTTCATTCCAAAGGTGCTTTAATTGTCCTGACATGTATATTATTGCTGTGTGGAGTTCTTTCTCATTCTATGCCTGAACAGTCTGTTGCTCGAATCCAATAAGCCCAGCTGCCAGGACAGGTGTGTGTGTGGGGGGGGGGGGAAAGAGAAACCAAACCTATTATAGAATATTTTTGAGGGGGAGAAAGAGGAAGAGGAGGAAGAAAAAAATCCATGTGTAACCAAAACTCCACTGGTCAGACCCAAGCAATCCAAGGAAGAAGTGTACAAGTTGGACAAAAAAGCATCAAAGCATTCACTTAGTGAGGCTGTGAGAATGCCCATTTTATGTCTACCAGTCAGTTCAAAGCCAGTTAAATGTAAATCGTTGAACACTGTTAACAGAGCAGAAATGTGTTTTTCACAATCTTGCTTGCTATCAAGATGAAACCATACCAGTTCCCTAATAAAAACTGACTTTGTCTTAGCGCTAGAAAAAACATAAGATCTTTCAAATGCTTCTAGAATCTCTAGCAGTTTCACAGCCTTTAATGTATACCATCTGTTTATCTGAGAAACAACATGAAATTATTACTTTTCCTATACGACCCTCATGTTTCCATTCAGCCCTGGCTTGTGCTGCTTTTGTTTTTTTTTTTTTTTTTGTCTTTGTAAACAAACATGCACTATCAAATTTCTGTGGCCTGTTTTCACCACTGATAGAAATTCAAAACTCTGACATTTTGCCCAAAATTCGTTTCTGTGATCTAGAGCCATTTTTCTTCTTTTCTTTCTGAGCAAGTTTGGTTAGCAATCTTAGAAAAGAAACAATTCTCTTCAGCCAGTTATGAGGTGTTTTGGGAGACAGGGGAGAAGAAGAAGAAAAACAACACTTAGAAAAACAACAGTGCCTGAAAAACACTTGTTAGCAATCTGCCTGTTTCTCTGGTCACTGGAGATTGGGCCCTTTAACTGTTATGGAGTTTTGAATTTTGGCTAAACTCTTCTAGATGCATAAAAGTGCAAGGATTTACAAAGCAGAATTGGCTTCAAGTCTCCCCAGAGTAGGCCACCCTTTGTTCTCATCAATTTGCAATTATAGTCTTAACTGCTTACTTTGAGACATTGGTAAGCAGAAGAATAAAAAAAAGTTCCATTTATTCGCGATTCTGCTCAAACAACCTACTGTTAAAAAATGAGTGCTTATAGCAACAGGCCTCAACAGACTCAGCCTGCCTTTAACAGACTCCTGCAGACTGTATTCCAAAGTGCACTAACAGTATTAACTGCCAGCAGACTTAAAAAGGAGAAAAAGTCACTTAAGCAGAGGCTTTTAAAATCAGGCAGGAAAGGAAATGCTGGATTGAATAACAGTCTCCCCAGCCCACAAAGCTCTCTCCTAGCTAAACCTACTAAAGGCAGCACATGAGGTTGAAAAAACTCTTATTTGTGAGAAAAAGTGGAGATAAAATGGATAAAATAAAACAACCCTGTCCTCCATCTCAGCACCTTGTGATCCTCATTCTGATGTGTTAAACAATTGTCATTCAGTTCTACACAGTGTTCTGGATTTCATTGGTATGATCTCAGGTTGACATGATTCTTGTTTGACATCTTGACTTATTAACAAACCTCTGTTTGAGTAAGCCATTATTTACTGAGTTTGGTCACAGCAAAGAATTGTTATTTGCTGCTGCCGGTCGGTTATCATCTCTCATGATTAAAAGAGGGGACAAAGGTTTTGTTGACACTTGCACATAATGACAAACCATGGTTTGTGTTATTATGTTTGATATCTTGCTCCAGGTGTACCATTTTCATTTGAAGCTGATGGCAGCAATAAGATTATTTTAATGACCTCTGGCAAGGTGTCTTGCAGTGTTTCCTGGGCAGATAAAGAAAATGGGATACCCTTGATTCCTCCAGTATCACATAAAACTTCTGGAATCTCAAGGTAACAAACTTCAATAAGTATTTGAAAATGTTTTATAGTTTTGTGATGCATAAATAAACTGCTTTCATGATGAGCACCTTTATTTTATTATATATTTGATGAATTATGTAATAGAAAGAAATATACAATTTTTGCTATAAAGGCCATTATTTCATTTGTTACACCATATTTGGTTGGTCTTTGTTGCATTAGGTAAGAGTGCTTGTAGATTTCACATTATATTCATAGAAACTCTAAAAGCCAGAGTTCATATATCACATGGGAAGCAGCCATGCAATGCCCTGTCTGTAAAGAAAATCAGGAAGAGAAAATTGGAGATTATTGTAGACATATGTATAAGTAGGTACAGTTCAAAAAAAAAAAGCAAAAAGGTATGTGGTATTTGTACACAATTCAAAGGTCAGCCTTCATTTCCAGCCAAAACCTCCTAGGGAGAATGAGCACAGGCTCCAGCAAAACCCCAATTCAGATCACTAGGCCCTCCCACTAGGCCATGTGATGAGTGAGAACAAAGAGAGAGAAAAACAGACTCCTCCACAAAATGCCCATGGAAGCTTACCTAGCCTTCATTTCCAGCCAAAACCTCCTAGGGAGAATGAGCACAGGCTCCAGCAAAACCCCAATTCAAATCACTAGGCCCTCCCACTAGGCCATGTGATGAGTGAGAACAAAGAGAGGAAAAAAACAGACTCCTCCACAAAATGCCCATGGAAGCTTACCTAGCCTTCATTTCCAGCCAAAACCTCCTAGGGAGAATGAGCACAGGCTCCAGCTAAACCCCAATTCAAATCACTAGGCCCTCCCACTAGGCCATGTGATGAGTGAGAACAAAGAGAGAAAAAACAGACTCCTCCACAAAATGCCCATGGAAGCTTGCCTAGCTTACATAAGCTACAATTGTGAGTAACTACTGTGGTTACTATCTACTGGAAAGAAATCCACATAATACCTCTGATCATGGGGCAACAAGACTTTCTCAAGAATATTCAAAACATTATACCTAATGGGCTACACCAGATAAAAACACGGAGCTAAATTGTTAATCCCTGTTATGGAGATGTTAGCAGTAGAAGTGCAGCAAATGGTGAACTTTATTATGAACTTTGCTGTGAAATGGAGAAGAATTGAGATGATGGGACAGATGCTGTGGCAGATAGGACAAAGGAGTGGATACATGGAGTGGATGAAGCTCTTGAGAATGGATGCATGGTACATAAGATGGAAAATGAAAGATGGCATTATAAGAGGGGCACAAAATATTGGTTAGAATGTGGAGATAAATGTTAAATTTAAGAAGGTATTTTGTGGTGAAAAATATGATAAAATAAACACAAACTAATGGTTATAACATTGATTTAGAACAATAGATATCAACTTGGCAGCATTTTAAACCTATAAAATTGGTAAACTTAAAGATAAAAAGAAAGAGAAGGTCCAAGAAAATGAAAGATTTTGAAGCAGAATAACCCACATTCATAAGCCAGAGGGTTTTTAAATAATAATACAGTGGTGCCTCAACTTACAAACTTAATTGGTTCCAGAACTCCGGTCGTAACTCGAAATGGTTATAAGTTGAAGCACCGTTTCCCACAGGAATGCACTGAAATGAAATTAATCCTTTCTGGCCGAAGGAAAAAAATCACCAAAAAAAGAGAACACTGCAAGACTGATCGGAAACGCAATTAATCCATTCCGGCCGAAGGGGGGGGAGAAAAGAAAACAAATCATGCAAGACCCTTCGGAAATGCAAAAACTGCAAAGCAAAAAGCAAACAAAGCATGCAAGACCCATTGGAAAAAAGATTAATCCATTCCAGCTGAAGGGGGGGGAAGAAAAGCAAACAAACCATGCAAGACCCTTTAGAGATACAAAAAAAAAGCCAAGCAAGCAAACCATGCAAGACCCATCGGAAATGCAAAAAAGCGAAAAGCAAACAAACTATGCAAGACCCATCAGAAATCCAAAAAAAACAAACAAAAAAAAAACAGAAAGCAAACAAACCGTGCAAGACCCTTCGGAAATGCAAAAAAAGCAAACCAAAAAGCAAACAAAACCCGCAAGACACATCGGAAATGGGGGGAACCCCCCCAAAAGCAAATAAACCCCACAAGACCCATCAGAAATGGGGGGAACCCAAAAGCAAACAGACCCCGCAAAACCCATCGGAAATGGGGAAAAAAACAAAAAAAAAAAACCCCTGCAAGACCCATCACAGCATAGAAACATAATCCCACCACACAGCCCAAAACCACACTGCAAAATCCACCCAGAACAGTTTTTAAAAAGTAGAAAGCAGCACCTTACCTTACCAGGCAGTCTGAAGCCTCCTCTGATCACACACTCTCTAACCGAGGGGCGAAAGAGCTACAAAGATGCAGCCTCCTCGCTACCAATGGTTAGCGATTTGACTTCCCTGCCTTTTTCCCCTGTTGTAACTGGAAGCTCTAGCCACAAGTCAAAGCAAAATTTTATGGCCAGCGCTGGTCATAACTCGCAATAATCATATGTTGGGATGTTCGTAAGTCGAGGCAGCACTGTAATAAAAATAACTAAAATAATAAACCAAATCAGTTGCTTATGTTTTGAAATGTTCTCTCTCATGTGATCATTAGTTGCTACCTAGGATTGCGTGTTCAATTCATGTGGGAGAAGAAGAAAGCCTAACAAATCTGAGAAAGTAACAATATCCAAGTCACTTCATTTGAAATGCAACATACGAATTTGTTATATCTGATCATTCTGGATAAAATATTCAGGAAGATAAGTACAGGAAATAGAACCTAGGAGATGGGCTTGAATACAATATAACATCATTTTTTAGATTTCCTGCATCAAAAGTCAAAGTGACTAGTAAGAGAATAACAACAAGAAGTCATCTGGCTGGTGCCCAGTATAAACTGAGAGCAAATTCCATATATATGTCATGGAAGAATTGTTAATAGAAGTGTTTATACTGATTCCTAATGGAGTGCTAATGGAGAGAGCTCCAGTAGAAGAGAAAGAAGTGACTGAAGGATTGGAGAATGGTGTAGTTTGTTCCATAACACATTATGTTTCACATTAATGTTATACTTTTTGGATGTAGTCATAAAACCCTCAATGTACAATGTACTGTAATGCTTTGTAAAACTGTGTCATGTACAAGGTTAGGTGCCACTTTTTTGGCCCCCAAAAATCAGAATTTTAAAACAAATTTTTTGAATTTCTGTTTGTTTGTTTTTATATTTCCAGTACTTTAAAAAATATTGATGCCATTGCATCCATTGGCACATCAGGGTTAACTGACATGAAGAAACTAGCCAAATGGGTGGCTGAAACAAAACTTGATCCAAATGACCCAAACAATGCAGCCCTGATGCAGCTAATAATGGTAAGACAGACCCATTAAACATGACACTGAAACTTTAGTTTTGCCAAGTTGTTTCCACAGTTTTAAAAACGAAGATGATTACTTGACAGGGAAATACATTCTATCCTATCTTGTTATCACAGTGTTGTTCTGCTTGTTAGAAAGGAGAGTAGAGAATTTTCTGGTGCTTTTAATATAACATTTTTGTTGATGTGAGTACAGGGTGTTGTTTTCTTTTAACTGCCTTCTTTCTGAAAAAGTGTGCAGATTGTACAATTTTATGCAATTTTACAAATTGTGCAAATTGCCCAAAACTAGGATGACAGCTGGTTTAAGAATTGCATCTTTCTTAGCATTCATGTAGTCCATCAGCACCTGTTACGTTTGTTTGGGCTTTGATTCTGAAATGGACACTGTAAGACATTTTATGCAGTTACAGAGACCTGAGGAAGCACTTTCAGCTGAAAGCAAGGGTTCTCACTAGTGACTGTAATTCTTCATTGAGGACTCTTGTAGTGTCTATAGCTAAATCAACAACAACAATAACAAAACTGTGTATTCTTTCAATCCTTTCTGCCCAGTAACTGGCTGATTGCATCACATTTTTATTTATAGTTGAATGGCCACAGATTTGCAGGTGGTATAAGACAGTATGTATGATACTGTATACTCAAACTTATGTCTTTTGTTGTTTTTTCATGTGCTAGTAAGTTATATACAGTATATTAAGATGTTTCAGAGGCATATATTAATTGAACTAAGGGAAATGTAGCCATTGTATATGGGTTGCAGATTGGTGTCTTAGTAGTGATTCTAAGATCAAAACACTTTGCTTAAGTAAAAGCAAGTATAAGTAAACTAGACTTTGACACCACTTCTTCAAATAATAGATTTTATAATCTGTAATAGCACGAAAATACATAGGTTTATAACAAAAGAGTTCACAGTTTTTTCTGTGATGTGGGGCATTATTTCTCTTAAAGTCCTTTATCCACAGTACCTCTCTTTCATTTTGATTAAGCAGGTAGGAGGGAATGGAGGCTAAGCCATATCCAGAAGTAGCAGGTAACTGTTGGCAGTGACTTCTTAAGCCTGAGAACCCCCCTTTCCTTCTTTTCTTTTTTATTAAAATTGTATTTACTTGTTTAGGTTGCTACAAGCGGCGATGCGTCTGTTCCCAGTTTCTTCAGGCTCGAGCAATTACAAGAAGAATTTAATTTTGTTTCTGATGAAGAACTTAACAGATCCAAAAGATTCCGACTGCTTCAACTCAGAAACACAGAAGTGACTGAATTTCAAAGTTGTAAGTGTATTCCCTTACTGGAAAGAGAAATCAGTGAAAAAGCATTGCAGGTAAGCTGCTCTAAATTCATGATAATTGAACTGTTTGCTGTTTTTTTTTTTTCATTCTTGGTTTAAATATCCTTGTTCTACATTACTGCTATAGAATTCTAAAGCCCTTATTTAGAAAGCCCTTATTTATAGAACCCTGCTTTTAGAACATTTAGAGGATCCCACATGAAAAATTAGCTGAGGAAAAAAGGTGAAGCAGAGAACATGATATAAGTATATAAGGCTAAGCATGCTGTGGAGAAAATTGATACAGAGAAGTGTTTTAGAGGGGCATGTAAGAGTACCAAAATTTGGATTTGGGTGTCTGTAACAAAAAACAGAGAAAAGAAACTGTGGCTCAGCTACTAAATGGGGATGGGAAAATTATAGCATCTTGTGAAATATCCCCTGCTTCATTTCTCAAATGATATTTAAGAGATTCAATTGACTATTCCAAAAGCTTCTTTGGGGACCCCTATCCCTCTAGAGCAGTGGTTCTTAACCTTTGTTACTCAGATGCTTTTGAACTGCAACTCCCAGAAACCCCAGTCAGCACAGCAGGTGGTGAAGGCTTCTGGGAGTTGCAGTCCAAAACTCCTGAGTAACCCAAGGTTAAGAACCAGTGCTCTAGAGCCTCCTTCTAAAAACTACAGCTATCAATTAAGGATGAACATTTTAGGTTTCCAAACCAGCAGCTCTACCATAGAGTGTGCTGTCATGTGTGAATGTCTGGACTACATCAAATACCTTAGAGCAGGGGTCTCAAACATGCGGCCCGGGGGCCATTTGCAGCCCCCCAGATGATAGTTTGTGGCCCACGCCTTGCCTGCCCCCCCAAAGCATCCACACGTCCTCTGCTGTCAAGAGTAAAAAAAAAAGCCTTGCCTCACTCGCCGGCTCTCTCCCAAGACAGCACCTCTTGCACCCTCCATCCAGAACTGCAGCCTGCCAGCCAGCCCACCTGTCTGCTGGCTAAGGAAATTCCTGGGCCGCTTCCTCGGGCTCTTGCTCCACTTGGCGGAAAATCTGATGCGGCCCAGCCTCACTCAGACTCTGCCTCTAGCAGCCCCCAGGTAAATTGAGTTTAAAACCTCTGCCTTAGAGATACCTCCCCATGAGGTGTGCTCAAATCAGTTTTCTCTCTGATTGTAGGATGTTGGGATTTATATAACTGGGGCAAAAAAAGACTGACCACCCAGTTGAGAAGATAATGCAGATAAAACTTTTGAAAAACAAATGGCAAGAACTTCAAGGAAATACGATTAGCAGTAATGTGAGGCTTCAATTATCTTGATATATTGGGAGACACATTTTGCCAAATATAGACCTTCCAAGAATTCTTGGTTTGTATGGCTGATAATTTTCTCCTACAAAAAGTGGAAGAGGAAACCAGAGGAGGAGCTATCCTGGACTTGATCCTAACCAATAGAGATGACTTGATGGAAGAAGTAGTAGCAAGAGGAACTCCATGGGGGAGTGACAATGTTCTACTTGAGTTTGTGATTTCAAAAGAAGTGAAAGCAGAGTGTAGCTGAACTTTCGAAAAGCCAATTTTAATAAACTCAGAACAGTCATACAATCATTGGTAATGTCCCATGGCAGGAAACCGTAACAGGAAAAGGAGTCCAAGATGGGTGGGAATTTCTTTAAAAAAGGACATTCTAAAGACACAACTATAAACAATTCCAACAATAATAAAAGATGGAATTCAGCAAAAAAGACCAATGTGGCTTTACAGAAAGCTCAGAGAGGATCTGAAAACAAAAAGGACACTTAGAGAAAATGGATAGAAGGCCAGGCTACAAAGGAAGTATACAGTCAAATAGCAAAGAATTGCAATGATGACATTAGAAAGGCAAAAGGTGAGCAAGAGAAGCTGAAAGCACAAAAAGGCATTCTTCGGGTATGTGTGTAACAAAAAATAGAGCAAAGAAATAGTGGCTAAGCTACTCAATGGGTTTGGGAAAATTATATGAGATGGCAAAGAGAAGGCAGAAGTGGTCAATTCCTACTTTAGCTTGGTCTTCTCCCAAAAGACGTCTATATTTCTCCAGGACATACAATAATTGACTCAAGCGACAGAAAGCCAGATTTAGGCTGCATATCAGGAAAAACGTAGACCAGTATGACAGACAATTGAACCAATTAGCTAGAGAGGTGGTGAGCGTTCCATTATTGGAGGCATTCAAGAGAAAATTGGAGAACCATCTGTCAGATCTACTTTGATTTGGATTCTTACATTGAACCGGGGATTGGACTCTATGGATTTATAAACCCCTTCCAACTCAATTATTCAATGAGTCTGTGGTTCTGCCACCTTGGCCAGACCTCCTTAAACAGACCTCTTCTCAGCCAAATAAGAGAAGGAATTCACCTCTTTTTGGTTGCATGGCTGCTGCATGAACACCTCTGCTTCTACCGTGTCCTTCCTCTTGGGTGGTGTCTGTGGAGGACAGACCCCTGCCATGCTTGTCAGGACAGTGTTGCAGAAGCTGGCCCTGTTGTTGCAGGGGTGAGGGACTTGGACCCTAGAATACAACTGCTGGTATTGCTGTTTGGGACACTATGAACATTGCTGTCAGACTATGAGAGATTTGGGATTTCCTTCATGAAGGGAAGCACATAATCCAACTATTTAATGTAGTGAATCTTGCAGTCAAGACTGAATGGCTGTAAAAGGAGATTGTATTCAATTAATTAATGTATTTGATTTATATATCACTCCTTTAGTGCAAGCACAACTCTGGGCTATTTACAGATTAAAATTAAAAAAAACCAAGACCCCACATGACTATTCTTTCATAGCCTGTTGTGGGAAATTATATCCCTCCTGATTTACTTAAATCTTTTCTGGAGTGATGGACTCCAATTTTAGAAACTCTTTTTCCCTATACAGTATAGATATGGAGGGTAGTATTCCAAAGGAATGGACCTCAATTGTGCCCATTTTTAAGAAAGGAGAGTGAAAGGACCCAGCTAATTATAGACCTATAAGTTTACTTGATGTCATAGGCAAACTGTATGCACAACATCTTCTCCTAAAACTGGAAGTCTGGGTAATAGAAAATATTCTTCTATCTCCTGAACAGACTGGTTTCAGGGAGGGTCACTCCATGTCAGATCATTTTTTTGTTAATCTAATTAACAAATATACTATAGTATCCTCTGAACAATTATATGAGGCCTTTATCCATCTCAAAGCTGCTTTTGATTCCATTCCAAGAGGATGACTATGGGAAAGACTTATAAACCTTGTAATAGATCCTAAATTATGGTTTTCAACAGAAGACCTCAGACTCATAAATGGTCAATGGGTGGGAGAATATTAGAACAGATAACTCATTATAAATATTTGGGCGGGATGTTCCACCAGTCAGGTTCCTGGGCAGCTCAGATTGACTTTGAAAAGCAGAAATTTGAAAAAGCTATGCTTGGTATGGTGATTGTGAGTTTTCCGGGCTGTTTGGCTGTGTTCTTAAGGTTTTTATTCCTAATTTTTCACCAGTTTCTGTAGCCAGCATCTTCAGAGGACAGGAGTCAGAACTCTCTCTGTGCTCTGGTGCAGTTTGTTGGATAGTTGAGTATAGCTCTGTGATCAGCTTTTTTTCTTTTCTCCTGAAAAGGATAAAAAAAGAATCTCCTGAAAAGGATAAAAAAGGTAATCCCACAGCTGTAAATTCTCAACTATACCATAAAACTGCACCAGAGCACAGACAGAGTTCTGACTCCTGTCCTCTGAAGATGCCGGCCACAGAGACTGGTGAAACATTAGGAATGAAAACCTCAAGGACATGGCCAGATAACCCGGAAAACCTACAACAACCATAGAAATGATTGATTATAAATTTAGTCACAGCAGCTAAATTAATAATAGCAAAGAATTGGGAGGTTAAGTGCAATCTCCAACTAAATGAATGGTATAAAGAAGTGTGGAATATAGCTCTTAATGATAAATTAACATGTGAAATTAGAATAAGAAAAAGAACGTGTACCTTAGCAATAGTCAATGTATTTTTGGAAGGGGAATGGGGCTCCAGAAAAGGAAGGACAAGATTACAGTGGACCCTCTACTTACAGAATTAATCCGTATTGGAATGGTGGCTGCAAGTCAAAAAGTCTGTAGGTCGAATTTCTATTGACCTACAATGTATTGAAAAACGATTAATCCCATAACTGGCAGTTTTTATTCTATTTTTGTTTCATTTCGGGTTTTTTTCTGGTCTGTAAGTCGATTCTCCGGCTGCAAGTCAAAACTAAATTTTGCGGCCAGAGAAGTCTGTAACTCGAAAAGTCTGTAAGTCGAGCCGTCTGTAAGTCGAGGGTCCACTGTATCTCCATTGGTCTTGGGGAAGGGGAACATAATAAGTGTTGTTGTTTTATTTTTTGTTGTTTATTTTTGTTATATACAGTAATAACATAATATATACGTAAGACCTGCATAGTTTAACTTAAGCAAGTGTAAATCAGCAATACGATTCTAGCAAACATTTTTCATACTTAATTCATCTCTCATAAGTATTGTCTGAAACTCACATGTTTTCCTTGTAAGTTAAAAGATACTTGCCTTTTTGCCCTGCTTATTACTTCACCCATTCTTTTGAGTAATGAAAGGGTGATGGATGACAATTCAAATATATTATTTATCAATAGTGTTTTAATACAGTGGGGCCTCAACTTATGAACGACCCTACTTGCGAACAATTCAACTTACGAACGCCCTATAGGGGAAATAAGGACTCAACATACGAACTTCCCTCGAGTTACGAACAGGAAAAAAGTGCCCCCTCCCTCCCCTTAGAGGTTTCTGGAGGGGAAAAAAGGGTCAGAAATGTAAAAATAAATAAAAGAAAGTTCCTTACCAGGCCTTGGTAGCTCCAAAGAGCAGGAAAAAGAGCAGGAAACAGCTAAAAGCCCACACCAGAAGGGAGCCTGGCAGCCATTTTGTGCTTTTCCCCCGCTCCTGCACCCTCCTCTCCCCGCCTATCAGCTGATCGGCTGGCTCTGAAGAGGCTTGGGGAGGCTTGCTCAGCACCTAAAAAGCCTGCCTGTGTGTCTTTGTGCTGAAAAAATCAGCACAACGTGCTTTAAAACATGATTTAAAATTGGCTTCGTTGAAAAAAAAAGATTTCTAAAGTGCTTTGCAAACTGTTCCCTGCCTTCCTCCTCGTTTCCTGAACCTAAGGGAAAAAAAGGAAAAATATCCCCCTCTAGTGGCAGAAGGCAGAATAGCAGCTTCCCATTAGTTTCTATGGACAGAAAAGAGCAGATACAGATTAAATGGTTTTCAATGCATTCCTATGGGAAATGCAGATTCGACCTACGAACTTTTCGACCTACGAACCACCTTCCAATATGGGTTAAGTTCGTAAGTCGAGACCCCACTGTATATCACTTATTTGCTTAAGGGCAGCTCAAGTAAAGTACAACAGGTAAAGGGCACATAATTGTTGAACTCTTCTCCTAGGATTATGAGAAAAGATTACATGAGAGGGATGTAGTTGATACCAAAGATCACCTGGATGGCCACAGAACTGTAGTTGCAAAATACCTCCAAAAGGTAAGAAACAAAATTAGAATGGTTGTTGTGAGTTTTTCGGGCTCTTTGGCCATGTTCTGAAGGTTGTTCTTCCTAATGTTTTGCCAGTCTCTGTGGCCGGCATCTTCAGAGAGGACAGCATTCTGTGCTCTGGTGATTAGAATACTGGTAGACTAAGGAACAAACTAGATAACTGGCTGCAGTTTTGCATATACTATGTAATGTTTTTAAAGTGCAAGTTGCATTAGGTGGGATGAGAGCAGATGGGGAGGAAGAATTTAACTATTTCCTCCCCCATTAGAGTCTTCAGGAAAATCATTCTTCTGAAAGAGATATTTGCTTTGGTGTGAAACCTGTGCTATTTTGGTGAATTTGGCATGTTGTTTTTTTCAATTATTTCATTTTCTGTTATTCAGTTTTAAAAGTGATTGTGGAGCTAATGCAGTGTAACTGGTTATAGTGCTGAACTAGGACTCAGATATCCAGATTTCAAATACCCATGCAGCCATGACACTCACTGTGGTAACTATGGGCATTCTGTGTCTGTTGTGAGGAGTGAGAAAAACTATTTGTGCAACTTTGAGCTTATTTGAGGAAAGGTCAAATAAGTAATGAGTAAGTAATGAATAAATGATAAAAAGATTATATATGTACTCTGCCTAGATCAACCTCTGGGAGAGACGTAGGCTAATAGTTTTAATATAATGGGCAATATAGGAAATCTTTGAAACAGTGCTTAAGATTAGTTAAAAGTTGCCATACCTTTTACTGGGGACATATGACAGAGTTATAAAAGGTTGTATAACTAATACATTTAATGAAAAGTAAGAAATTTGCTATTAATTTTTATGTCAGTAAAGCCTACAGTCCTTTATTTGGCTTGTTGAAAACCAAATGAAAAATTATCAGAAGTACCACATTAGCAAAAGTAGTATTTCTAATAAATTTTCATTTACAAAAATTTAGCAAAAGTAGTAACTACACTTGGTTATCTTGTTAGTATGTGGATTTAATTGTTTCAAATTCAGATTGTGATCTTTTTTTAGGCTAGGGAATCAGTAATTGACCGATTCTTAATCGCAAAACACCATGTTCTGCTGCCAGATATAGTAAATGAGGAAGAAATCCCTACTCTTGGGTAAGGAAAACAGTATAAAATTAAATCAAAATCATAATACATCTGAAGTAAAGCAGACACTTTCTTGTGTGTTTGATTTGCATTTTTGTTTACCTATGTTTATATCTACCGTGTTTCCCCGAAACACAGGGGTCTTATATTCATTTTTTCTCCAAAAATGCATTACGGCTTATTTTCAGAGGCTGTTTTATTTTTTCATGTACAACAATCTACATTTATTCAAATATAGTCATGTCTTATTCTTGTTGCTGCAGAATGGTGGAGGGTGGGGTTTTACTTAACTTGGACTTATTTTGGGGATAGGGCTTATATCAGGGATGGGCAAGTAATTTCTGTAGGGGGGCCACAGAACTGTGTTTGGGGGCAGAACCAACTTTACTTAAAAATAAAATGAAACAGTGATGTTATTTGTTTTTTATTTTAAACTTGTTAATTTTCACAAATACTAAAGAGGTTTTTTGTGATATGTTAAAGATAAGCAACTGATCAACTTTAGACAAAAAGCTATAAATGGTTTTGATGTTCAAAACTGTCTGCAGGCCGGACAGGAGCGGCTCGCGGGCCGTTTGTTGCCCTCGGGCCATACTTTACTCAGTTCTGGCTTATATTATAAGCATCCTGAAAAATCATACTAGGGCTTATTTTCAGCTTAGGTCTTATTTTTGGGGAAACAGGGTAATTTTATTTGGTCCAAATCCAAGAGGAATGATGTCATTATCAACAACAGATTGCCGCTATCTGTAGACTTTCTTTTTCAGGGTGCTTATGATTTCCATCTATTGTGTACAAGCAATCCACACCCTGTAATCAAGATAGGAAGTATTTAATCAGCAGGAGCCTGCTGGTGATGATAATGTCATTTTGGTTGAGCAGGCAGAGCTGCAAAACAGGATTTGGGCCAGTAATTGATTTAAAGGATCAGGATTTCTGTATCAACTTCAGGCATAAGTATGAACAAGTAATGTTTAATTGCTATACAGTTAATTTCCATGTACTTAAAATAATATAGTCCTCTATGAATCCTCTGTCCTTTATAAATTCTAATGCAATCACAATTAAAAGATCTTTTGAATAGTGAAGTTTTTTACGTTTTCTGAAAAAAAGAGAAGCAGTAATTGCAAGTTGATAGATATACCCTGTTTCCCCAAAATAAGATCTTATCTGAAAATAAGCCATAGTATGATTTTTCAGGATGCTCGTAATATAAGCCCTACCCCCAAAATAAGCCCTAGTTAAGTGAAAGCCCACCCTTCACCATTGTGCAGCAACCAGAAGATGACATGACTGTATTTGAATAAACATAGATTGTTGTACATGAAAAAAACACCCCCAAAATAAGCCCTAATGCGTTTTTGGAGCAAAAATTAATATAATATAAATTAATATAAAACCCTGTCTCATTTTCGGGGAAACACGGTATGTTGTTTGAAATAAAGAGAAATGGGATGGGAAGGCAGCAGTAAAAAAAAGCTAGGCACTTTCCATCTAGTAGAAAGAGGGAAACTGTTAGCAAGGATATCTATCTTTAACACTGTTTAAATGAACAAGATGGGGAAGAGGATAGGATGGGTGACTTAAGAATGGATCATGGGCCAATTTGTGCCCTTAGGGGAAGCTGTATCCCCTCAGTGATTTGAACAAAATTGATGTAAACTGGATGCATCCCTTGAACATAGCTTTCTAGTTTTTAAATTGTGTAATCTCTGTTTTAAAAGTTCCATCTGCTGGACATTTCAAAATAACAAGAGCTACAAGACCTGTAAAACTGAATGTTGTTTTTTAAGAAACATTTATCAATATGGTTTCCATAACATACTTAAAATCTGAAAGTTCTTAAACAGATGCTTAAAGGTGCCAGGAAAAGGCAGTAGTGTAAGTGTGGCGGTAATGATGATGATGGTGAATCATCATTTTTTCATCATATTTTACAGAGTAACAAATGGTGGCATAGGGTCCTGTTCCATTCATGCTATCATTTTTGTGTGTCTGAGACTTTTTGCTGTTTGAAGCAGAGTTCAAATGTGCGTCTTTCCCAGTAAGGTTCTTTTTCTTCCTTTAAAAAATTGTAGTCATGTGATTCTTCATGTTGATTCTTCCCTGGGAACAAGTCCCATTGATCATGACACAACTTACTTTTGATATGGCATCTTCATCCTGTTTCCCTCTTTAATGCATACTCTCTCTTTCTTACAGTTATTTCTCACTATGACACCCAGATTTATTATTGAATGCATAAACAATAGCTTTCCTGCAGGGTTCCTCTGTCAGACCTTCCGTGATGATTCAGAGGGCCTCTTGCTATCAGCCCAGGAAACCATGAAACCAGTGATGCTGTGAAGATATCAGACTTCCCGTAGGAGGGGAAAAGCAAACCAAGAACACATTTTTTTCAGGATAAAGAGTTGTTTTACTCTGTTCTTCCCAACCAGGCTGCTCCAACCAAGTTCCAAGTTTCATGTCTCCTCTTCATCACACTGCATGTTTCTAGTGCAATTCTAATTTGTAACATGGCTCTAGGATCTGCAGTTTGCATTCCTTCTCCACCTCATCCCCAGTATTGCTGTTACTGAGCTAGCACAAAGAGGCCTGATGGTGGGATCAGTTTGAGTGAGCAAGAAAATTTGTCAAAGTCAAGTGCAACCTGCAATAGTAGGAGACATTGTTGTTCTTCCTCTCTATTACTAGTAGGCAGTAACCGTGCACAGATGGAATGTTGCAGTGGTAGCAGATGTTGAAATTTTAAACCACTGAATGAAGAAAAAGGTTTAGCTTGAATTATTTAGCCCAGTTTTTCTAAAAGATTCAGCTATCTTTCAGCTACTCTTTATGCTAGATATTTTGAAAGTTTCTTTGCTTGTATAGAATAATAGAATAAAAGAGATGGAAGGTGCCTATATAGCCATTGGGTTCAACCCTTGATCAATGCAGAAATCCAAATCAAACTACAGTACTGTATACTTTATCTGACAGATGGTTATCTAACTTTCTGTTCAGTGCTGTCAGCATTGGAGCATTGAAGTACTACAACTATTAGGAAGTTTTTCCTGATGTTCAACCGAAATCTGCCTTCCTATAACTTGAGCCCATTACGACATGTTTTCTACTCTTGAGAAGATCAAAGACAGATTTTGCCCCTCCTCTGTATGATAATCTGTCAAGTATTTGAAGAGTGCTATCATGTTTCCCCTCAATCTTCTTTTCTCAAGGCTGAATATACCCAGTTCTTTTAGTCTTTCCTCATAATGCTTGGTTTCCAGCCACCTGATCATCCTTGCTGCCCTGCTCTGAACTTGTTCCAGTTTGTTGGCATCTTTCTTAATGTATGGTGTCCAGAACTGAACATGGTTAAATTCTGGACACCATACATCAATGGTTCTCTGCCATTTGGCACTGGTTAGGCCACTCAATGTGTGGCCTAACAAGTGCCAAATGGCAGAGAACCAGTATTTCTTGGGATTTGGAGAATTCCCCTTCTTTGCTGCTGCATCACACTGTTGGCTTATATTTAGCTTATGATCTACAATAATTTCAAGATCCATCTCACTTGCATTATTACTGAATCAAGCATTTTGTAACTGCACTTCGTTTCTTTTTCCTGGGTGTAGAATATTGCACCTATCCTTATTAAATTTCATTCTGTTGTTTTCAGCCTTATTCTCAAACCTATCAAGTTCTTTTGAAATTTTAGTTCTGCCTTCCAGTGTATTAGATATTCCAGCCCATTTGTGTCATCTATAAATTCAATTAGCATTTTCTATACCCCCTCATCCACGTCATTAATAAAAATGTTGAAGAGCACTGGGCCCAGGACCACACTTCTTATGTCCTCCCAATATGAGAAGGAGCCACTGCTAAGTACTCTCTGAGTAGAATTTTGTAACTAACTATGGATCTACCTGGCAGCTGTTCTATCCACCCCACCCCTAGTTAATTTGCTAATCAGAATATCATGGATTACTTCGTAAAAAAACTTTGCTGAATTAAAGATATATCACTGTCGAGTCCACCCTGTGTCCTTGGTTCATGTTCCCTAAACCCAAGTCCATCCACTGGATGCATTTCCTTATTTCACGCTGCCACCAGGTATTATTCACTCAATACCAAATAGATAGATCTTAGACATGTGCTGCCAATACAACAGATTTATTGATATTATAGATGTTATGCAAATCACAGGAGAAAATCATGGATGTTTATGATCATTCATTAAATATCATTTGCTTTCACATTGGTTTATATGTGTATTTATTCACTGTTACAATATTCTTTGACTATTTATTCTCTATACTTTTGAACTCTTTCCTATTCTTTCTAGCATTCCATCTTAACTTTCTCAATTCAGTCTCCTAACTCTCTCTTCAATTCCCTATCTCCAAACCTCTTTTCTCCAACTCTCCTCTCTAACCAACTGTCTAACTGTCCTTTTGGTTCCACCTCCCCCTGTTCTCTCATAGGCTCCTGCCCTTCAGCTCCCCATGATGGACAGGCATGATGTGGGGATTCTGCCACAATCACATCTACAGCATTCCAACCAACTTGCAGTGAGGTTACCCTGATCAAAAAATGAGATAAGATTAGTCTGGCAGGATTCATCCTTGACTAATCCATGTTGGTGTCTGGTTATTACTGCATTCTTTCCAATGTGCTTGCCAAGTGATTGGTTTATAATTTGCTCTAGAATTTTCCCTGGGATTGATGTCAGGTTGATTTGTTTGCAGTTCCCAGGTTCCTCTCTTTCCCCCTTTCTGAAGATAGGGGCAACCTTAGCCCTCCTCCAATCATCTGGCATTTCTCCATCATTTCAGGAATATAATAGACAGAGATTCTGAGAGTTCTTCAGCCAGTTACTTCAGTGTTCTTGGATGCAGTTCACCTGGTCTTAGAGACCTGAACTCGTTTAAAGAAGTAAGGTATTCCTTGACCATTTAATTATCAACCTCAAGATGCAAACATGTTCCCTCCCTTTGTACTTCACATTTGCCTGGAGCAATGTTATCTCTAAGCACACCCACTTGCCCAGGATTCCTTTGGGGTTGCACACATGCAGCCAGGTGCTGGTTTGTTTACTTCCCATTTCAAATGAAGCCCTGCCCACCCCCATACACATGGAGTGAGGCTCCTGCATAACGAGACAGAAACTTACAGGGAGTGCTAGCCTGGCATATCATAGATTGTCGTTCAGGGAAAAACAGAGCTGAAGTAAGAATTGACCACTTCTGGCCTTCCTTTGTTATCTGTTACTATTTTTCCATTCCCAATGAATAGCCAATCTACTATTTCTTTTCTCTGTGTTTTGCTATGCCTGTAACTGAATAATGATTTTCTGTTGCTTTTAGAATCTTTTGTTATCCCTTTCTCATTCTCAGCTTTTTCCTTCCTAACACTATCTCTATGCTTCTTTGCTCCTTGTTTGTATTTCTTTGAAGTCTGGCCTTTCTTCCAGTTCCTGTAAGTGTCCTTTTGTGTTTCCAGGTCCTCTCTGAGCTTTTTGTGAAGTCACATTGGTCTCCATTGCTTCTTTTTTTTTTCTTGTTGGAATTATTAGTATTTGTGCCTTTAAGAAGTTCCCACCCATCTTGGACTCCTTTTCTTCTTAAGAACTCCTGTTTATTTACTTACTTACTAGGTTCTTACTTATCATTGTCCTGAGTTTATCAAAACTGGTTTTCTTAAAATGCAGTGTACATGTGCATCTACACTCCACTGTTGCTTCCTTTGAAATCAAGAATGCTAGTATAACATGGTATAATCCCCCCCAGCTCCCATTATTGCCACTTCATCTACCAAGTCATCTCTATTAGTTAGAATGGAGTCCAGAATAGTTACTTCTCTAGTTTCTTCTCCGCTTTTTGTAGGGGAAATTATCAGCCAAACAAGTCAGGAATTTCACAGAAGGGCCATGTTTGGCAGAATTCATTGCAGAGTTTTGAATTTCTGATTTCAGATTTAGGCTGAATATCAGGAAAAGCTTCCTTAAGGCAGTATGAGAATGGAATCAGTTACTTCAGGAGGTGGTGAGCACTCCAGTGCTGGAAACATTCTCTCAGGAACGCATCTCCTTAGATAAGTCATTCCACTAGGGGAAGGAGCCAACTGTAATTCCCAGCATCCACAACCTTTGCAACCTAGACTAGGTGAGTGCGGGTAGGTCCATGTGTGGGCAACTGTGGACAAGCTTCTGACCCTAGATTTCCAATTACTGACTTACATAGGCATCCTTCAGTCTCAAGAGACTATGCTAATGTGCTCTGTATGGAGGACTTAGAACAGTGTCTAGTGTTTCAACACTGTATGTGAAGCTGAAGTGTCTTCTCCAGGGCACAAAGCCTGGGTAAAATAATATGGAGGATAGGCTGTTATCCAAGCAGCAAATCCCCCCTCTCCACATCACTGAAATAGTCCAATGGAAAGGCAAGAGCCAATACAACTGGTTCCAGCGACGTCGCAGGAGTTGCCAGAATGACACAAACTGCCTCCGGGACTCCGGCTCTGGATTTTGCCTTCAGGTTGACTCCTGAAGCTTTTTCCATCAGTGGATATAGCCACAAGGCAGTGGAGGTTTGAATTGAGAGTTTTCCTTCTCCTAGATGGGCTGCCTTCCAGGGCTGACAAGCCCCAACTACCCAGCTTGCTCCCCCATGGCATGGATGACGATGGCGGAGCCTCACTGGGATTTGAAGTTAGAGTTTCCTTCTCCTAGATGGGCTGCCTCCCAAGGTTGATGAGCCCCAACTACCTGGCCTGCTCCCTCATGGCATGGATGACGATGAGCTTAAAACTATTAGCTGTGCACACCAGCCTTATCAGGCAGGACACCCAAATAACCAAAAATAGCAAATAAAGCCCTTGTGGTGAAGGCACTTTGTTTAGGCACTCTCACCCTTGCCCCAAGAATCACACTGGGGTAAAATATAGAATATTTATTTAAAAAGAGTAAAAAGTTGTAAAACAAAGAAAATATAAAAAGACACAATTGTACTTGTTAAATGCAAAGCATCTAGGTATTAAGTAAGCTTCTGTAAGCCTTTCCCATAAAACAATAAAATACTGACTAGCAGCTTTGATACTTAATTGCTGACTATTCTGAGGTACCATGGCTAAGTCTCCAATCCATCCTCGAAACAGTTGTTTGCAAAACCATTAGCGTAAACATATCCAAAAGATTACAATGGTTAAATAAAGCTGCTATTTCTTATTAAAATATGAAACACTAAAAACTAAGCTAAATAATCATTGTAGCTTTTAAGGTGGGCTATTCCCCCTCCTTCTTCTGGTTTTAAAAAGACAAACCGATTTTCCTTGCTACATTCTGTAAGTATTCTGTCCCATAACACAATCCATTTGATACTCAATTCCATGGATACAGATACTTTAAACACATTCCATCATCCATCCTTTATTACATCTCTAAGACATCCTACTTTTGACACTCAATAGCTGTAAATCAATTAACTTCAAAGAGCTTTAACACGACTCTCCATCCAGAATTCTCATGAAATCCAGGTGTGTTCTCTCCCTGCCAATTAAGACGGTATGCATGTTTGGGTTTCGCTGAGCTTCTTCATCCTTGTCTTGTTATCACAGTTTTCTCTGTACCAGGCAGTCAGTGAATCTGCAGTCTCACGTCCTAACATATTCCTATGCCTTAAAATCATGTCACTTTGAACCTAACAGTCTCCATTTTTTCTGACTACAAATCCCACTCTCCTTCAGATCATCACAGTACAACGGTACACCACTAGCAAAAATGTTTTGGTTATCAGTCCTGAGAAACACCCTTGGCTCATTTTCACATGAACAGTCTCCAGGCACAATGAACATCTGCAAATCCTGGGAAATAAGTATTACAAAACTCGTATCCTGACACGTTCAAAGAATTTATTTATTTATTTATTTGATTTATACCCCGCCTATCTGGCCCACCGGACCACTCTAGGCCGCTTCCAATATAAAATCAGATAATAAAAACATAGACAAATACATAATAATCAAACAGCAACAGCAGTGAAATAAAGAAGGAAAAGTAAGAAAGAAATCAAGAATTGGCTGGAGGGAAGGCCTGGATAAATAACCATGTTTTTAGTTGGGTTTTAAAGGTGCCCAGCATGGGGGCCGCACGAATCTCCGGAGGGAGATTGTTCCAAAGGCGAGGAGCCACCGCCGAGTAGGCCCGGTTTCGTGTCTTCTCCTTCCGGGCCTCTCTCGGCATCAGGCTCCTCAGCCTCACCTCCTGACTCGTGCGGGTGATCCGGGTAGACCTTGGTGGGAGGAAGCGTTCCGCCAAATATCGAGATTATTAGACAATTATTTATCAGATATACTTTGATTTGGATTCTTGCATTGATCAGGGGTTGGAAAATTGCCTTATAGACTCTTTCTGACTCCATTATCTGTGGTTTTTTTGATTCTATCATGTTCCTTTTATTTTTCACTCCAGTGATATTAATCCAAACACTCTGTATGGGAAAACCAAGCTGTATATTTATGACATATAGTGCATATCAGCCTCCCTTTCTATTCTTTCTGAACTATTTATATCCTTCAGTTGCTTGAATTTCAGTCATGGGAGTCATCCCACCAAGTTTCAGTTATCCCTATTGAGTCATATTTACTCTCCTGAATACATATTTCCTGTTCTTGCTTCCCATACTCATGGCATTCATCTATACTGTGTGAGATTGTGTGAATTGTGGCCTGTTTTCCTTTGTACATTTTTATGAAGATTATTAGTGGACCTCATTGGAGCTGCTTGGTCCATTCCTCTCATTGTGTCCTCTTATTGTGTGTAAGGCTTCATCTACCCTTAACTCTGTGCTTGCATCTTCCTCCCCCTTCCAATTCAGTTTAAAGACTTCTTGATGAAGTTCTTCATGCTGTAGCCAAACACATTCTTCCCTCCCCTGCAAAACCCATCACTTGCAAGCAATCCACCTTCCAGGAAGTGAAACCTGTGGTGCCAAATCCAAATCTCTTATGTTGGTGCTACTTTTGTAGCCAGTTGTTCACCTGGAATATTTTCCTTCCCCTTTCTATTCCTCTTCCAAGTACTGATAAGATGGACAAAAAGACTATCTGCCCCCCCCCAATCCTTTGAGTTTTTCCCCAGAGCTTCAAAGTCTGATGTGATTTATTCATTGTTTCCCTTGGCTCTGCCCTTTGCACAGTTCCCACTTGGATGAGAGGAAAGGGATCTGCATCTGTGGGATTTATGAGCCTTCTGTCATATCCCTGATCCATCCTCTAGAGAGACAGCATACCTGGTGGATCTGTAGAACTTGGCAACATATTTTGGTTTCAATCCCATGCAGTAGGGGGTCTCTTTCTACATCTGCCCTTGTTGTAGGGTGTGCATTCAGTTACTCTGCTTGACTGGGTTTCACTTTTTCTTATGTTCTCCTATCGAGTCTTCTGTATTTCTTCTTTTGTATGTTGTCTGTCAGATTCCAAGAATCAGAAAATGGCTTTGCAGTTCCATTGGTGAAGAATGTCTTCTCCTTTTGCTTCTAAATGTGACCCTTTCCCATAGTGCTTCCTCCACTATGTTTATTCTCTCTTCAGCATTCTTCTCTACTTTAACCTCCAGTGCCTTCTTTAGCTGCTGCTGCTCAAGAGTTCTACCTATGTACTCTTCAACTATGTATCAACATAGTTCTTTAGTGTTGGACTTTGTGGGCAGAATTTGATTGCTTACACATACGGGCATAAGATAGTGTCATAAATTAAATAGATACATTAGTAACTATAGTAATACTGGGAAAATCTTCAGTTTTTCTTTTTATGTCTCTTTGTAGTATAATTGTACAAATTTATGTAAATGTACTATTTCACTCTCTGGATTTTTACCCTATCTCTATCCATACTTACCCCCCTACCCTAAATTCTGTTCCCCATAATCCTATCCCCTTTGAAAAGAATAAAAAATTAAGAGTGAAAAAAAGAATAGTGTCATAAATCACAGCTGCCAGTTGCAGCTAGTTAAGAAGTCACCACTTGTATTCCTCCTTCTGTACCGAGTCACATGACTGATGCACAATGAGGAAAACTATCACTGATTCTTTAACAGCAATTCACTTCTGTGATTTACATTGCTGCACTTACACTGGTATACATAAGCAGTCAGGCTCTGACCTATGTGTACATTTTAATGCAAAAGTGCTCTCAAATGAGCTCTCATGTTTATTTTCATACTATCAGATAAGTGTGTGCCATAGATTTTTACCACATCCATGGAGCTTTTGCTGTAATTCTCACTGGTTTTCTAGTTTATGTTCTACCTTCAACTTTAAACTTGAATGTTGGCTTCAGTATTATTTCTGAGAGGCTTGGAAAGTAACCAGCATATTACAGCTGCTTCAGTCACCCACAGAGAAAAACTAAGTTCCACTCATGTGAGGAGAAATGTAATTTGATGTATTATTTCTGGAGTGTTTTCTATTAACTTTGCTTGTTGCATACACACATCCTTTTTGGCTTGATTTTTATTTACTTGGTAACATTACTGTTTATATTGTGTAACTGTTTTATTCTCTTTTTTTCCTTTTTGTTCTGCTTTGCGTTCTGTTCAGTTCTGAGGGTCCAGGGTATGTTGCTACACATAATAATTTCTGTTTCACTGTAAGTGGTTGTTTTGGTATTGCACAAATCTAAACAGGCATGTTTCTACAATTATAGTGTAGCTACCTATTGTATTAAACAATATTAGCTGTTTTATACTTCCCATATATATTTCCTCGCATGTTTAAACTTTAATGGAATGTTTTTCACATTTTGTTATAATAATGATTAAAGTCCATATTTGAAAATATCTATAATTCTGCTTTTCTTATAATCAGCATTTTGGGGCTAAGCCTTTTCAAACTGGCAGAAACAAAACGACCCTTAAAACCAAGACGAAAGGAAAGGAAAAAAGTAACTGTGCAGAATCTGTCAGATGGTGATGTAAAACTCTTCGTGAACATCGTTAGAGCTTATGACATCCCCATTAGAAAGCCTACAGGGAGGTAAGAAAGTTTCATTCACATTTTCATTCATTATGTATTAAATGATTGTGAAATGATCATCAGTGACAAATTATTTAATTTAGTCCACAACAAAAATAGAAAGCAGATATTTTGCACCAGTTGAGAGCCCATTTTAATATTTAACAGTGAAACTGCTTGGAGGTAAATTAGCAGCACATGGCCGATGCTGATAAAGGACATCTGTGTATAGCAATCCGTTGTGCATATATAGCTGAGATGAATGTGCATGTGCATCAGTGACCATTTTTGCATCAGGGTACATTCTTGGCCTGCACTAATTTGGCTCTGAGCAGTATGCCATAATGTTTTTATATGCTGTAGAAATAATCTCAAATGTCTTTTTAAATAACTGCAAGTATTTGAAATGAAACACTTCAGTGCAAAAATATTCAAAATGTATACATAATATGGACTCAGTGGAAAAGAAGGTATTGAAAATTATTTAATTTATTAATGTATTTATGTATTGATTATGTATAAATACATAATATAATACACAGACCTACGTGTGATGCCCAAGCCTCCCTAAGGAACACTTAGCACTCGGTCAGAGAGTTCGACAGGCCACTTACCTACCACCTTTGCACTGAGGCAAGTCCCAAGACCTCAGCAGTGCATAGGCTAAGCCCCTTGAACAAGTCTGACCTTAAAAAGAACATTTTACTTTTACCCAGTACAGACACATGAGCTTTGTGATTCCTTAGAATTCACAACAGCTCAGTTAGGTAGGACTCTTAAAGATAGCTAGTTTGTGGCCCTCTGCATGCACTGGATTTATCCAGACCCTGCTGTTCAAGAGACCAGTCCTTTTCTATGAATTTTTATAATTAATTTTTATTTAAAAAATAGAGTTTCATAGAATCAGTTTATATTGATCAAGCTTTAGCATAAAGAACATATTCAAAGATCATTACAGTTAAATAAAATCACTAATCCCCATTAAAATAATAAACACTACTAAGCTGGACTAAAGTAGGCTAGCCCCACCTCCATCTTTTTCTTCACTTATATTCTTTCTCCCTCAAGCCACATACTCAAACATCACATCAAGTTTTTTCTCTCCCATCATCATAGAATCGAACCTCTCCCACATAACCCATCGTCCATTTTCTACATTCTCTAACTCCTCTCTTCTTCTTGACACTCCATGGCTGTTAACCAATGAGCCCCAAGGGGCTGTAACACTTTCCTCCACCCCCAGTTCCCATGAAGACCCAGGTTTATCTCTTCTCCAATTAGCTTGGAATGATGAGTCTTTCACAGGCCTCTTTGTCCAACCAACTTTATCTCGAACCACACTGTACCAGTTTCAGAAAAACACTCTCATAGCACTTAGAAAAACACATTCCAATTTCTCTCAAATCATCCTGACACAGAAACTGTCCCAACTCCATCCCGTATTTCTCTGACTAAATATCCCACACTGCTTCAACTCCATCACACTATGTATTTATGTATTTCATAAATACATATATAGACTTATCCATTTATTTGTAAATAAGCTTGCCTATTTCCTCGGGTTGAAGACTTTTTGGGAGGTGGGGGGAGATTTATTACAACTTTATAATCAATTTTATTTTAAATAGTTCTATATTTCATCTGCTCCATATGCTATTTAATTTTGTGAAACGAAGCCTTTTTAAAAATTATAGCAACAAAAGTTTATCTTCCATGGTACTTTCTAACAAAGATTTCAGTGGGTGAAATCCTGTTTATAGTGTAAACCCAAGCATAGCTTCCTGTTCGTTGTTGCCTGGTTAAAAAAAACACAGCAGTGATTCTCAAGGAATGTGCACACATGTTAGCTTGTAGCATTTGCATGCACAACCCTCTTCCTCAAATTGTGGCAGTGTCACCTTGTTTAGTAGAGAGGAAGGAACAAAACGTTATGCTTGGGCTTGTTCTACAAACAAGCTTTCAGCCAAGGTTTTTGGAAACTCTGAGCCTCATGGCGCAGTGGTTAAACCGCTGTACTGTAGCCAAAACTGTGCTCACGACCTGGGGTTCAATCCCAGGTGGCCGGCTCAAGGTTAACTCAGCCTTCTATCCTTTCCTAGGTCGGTAAAATGAGTACCCAGCTTGCTGGGGGGGGGGGGCAACGTGTAGCCTGCGTAATTGACTTGTAAACCGCCCAGAGAGTGCTTGAAGCACTATGCGGCGGTATATAAGCAGCACACTTTGTTTTAAAATCTTCCTTTCTTCAGTTTCCTTAGTTTCCTTCCCCTAGTTATTTTAAGATACTTATTGATATTTTTGCATATATTCCTATCAAGCAAACTCCAGCAACCATCTAGATCATCTTGGTCCTTCAATGAGATGTTTGCTGCTTCTGCAACCCTTCAGAGCCCAACACACAGTATAGAATGGGCTTTGAACCAGGTAAGTTGTGATAGTGTAACTTCTTTCTGTCACTGTCATCATCATCTTAGAACTGCCATTGAAATGTAAAGAAAAAGAAGCATTATTTCATTTTAAAATAGTACAAAATGCAAGGCTTTTCACTTTTTTCCTTGGATATAGAAAAGAGAGTACTGTACTGCTTTTCCTGTTAAAAACAAAGAGGGTTTTTTCTTGTTAGAGAGGGGATTATTTTTCCTTAGCAGGCCCCTCCTCCCTTCATGGCTTCTAGTCATTCCCCTCTTACTGATCTGTGGGCTGTCTCTTAATGAATAAGTATGCTACTGGCGTGCTCTGGTCCATGGGGTCACGAAGAGTCGGACACGACTAAACGACTAAACCAAAACGATGCTACTTGTGGCAAAAAGAGCCCTCAGTTGAATCCCTCAGTTGGACCTTCAGGCTGTCATACATACTTTGGCTATCTGACCCAACTCACCATGAGTACTTCTCATCGTCGTTTAGTCGTGTCTGACTCTTCGTGACCCCATGGACCAGAGCACGCCGAGCCCTCCTATCTTCCACTGCCTCCCAGAATTGTGTCAGGTTCATGTTGGTAGCTTCAATGACACTGTCCAACCCTGTCACCCCGTCGTCCCCTTCTCCTCTTGCCTTACAATTTCTCAACACCAATTTTTTAGTTCAAACACTATTCATGTAACATCTATTGCTCTCATTCATTTAAAACATAAGATAAGGATAGCAAAGAGGCCCTTTTCACAATTCACATGCACACCATACTCAGACACAGCAACCAAACTCTTCCCCAATAGTTGATCAGTCCTTCGGTAAGAGTGATGAGAGCGACATTGCAGCACTGTTCAAAGCCCACAGTCTCCTCCTTGGTCATCCTTCTTGTAGCCATCTGTCATGTCCCCACCTGTCCATTGGTTGTTTCACAAATCAAAGAGCACAAGCTACATATCGTTCAGCTTCTGCAGTGTCCATATGATAGCTAGACACTCTTTTGCTATTGTGGACAAGTGTTTCTCACCCGACTGAAGCTTCTTGCTGATGTACATCACTGGGTGCACATTTCCACTGTCATCGGCTTGGCTCAACACAGCTCCCAGTCCTACATTTGACACATCCGTGTAGATGATGAACTCACAGTTGAAGTCCGGTGCAATAAGGACAGGTCCTGAAGTCAGTGCCCTCTTCAGATGATTGAAGGCTACCTGGCATTCTGACATCGATTTGATGTTTTCAGCTTGCTTTTTTTGGGTTAAGTTTGATAATGGGGCAGCCAACTCACTGAAATTTGGCACAAAGCTATGATAGTAGCCAGCTAACCTGAAAAATGCTCTGATTCTCTTTTTAGACATTGGAGTGGGCCAATTGTTAATGGCTTTTATCTCAGGGTTTTGATCACACCTCCCCCGACTAAATGGCCTAAATATTTCAATTCTGAACTTCCAAGTTGTTATTTGATTGCTTTCACTGTTAAACCAGCCTCATGCAACTTCTGTAGCATGACCTCTAGGTGGACTTTGCGCTCCTCCCAGGTCTGGCTAAAAATTCCAATATCGCCCATGTTGTTTAGTCATTAAGTCATGTGTGATTCTTCATGACCTTATGGACCAGAGCACGCCAGGCCCTCCTGTCTTCCACTGCGTCCTGGAATTTGGTCAAAGTCATGTTGGTAGCTTTGATGACACTGTCCAGCCATCTGGTTCTCTGTCATCCCCTTTGGGAATCATCATAAGAGACATTTTCTTTAATTTGCAGTTTTGTAAATTGTCACTGCCATTTTAAATGAAATGTTTCTAAAGTGTTTTAATTTCAAGTCAAGTCTTTAATACAGTCAGAGACCAATATCCAAATGTACAAATAAAACAAACTAAAGAGCATTACATTATCATGTATTAAAAGTGTATGTGCAAAAGTAAATTATCCTAACAGAAATGATAAGTACTGCTGACTCAGTGAATTAATAGCAGGTTTTAGCTATCAGTGGGAATTCTTAAATTGGATTTGAACCTTTTAATTTCAGTTGTGTTTAATACTGATTTAATTAGTTTTTAAGTTGAGTAGTGTTTGATTTTAGCAACACTGGTTTCTAACTGCATTACATCTATTATGAGAGAATAACGGTGTAGAAATGAAATAAAATGTTTTGTGCTATCAAGTCACTTCTGACTAATAGTGATTCTATGAATTAATGAGACTGAAATATGTTTTTTTATTATCAGCCAATCTCACATTTGGTTCTCTGTTTCCCTGCTGCTTTTCCCAACTTTATCATCTTTTCAAGTTAGGCTTGCATTCTTATGATGTGCCCAAAGTACAATAGCCTCTGTTTATTTTTTATTTTAGAGAAAGTTTAGGCTTAATATGACATCATGTGTTGTTAAGTTGGAACTGACTTACAGTAACACTACCAGGGTTTTCAAGATAAGTGAGATATTTAAGGAGTGGCTTTACTAGTTCCACTCCTCCAGTCAGTTTCCATGGCTGAGCGGGGATTTGAATCCTGTTCTCCAGATTCCTCGTCTGTCACTCTATCCACTACACCACCCTGGGGATCCATATGACCTAGCACTCACTTTGTTTTTCCAGCAATATTCCTAAAACTCTCTTCCAATAAATTTCAAATGAATTGATTTTTCCCCTCTTAGTTTTCAGCATTGTCCAGCTTTCACATCTGTATATAGTACAGATGTGAAATATGGTATTATATATCTGATAATATCATATTGCAAATTATTTTCATCTTGGTCTCCAGTGATACATCCTTGCACTTGGGATCATTTTCAATTTCTTCAAATGCAGACTACTATTGGTTTGTGTGTGTGTCAGGTTTGAAGGAGAAGCTATACTCTTAGAGTTTGCTTCTTTGGATGAGTGTTTCCTTGGATGAGAATCACATTGATTTTTGACTCTGCCTGTAATTCAAATATTATGTAGAACCTTGAGATGCACCATGACCTAGAGATCAATGGAAGTTATATTTCAACAGAATGTTAAATATCCTGCTGTAAGATTTGGAAAAATGTGTCCCCTTTTTCTGTTTTCTGTTAGGTTTTAGTCCGGCCTTTTGTAGAAGTTTCTTTTCAGCGAATGGTTTGTAGGACAACCACTGCTGAAGGGCCAAACCCAAACTGGAATGAAGAGTTGGAACTTCCATTTAGGTGACAGTGCATCTTTTACATTTGGGGGTGGGTGTGTACAAAATGCAGCTTGTAGCTTTTGGTGTCAAAGTGCTCCCCTCAGCAACCCTAGTTCCCCTATGCACTCAAAACAACTTTTTTTAAAAATTGCCTGAAAAATCCACTCTTGGTAGGAGGTGGGGACAATTTTGGACTCTGCAGCACCCAAATTTTTACTAGGATGAATCAAAGGACCATCTTCTGGTTTTAAAAAAATAAACTAAAATTAAATTAGTGGCAATGGACACAGGAGTGGTTGCAGTCCTTGAAAATCTGGGATGGGCATGTGCATTATCCAAACCTCTGGAAATCACCATCCTTGTTCTAAAAAAAATCTGTTTTGTGTTCTCTCATCTTTTTTAAAAAACCTCACAAAATATAGAGCTCCTGATGATGATTACAGTACCTCCAGCCTGCAGTCAGTGAAGGATGGGATCTTCATTAACATATTTGATGAAGTATTATATAATGTCTTAGAGGTGAGCAATACATCTGAAATATTATGTTCATTTTGTACACTTGTAGGTAAAAGTACAGAGAGGCAAATCATGGGAAACATACATAGCTGCTATAAAAGAACCCCAAAAGATAAGGTTTGTTGGCTGCAGTCCAGTACTCATTAAACTCTGATGAGAGCTGAGCTAAAATGGTAAAGAGGGTGGAGTGGATAGCAGTCAGTGGTGTGTGTTTTTTAAAGCCAGTTATTAAAAATAACATATTCTTAAAATTTGGTTTGTTCAGAAAAGCCCTGTGTGGTGGTAGTTTTCAGTTAGAATGTGCTGATAATAAATAATTTCCAGTCAGGTCAATTCTGATTTATGACAACCCTTTTCATGGTTTTCCAGGTAGAGAATGCACAGAAGAGGTATACCATTCTGTAGCAACCCCAGACCTACTGGAGTATCCCACCCTGTAGTTAGGCTGCCACCAACCATTCGCTCTACCAAGTCACCCAGACCAGGAATGGATTTTAATAAACAAAAGAACAAGGTTTATTGAAAAAAGCAAACAGGGTAAATAAAAGGATCAGGTAAATAGGATACTGGAACTTGGTATAGTCCCAATCATACACATACAACAGATTGGTTCTCACGGAACACTTTAAGGTAACGCACAGACCCTGAACCTATCAGTTCTGGCTACCTAGATAGAAACCCGAACCTATCAGGTATGTACTGTCTGACGAACAGTTGTACCCAGTCTGACCCACAGACTCCAACTCCACTTCTCCACGTCAGCTTCCCTACGATGGACTTCCCCCCAATATATATACAGTACAGCTCCTCCCCCCTGATGTCCCGCCTTCCACTCCCCATAGGATGGAACTTTCCCTCCAAACCCATGACAGACAGGTACCATCGGTGCTGTATGTGACACATTCCCTTCTTCTGGGAGCATCCTGGGATTATGCAGCTTGCCCATGGCCACACAGACTGGTTCTACTTGCAGAAGGCACAGTGAGGAACTGAACTCCCAACCTCTGGCTTCGCAGCTAGATATCTAAACCTGTCTTACACCTCAAAAATCTTATTATGGAATAAGGATTTTAAATTCTAATTCTAAATTATGAGACAATATATTAATATACTTTTTTAAAAAAATAGTAAATAGAATCCAACAGTTCTTAAACTAAGGCCTCAGTTTTATGAAGTTGTCTACGCTTTGGTATAAATTATTTAGATTAATATTTTAGTTTTCCCCAAATGTTCAGTCCAACACTCAGTCTAGGATACCATTAGAAAATTGTGCTGTTTTCAAATTACATTTATATTTCTAGAGATAATATACTTTTTAACAATAAATGAAAATTGGCCAGCTCTGTTTTCTAGTTATGAGGGGTTACCCCAATCCTGGTGATTTTTCCCCACTCCTGGCATTGTATAATTCCAACAGGGAATTCTTAGAAGCCCTATTAAAATATCCAGGATTGCTTTCAGAAGTTTACTTGTCCAATGCAAATCCCTTCTAGGGTGGTATAGGTAAAACATGAACTTGATATTAAAATATGTGAAAAGAACATAATTGTAGGGTTTTGTTTGTTTGTTTGTTTGTTTCTTTAAATATCAGTGCAGTATGTATGGATAGGATAGCTTTATTATGGTCAAGGACCAGCAAGACGAGAATAATATAAAATAAATGCATACAATTGCAATTTCATAAAACTAAGCAGAATTATATTTTTTCCATTAAAAAACATGATAAATCAACCCCTTCTTTCAAATTAATAACATCATAATGAATTAAGTTGACTATATCTTTAAAATAAGTGAAACCTTGGCCAGTGTCATGTTATAAAAGCATCTTATATCACAACCCAAACTAATAGTAATGATTAACTATTGCTGAATGACTAACTTTTTAGGGACGTGGTGCTTTAGGGACATGGTGGCACTGCAGGTTAAACCGGCGAAGCCTCTGTGCTGCAAGGTCAGAAGACCAGCAGTCGTAAGATTGAATCCACGCAACAGCGTAAGCTCCCATTGCTTGTCCCAGCTCCCGCCAACCAAGCTATTCAAAAGCATGTAAAAATGCGAGTAGATAAATAGGTACCACCTTGGTGGGAAGGTATCGGCATTCCGTGTCTCGTTGCACTGGCTACTTGACCACGGAAACTGTCTTTGGACAAACATTGGCTCTACAGCTTGGAAATGGGGATGAGCACCGCACCCTAGAGTCAGACACAACTGGACTAAAGGTATAGGGGGACTTATACCTAACTATTGCTGCAGCACAGAATTTGGCCATTTGTCTTGCAATATAAGGGGTATTGTCAGAGAGTAGCAACTGTATATAATACTCCTTTGATCTCCCAGGAGATTTACAAATAATAGGAAGTAAAAGCTCTATACGTAAATCCCAATACCAAGTACAATATAAAAGAACATGCCCAACTGTTTCAACTTTGTCATTATTACAAGGGCAGAGATAGTCCAATGGAGGCAAACCTCAAAACCTTCCCTCCAGAAACTTAAAATGTAATACATTAAGTCTAGCTAGTGTAAAAGCCCTTGTGGCTTTAGAGGAGATAGGTAAAGGTTCCCTTGACAATTGTCCAGTTGTGTTCAACTCTAGGGGGTGTTGCCAATCCCCGTTTCCAAGCCATAGAGCCAGTGTTTGTCCATAGGATAACTATTCTTAACTATAGCTATTTTAAAATAATGGGTGCCAAGGCAGCTGCTGAAAAGGACAGCAACAAAGTGAGATAGTTTAGGGGGAAGCAATTTCTGTCACCTTCCTTTGCTGTCTCTGGTTGTTGCATGCAGCGACCTTCAGCACTTTTTCAGCATGTTCACAGGAACCGACCAGTGACAAAGTAACAATGTCTTAGAACTTAGCAATACATCTGCATTCCAGGGTGTACATTTGAAGTATCTTCATTAAACACTTGATTCAGGATACAATTGTACTAAAGAGATACATACCAAATCCATGGGTAACTATCCTAGTGATCTGATCTTATAGACACATCAGATTTGAATTTGCTTTATATGATTGAGCTTTGGGCAGGAGGTTTCTAACACCTACTCTCAGTTCTGAGGAGAGGGAAATATTTTGCTTACTTTTTCATCAAACTTTAAAATCACTTTATAGTGCTGAGGTGAGGAGAAGCATGTACCAAAGACCTGATTTCAGTTGCTCCCCTGAGCATAATTACTCCTTTGTCCACTTTTGTTGTTGTTTTTATGAGATCTGTATCCCATCTTACATTTTGAAATAGTCTCAAGGCAGATTATAAGAATAACAGAATATGAAATAGAATGAAATAGTGTTAAAATACCAGACATACAAACATCAGATAATACGACAGATAAAAAGAGGTGCACAGGATTCTTTCTAGGCTGTTAAAGCATTGAGATACTGCTAAAAGCAAAATAGAAATGGATGGACCTAGCTTGGCATCTAAAAAAGAGGTAACAAAGGACCTGTCTCAGAAGAGATTCCCATTATTTGAGTGCCACTAGGGAAAGATTTTCTCTGTTTCCCACTTATCCTGTATGCAGATATTTTATCTATGCAGCACGATGAAAATGGAAGTGTGAAGAAAGTTGACAACAATAGTGCTGCTCATGTTGCTCATTAAACTCTGCATGCTCATTTCCTTTGTTTTTGTTGTAAATACTAGCATCTCTAAGATCATAGTACTGTATCAGCTTGCATTGTTTTTTTTTGTTTGTTTTTTTTTGGTCAGAAAAAATAACATTCCTTTTTCCCAACCTAGATAGAATAATAATGGAGAGTAGTCATCTTTTAAAAAAGAGAGAGAGATGGAATTCAAGAATATCTTTTCTGCTGTGAATTTTTAGCAAGATCTTTGTGAATTGGTTTTTTTAAGGATGATCGTGAAAGAGAAAGTGGTGGAGTCCACACTCGTGTTGAAAAACACTGGCTTGGATCTATTCAGATTCCCTTTACAACAGTATATTTTCAAGGAAGAGTAAGTACACATTCTGGAGGCTTATCCAGAAAACAATTATATTAAAATAAGGCTTTTAAAAAATGAACAGAAAAGAAAATATTTACTGTTGGCTGTTGGTGCTCAGCTGCATATTGATGATCACAGTTCTGTTTTTTTTACTTTAGATTGATGGTACATTCAGGATAGACATTCCTCCTGTTCTTCTTGGGTATAGTAAGGGAAGAAGTGTGGGAACTGAAAGAGGATATGATTCCATTCGAAATCTGAGTGAAGGCTCATTTCTGTCACTCTTTATTACTATTGAACCACAGCTTATTCCTGGAGAATCCATTCGGGAAAAGGTAAATCACATCAATCTTTATTTTTAGTCAAGATTCTAAAATCACTTTCTACTTAACAGTTGCCGTTTACCAAATACTGAAAGGTAAACATCAGAATAGACAGACAGACTTCTTGGACATGTTATTTTGACTTCTGAGCAGATGCAAATATATTTTTCCCAGCAGAATTTAGGTAAACAAGAGAGTAAAGTCACAGTCACAATGTTTCCCTACCATGTAGAAATCACAGCAAAATCATGAAACCTTTTTGTTTCAGAATTGGACTTATAGTACATTTTCCTTTCAGGTTTTGTTAAGGCTGTATTTATTGGTGCTCAGCTGCCAGGCCATGGACAGGGAGTTGGGGACCTCTATGCTATATAATACTAGTCAATGTTTTTATAATTTTGATTGACTGTGCCAGGTGTTTTTGAATAATAATGATAATGGCCTGGATAGTTTATAAAAAGGAATTTGACACATTGCCACACATCTGGCGTAGCAGCATCTTTAGGAAAATTGGGATTAGTAAAAATATTCAGAAGTTCCTCAAGAAAAACATGGAAAACTGTCTTAATGAAGAATTTGGCAAAGTTAGCATCAAAAGAGGAATATTTCAAGGGGATTTTTTGTCATCACTACTGTTTAACATTTCACTAATCCATATGTCAATAACTTAATAAAACTGGATTGGGCTGCCATATTTCAGAACAAGCTAGAAAAATCAATCATGGATGACCAAAAGCTATATGCAAAAACTTCCACTGAACTAGAATTACTGCTAAACACAGTATGAATATTTAATGAATATATTCAATGAAATTTGGAATTGATAAATGTGCAGTTCTGTCTATACAGCGTGGTAGGATCCAAAAACTAGATGGAATAGTTTTAAAATGGTAATATTATAAAATCACTATCAAGTGGTGAAAGTTATAAATATCTTGGAATACTAGAAGCAGATAACATCCTGCACATAAAAGTTAAAGAACTGACAGAATGGGAATATATCAAAAAACTGCAGAAAATCTTGAAATAAAAGTTAAATAGTGGAAATGAAATTAAAGCGATAAACACATGAGCAGTTCCAGTAATTAGATACCCAGCTGGAATAATAGTTTGGACTGAAAATAATGTGAAGAATTGAATAGAAAAACACAGAAACTAATGAACATGTATCATGTATTACATCCAAATAAGTGATGTGGACAGGTTATATTTGCCACAGCACAGGAGGAAAAAAGATGCCTAAAATATTAGTACTTAAGGTGGTGAAAACGAAGAATATTTTGAAAACAACAGAAACAAAGGATAAATATGTTGTTGTTTAGTCCAGTGGTTCTTAACCTTTTTGAAAGAAACGCCCCCTTGAGCCATTGAGGAAGTTATCATCGCCCCCCTCCCCGCGGTGATGATTTATTTATTTATTTATTTATTTATTTATTTATTTATTTATTTATTTATTTATTTATTTATTTATTTATTTATTTAAGAGACTTAAATCCAATGACCCCTGAAAACAAAATTAAATTCCAAGAAAATGAAATGCCCCCCAAAAAGTAACATTTAATGATTTAGTTGCAACTGAATTTTAAGACGCAAAAAGAAATATAAAAAGGGCATAAAAACAAATGCAGGAACTAAAAATTTCAAGACAAAAAGTCTGAAACTAAATTAAAATGGGAGGAAAATATATATATTCATGCACACTGTAAAAAGGCTGCAGCCATCTTCACAGGTTTGGCTTGCTCCAGCGCCCCCCTACCGCCCCCTTCTGCTCCAGTGCCCCCACACCGCCCCTTTTCATTCTACCGCCCCCCTGAAAAATGAAATCGCCCCCTGGGGGGCATTATCGCCCACGTTAAGAACCACTGGTTTAGTCGTTAAGTCATATCCGACTTTTCATGACCCCATGGACCTGAGCACACCAGGCCCTCCTGTCTTCCACTGCCTCCCAGAGTTGGGTCAAATTCATGTTGGTAGCTTCAGTGACACTATTCAACCATCTTGTCCTCTGTTGTCCCCTTCTTCTCTTGCTTTCACACTTTCTCAGCATCAGGGTCTTTTCCAGGGAGTCTTCTCTTCTCATGAGATGGCCAAGATATTGGAGCCTCAGCTTCAGGATCTGTCCTTCCAGTGAGCACTCAAGGTTGATTTCCTTTAGAATGGATAGGTTTGTTCTCCTTGAAGTCCAGGGGACTCTCAAGAGCCTCCTCCAGCACCACAATTCAAAAGCATCAATTCTTCAGTGGTCAGCCTTCTTTATGGTCCAGCTCTCATTTCCATACATCGCTAGTGGAAAAATCATAGCTTTGACTATGCAGACCTTTGTCGGCAAGGTGATGTCTCTGTTTTTTAGGATGCGGTCAAGGTTTGTCATCGCTTTCCTCCCAAGAAGCAGGCACCTTTTAATTTCGTGGCTGCTGTCACCATCTGCAGGGATCACGGAACCCAAGAAAGTCTGTCACTGCCTCCATATCTTCCCCTTCTATTTGCCAGGAGGTGATGGGACCAGTGACCATGATCTTAGTTTTTCTGATGTCAAGCTTCAGACCATTTTTTGCACTCTCTTCTTTCACCTTCAATATGAGGTTCTTTAATTCCTCCTCACTTTTTGCCATCAGAGTGGTATCATCTGCATATCTGAGGCTGTTGATATTTCTTCCAGCAATCTTAATTCCGGCATGGGATTCCTCCAGTCCGGCCTTTTGCATGATGTATTCTGCATATAAGTTAAATAAGCAAGGGGACAGTGTCCAGCCTTGTCATACTCCTTTCCCAATTTTTAACCAATCAGTGTTTCCATATCCAGTTCTTCCTGTCCCACATATAGGTTTCTCAGGAGGTAGATAAGGTGATTAGGCACTCCCATTTCTTTAAAGACTTGCCATAGCTTGCTGTGGTCCACACAGTCAAAGGCTTTTGTGTAGTCAATGAAGCAGAAGTAGATGTTTTTCTGGAACTCTCTGGCTTTCTCCATAATCCAGCACATATTAGCAATTTGGTTCCTAGTTCCTCTGCCCCTTAGAAATCCAGCTTGTACTTCTGGGAGTTCTTGGTCCACATACTGCTGAAGCCTACCTTGGAGGATATTGAGCATAACCTTGCTAGCGTGGTTATGTTTTCCTTAGAGCCAGCTAAAAGAAAAGAAGAGAGATTGTGGATTCCCCCCTCCCCTCCTTAATGCTGCATTCTGGTCTCATTCTGTATCTCTTCATCCTTAGCATTTCAATTTCAGAGGCTTCAGACAATTAATAAAAAGAGGAGGGTAAAGAGAAGGGATGCAGATGAGCAAAAGAAATAGTGGGAATTTGAGTAAAGAAAGAAGTTTCTCCTTTTGTTTCTAAGAAGGACATGTGAAAGAAAGACAAGAAAAGGGCAAATTAAAAGAGAATTAGATAGAGTGTAGATCCAGAAAAAGAGGTATCTTGATATGCAAAGGTAATTGGTTCTATTGCTTTCCCTGATTATTTTGAGGAATTTCTAGGCAATTGGTCATAAAAGTTTATGACGGCAGCAGTGAGCTTGTTCATGCTGGGCAACATTGGCTTGCAACAATATCAAGTAAAAGTATCTTGGTCAGAATTTCTCTCTAGGCTATTGTTGCCTATGTTTTTGTGTTGGTGTCACACAGGCTGGTTCTCTAAATCAGCCTTTTGCAGCTTAGTATTTTGAAACATACTGGACTAAAATTCCCATTATCTGGAGACAATAAATCTGTAGGTACTTTACCTGTGCACCTTGAGAGTACCAGATGGGCAAAAGTCACTCTAATTGAACTTCTCTTCATATTGTTTAAAACTGTATAGTTACTTTGATGGATGTAAGTGCCCACCGAACCTGAAAGCCCAATTTCTGAGTCAAAATGCAGGTAAATGGAGTGTAAATATTCTTTTTAGCTGCTTAAGGTAGCATCCTTTTCCCTACTAAAGGATAGAATAACCATCCCCTATCTAGTTCATCCTAACAGGTGCACTGGTCTAATAAACTGATATTCCCAAAGGAACTTGAAGGGAACTGCAGGTTGAGTGCATTACGATAATCAAAAGAAGTGACTAAGGCATGCATCATTAAAGCCAGATGGGAAGATTCCATTTGGATACTTATCAATACTTGGAGGGCATTAATAAACAAAATTATTTCATTCAAGTTTGACACTCAAGAAGAAGAGAAACTTCTCCAAGCAGCTGAAAGATACCAAACTGAATGTGCACTGAAGTTTCCAAGTCGTCAGTGCCTGACAACAGTAACTGACATTAATGGAAAAATTGTCTTTATCACAAGATTCATCAAGCCTCTCAACCCACCAGAGGAGCTCCTGCAGGCTCATGTTGACAATCCACAGGAAACCTCTGTAAGTCTTTCCAGGGGAGGTGGTGGAATAAGATTCTGACTAGGACACTTTGGAGGGAAGTTGAAAAGTCTTTAATTCTGTAGAAATTAGCAAAGAAGAGAGAACCAGCCTAAACAAATTTCATTGGTATAATGAGATACTGTATGACTAACTTAAACACAGAAATTGTACAAACCTGTACAAAGCCTTTGAGAATACATTGTACAAAGGAAGTTCTTTTTTTTAATGGGGTTCTCAGTGGGCTGAAACATGGCTTGGCATGGGAGAACATTTTAGTATGCTTTGTCCCAATTTACCGCATTAGAAATAGTGGTGAGATGTTTTGTTACAATATTTTGTGCTTCCTTTTTTCATTCCTTTTTTGATAACCCTATAAATATTAGAAATGATAGCCGTGTTAGTCTGTGCAAGCATGTCAGGTAAAATCCAAAGGGAAAAAACAAACACCACACCCCAAAGACAAAAACATGTGGTACCTTCAAGACTATTATATTTTAATGTGAGCTTTTGTGAATCATGTCTGCTTCTTCAGACATGTGGAATAAAATGAAATACAGAATTAAGTACCAAATTCACAAGTAAAACATTCAAAACATTCATTGGTAAGACTTTTAAAGCCAGTCATTAGTCCCATCTAGAGTAGGGTTATTGGATCAATGGGGAATTAACAAGTCAGGTCAACATAAATTTGATTAATTCAATTGATCTATGCTAACATTGGTTTGGAGCCTAAGGCAGAGCCAGAGCTGGTCAAGAAAAGAGAGTAACTCTTTGGTGAATATCCTTTTGCATTTTTTTCAGGTATCACTAGCAATGGCAGAATGATACCAATTAAAGTAATCTTTTTTCAATTTCTGAGTGTACAATATAATTGTACATGAGTTGCATGGACCTTGACATCAAACTCTGGGTGCACAATATAATTGTGCATGATTCGCATGCACCTTGAAATCGAAAAGGAACTTTTAAATTAGTCTGCTACTATTGGTAACATAACTCCTTTTGTGAGGTGGGTGCTACACAATAGGATGTGTAATCGAAATATACTCTAGTCATTGCTGGGCTTAAGTTGCTTGAAATGTTGCTGTTAATTTAATTAAAAGTAGTTTTATCATTGGACTGACAGCACTGCTTTCTGTTTGCTTTGTAAAGGAGCTGGTGGCCCACTATGTTGCCTTGATTCCTTTCTTGCCTGATACTGTATCTTTTGGTGGGATCTGTGATTTATGGAGCACATCAGATGTAAGTTCATGGCTTGGATTTTGTTTTAAAATGTGACTATAAATTATTCAGTTTCTCTTCAGTTTTCTATGAACAGCTGATCTGGTTAATGCCACTCAGGTTGTGTTTGTGTCCCCTTGGAATTTGTTCCTCTGCAGTTGTTTTCCACTGCCTGTTGCTTGTCTTGTAACATGCTGCTTTCCAGTCTCAGTTGCTCCTGTTGCAGCTTTTACTAATTGAATTTTGGCAAGCTGGTTTCTACAGAATACAGTAGACTTTTAACAGGAAACATTGTCCTGAATAGCTGTGTAATGGTTCTTTTTGAAGTCTGCCATTAAGTGAGTAAAGACTGTACTGCAGACTAAAGATTTCAACAAATGAAAACGAATTTCAGTTCTTCAAAAAACTTTTGGTTTATAAAAGTGGAATATTGTACTTCTATATCCATGATTCATAACACCAGAAAATGGCCTGATGTTGCTGCACAATATTGTGCCGGCATTGCCAGCAAGAAAAAGGATGCCAAACATTACATAGCAAAGGGCAGCCTGAATGTTAATGACATCAAGGACAATAGTAAAATTGTCTACAGCAACTACAGGATTCCGATATACTGCAGTTAACAGTAACTGATGATATTGGTAATTCAAATTATTTGCTTGTGTTCACTAGCAATTCCTTGATCTTCTGGCTGGAGATGAAGAAGAACATGCCGTACTGTTGTGTAATTATTTTCTTGCTCTTGGCAAAAAGGCCTGGCTTCTTATTGGAAATGCTATTCCTGAGGTAAATCATTTATTATTTGTAATCAAATTATTTCATGTTTGATAGAATAAAAATTATTTACAGTTTGCTGACTCACAAACAATAGATTTATCTTGCAGCTGGAAATTTTAAAATTATTTTGTGTACCTAAGAAGAGATGCAACAAGAACTCCAATTTTGAACTCCAGCCCTCAAAGTTTGACTAGTAGTACTGTCTCAGTTTCCAGATGAAAAGTAACTGCACTGTGTTAACTGATTTTTACCATGTACTTGTCAGGCTCCATGGTAGGATAGAAGCTTCCCTGCATTCACCTGAATTAGATTCATATCTTGGAAGTACACCCCCCAATCAGTTCATGTTGCTGGTGTGGACTACAATGAAGTGGCTGAATTCATTGTTGCCCAGCTGGACTTCTTCCCCTTCACAGAATCATAGAATAATTAAGTTGGAAGGCCATTGAGTCCAACTCCCCTGTTCAATGCCTTTATCATGTGTGCTTAGTTATGATAAGTTCTTGAAAATACAGGGGCATGTCTATAGGTGGTGTTTTGCTGACATTGGCAATTGGTGCATGATGTTCAGGGCCAGCGGGGTACTTGCAAAAGCAAAGCGTCATAATTTTAATGTGGGGGATTTGGTGCTAGCCCTGAATCCTGTTGGATCATGTGGGAAGGAACTTTTGATGTGAAACAAAAGCTTAGTGCTGTTAATCACTTAACTGGTGGGTCTGAAAGCCTCTTTAAAATCACCATCCCCTTTCAATCCATTACTCTTTTCCTTACTGTAATAAACCATAGAATAATGAAGTCTGAGGGAGCCTATATGGCCATTGAGTTCAACCCCCAGCTTAGAGCAGGAATACAAATCAAAGGATATCTGCTAGGTGATTATCTAAATTTCTCTTGAATGCCTCCAGTGCTGGAGCACTCGTCATCTCTTGAGGTAATTGGTTCCATTCCCATACTGCTCTAACAATTAGGAGGTATTTCCTGATATTTTACTAAAATATGGCTTCCTGTAACTTGAGCTCATTACTGCATGTCCTGCACTTGGGATGAACGAGAACAGATCCTGCCCTCTCCTCTGACAGCTGTTATATCTCCCCTCAATCTTCTTTTGTCAAGGCTAAACATGCCCAATACTTTAAGTCTTTCCTCATATGGCTTGGTTTCCTGCCCCCTGAACATCCTTGTTGCCCTCTTCTGAACTTGCTCCAGTTTGTTGGCATCCTTCTTGAATTGCGGTGTCCAGAACTGGACACAGTATTCATGATGAAGCTTAACCAGTGCTGAATAGAGAGCAACTAGTACCCTGTGGGATTTGGAGACTAAATTACTGTATAATGCATCATAATATTGCATTTCCCTTTTTTTTAGCTGCACCACACTGTTGGCTGATATTCAACTTGTGATATACAATGACTCCAGTGACTTGATAAGAATGACTGAAACTTGGTGGGACAATTCCTGTGTCTGAAAGACAGCAACTGAAAGAGGAAGAAACTGGCTCATTGAGAGCATCTGGATCAGTGTAGTTGGGGCAAAAAACAAAAGGATAGTTGGAGTTTTCTATCAACTGCCCAATCAAGGAAAGGATGGAGATGAAACTTTTGAATAACAAATTGCAAGCATTTCAAAAATGGGAGATTTCAGTTATCCTGATATCTGTTCAGAAGCAAATTCTGTGTGGCTGATAATTTTCTCCTACAAAGTGTAATGAAATAAATTAGAGGACTAGTTATTCTTAATTCTAACCAATAGAGACGACTTGGTGGAGGAAGTGTCAGTAAGAGGAACTCTGGGCGAGTGACCATGTTCTTCTAGAATTCTTGATTTCAAAGGAAACCAAAGCAGAGTGTAGCCACACATATGCACTGGATTTTTAAAAAGCCAATTTTAATGAACTCAGATCAAGGATAAGTAAGGACCTATGGCAGGAGATTCTATGAAGAAAAGGAGGCCAAGTAGGGTGGGAGTTTCTAAAGAAGGAAATTCTAAAGGGGCAACTACAAACAATTCCTACAAGAAAAAAAGTGGGAAAGAGCAAAAAAGGCCAGTGTGGCTTCACAGAAAGCTCAGATAGGACCTAAAAACAAAAAGGACACATATAGGAGGTGGAAGGAAGGCCAGGCCACGAAGGCAGACAAGAAATTGCAGGGGCAACATTGGGAGAGCAAAAGCTGAGAATGACCTGAGATTAGCTAGAGACACTAAAAGCAACAAAAAAAGCATTCTTCAGGTATGTGCAAAGTAGAAGACAAAAGAAACAGTTTCCTCCATCTCAATGGAAATGGGAAAATGATAACAGAGGACAAAGAAAAGGCAGAAGTGCTCAATTCATTTTTAGCTCAGTCTTCCCCCAAAGGACAGACTATGATTCCAGACAAATATGAAGTGCAGTTGGAAGGGATGAGATTGCAGCTGGAGGTTGATAAACAAATAGTTATTACCTTGAATGAGTTCAAATCTCCAGGGCTGGATGAATTGCATCCAAGAGTATTAAACAAACTGGCTGAAGAACTCTCAGAACCACTATCCATTATATTCTTGAAATAAAGGGAAATGGGTGAGGTGCCAGAAGATTGAAGAAATGTTTTGTCTGTCTAAAAAATGGCAAAAAGGAGGAACCTGGAAACTACAGCCACCTTGACATCAGTTGCTGGGAAAATCCTGGAACAGATTATAAAACTGTCACTATGCAAACACCTAGAAAACAATGCAGTAATTAGAAGCCAACACAGATTTGTCAAGAACAAATTCTGCCAGACTAATCTGATCTCATTTTTTTAAATCAGGTAACCCCCCTAATAGAAAGAGGGAATGCTTAAGACAAATTACAGCTTGACTTCAGAAAAGCTTTTGACCAAGTGCCCCTTGATATTCTGATTGGCAAGGTAACTAGGTGTGGGCTGGATAAAAGAAGTGCCAGGTGGATACACAGTTGGCTACAGAATTGAACTCAGAGGGTGATTATTACTGGATCCTTCTCCAAATGGGAGGAGATGACAAGTGGGGTACCCTAGAGCTCAGTCCTGGGCCCAGTGCTTTTCCATATTTTTATTAATGACATGGATCAGAGGATACAGTGAATACTAAATGAAATTTGTGGATGACACAAAATCAGGTGGATTTTCTTTCTGTCATCCTGGCAGACAAACAAAATTCAAAGTGATCTAGATAGGCTTGAGCATTGGGCTGAAAACAACAGAATGAAATTCAACAGGGATCAGTGCCACCTAGGAAAAAGAAACCAAACATACAGTTACAAGATGGGAGATATTTGGCTCAGCAATACCGTAGTTGAGAAGGATCTTGGAGTTGTTGGAGATCACAAGTTGGATATCAGCCAACAGTGTGATATGGCTACAAAAAAGTTAAATGCTATTTTAGGCTGTATTGTCTCCAAATCCTGCGAGGTACTAGTTTGTCTGTATTTGCCACTCGTTAGGCCTCATCTTGAGTACTGTGTCCAGTTCTGGACACCAGACTTCAAGGATGCTGACAAATGAAACAAGTTCAGAGGAGGGCAACAAGGATGACCATGGGTCTAGAAACTAAGCCCTATGATCTGGGCATGAAAGAACTGGGCATTTTTAACTGAGAAAAAAAAAGAGTGAGGGGAGCTATGATAACACTCTACAAGCACTTGAAAGGCTGTATTTCAGAGGAGGGGCCGGTCTGTTCTTGATCATCCCAGAGTGCAAGACAGACAACAATGAGCTCAAGTTACAGGAAGCCATATTTCAGTTAAAAATCAGGAAAAAACTTCCTAACTGTTATAGCAATATGGGAATGGAACCAAATGCCTCAAGAGGTGGTGAGTACTCCAGCGCTGGAGGCATTCAAGACAATCACCTGACAGATATCCTTTGATTTGTATTCCTGCTCTAAGCAGGAGGTTGAATTCAATGGCCTTATAGGCTGCTTCAAACTTCATGATTCTATATTCAATTCCCTTATGGCCTTAATTCTGGGAACTAGCTGCTCTAGTTCTCTCACTTTTTCTTCTAATAGTGCCACCAGTTTGCACTTGCTCAGTGTGTATGCCATGTTACTCTCAAAACTTCACAAGTCGCCACAACTGAAGTGCCTCTTCCCTCCATAATACCTGTTAGCTTTTTGCTTTAATCTGTTTGTCTATGAATGCCCTTTTCATTTATTTTGGTTTTTTTTCTTTGCCTTTGCCTTCTTGGTGTCTGCTTTTCTTTTGTCTTTTCCAGTAGACCTTTCCATCCTTCCTATCTCTTCCCCATGAATTTCCTGTAAACCCTCCCTGTTAGCGGAGTCTAGTTGCAAACTCCCTGGGTCTGCCTCATCTGTATTCCTCATCTGTGCTCTGTTAGGAGTCAAGAATCAAAAGGCCTAGAGCTGTGAACTGTTTACTGCCCTTGGCCTTTTTGTTAAGGAAGTTGTGTGTAGGAATAACTCTCTCTAGTGGAACTAGAATACGGGCATTATACATTTCCACAAATCTTATTTAGACCTCTCTCTGTGTAAAGTAACTGGCACAGTGCAGTCAGTTACAGCACTTTGCTGCAAAGCCTGGGATTGGAGTTCAGATCCCCCCCCCCTGTGCCTTCTGGGAAAGCAGCCAGCTGAAATCACCCAGGGCATGTGTGAGGTTGTTTATTGGGCAAACTGCATGGTCACAGATGGAGGGACTAATAAACAACTTCTGAGAATTTGTACTAAAAAAAAGAGAGAGAGAAATCCACACACCTGGTGCCAAACAAAAAAAATACTCCTGTAAGTCAGAATTGGTTTGACAGCACATAATGATTATTAACAATAATTGTTTGCTGTCAAGTCAATTCTGACTTATGGCAAGCCTTTTCATGGTTTCCTAGAGAATACTCAGAAGTGGTTTATCATTTGCTTCTTTTGGGAGTGCCCTGGGATTGTGCACCTTGCCCCTGGCTGTACAGGCTGGTTCTTCTCACAGGAGGCACAGTGGGAGATCAAACTCCCAAACTCTGGCTCTGCAGCCAGATACCTATCCAACCAGCTTAAGAAAAGTATGCCGGCCACAAAGACTGGCGAAACATCAGGAAGAACAACCTTCAGAACACGGCCAAAGAGCCCGAAAAACCCACAACAACCAAAAAAAAAAGTTTACTGTTCTTTTTAAAAAGCACAGCTGAGTCTTAGATCACTTTGTTGGAATGTTCTTTCAACATTCTGGTGTTATGGGAACATGAAGATGTGTAGTCAGCTGTAGGCTATCTTCCCTTACTGAATTTGTATGTCACCCTTAGATTGAAGATGATGAGCAGGTCTATTTAGTGCTTTCTAAATATTGAAAGCACATCTTAAGGTTGGGAAACCTTTGGTTTTCCAATGTTTTGCCTATTTCTCCTTATACCTTGGCTATGCTGGCTGGGGTTTTTCAGAGTTGAAATCCAAAACACTCAGAGGGGCTAGGTTCCCTAATCTTGCATTATCTTGCTGAGGTCCTTAAAAAGCCCTGGAACATCTGCCAACGTTATTATTCTACCTATAATTCAATGGGGTAATGGCTTTGAGGCTAAGAATGGGTGGCTTCTTTAACACTATTATGTGATTCTTTGGAAGTTCAACCTTTATGCTGTGGCACAGAGCCTTGGTCACACTATAAAAACTGTTTTTTTTAGCAAACTGCTCTCTTGCACTGGACACAGTTTTAAACTCATGAGAGCTTATGAGACTCACTAGTATGTGGAGGGGGTTTCTCTTGTCTTTTTTACTTTTTATTATATATTTGAACTAACAAAGAAAACAAGAACAGAACAGAACAAAAAGGCAGCATATACAATGATGTTAGTACTCACTATAAACCACTATTTAAAAATCACAAACTAGTAGGTTTTTTGAATCCAAAATATACACCCCAAATTAGGGTGGGTACATACAACCTTTAACTATAGTAGCACTGTAGAATCTTCTCTTGATCTTGGTATTAATTAATTCCAAATAAATGAACACAAATTGTATCATTTTGTTGTATCATCTATGAGCAGAAAATTAAGCAAAGTTTCCAGTTATACAGAACTTTTTAGCAGTTAGAATATAATTGTTTCTTCTCCATTGTTATTGTACATTAATGCAATCCACAAATTATGGACTTGTTTTTATTATTGTAAGCCACTTTGGATACCTGAGAAGATAAATTAGAAATAATTTAAATAAATAAATAGCCTACACTGTAAAGAAAATGGCTTAGTTTCTACAAAATGTAATATACTATTAGGCGTCCCAGTCACTGTTCGTTAAATATTGTATGTAAAATTCAACATTTATGAGATTTCTAAAAATTTTCTACCTAGGGACCAACTGCATATGTGCTAACCTGGGAACAAAAACAGTACATAATTTGGAATCCTACTTGTGGCCGTTTCTATGGGCAGTATGATGCTTTCTGCCCACTGCAAAATGTAGGCTGCTTAATATCCTGTGACAATGTAAGTAATTCACATCCATGTATTGCTCTTTTATTTTATGAACTCATGTACCTGCCATACTATAGGGAGTCAGACCATTGGCACAAGTAAGCCAAAATCATGGATAGACTTGTGGTGGTTCTTCAGGATATCTTTCACAGCTCTGCTGGAATCTGAAATTTACTCTTTAACTGGAAAGGCCAGAAATAAGTCACATGAATTTCTGCACCCAAGATAGTGTTGCAAATCTGTGGCTTATTTTGTGTGTCTGCTTTAACACTTTCTTGGCATCAGTCCTGCAAGAGCTGGGATGCCAGTCAGTCTTGCAGACTCCTGTTTTAGACTAGCACAATACTACTGTATATCCCTCCCTTGCTTCTGCATCATGGCTCTGGTGAGAAAGGTTGAAACCTGCCTCTCCCACATACAAACACATACATGTGCACATATACATGTGCTTCACAGTAGTAGGGTGACAGAATTTGTCTTTTGACGAACCACAAAAAGGCAGGAACTAAACTCTAGTGTTAATGGGTTGTATATGCCTTTATTTCCATATTAACACTACACAACAGATATATGTTGAATGAAGGAAAGTGAGATGTTTTTCTAATGTGGAACAATATTTAAAACTTGGTGTATTTTCTTGAAATCATCCATTTGGCTGAAGACTTGCATTTAAAATCTATGTGGTCTCTTAGAACTGGCTGCTTCAGGTTGGGTCTGTAGCCATCCACTTTCATGCTCTTTTAGGTGAAGATGGGTTCTGTAACTATGCACTGGCTAAATGTTGATATATGCAAACATTGGTATAATATGTCACTGTGTAGTAGTATGGTTTTGATAGAATGAGAAAGCAGGAAATATATGCTGTCATGATATAGACCACTGGTTCTTAACCTTGGGTTACTCAGGAGTTTTGGACTGCAACTCCCAGAAGCCTTCACCACCAGCTGTCCTGACTGGGGTTTCTGGGAGTTGCAGTTCAAAAGCATCCGAGTAACAAAGGTTAAGAACCACAAATATAGACTAGAATCATAAAGACTTGGGTTGTGAAACCAAGAGATATATTTTCTCCCAGCAGTACTACTCCCCAAAATTCTAACAGGAAAGTGCATCTGAAATGGAGGGAATTTGTAAAAGTACTTTGTGATCTGGCATAAAGTTCAGGTGTTCAAAGGGAACATGAAAAAAATCTCATAAAAAAAGCCACACTGAAAATCCAAAAACAAGAGTAGGGCCAGTAAAATATGAAAAATATGTGAGCTTTTGAGTATAGCAGGATTCTTCATTGGGACATTACAGAGCTTGCAGGGTAGGGAGGAAAACAGAAAAAACAAACAACAACAAAAAGAACAGAAAAACTTCATGTAGTCCTTGTATACAATCCAAATAACAAACCTATCATGTACTCTTGTCTTAGAAAAATGCAGAAATCCCCACTAACAAAGTGCCACTAAGCCATATGCAAGGGCCAGCTTTACCTCAGCAAGTGTAATTCTCCAATGCAAGCAAAACTGGTTTGTATTAATTTGCTGTTAAGATGGGAACAATGATTAACCAGGTTATTGTCTTATAGGTTTGGTTCAATATTCAACAGTATGATTCCCCACTAAGAATAAACTTCGATGTCAGCAAACCTAAATTGTGGAAACCTTTTTTTTCAAGAAGTTTACCATTTCCTGGTCTCTCCAGTGTACAGGTATTAGATATTTCATTCAAACAACTTTGTAGCACAGAGAAAATATAGGAAGTCTTTCATCTTTTTAAAATTGTATTGACTTCTGTAAGGGAGACAATAGGGGGCAGGTTCTTGAAATAACTGAAGGAAAAAGTAAAATTAATTTAGGAAATGTATAGATATGCTTCATTTGTTGTTAAGTGGTATATGCTCTCCATTGAACAAGTTACTTGTTAGGTATCCATTCTACCATTTATTTGTGATACAAGGTTTCTGTGCTTCAAATATTATTTCTGACATATTATAGTACGTTGATGCTGAAGCAGACTGTTAAATAGTTATGGACAGCTTAATATATTAGTAGAAGAATAATATGGGTAACAGTCACAAAGTTTTGCATTCTTCATGCCAAGGAAATGAGTCAAAATAATTAAATTTTAATCCACAAGGCAGAAATGTGAAAATGATTTACAGCTGCCCAGCACACAGATACTTGAGTCTAGATTTGTGGCATGTCCACCAGCATGATGTTGCAGCAAGGTGATAAGACTGTATGTTACAGCACGATGGGTCTTACTTCTTAGGCAGCCAAGATAAAACTTATACTTAGCATGGATATATTGCTTGGTTGCTTAATTAACTGAGTTACAGATGCTATCGCCATACATTTATTATGGCTTGCCAGCATGTTCCTTTGTTTAATCAGGGATGTTAAGACAAAAGATAAGAGTTCTTACAGGTTTGTCTCAAATGGTTTCTGTCCCTACTCATGCTGCAGGGCACACTTTAGACCTGGTTTTCTGCACTTGTAGATATTGGTGATCTGGGTGTGGAGTTAAAACAAGTTACTCTGAGTGGTCATCTGTGAATTCATACTAATGGGTTAATCTCCGCCTGAGCAGAGCATTCTCGGAAGCTTCTATAGCTTTAAGCACTTGGTGCCAGGACCTCCCCTACACCGGCTATATAACTTCGCCCCCAGCACCTAGTGCCTCAGTTCAAAGGAACCGACCACCACTGCCCAGCTTGCAATGGCACATTTGACGGACAGAGGGGAGGAGGGCAGGGAGTGTGAATTCACAGATGACCACTCAAAGAACCAGAGTTACAGGTAACTTCTTTTTCTCCTTCGTGGTCTCTGTGAGTGCACACTAATGGGTGACTGGCAAGCTGACTAACCAGGAGGAGAGACAGCATGAAAATGCAGAAGCCAGGACAGCTCGACCTACTGCAGCCTGAGTGTTCGGACGGACATCCAGGAGGTAGTGCGAGATGAAGGTAGACGGAATGGCGCATGTGGCAGCACGGCAGACATCCACGATGCCCACTCCATGGAGAAAGGGCATTGAGCATGCTACAGATCTAGTAGAGTGAGCTCTCACTGATTTTGGAAGAGGAGTCTCTGCCAAGTTATAGGCAAGATGGATGGCCTGGATTATTCATCTAGAGATGTTCTGAGAGGAAGCTGGTGCTTTGAAGGAGGAGCCAGCAAAGATGACATAGAGATGTTGTGAGGCACGAAAAGTGGTCATGTAGCGCACATAATATGACAGAGCACACTTCACATGCAGGGCTGTGTCAGGAAGGACAGTTGGCTGGTTTAAATGGAAGGCAGAAGATACCTTAGGCAAGAAGGTAAGGTCTGGCCGTAAGGTTACTTTGCAGAAAGGAGGTTTTGCTCTTAGCCAGTCCTCCAGCCCTATGAGCTGAGGTTCTCGCCAGGAGAAAGGCAGTCTTGAGGGTTAGCAAGCAGAGTGATGCTGGTGCCGAGGGCTTGAAGGGAGGCCTCATAAGCCGCTGAAGTACTAATTAAAGAGACCACTGAGGTGTTAGTGGTCTTATAGGCAGGGCACATATTTTCCAGGCCTTGGAGAAATAGCTTGCAAGTAGAATGGGCCAGTCCCAGGTGAAACAGGTATAGGAGAAACTGAAGAAGTGTGTCCAGAGACGTTGGCCTAGTAGGCGAATGTAGTCTTGATGCAAAGTGACGGAACGCCTACCAATTATAGGAGTAGGTCAAGGTGGTAGAAGGTTTGAGAGCATGATTGAGCATGTCTGTTACAGCCCGGAAAGTCTGCAAGCCATCAAGTGGAGGGACTTGAGGTCCGGATGAAATACCTAATATCTGTCTCGAGACAGTAGATGAGGGACCAGCTGCAGCCTGATGTATTCCGCGGCCCTTGAGAGCAGGATCAAGAGCCATGGCTGGCGAGGCAACCAAGCATGATGTTCACACTCTCATGTCAGACTCAAATGACAGTCTTTTGAAGAAGGGGGAAATGTGGAAACATGTAGAGGAGGCCCTGTGACCAATTCATCAGGGAGGCGTTGCCTAGGGAGTTGTGGCTGATGCTGTCCCAGGAGGAGAACATTGCCCACTTCTTGTTCATCCAGGATGCAATAATGTCTATGTCTGGAGTCCCCCAACAATGACAGCAGCAGCGAAAGATGGCATTGGCAAGAGTCCACTCGTGAGAACAGAACTGTAGTCTGCTGAGATGGTCTGCTACAGAATTGTTCTTGCCTGTCAAATGTACAGACACTGGATAAAATGTGGCAAGTGTAACACCATTCCGGAAGGTCGCTGGTGTGAAAGAGAAGGCGTAATGAATGAGTGCTGCCTTGCTTGTTTATATAATAAACTGCAGTGGCATCGTCTGATGCGACCTGGACCATCTGACCAAGGAGTAGGGGTTTGAAGGGCTGAAAGGCCTTGGTGATTGCCAGGAGGTCCAGCATATTGATATGCAGGCCAGCTTCTATCATGGACCAGCGGCCATGGACAGCATGGTGTGTAGACAAGCACCCCCAGCGTGACAGGCTGGTATCCACAGTTAACTGAACCATTGGGATCAAGAGACCAAAAGGTCTCCCTAGCCATAGGTTGGGGGGGGGATTTCCACCAGTTCAGTTGTGCAGCAAGCTCCAGAGTCACCTGGAGCAATTGGATGGGTGGTTGCAAAATGTCTGAAAGAGTGAGAGAAACCAGGCTTGAAGGCAGCGCATCCTCAGTCAAGCATGCTGTACCACAGCTGTGGTAGATGCCATCCGCCCCAGAAGTCGCTGGACCTGTAGGGCAGGGACCAAGCACTTGAAGATAAGGAGCATAACCAACCATGCATTTTCCCAATCTTGTTGTCAGGAAAAAAAGCCTGCTTCAAGAAAACATCCAAAGTTGCATTAATATAATTTACACATTGTGTAGGCTGCAAAGTCGACTTCTCTAAGTTGACTTTTAGTCCTAACGCTGACAAAAGAGACAGTGTGTTTACAAGGTTGTGACTTGGACTCAGCGACCAGGAGCCAGAAATCCAAATATGGCTAAACAGTGATTCCTCCTACTGAAAACCTGAGAAAGCATTGGTGGTCTGACCGGATGCTAGGATAAAAATGAGCATCTTACAGTTCAATCATGGTAAACCAACTCCCTGGACGTAACATGTGAATAACAGAGTTCAAGGAAGCCATACGGAATCTTTGTGGAGTAATAAAAGAATTCAGGCCTCCAAGATCAAGGATGGGTCAGAGGCCTCCATCCTTTTGGGGGATGGTGCAAAGGAACAATAGCATCGTCCCCTAACAAGACCTGAATTTCATCTTCCAAATGGGGTGGCCTTAACGTGGCCTGTGACAGGGGGTATATCGAATTCAGTGGCATAGCTGGTAGCTATGATAGAGAGTACTGAAGTGTTAGACGTGAAGGAACACCAATTTGGAAAGACAAGGGGTCAAACAGACTGATTGGTCAATGACAGAGAAATCAGGTGCAGCAAAGAGACTGCTCAGTTTTGCGGTCCTGCCTGCGATTTTGTTGGTCAGGGCGCTGCCTGCCCACATGTCTAGGGGGTGGTGGTTGGTAACTTTGGGGTTGGGGCCTTTGATGTTCCTGGGATGCCCTAGGCTGGTAAGAACACCTCCAGGTACTCGAGGTTGTTGTGCTGCAAATGACCATGCTGTCTTCTGGAGCTTGAGCAGTTTATCAAGAATAATGTCAGTCAGCCCTACACCATCAAACGGCAGGTCCTCGATCCACCAGTTGTTTGGATGCTGGTTTCAAGGCATGCCGAGCAGCAATGTGCTCATGACGTGCAAGCCCCATTTCCTCCTGGTGATATGAGAGGCCCTGGCTATAAAGGTGTACAGGAGCTACCAGCAGAAGGTCAGTGCCAAATTCCATAAGCGGTAATGATAAGCACCCATGGAATGGAGTAATTGGCTACATGGCGGCCAGAGAATAAAAACGCCAACCAAAGATATCCTTATTTGTGTTCTCTGTATCAGTTGGGAATATGAAGAACAACCTTCTAACGGTAAAGGAGAGTGACTATCTGTGGCCACTCATATGGGTGTAGGAAGATTGGTTGGAAAATCTTCCTCCCCCTCTGACTCTTGTGAGTCCCAACCTGAATAAGGTAAGTCCTTCTGACGATCAGGGGATAAGTATTAGTGTGAACCTGACCAAGATCAGTCTCAAGAACAGCTGCCGGGACAAAGAAGGCTGAATTGGGTTAACAGAGGGTTCGGTTGAACCTGGGGACACTTTGCTGCCGGATCCGAGTTTGAGGGAACATTATTCCTTTGAGGCGTAGGTGGGGGCACAAAGCGTTCCTCGGCCTGTGGCTCAGAACAGCGCTAGGTAGAGTGGGGAGGCGGTGGTGGCAGAAAGGGTGGCAGATAAGACTCATAGCTCCTATACCAAAATAAGGCACTGGTCCTGCTTGAACTTGTCACTGTGATAGGACCCTATTGAGGAGCAGGAAAAATACTTGGGTCTGCTTGACAGCCACAGGATTCCTGTGATTGGGTCAACTCCTATGAGTCCTTTTCCTATGAGCCTACGCAGGCACTGGCAGCTGAGGTGAGACTGCAGGCTGCTGTGTGAACGAGCCCATTGATAAATGAGGGCTTTTTCGTGCCAATTTATCAAACTCCAAAGAGGTGTTACTCCAGTCAGGAATATCACTGATAGGTGGGAGCTGCAGGGGGCCCTTTCCCCAAAGGCAAAGCCAAGGCTTACTGTATGTTGCTGGGATATCTTCAGCCTCGGCACCCAGCTCTCTCCAGACTTAGCAGCTGTGAGAACGAGTCCATTGATGAAGGAGGGCTGTTCAGCGCCAAATTACCAACCTCTAAAGAGGTTTTTACCCCAGTCAGGAATATCACTGACAGGTGGGGAAGGCATCAGAAACTGCAGGGGCCCCTTTCTTCTCCCAAGAGCAAAGCTAGGGCTACCCTATATTGCTGGGATATCTCCAGCTTCGGTGCCCAGCTCTCTGCAGACTTAGCTCAGATGTTGTCCTCTTCTTCTTTGACACAAAGAGGAAGATTGCAAAGAAGTTTATAGTGCCGCTGTTGCTCTTGAGCCTGGGGGTAGCCTTGTTACGAAGGTAAAAGAGACTTTTTTTAAAAAGAGAAAAGCCCTGAGGGCTCCAAAGCCAGCTTTGTAAAGCTCTTACAAAGAATACACAACACCAGCTGGTGCTCTTCCCCCAGGCAGAAGAAACAACTTGTTACTGAAGAAAGAACAAGGAAGGTCAAAGAAAAGGAAAGATAAGGAATAGAATTGTTTTTCACTTGTGAAGTTCCTAATGAAGTTGCTGCTGCAGCTGGCGGTTGAAAAAAGAACTGAGGCACTAGGTGCCAGGGGCGGAGTTATCTAGCCGGTGTAGGGGAGGTCCTGGCACCAAGTGCTTAAAGCTATAGAAGCTTCCGAGACTGCTCTGCTCAGGCACAGATTAAGGTAAGTCCATTAGTGTGCATTCACAGAGACCACGAAGGAGAACTCTCTGTTGTCATGGACAAATCATCATCTGATAGGGTTTAAACTTACTGGAACTTGGAGTCTCTGCAGGTGTGGAGGACTAATTAAGATGGTCCACCCCAGGAGGCTGATGGATCCAAATGGTTTCCTGTTGTCTCAACAGGTGATTCTGCTGAAGCTCTGGTTGACCTCTGGAATGGGGAAATGAACAAGGTGGTTGACACAATCTCTCCTAAGCGTCTCCTCCCATGTGGCAGAGCTAAACTAGTGCCCTGGTTTAATGGGGAGCTGGTGGTGATGAAAAAATGGGATAGAGGCTAGGGTTACAATGGCAGAGTGAATCCAAACAAACACAGGCTAGAGCACACTGGAAGGCCTATTCCATGGTAGTGATGGCAGCGAAGAAGTCATTCTATGCTGCCACCACTGCATTTGCACAAAGTTGCCCAGCGGAGCTCTTCTGTGTGGTCAAGGGCCTCTTACATCACAGCCCACAGGAAGATAGTGTTGACTACTGGGTGTGTGTGTGTGTTTAGTCGTTTAGTCGTGTCCGACTCTTCGTGACCCCATGGACCAGAGCACGCCAGGCCCTCCTGTCTTCTACTGCCTCCCGGAGTTGTGTCAGGTTCATGTTGGTTGCTTCGCAGACACTGTCCAGCCATCTCATCCTCGGTCGTCCCCTTCTCCTCTTGCCATCACACCTTCCTAACATCAAGGTTTTTTCCAAGGACTCTTTTCTTCTCATGAGATGGCCAAAGTATTGGAGCCTCAGCTTCAGGATCTGTCCTTCAAGTGAGCATTCAGGGTTGATTTCCTTTAGAACTGATAGGTTTGTTCTCCTTGCAGTCCAGGGGATTCTCAAGAGCCTCCTCCAGCACCACAATTCAAAGGCATCAATTCTTCGGCGGTCTGCTTTCTTTATGGTCCAGCTCTCACTTCCATACATCATGACAGGAAAAACCATAGCTTTGACTATTCGGACTTTTGTTGGCAAGGTGATGTCTCTGCTTTTCAAGATGCTGTCAAGATTTGTCATCGCTTTCCTCCCAAGAAGAAGGCGCCTTTTAATTTCAGGGCTGCTGTCTCCATCTGCAGTGATCATGGAGCCCAGGAAGATAAAATTTGACACTGCCTCCATATCTTCCCCTTCTATTTCCCAGGAGGTGATGGGACCAGTGGCCATGATCTTAGTTTTTTTGATATTGAGTTTCAGACCGTTTTTTGCACTCTCCTCTTTCACTCTCATTACAAGGTTCTTTAATTCCTCCTCACTTTCTGCCATCAGAGTGGTGTCATCTGCATATCGGAGGTTGTTGATATTTCTTCCGGCAATCTTAATTCCGGCTTGGGTTTCTTCCAGTCCAGCCTTCCGCATGATGTATTCTGCATAAAAGTTAAATAAGCTGGGGGACAATATACAGCCTTGCCGTACTCCTTTCCCAATTTTGAACCACTCAGTTGTTCCATGACCAGTTCTAACTGTTGCTTCCTGTCCCACATATAGGTTTCTCAGGAGACAGATAAAGTGGTCAGGCACTCCCATTTCTTTAAGAACTTGCCATAGTTTGCTGTGGTCCACACAGTCAAAGGCTTTCGCATAGTCAATGAAGCAGAAGTAGATATTTTTCTGGAACTCTCTGGCTTTCTCCATAATCCAGCGCAAGTTAGCAATTTGGTCTCGAGTTCCTCTGCCTCTTCGGAATCCAGCTTGTACTTCTGGGAGTTCTCGGTCCACATACTGCTGAAGCCTACCTTGTAGGATTTTGAGCATAACCTTGCTAGCGTGCGAAATGAGTGCAATTGTACGGTAGTTGGAGCATTCTTTGGCACTGCCTTTCTTTGGGATTGGGATGTAGACTGATCTTTTCCAATCCTCTGGCCACTGTTGAGTTTTCCAAACTTGCTGGCATATTGAATGTAGCACCTTAACAGCATCATCTTTCAAGATTTTAAATAGTTCAACTGGAATGCCATCACCTCCACTGGCCTTGTTGTTAGCCAGGCTTTCTAAGGCCCACTTGACTTCGCTCTCCAGGATGTCTGGCTCAAGGTCAGCAACTACATTGTCTGGGTTGTCCGGGATATCCAAATCTTTCTCATATAATTCCTCTGTGTATTCTTGCCACCTCTTCTTGACGTCTTCTGCTTCTGTTAGGTCCCTCCCATTTTTGTCTTTTATCATGTTCATCTTTGTGCAAAATGTTCCACTAATATCTCCAATTTTCCTGAACAGATCTCTGGTCTTTCCTTTTCTGTTATCTTCCTCTATCTCTTTGCATTGTTCATTTAAGAAGGCCCTCTTGTCTCTCCTTGCTATTCTTTGGAAGTCTGCATTCAATTTTCTGTAACTTTCCCTATCTCCCTCGCATTTTGCTTCCCTTCTCCTCTCTGCTATTTCTAAGGCCTCGTTGGACAGCCACTTTGCTTTCTTGCATTTCCTTTTCTTTGGGATGGCTTTCGTTGCTGCCTCCTGGACAATGTTACGAGCCTCTATCCAAAGTTCTTCAGGCACTCTGTCCACCAAATCTAGTTCCTTAAATCTGTTCTTTACTTCCACTGTGTATTCATAAGGGATTTGGTTTAGATTATACCTGAGTGGCCCAGTGGTTTTTCCTAATCTCTTCAGTCTAAGCTTGAATTTTGCTATGAGAAGCTGATGATCAGAACCGCAATCAGCTCCAGGTCTTGTTTTTGCTGACTGTATAGAGCTTCTCCATCTTTGGCTGCAGAGAATATAATCAATCTGATTTCGATATTGCCCATCTGGTGATTTCCATGTATAGAGTCGCCTCTTGTGTTGTTGGAAAAGAGTGTTTGTGATGACCAGCTTATTCTCTTGACAAAACTCTATTAGCCTTTGTCCTGCTTCGTTCTGAACTCCAAGGCCAAACTTCCCTGTTGTTCCTTTTATCTCTTGGCTCCCTACTTTAGCATTCCAGTCCCCTAGAATGAGAAGAACATCTTTCTTTGGTGTCAGTTCTAGAAGGTGTTGTAAATCTTCATAGAATTGTTCAATTTCAGTCTCCTCAGCAATGCTGGTTGGTGCATAAACTTGGATTATTGTGATGTTGAATGGTCTGCCTTGGATTCGTATTGACATCATTCTATCATTTTTGAGATTGTATCCCATTACAGCTTTTCCCACTCTTTTGTTGACTATGAGGGCTACTCCATTCCTTCTACGGGATTCTTGCCCACAATAGTAGATATGATAATCATCTGAGCTGAATTCGCCCATTCCTGTCCATTTTAGTTCACTGATGCCCAGGATGTCGATGTTTATTCTTGCCATCTCCTGTTTGACCACCTCCAGCTTCCCAACGTTCATAGATCTTACATTCCAGGTTCCTATGCAGTATTTTTCTTTGCAGCATTGGATTTTCCTTTCACTTCCAGGCACGTCCACAGCTGAGCGTCCTTTCGGCTTTGGCCCAACCACTTCATTAGCTCTGGAGCTACTTGTACTTGTCCTCCACTCTTCCTCAGTAGCATGTTGGACGCCTTCCGACCTGAGGGGCCCATCTTCCAGCGTCATATCTTTTAGCCTTTTGTTTCTGATCATGGGGCGTTCTTGGCAAAGATACTGGAGTGGCTTGCCATTTCCTACTCCAGGTGGATTGCGTTTAGTCGGAACTCTCCACTATGTCCTGTCCGTCTTGGGTGTCCCTGCACGGCATAGCCCATAGCTTCTCTGAGTTACTCAAGCCCCTTCGCCACGACAAGGCAGCAATCCATGAAGGAGTGACTACTGGGTAGCTCTGAAAAATCTGCACAGCACTTTGCAGGAAAAAATGTTCTTTTCCACTCAAATGCTATAATTAATACAATTTCTATAGATGTAACTATGGCTCCTGCTTGTCCAGTGTTGATGGATAAGTTTCAGTTTTTCCAACATGATGTGGACAGGATCCTTGGACTGGTGAAGGCTACCACTTGTGTCCTGGACCCTTGCCCTTCCTGGCTTATAAAACTGCCAGAGAGGAACTGGCTGAGTGGGTCCCAGGGGTAGTGAATGCCTCCTTGCAGCAGGGGAGGATCCCAGCAAGCTTAAAGGAAGCAGTAATAAGATCATTACTGAAAAAGCCCTCTTTGGGCCCCACAATACTGGATAATTACCAACCAGGCTCTAATATCCCATTCTTGGGCAAGGTGCTGGAGCAGAATTTGGCTTTTCAGCTCCAGGGGTTCCTGTATGAGATCGATTATCTAGATCCATCAGTCTGGCTTCAGGCCTCATTGTGGGACAGAATCTGCTTTGGTTGCTTTGGTGGACAACCTATGCTGGGAACTGGAGAGATGGAGTATGTCCCTGTTGATTCTGCTGGACATCTCAGCGGCTTTCAATACCATCAACCATGGCATCCTTCTGGGCCATCTCTCTTGGATGGGACTTGGAGGCATTGTATTGGATCTGGTCCTTCCTGGGGGGGGGAGAACTCAGTGGGTGGTGCTGGGGGACTACTGGGGGACCCTGTTCAACACCTCAGGGATCTGTTTTGTCCCCTATGCTATTTAACATTTACATGAAACCGGTGGGATATATTGTCTGGAGTTTTGGGGTTCGATGTCACCAGTATGTTGATGGCACCCAATTCTATCTCTCCTTTCCATCTAAATCCAAGGAAGCTGTTTTGGTTCAGTGTCTGATGTCAATAATGAACTGGATCAGGGCGAATAAAGTGAAACTTAATCCAGATAAAATGGAGGTGCTCCTGGTCAGTTGAAAAGCAGATCAAGGAAAAAAATAGGGTTGCACCCTGTGCTGAATGAAGTTAGGCTCCCTCTGAAAACACGGTTGTGCAGCTTGGGGGTGTTCCTGGATTCATCTCTGAGCCTAGATGCCCAGGTTTGGGCAGTGGCTAGGAGTGCCTTTGCACAATTAAAACTAGTGAGCTGGCTGCACCTGTTTCTTGAGAGGGCTGGTTTGGCCACAGTGACACATCCTCTAGTTACATCTCGACTGGATTACTATGTGGGGCCTTTGGAAAGTGTCCGGAAATGTCAACGGCTCCAACATGCAATAGCCAGAGCGCTGACTGGGACTGGTTACAGAGATCATGTGACAACTCCCCACCCCACCCCAGTTACAGTAACTCCACTGGCTGTCAATCCATTTCTGGGCGCCATTCAAAGTGCTGCTCTTAAGCTATAAAGCCCTAAACAGCTTGAATCCAAGCTATCTAAAAGACTGCATCTCCCTCTATGAGCCTTTGCAAGCATTAAGATCATCAAGGGTAGGCCTCTCTCTTGATCCCACCACCTTCACAGGTGTGCTTGGTGAGGACACGGGAGAGAGCCTTCTCTGTTGCTGCTCCCAGACTCTGCAACTCCCTCTCATGGAAAGCTAGGCTGCCCCCATTATTGCTGTCCTTCCTCAATTAACTTGTGGTCTGAGAGGTTTTTTTTAATGAATGGTTGTGCTCTCTTGTTTTAAATGTGTTTTGGTATTGATTTCATTACTGCTTTTAATGTAATACTTGTTTAATTTGTTGTTGTTTTGAAATATTTGTATACCCACTGTTTCTAGCTTCTACATACTGTCTTTTTAATAATAAGCTGCCTTGGGTTATTTGTAAGGAGAAAGGTGGGATAAACATATATTTTTAAAAAACTAAAATAAATAAATTATAGCTAGGAGTTTTCATGTAAAACAACAGGAGAAAAACAAAACTATTGTGACATCTGAAAGACTAACAGATTTATTTCAGTGTGAGCTTTTGTGATTTAGTATCCATTCATTAAACACTTGGAGCATAATAGTTCATATAGAGTACTGTATTTTTCAGTATATAAGAGACCACTTTTTCCTAAAATAGTTAGAGTAAACATTGAGGATCATCCTGTACATGGAAGCTGAACCTATGTGCCACAGCTGGCACACAGAGCCCTCCCTGTAAGCACACGAGCCATGCCAATGCTGCTGCCCATGCCAGCCTGGTGCAGAGCACTTGCTGCCTGGGTTCAGCTCAAGCTCACATCGCCACCTTGTCCCCCACCTGAAGGGAGCCTGCAAGTGGCACTGGAGGCAGTGATCAGGCAGTGACAGCAGCAGGAGGAGGAGGCAAAGGAGGAGCTGCACCTGGCCACCCCTCAGTGTGAAATCGCTGCTGCCCATTGAGTGCCTACGGTGCCACAGGAGAGTGAGTGAGCAGGGCAGAGAGCAGCGGAGCACAGGGTGAAGGGCTATATTTGGGGAGGGGGGGAAAGGCGTCCCCTGGCCACCCTCCAGAGGACTTGCCAGCCCGGAGGGTGCTCAGGCATTTGGGCTCAAATGGGTTAAAATGGGTGTGTGTGTTATACATATGTGTCATATTAATGGAAAAATATGGTATATGGTAGAGAAGTGGGAAGCAAATTAGATGGAGAAGAGATGTCACAATTAGCTGATTTTTAAAGCTATTAATAGGATGTCTGTTTAATCAATATTTCAGCTGTTCATTAGCAGTGTAAATAATACTGTTTCACTGTAGACATTCATCATCAGTGTATCTGTCTCCCTTTTTTCCATTTTAGCTGTTTGTGGGAAGCTTCTGCCCAAGGCCATTAGCTCTTACCTGTTTCAGTGAGAGCAAACTCTCCTGGCAGAGAGCGACAGCTGCCAGTGGGTGGGGTGACACCTCAGTCTGCCTTTTCCCTTAGAGTTAGTTCATAAGTTCAAAGACTTTCTCTGGCCAATCCTAGTGACGATTAGGTAACTAGTATCCTATCTGAATTCTCACATTTTGTGGAATCGTGCTATGTTAATAAAAGAGTTCTCAAGGCGTCTTCTTGAGGCTCTGCTGGCTTGGCCATCTGTGGTTGACTCTGTAATTTCTCTGAAGGCTAATTGCCTTCTCTTTGTTCCGTGATCACCTACATCATTAGCCTTCCTTTTGGTTCTGTGATCACCTATACCTGTTCCCTATCCTACTCCCATGAACTGTTTATATAAACCACATGCTTAAGAAAGTGGACTGTAATCAACAAAAGCTCACATTGAAATAAGTAATTAGCATCCTGTTCCTTTTTGCTGAGTGTAGCAGCTCCACAGGCTGATGCAAGCTGGAGATTGCCCAGTTGCTTTAAACAAGCCTTTCGCTTCCTCCTTGCATGAGCAGTTACACAACGGACTGTTCTGCAGTGTATTCCCTGCAGTAGGATACTACCCTTAGTTTTTAACATGTCACAGTTCTTTGGGGTTTTCTTCTGTTTATACATATTTTAGCAAGGAGGCTTTCTACAGCTTTTGGAATGTGCTCACTATTAGTGTTTCGGAAGGTGATGCTTTAAATTTTAATGCATTAGATTCTATCATTATAATTGAAATCTGGAGAGACATATATCTGAGTGAATGAATACAAAACACCTTAGATCGCAGAGACTGCCTCTGAAGCATAAATGCAAGACTGGCAAATTTTCTTTCCGATCCAGCAGTACCTAGGTATTCCCATTGTGCTCTGGTTAGTTATCTGTCTAAAAAACAAAACCCCAATGTTAGAAGAATGCACCAATATTATGAAGCTGGTCCTGGAGATAATTTCAACACATTTGCTTATTTAACTTTGAACCACAGTATTTTAATAAATGAAACAAACGCCTGCTGTAAAAAATAAGTTTTGCACAATTTTTGACATTAGGTATGAAATACAAATAGGATGATCCTTCAAATCCTGAAAAAATGTAGAGTGGTATTTTAAATTATATAATATCCATATTCTATTAAGCTTCCATTGAGTGGGAAATATTGTAGCACATCAACACAACAGTAGTGTCTCTGGCACTGGCACTGCCATTATACAAGTGGTTACTTTCATGAAGAAAGCTTGCCCTTTGCACAACAGCAATGCTTGCACAAGCAGTGTGATTCATCTTACTAGGTGGTGGTGGTGGCTTTCTGCTCATCTCAGTAGAATACTGGCAAATGGTTGTTGTGGGTTTTTTGGGCTCTTTGGCCATGTTCTGAAGGTTGTTCTTCCTAACGTTTCACCAGTCTCTGTGGCCGGCATCTTCAAAGGACAGCACTCTGTGCTCTGCTGTAGTTGGCCTGGGAGTGCAGTATTTATGTGAGATAGGCTTTTGTCTTTTTCTGTAGATGTGTGATTAGTATGTCTTGTTGTGGGTGTATTGTGCTAAGGAGAAGAGATTATCTGTCACTGTGGTTGATGGGTGTAATTACCTGGTCTTTTGTGTGTAGTGATCCCCTGTCCTTGTGGCTGGGTAGAGTTCGTTGACCTTTTGCATGCTGTATTTTTGAGAGCTGGGAGCCAAGTTTTGTTGAGTTTCAAACTTTCCTCTTTTTTGTTGAAGTTCTGCTGGTGCTTGTGGATTTCAATGGCTTCCCTGTGCAGTCTGACGTAATGATTGCTGGTGTTGTCCAGTATTGCAGTATTTTGAAATAGAATTTCATGTCCAGTTTCTTTTAGGGCATGTTCAGCTACTGCAGATTTTTCTGGTTGTTTCTATTTAGGTGAGATTACATATTTCATATTTCATGCTTCCTAAATACCAAATTTCAATTTGTTTCATGTTTTGTTAGCCTGAAGAACTATTCTATCAACCTGCAAACAAGGCAGCTGCGTTAGAACTACAGAGCAGGTAAGATGGTCTAATGTATTTTGCAACTGCATTAACAATGATTTATATCTTATTACAGTTGCCTAATGAATATTAAACTGTTTTGGTAATGAATTTCTTTGATTTTTTGCTTTCCCCAGTTCAGTTTTCTAAAGTTTGCAACTTAAAGGAATTGGGAAAATTATATGGACTTTAACTAGCTTACCCTGTGCTATACTTTCTAATGTACGTGTCTTTTTTAGCACCCTGGCTTAATTCTCACAAATAGCAGATGACACCATAAACCACAGTTTGGGCTAATATTTACATGGCAAATGACATTTAAAACAACTGAGTGTTCTTCTGTGTTAACAAAAATCTGCAAGGAGAAAACTATTCTGCCTGAAGACTAGTCTGATCTCCATTGCTCTTGCCTAAACAAAACAGATTTTATTAGGCAGATGTCGATCTCACAGTGGTCAACCAGTTATCTTTCAGATGTTCAATAAATCATGAAGCCAGAGTTGCACTGAAGAAACATTTCAAACACAGTTGTTTGAACTGTTCTTTTGTTTCAAATAGACTTGAGAAGATATTGAAAGAAAAGATCATGGAATGGCGGCCAAGACACCTGACTCGCTGGAACAGATACTGTACTTCCACACTTCGTCACTTCTTGCCTGTGTTGGAAAAAAATCATGGCAAAGGAGTGGAAGATGACCACCAAGCAGAGTTGCAAAAACAACTGGGAGATTACAGGGTACTGTCTCTAATTTCTGTCCCTGGGGAATAGGGAGGTCTCTGCAAAGTATATTTACAGTACTGAGTTAACAGTGGGGTTCCAGGCCCAACTCAAAAAGGATGTATATCTTATACTGTACATTATGACAACCTTCCCCAAAGAAGGGTAAGGTTCTGGGCAATCTGATCCACTTGCTTCAATCCATCTGCAATGGGAAACCTCTTTCAGTTGAATAAGCAACTCAGGTGGCTTCCTTATAGACTGTGTTGGAAAATTCGTATGTCTGCTGTGTCCTGCAAGTTAAATTTTACATGGCTGGCAGCAAAACACTGGGGGAGTGGGGGGGGGACAAGGCTTTCTGAGAGGAAGAGGAGAGGCAACATATCTGTTCCTTGACTTTCCTGCTTGTCTTCCTGTTTTAAGTGTTTTCTAGTTTCCAACAATAGCTACAAGGCCACATGCTCTCCAGCCTGTGAGAACTGAGCATGCTGTGAATTGCCTAGCCTCAAATGGTTTTTCACCACCTTTTGTTATTATAATTTCAGATTTGCATTTTTTTTTCTTCCTTGCAGGTATCAGGGTTTCCTATCCACAGGCCATTCTCCGAAGTTACATCTTTAATAGAGGCTGTATACAGCACTGGAGTTCACACTACTGATATTCCAAATGTAGAGTTTGCATTAGCAGTATATGTTCATGCTTACCCTAAAAATATTCTTTCAGTGTGGATTTATGTTGCTTCATTAGTTCGTAATAAATAGATGCATTTCTTCAATGTGTTCCACAGACCTGCATGGATAGTGACTGAATCATTACTGCTTTCATGTTTGAATTTAATAGTTCCATTTTATGCTGCAGTCCTGAAACATGGTGTATTTCTGAATATTAAATGTAGACTCCTTCTAATCACTTAATTCATAAATTGCAGTCTCTTTTCTTAGTACTTGGAACTTGATGAATTTACTCCAGAAAGACTGCATAGTATGTTAAGAAGTAACAACTGACTGGTAGTATGCAATGCTGGAAATCAAGGCAGCTCTGCCATTATGCGGAACAAAACAAGGTACTAAAGGACAAAGCTATTTTTACTGTACAGCATGGCTGACAAATCATAAGTTAGCCTGAAGTGCTGTATACTCTCTAGTCACTGCTATAGAAAGGAGGGTTCTGTTAGAAGAGATGTACATTCTGCTTCGCATTTCCAAAGCGCTTCTTCTTTAGTTTTGCTTATTAAATATCACTCAGGATTTCCATAACCTTCCTGTGAAAACCTTCCTGGCATACCTATCAGACTGTCTTTCAGATTGTTAATCCCCAATGATTTTATAGTAAGCATTTTTTTGCAAAGAAATACCCACACTTCACATCTTTGAGAGTGGTTTAAATTGAGATCTTGCAACATCCTTTGTGTTACTCATCCTTTTAGCCTCTCAAATTCCAGATATGTTCTGCTCCACTCTTGAGCATAAAAAACAAACCTGAAGAAAGATGGCTGGGACTTCTTTTCCAATATGGATGGTGGAGAGTGCTGTGCCTTCCAGTTCACAGTTAACCTGAAAGACACATATTTTCTAGATATTTGATTATTCTGTGGCTTCAAATTATAGATACCTAGGAAACGTGTTGGAAAACAGCCCCAACAATTGCTTTGTGTTTCAGTGAGAAGTGGTTAACTGATGAACAAAGGAGTCAGCTTCTGGGTTTTTCCTTTGCTTTGTTGTCTCTGAATGATAGTGAGTAGAAGAGGGTATCCTGTTGACCAGCGGTCCTCAATCTTTTTTGTGGGGTGGGCTCCATGCATGGGGGGCGGGGGCACCAGAGCATGCGTTATATTCCCGAGTGAGTGTGACATGCCCCCATGAGTGCAACACGCCTCCTGCATGAGGCTGAACCCCCCATATGAGCATAACATGTCCACCATTTGTGGAGGCAGGTGGGGGGGGCAGAGATCCATCTCCATGGCCCAGTTCTGGCAAGCCCATGGACTAGCACAGGGCTGCGCACCAGGGGTTGGGGACCTTTGCTGTAGACCATCTTGGAGTTGTCAACATTCAGCCTGCCATTTGCTATATAAAGTCTGCCATCCTTCTTTCCTGCTGGCAACACAGAATATCAGATTATTTTCTGATATTGGAGTTGTGGAGACAGAAGCACAATATCTCACATTCATAAACCAGAGGTTTGGGTTTTTTTTGGATAATTGAACTACACACATTCCAAAAGCAACTTCCCTAATGTAGAATTACCCAGTGCTAGAGGATCACAGAAGATGATTACATGATCTGTGTGACGGACAGGTCAGTAACAACTCCTGTCCATCACAATGGAACCCTGATTTAACAACCAATGGTTGAATAAGGAGGGGTGGAACTAAAGAAATATAAGAAGAATGGAAGGCAGTTAAAGATCAGTTGGGGATATGGGTTAGAGTTAGGGACTTCAGTTAGGGATATCAGTTGGATAAAAACATTCTTCATAAGCAAATATAAATGTTATCAAAGCACAATGTATTGAATGAATAAAATAAGACCATCCATGATTCACTTTACATGATTTAAACACATAAATATTGTTATATTGGATAACTGTGATTTAGGAGTGATTTTTGATAAGAGGAAGAAATCCTCTGGTGGCAGTGGAAAGGGTTGAAAAGTAAATACCCAAAAGTGAACCTGGGTGGCGTAGAAGAACAAACGGGAACTGGGTGTGTGTGACATGGTCAATGGGAGAGGGCACAGCTAAGAACAGCTAGGATGTGGCTGCAGTCCTTCTGTTCCAAAATATTTTAAAGGGCTGTTTTGGACTTTAATGACATGATGAAGCAAAAATGTGAGTGCAACACATCTAGCAAATAAACAGACACATCTTTTAAACCTCTCAGATAAACAAATGTTGCCATGCCTACTGTGCAGAATGGAGTTTTAAACTCTTGCTCTACAAACATGTTGTATGCATGTTTTCCAAAATATGTCCCCTCATCTTATGAAATAAAAAAAGAGGGAGACTGTGGGTTAGCAAAAACTCACTGGAAACCAAGGTCAAAATCATCTATACTATGTAAAAGAGAAACAGTGAAGGGGGGGAGGAAATCAACTCATTTAAAATGTGGTGGTGGTGAGTAGAGATGGGGACAAATACAAAAACGAATCATGGTTTTTGATGAATACTACTGATTCATCACATATTTGTTGCTCCTTATTCATCAGTTCTGGAGCCCCAATGAATAAAAAAAGATGAAAATTAACCCAGTTTTATTTGTCTATATTCATCAATTTGTCACCCCCTTTTTAGTCCAGACTATGAGAGACAAAGTCTCAGGATGTACAAAACAGAATCAAGTTCTTTATTTTGTATTCTTCAAATGGGTCATTAAAAAGCTCTGGCTCAACGTATTTCGGTGAAGCCTTCTTCAGGAGTGAGCTGCTTTATACTCTCTGCAACTTCTTTTGGTCTATACCAGATTGAAAATTAATTGAAAGTGTCTGAAAGTGCAAGCACTGAGAAAAGAGGCATTTGTATACAGCTGTACGTGGAGATGAAGGCGGTGAGATGTACAGCTCCTAAATAAGTGGTATGATAGGAAAAGAGGAAGATTTAATGTGAGTTGAATTGACTAAAACAAAGAAATCTGCAGATGTTAAGTTTGTAAGACCTGAACAAAACTTACTGGAAAAGACTGTATTGCTTGGGGGGGCAGTAGGAAGTGAGAACATAATATAAGATGCTATTAGTTTGCAAGATCTCAGCAGATGTTATGGCTAGGACATCTGGGAAGTCATTAACTCGTACACTGTCAAGGAAGTATTGAGGTGCGCTGAGCAAAGCAAAGAGTACAACTATCCTTCAAGGTTCTCTTAGAGAAGACCAGTTTCTTCCTTAAAGCTTATATTACATATGTACAGTCTTTACAAAATAGTCCAACAGCATATCCTCTAGCAAATCTCCAAACTCTCCATACAACATGTGTGTTCCTCTGTGCATATAGTACATATGACCAATCAGGTAACATTACCTCACCTCAGGTGATTTTATAGGCTTCTGCCTAGTCAACATGACTCAGATTTATGCACAGCTGTACAATATGGCTGATTAACAACTTCCTTTACACATTCAGTTACCAAGTAATTAATATAATGAAAATTTGGAAAAAAAAAACAAATTATGGATGGGTTTAAGCACCAAAGCTCTGCTAACACTGAATAAGACCATCCCTATCTACAAAGTAAAAAATAGTTTGTCAGGGTGTAGAATTTTATAGGCCTGAACCCATATATGTTTCATTAATGAGCTGCCATTATGTGCAGATGAGAGAAAAGCTGAATCATCCTAAGCTGATGCAATGAGGTGAAACCAGAAAGAGCCCAGGTGCAGAGATGAGGTCACCTGGAACCCGATTGGACTGGACAGAGACAAGATTATGTATAAATATGGACTGTGTCTGTAGAATGTTCTCTCCTTCTTATGTGATTTTCTGCCACGCATGCTGTCGTACTGTATGAAGACTTCTAGATGTGCTGTAGAGACCTGCCTGTATATAAGTGTACATATATGTAAATATAACTGTCAAAGAAGAGCTAGTAAAGTGTCTTCATTTACTCTGCGCCAGAAGCGTAAACAGAGGTCATGGGCCCAGAAATGTGCGCTGCGCAAGACAGACGGTGGTGAGTAAACGTGGGTGAAGTAAATAAATGAAGGAAGAGAGCAAAAGTGACAGTGGCAGTGAAGTAGAAGACTTGAGAGAAGACAGTTCGTCTGTTAGCCCAGGAGGGGAAAGGAAACAGAGAACTGCGAGAGAAGGCAGGATGGCATACAGCACGGGAGGCGTAGGAGGCTTGACCATAAATAGACTGAATGGTAAAAATTACAGGACATGGGCAGTCAAAGCAGAAATGTTATTACGAAGAGAGAGCCTGTGGTCTTATGTGAACCGTCCTCCAGCCCAGTTAACAGAAGAGCAAGAGGAAGAGCATGAGAGAGCTCTGAGTACTATTATTTTGTCCCTAGAAGATGAAGAATTAGTACATATACAAGGACTGAACACAGCCAAGGCAGTCTGGGACAGACTGAGAGGCATCTATCTGAGAGAAACAGCAGGCACAAAGATTTCCCTAACCAGGAGGCTTTATAAATGCCAAATGAGGTCTGGGGAAAGTGCCTCAAAGCACTTACATACCATGAAGGGACTGTTCAATGAACTGCAGTTAATGAACATTGTTTTCCCTGAGGAGCAGAAGGTTTACCTGATTTTGAGCAGTTTAAGTTCAGAATTTAGCTTGCTTATTACAAGTTTAGAAAGCCTTTCCGATACACAACTAACTCTTGAATATGTAACAAGCAGAATCTTGCAGGAGGAGGAACATTGGAAAGACAGATTCCAAGCTGCAGAAGAAAGCCACGTGGGAGCTGACCGGGAGAGACAGAGACGGAGTCCAGAAGGCAGCATGAAAAAAAGGACGCCGGCTACAGACAGAGAGCAGCGTGGGCGTGCCATGATGATCAAAGCCTGTTACCAGTGTGGGTCCAAAAAATCATTTGCAAAAAGATTGTTTGAGAGGAGAGACGTTTCCAAACAGAAAGGATTCCGAGGCAGCAGTTTGCAGGCGCTCTGCAGAGAGCAGCAGGAAGAGATCGGTCTCTCTTGTCAGCAGAAAAACAACAGATAACTTCAAGGACACTCACGCAGCTGAATGGCTAATTGACTCGGGGGCCGTAAATCATTTGACTAACAATGTAGAGATGTTTTGTTTTCTAGGAAAGACAGAGCTGAAGAATGTGACGCTGGCAAATGGACAAAAAGCAGACGTAACAGGAGAAGGGAGAGTGTTTCTCCCCAGTCTGAAGTTGGAGATAAGTAACGTGTTACTTACACCCACAATTGATTATAATATTCTAAGTGTGTCAGCACTCGATAAACAGGGGTTTTGTGTAATGTTTGAAAAAGGAAAATGTATAATTAAGAAAAATAACAAAGTAGTGGCCAGAGCGAAGCAGGAGAGCAATTTATACATATTAAAAGGCCAAACACACAGAGACACACACATGGTACACAGAAATGAACCCCAACATGACAATTGTATACACTTACTACATAGAAGACTGGGTCATGTAAACTTTAAGACAGTGCAAAAAATGGAAAATATGGCTAGAGATGTGAACATAAGAGACTGTAAGAATTACCTGGACTGTCAAATTTGTAAGCAAAGCAAAACACAAGTTGCCCCAAAAGGGAGACAGAGTACCAGAGAGACAAATAGAACATTTGAATCGGTACATGCTGATCTAATAGGGCCATTTCCACCTTCATTAGGAAAAGCAAGATTTGCATTGGTAATTGTGGATGATTATACACGATTTTTGTTTTGTTTCACACTGAAATCCAAAACAGAAGTTTTTCAAACATTTAAGAATTGGCTTAGATCAGTTGAGCGGCGCTTTGGCCACCAGGTGGCGCAATTGCAGACTGACCGAGGTACAGAGTTTACAAATACACAATACCAGAGGTGGTTAGAATCCACAGGAATCAGACATAGAAAAACAAGCCCTTATAGTCCATTTCAGAATGGAGTGGCGGAGCGAAGGAATGGGGTGCTCCAGAACATGAAAGATGCACTGCTGGCTGACGCAGGGTTGCATCATGTGCTTTGGGCCGAAGCTCTGAAAACTGCGAATTTTTTAATTAACAGAATTTGGTCATCCTCGATAGATCAAACCCCATATTATTTACTGTTTGGTAAGAAACCTTGTTTGAAGTATTTAAGAGTGTTTGGATGTACCACTTGGGTACATGTGCCAAAGCAACTCAGGAGAAAAGGTCAAGCGAAAACAAAGAAAATGAGGTTCCTGGGTTATGAGCCTAACTCAAAGGCATATAGATTTCTAGATGGTGATAGAAGCGTTGTAATTTCTAGGTCTGCCAGTTTCAATGAAGGGGAGAACTGGGACAAAGTACACGCAAATTCACAATTATACATTCCACTGAGTGAAAAAAGAAGAGGTCAGTTTAGACAGAAACACATGAGCAAGACACGAGGTCCTCTGCTGATGAAAATGGAGAAGATGAAGATGGAGAAGTTATTGAAGAACACGAAGAACACGAAAAAACACACGCTAGCGAGGTTAGTGAGACAGAGGCACAGACAGAAACACAAGGTCCCAGAAGGTCCCACAGGACAAACAAGGGTATACCACCCAAGAGGTTTGGAATGGGTGGTGTGAGAGTGTGTCATGTTTATATAGAACCAAAAATTACAAAGAAGTTTTAGAACTTCCTACTTTTGAAAAAAGAAAATGGTTAGGGACCATGGATGAGAAAATGGAATACATGAAGAAATGAAAGGTGTTCACAGATGCAAAGGTGCATACAGAACACACAGAGGTTACAGGTAACAAGTATGTGTTAAAATTAAAAGTTAAAAAATAATGTGTAAATGTGTTGGGATTATGCTGTGTTCAGGCATAAAAATTAGGAGGGGTGTCAGGGTATAGAATTTTATAGGCCTGAACCCACATATGTTTCATTAACGAGCTGCCATTATGTGCAGATGAGAGAAAAGCTGAATCATCCTAAGCTGATGCAATGAGGTGAAACCAGAAAGAGCCCAGGTGCAGAGATGAGGTCACCTGGAACCCGATTGGACTGGACAGAGACAAGATTATGTATAAATATGGACTGTGTCTGTAGAATGTTCTCTCCTTCTGATGTGATTTTCTGCCACGCATGCTGTCGGACTGTATGAAGACTTCTAGATGTGCTATAGAGACCTGCCTGTATTTAAGTGTACATATATGTAAATATAACTGTCAAAGAAGAGCTGGTAAAGTGTCTTCATTTACTCTGCGCCAGAAGCGTAACATAGTTATATTACAGCTTAAATGAGTGAGCTTCTGAATATTTGTTCTGGATTCTTTTTTAAATATACTTTTAAAATATTTTCAATATCTTTAGTGTTTATTTTTTAATATGGTATTTGTGTCTCTGTTTTTAGAACCAGACACAGAATGTCCTTGCAAACATGAATCTGATAACCCTGCTTGGCCAAGGAGGAGTTAAAAAGTTAACTAAGAGTCAACAAACTGGATCTTGATTTGATAGGGTCAATATGTTAGATTGACCCAGAATTGGATTTGATTTCCCCTTTCAAAACTTGTGTGAGGAGACTGATCTAAGGAATCCTGAGAGAATGTTTACTTGAAATATCTCCCTCCTCCAACTATGAATGTATACCATGTTTCATTTTGCCAAGTTCTGTACCATGAATGCTCAGTGTACAAATAAAGTGCCATTTTGCTTTTTTGAAAGGCCTTTTTTTTGAGGATCAGTATTTAAGTCGCTGCAGCCTGGATTCTTTCCTAATTTTAAAAATTGGTGGGGTGAACCATTCTCTTTCTAATTTTTTTTATTTTTTAAAAGAAATACAGAAAAAAAACCTAGTAGCACACAAAAATACAGAACTAAAAAAGCCTTAATACACACATAGACAAAACAACCTATCCAGTTACATAATACATCCCTCCACCAGGACCATTTGAAGATAGACTGAATCAGTTTTCCCACTATGAAGACCCACTTCCCTTCCAAAACTGCATAAATTCTTTCAGAGGCACACAGCCCTTCACATAACCAGTGTAAACTACCCAAATATAACTGAAAATACTTTTTTACCAAACCATTTTCAACCTTGCTGCTCTTAATAAATTTGTTACTAATTCTTTTACTGCCCATTGTTTCATATCAAATATTGTTTACACTGCAATTCTAGGACTTCAATATTTCATTAACTTCTTTAAAAACCAGCCTCCAAAATTTCAATATACAGTGGTGCCCCACTTGCCGATTACCTTGTTAGAAGAGGAAATTGCTTTACGATGAAGTTTTTGCAATCGCTTTTGTGATTGCAAAACAATGTTTTAATAAGGAAAACCGTTTTACGACGATCGGTTCCCTGCTTTGGGAGCCGATTTTTCGCTTAACAACAATCTTTACAGCTGATTGTCGAGTCTTCAAAATGGTCGCCCACTGTGCAAAATGGCTCCCCGCTGTGTTTTAGGATGGATTCCCTGCATTACAGGCACGGGAAGATGGCTGCCCTATGGAGGATCTTCGCTGGATGCTGAGGTATTTCGCCCATTGGAACACATTGAACCGGTTTTCAGTGCATTTCAATGGAATTTTTACTTTCGCTTGAGAACAATTTCGTTCTATAGCGATTTTGCTGGAACGGATTATCCTCATCAAGCGAGGCACCACTGTATTCTTGCATTCCCATCAAATATGGAGATAAGTATCTACATCTTGAAAACATCTCCAGCATAAATTGGGATGTTTCCTTTGCTGTTAGTATCATCTTTTTCACTGGTGTTAGATACTATTTCCAAACTAATTTATATATTTTTTATTCTTGACATACACTTTAATATTCTTTCATCTCAAATATTTTTCCATATTTCAGTACTTACTTCCCTTCCCCATAATACTAATAATATCATGTGGTGCTCCATTTCTATCAACATCTGATAAATTTTACTTGTTATCCTCTACATTCATTTATCATCCGTCAATACCATCTCTTCAAATGTTGTAAAATTCCTACACTTCCATTTTTTCATCCACTTAGTCCATTGTACCTATTGGATCATATTAAAACAGGATAACTCCCGCCTTCCAACCCTACTCTTATTTACTCCTTATTACTCATCTTCTTAAGCCTCTTTTAATCTATTAAATTTTTTCTTCTTTAATAATTTTCTAAACTCTCTTAAATTTCTTGGGAATTTCTCTAATTCTACTATAGGATATAATGGAGACATTAAAGAAACAAATGTCTTCCTAAGCTTATTCCAAATTTGGAACATTTGGAAGTAGGGATTTTCTATTGTTTTTACAAAGGTCATATTTTGTTTAAAAAGAGTATCTTCAAAAAAACGTATCATTTCTTTAAATTAAAACTTTGCCCATATTAAATTATCAGGCTGAGATTTAATATCCAACATATGTCCCATTTTATTGGTTACATAATATAACTTTGTATCAGGAAGATCTAATGCTCCTTATTTTTGTGATCTACACCATCTTTTTTTAATCAACCCCCGCTTTTAAAAACCACCATTACAAATGTTATTAATCATATTTTGCCATTCTTTCAACTCTTCTTAATTGGCAGCATAATAAACAAAAAAATAATCTTAGATAAAAATTTCATTTTACCATTATCTTTCAAGATAAGCAAGACTGGTCTTTTCAATTCACTTGAACAATTTAAAATCAGGGGATATTTAGGGTAATCTATTTTAAAATGGCGGAGATCAATTTTTTTATTGTAATTGAAATCCTTTTCTCCACATTTCCCCAAATGTGGCCCAGAGTATGAGCCAACTGCTCCAACTGTGCCAAATTTGGTGCTCATTCTAAAGCCCAGTTTAAAAGTTTTAATTTTTTTCCTTGGTCTGCCTCCATTTTTAGAATTGCTCTAGAGAATGTTTATTTGCTTGGCCAGAACAAGATCACTGCCGCACTTTTGTGCAGGCTTCACCTGCAGACATCTACAAACAGGAATACAAGCAATCAAGAGAACTTCCATTTATAGAAAAATTAGTTGTGCCATTCTTAAACAGTACATACACTGCTTTACATGTTAATTTTGTTTTTGTAATGTAGTCAAACATGCTAATTATAATTAAACAAAGCTAAGAAAGCTAATGGTTGAGTACAGTGGTGCCTCGCTTAACGGGCACTCCGTTTAGCAACGAAACCACATAGTGATGAAGATTTTGCAATCATAAAAGCGATCGCTTTGCGATGTTTCCTATGGGGTCTTTTCACTTTGCGATGATCGGTTCCCTGTTTCGCTTACCGATCATTGCAAAGCAGTGATTTTTCAACGGCTGATCAGCAGTTCCAAAATGGCCGTTGGGTAAAAAAAATGGCTGCCCGCTGTGTTTTTGCACGGATTCCTCGCTTAAGAGGCAGCGGAAATGGCTGCCGTATGGAGGATCTTCGCTTTAAGGTCATTAAACAGGTTTTAATGCATTTCTATGGGCTTTTTAAAATCGCATAGTGACGAAATCGCTTAGCAGCGATTTTTGCTGCACGGATTAACATCGCTATGTGAGGCACCACTGTAGTTTAAATCATTATTTACCAGCTAACTGGAATAGCTAATGATTCCCATTCTCTGCTTCTTTCCACCAACCACTGATGAATGAACATCTGTTCTGTTTTTTTTTCCTGACAAATGTATAAACAAAGTATTTTCATAGCTAACAGCTCAGTTGTAAAAAACACAAAATAGGCATATTTTTAGGACTGTAGTTTGCTACATGTAGGATGACACATGGGAACATTTTAACATATTCACCATAAGAGCAAAGGCTGAATTTATTTGCCTATCCGTTTAATCAGCATCACCCTATAATATACACTTTTCTTGTTATTTTCTGACCAAAGACACCCAGGGCCAATGTAAAAGGCAAATTAAGAAGTATCAAATGGGATTTAAAATTTTTTTTAATGAAAGGCAACTTCAAGAAAAAAAGTATTTAACAGTAGAACAGATTGGCGAAAATCCTTCTACTATATTTGAATAGCATTTAATCAGCAAGCTTTTAGAACAACGTGGTCAGTTTATACTTTCCCTCATTCAAATGAAAACATTACCACAGACAAGTCCTTAAAGCTGCATTTATTTGTTTGTTTATTACAGCTGCTCTCATGGCAGAGAATTCAACATCATTAGTGGGTCTATATAGAAGATACAGGGGAATATGGTTGCTATGCAACTACAGTTAAGCATATACTTTCTGAGGCTCACAAGATTATGTGGAGAACAATAATTGGCTCTGTTGTGTTAACATATCAGACTATGAAACTGATGCTGATGGGAATGTTTCATATACTGTTTTTCAAAGCTAAAATTGTAGTCAGTGATAAAAAATAGGCGACAAAACATTATGGGAGAAATTACTACTGAGCAATATATATTGTTATTCAAATGTATTCACCATAAAGTTGAATACATCTGAGCCTTAAAAATAATATTATGGGGTACAAATTAAGTTTGAAACAATAAAGGGAGAAGCATCAACACAATCTGACATGTTTTCCCCAGCACAAACAATTAAACTCCTCACCTTCGAAATCAGAGTGAAACACTGTGGAAATGATATGACACTAGATAGTTTAGAGGATTCTGAATCATGGAGCAAAAAAGACCTACTCATTATACTCCAAAGAGGAACTGTTAGCACAAGATGCAGACTGTAAGTAAAGTGCATGAGAAGAAGCCTGCTGAATGAAATGAAGTAAAGGTAACAACTCAAATCATTCACCAGAGCGGCAGCAGGCTCGGAAACCACACTGTAAGTTCTGGCATCCACTGGCTGTTTCAGCATGAGGACCTGTGTAAAAACAGAAAAAATATGAAAGGAAGAAAAGGGTAATAATGATACAATATTTTGCGTGGAAAAAACATGTCACTCATTCTTATTGTAGATTAAAAGCTGTATTTGGAATAATAATAATAGTATATGTAACTGTGTTTCACACTAAAATAAATACCTTGGGCTTTTCATACAAGAGGCTAAAACACATAGTTGTATCAGCATTTAGTAGGGCAAAAACCCTGATACACATCTGCATTCAGCTTCTGTATCACTATTTAGATTCTAATCTAAATAGTTCTCAAGCTTTCTAGTTACATGAGCTACTTCAAAAGGCTATAAACTGCATAAGTCCCACAAAACAGAAGTGGGCAGAGACTGATTTTTGTAGCAAAAACTGACATCATTTTGTGATTCTAGTTAATCCCTCCTTAGTAACTACTAAGTTCATCACTATGATTTGATTCTGTAACAGAGTTCAACAGATCAGGTTTTCTCAAGTAAAATACTATACATCTACAGGCTTTTAAAACACCACAATGACATCCCTTTTTAGATTTCTTACTCTTCCCTCTTTTATACTTATTTCCTCCTCCTGCTTTTAAATTCACATTTTCATCCTAGAACAGTTATTTTCACTTATCACTTTCCTGTTTCTCTCCATTTCTAGTTTCCTTTGCAACTTGCTATCTCTTTCCTCACAGAAGGGAAAAACCTTTGTTTCTTGGATTATTTTATCCAAATTATGCCTTCTCAGCTGCTTGTCTCACACCAATCATCCCAAATCACTGCCAATTCTCTGAGGTGAATCAAATAGAGGCAACACACAGGAAAGGAATCTTGCAAAAGAGAACCAGGAGTCCTAGAATGAGAGCATAAGTGCAGCAAAAAAGCCATGGAAAAGCCAACCACAGCAGACTTCACAGTCCTTCCTCTTTCATAGAATCACAGAATAATGGAGGTGGAAGGGGCATTATAAAGCCATCAAGCCCAACATCCTGTTCAGTTACAGGAATCCAAGTAAAAGTATATCTGAGATGGTTGTCCATCTTTCTCCTGAATGCTTCCAAGCATTGGAGCACTTACGACCTCCAAAGTTAATCGGTTCTATTTCTGTACTGCTCTAACAGGAAGGTTTGTGGGGTTTTTTGATATTCAACTGAAATCTGACTTGAGTCCTTTATTACATGTCATGTGCAGTGCTCTCTGAACTTGTTCTCAACATCCGTTTCAGTTTTTTTATATATCAGTCCTTAATATATTTGGATTCTAGTCCTCTTAAGTGATCTTTGAGCTTTTTAGTTGTTTCCATCTTTTTCTTTGTTAAATTATATGATTCTTTAAAATCTTAAACCCTTGCCGTAATTTTCATAGCGTCCCATATTGTCCTTTCTTAATGCCTTCAGTATCATTAATTTTCCAAATTTCCATTAATTCCTTTTCTAATTTTTTTCAATATTTTATGCCTAAAAATGTTTAAATAAATTCTTCATCTCCTTGCCTCTTAAATATTGCCTCATCACTTTAATATCCACAACTATCTTCACATGATCACCTTTATTAGTGATAATAGATAATAAATAATCTATCCTTGAATACCTTTTATTCATCATTAAGTAGAGAAATCTTCTCAGCATCAATTTTCTCCATTAATTCCTATTTACACATATCACTTGGAGTTATAATGTTGTTTCTTCCTTCTCCTTTGGTAGGATTAGTTTTATCATTGTCCATCGCCATATTTAAATTTCCTGCCATTATAACATATCCCTTTCTTCTTTCTGTTGATTTTCAATACCATTTTATAAAATTATCTCTGATTCTCACTAGGCATATAAATATTAACTAATGCATTTCATTAAGTCATATCCGACTCTTCATGACCCCATAGACCAGAACATGCCAGGCCCTCTTGTCTTCCACTGCCTCCCAGATTTGAGTCAAATTCATGTTGGTAGTTCCGATGCCACTATCCAACCATCTCATCCTCTTCTCCTCTTGCCTTCACACTTTCCCAACATCAGGGTCTTTTCCAGGGAGTCTTCTCTTCTCATGAGATGGCCAAAGTATTGGAGCCTCAGCTTCAGGATCTGTCCTTCCAGTGAGCACTTTGATTTCCTTCAAAATGGATAGGTTTGTTGTTTTTGCAGTCCAGGGGACTCTCAAGAGTCTCCTCCATCACCACAATTTAAAAGCATCAATTCTTTGGCAGTCAGCCTTCTTTATGGTCCAGCTCTCACTTACTTTGTTTTAAAATTCACACTTTTAGACATAACTTGCCACTCCTCTAGATCTTGAATTACCATGTACTTCCCCACAATAATTTTAATTCATTCTCCCTACCTATTTTTGTGAGTTTCCTGTAAAAATATTATATCCACTTTACCTTTATTTAGCAATTGTTTTTTTCTTTTAAACAATATTCCCTAAATGTTTTACATTCGCTGTTCTTATACATTTCATATCTCTTCCTTTGTGCCATTTTCTCAAACAACCTAAAAAGCATAATTTTTTTAAATGCCCTACTTAAACTCCATCCAGACTCCCTGCACACATTCCTACTACTCCTATATCCAATATCCTCTTCACTTTCCTTCTTTCTAGGACCTAAACTCCAGATCATTAATAGATTTCAGCAGTCAAGAAAGAAGAAGCATCTGTCTGAGCCCCTGGTGAACATAACCACATTTCCTGAGCCTCTTACCTCTTCATATGACCCTACCCTCCTACATTTTAAATTGACCTAAATTTAATCTATATAAAATACTTCAAATCTAACTCCTTTCTTTATAGAGAACATAGAAATATACCTAGAACTTAGTATTCCTAAAACCTATTGTTCCAGCTAGCTCCTATTTTCACCCCTTTGGTCTATATCCAACATTCCCACTGGACTCCTTTATTTCTTCTCCAACTGAATACATACTATTTAAGAGAAGAGCAGTACAAAAAGAGGAGCAGAAACATTAATTTAAAGGCAAAAGAAAAAGAAATCAACACACCCCTTTATCAGTTCATTCATCAACATAGAATTTATAACTACCTTAAGCCCTTTGGAAAACCCAAAAAATTATATTTATTTTAATACTTTATTTTTAAACAATATATATAATTTACTTCCTCTTCCCCCTTCTCCATTTCTCTTCTTTTCATTTTCTCCTCTCTCCTAAGTTTTTTCCAGCTCTTTTCTTTAGATCTTCCCTACCCATGTCCTTCCCCTGTTCTTTATAATCTTTTGATTTTTTTTAGTAAATCCCTAATATTTCTAGCATTCTACCACTAGCATGAAATGCACAATCTTTTACTTACAATTAGTATACTAAATTGTTTAGTTTAGGGTTACACAAAAGTTACTTAGTAACACAACAGTTACTAAGCCTCCTCCTTCTCAGTACTCTCCTCTCCCTTCACCATTGCTTGCTCAGCTGAAGTGCACGGCTGGATCACTTGAGATAATGCTGATTCCCTTTTGTTTTATTTATTTATTTATTTATTTATTTTATTTTATTTTATTTTATTTTATTCCATTTATACCCCGCCTATCTGGTCATATTGCGGCTTACAACACACAAAGGGGAAAAAAATACAAGAACAATATATAAATAAAAAGGAATTTGTATATAATTAAAAATTCAATAAGATGGAGATAGAAAACATAATAATGAAGGAAAGAAAAAAGGTCAGGGATTAACTAGGGAGGGAAGGCCTGCCTGAACATCCATGTTTTCAGTTGTATCTTAAAAGTACCCAGTGGGGGAGCCGCGCGAATCCCCGGAGGTAGATTGTTCCAGAGGAAAGGAGCCACCGCCGAGAAGGCCCGGTTTCTTTTCCTTCCAGGCCTCCCTCCGCGTCCGGCTCCTCAGCCTCACCTCCTTTCTTGCTGCTCCTCTCCTTCATCTTCTTCAGAACTGGAACTAGAGTTGAAACTTGAATCCCTTTGATTGTCCTCTAATTTTCCAAATTCACATGTCCTTTGCACTTTGTTGACAATTTCTATTTCACATAGCCAATTCAAAATTTGCTCTCATGTTTCCAGATGATAATACTGGCCATTGTGTAAGACTCTTAAGAAAACTGAATAACCCCAATTGTAGTTACCGTATTTTTCGCTCCATAAGACGTACCTTTCCATAAGACGCACCAATTTTTTAGGAGAAGAAAACAGGAAACTATAATCTGTTTTCTTCGCTCCATAAGACGCACAGACTTTCCACCCCCCTGTTTTGTGGGGGAAAAGTGTGTCTTATGGTGCAAAAAATACGGTAATTTATTTCTTCCTTAAGATATGTGGGATAGTTTATATTTGTTTTCTCCATCCTAAGGTTTCAAAACACAAAGTGGGAACAAATTTTTATTGTTGCCTCCTTGAATTTTAATTCCTCTAGTTTCTTTTTAGCACACCGAATAAAGATTTTTTTTTAATGGCTTAAAAATTTGATGACAATTTCTCAGGAAATTATTAGATTTTCTTTTAGGATCCACACAATGTAATCTTTCTACATCTTACCTTGCTCAATCCACCCCGGGGACATAAATTTTCACCTAGACTAAAAAATTCTCCAAAAGATGATTCTTATTGTCTGAACTTCCAGGTACTCCTCTGATTCTCAAATTGCTGTGGCGGGCTCTGTCCTGCATGTCAATCATTTGTTCATGCATCTCATCAAGTTATTAGAAGAAGTACAAGTTCTTGTACTTGTTCTAATAGTTTATCTTCAGTTATCTTCTTTGTCATCTCATCTTGTTCCCGAGCTTCTATTCTTGTCAGCTGATATCAGAAACTGTTACTCAGCCTCTGTTGTTCACTGACTATCTGGAGAGTCTTTGTGCTCTGGGTCTCTTCTAGATATCCACTATTATCATATTCAAGGACCTCCAAATTCTTTAATCCAGATTATGATGACTATATACAAAACATTCTGGCCTGTAATGTGTGGCAATATCCAATAGATAGCACCCTCTGATCAAAAACTGAATTTTAATTAAGTTCAGCAATCACTCAAGAAAAGTTCAGTAGAGGGAGTAGTGCTCAATTGTTGGCAGTAAAGTGAAACTAAATCCATTAGTAGAGAAATGAAGCTAAAAAAGAAAAAATCCATCTCACCCCATCAAACAGTCAAACTTTAAATACAGCTCTTTTTTAAAAAAAGAGAAACCTCTACTCTACTCCTTTCATCATTAGCCTTAATTAACAAACATTAAACATTGAACTGAGATAACAATTAATTCCATCTGTGCCTCAAAAGAAAAAGCATTTGAATCAGTCCGTCAACAAACATTCCAACCTTCATACATACTTCATATAGTGTTTAATTTCTTCTCTCTGATTGCCAGACAGCTTCTTAAAAAGATAAGGAGATAAGACAGGTTTCCAGCTTATTTTAATTTCTGCTGATGAGACACAAATGGTCAGCTCCAACAAATTATTTATGTTCTATCAGGATGGCTCCTGAAGACAGTTTTGGTGAGGCTTCAAAGAAACCAAAATTGCTGTCTGTCCATCTTGGAACCTGGCCACCCTCCCTAAAATCTCTCTTTTTGAGTTAGTAAAAATTACTACAGCAACCTATACATTAAAATTATTAAACATGCAAATTTGCTCTTTAGACCATGTCCCTCTCCCTTTAGCCCTTGGACTGCAACTGGTGTTGTTGTTCAGTCGTTTAGTCATGTCCAACTCTTTGTGACCCCATGGACCAGAGCACGCTAGGCCCTCCTGTCTTCCACTGCCTCCCGGAGTTTGGTCAAATTCATGTTGATAGCTTCGATGACACTGTCCAAACATCTCATCCTCTGTTGTCCCCTTCTCCTCTTGCCTTCACACTTTCCCAACATCAGGATCTTTTCCAGGGAGTCTTCTCTTCTCATGAGATGGCCAAAGTATTGGAGCCTGAGCTTCAACATCTGTCCTTCCAGTGAGCACTCAGGGTTGATTTCCTTTAGAATGGATAGGTTTGTTCTCCTTGCACTCCAGATGACACTCGAGAGCCTCCTCCTCCTAACAACTGTTAGGCTGGCAGCAAAGCTCAAAAATTGCCTTCAACAATGCATAATCTGATACAATGCTATTCTGGAAACAGCAGAATACTAGCCATGAGCTGCGAAATTGACTCCCAATCTGTATAATCCCTTTATCCAGAAGCAATGGTGCTTCTGTAGTGCAAGGATCAGGTGATAGGAAGATACTGTTGCCCAGCAGAGGTTCCTGAATGCATTCAAAGGTCTCACATTCTTTGGGGAAGTTCCCTATTTATTGCTTTTCCAGGTATTCTGAACAATGTGGCATGTATATACGTTTCTGGCTGTGCATCTGTTATTTCATTCCACACTGCAGAAGGACAGATATGGAACAAACTCATTTCATCACTTCTGAAAAATAAGTCTTTTTTCCCTAAACTGTTTGCATCCCAGGAAGTCACAGTAACAACAACAATTTGTTTGCATCCTGCCTATACTTTCTGTCTTATGTCTTTTATTGTTCCCTAAGGCATTCTAGGTGCGTTTTAGCTTCAATTGGGTTAAAATGTTGATATAAATGAGTTATTAGTAAATACTGAATCTGTCCAAAACATACTCAAGTTACACTGTTGGAAAATCTTTTAAAAAATCAATAATGACAAGTGAAACTGTGGAGGCATGGAAAAAAAATAGAAAAATGGGAAAGCTCCCAGATCAGATTGACTCCCAGCTGAGTACTATAAACACTGGAAGAAACTTTAAGTCCAGATTTTTAAAAGTTAGCAGATTACACAGAAACAAGAGGGAAAATTCTAGATTCATGGAAAGAAGCGCTTATAAAACAAATTAAGAACTACAGACCAATCTCTCTTTTGAATGTTGATTATAAGATATATACGACAATCTAGGCAAGTAGATTAAAGAAGGTACTGATGGAAATGATACACAAACACCAGACAGGCTCCATCCCTAAAAGGAAACTAATGTCAAATATAAGGTCAATAACAGACATTTTGGAATATTATCCAGAAAAGCAAATGATGCTGATCTTCCTGGATGCAGAAAAGGCCTTTGATAAAGTCAACTAGGAGTTATTTCGTTGTTGTTTAGTTGTTAACTCATGTCCGACTCTTCATGACCCCATGGACCAGAACATGCCAGGTCCTCCTGTCTTCCACTGCCTCCCGGTGTTGGGTCAAATTCATGTTGGTAGCTTCGATGACACTGTTGAACCATCTCGTCCTCTGTCATCCCCTTCTCCTCTTGCCTTCACACTTTCTCAACATCAGGGTCTTTTCCAGGGAGTCTTCTCATGAGATGGCCAAAGTACTGGAGCCTCAGCTTCAGGATCTGTCCTTCCAGTGATCACTCAGGGTGGATTCCCTTCAGAATGGATAGGTTTGTTCTCCTTGCAGTTCAGGGGACTCTCAAGAGTCTCCTCCATCACCTTCAGTGGTCAGCCTTCTTTCACTTCCATACATTGCTACTGGAAAAACCATAGCTTTGACGATGCGGACCTTTGACGGAAAGGTGATGTCTCTGCTTTTTAAGATGTTGTCTAGGTTTGTCACTGCTTTCCTCCCAAGAAACAGAAACCTTTTAATTTTGTGGCTGCTGTCCCCATCTGCAGTGATCACGGAGCCCAAGGAAGTAAGCTCTGTCACTGCCTCCATATCTTCCCCTTCTACAGGTATTTGCCAGGAGGTGATGGGACCAGTGGCCATGATCTTAGTTTTTTTAATGTTGAGCTTCAGACAATTTTTTGCGCTCTTTCACCCTCATTAAGAGGGTCTTTGATTCTTCCTCACTTTCTGCCATCAGAGTGGCGTTCAGATGAGACGCGAAGAGATCTATCATGGGCTATCCCCATCG